>NC_044384.1:67077815-67739375 GCF_006542625.1 Nomascus leucogenys
AATACTGCCCTCTGAAAGAATACTTTTAAGTGCAGAAGTATTCAAAATAAAATACCCTTGCTTCCAAATTTTACTTTTCAAGTGTAACTACTATTAACAGCTAGATACATGTCCTTCTAAAATTTTACAAGGTAGAAACTGTAGTGCAAATTCATGAATGAATATAAAATGGATGCAGTTTAATAAATGTTATCAAACTCAGCATTTTATTACAAGAAAAAAATGCCATATGAGACTCCCACCTCACATCATACAAAAATAAACACCAGATTCATGATCTAAACACAAAAGTTTAGAAGAACCTTCTAAGAAAAAGGTAGGAAGACATTTTTGTTCTATATTTTTCTAAGCTTGATATAAAACTCAGCAGTCATTAAAAATAAAGATTGACAGATTTGGTTATATAAAATATAAACTTCTGAATGATGAAAGATACCATGAAGGAGGTCTCAGTACAAAGAGAAGACTTGGAGAGATTATTTTCAGCACTTATAGCAGTCAACAGGCTGGTGGCTATAATATACAGAGACCTGCTACGTAGTAATAAGAAAAAAACAAAACACTCTATTAGGAAATAAAATGGACAAAGACACTTTAAAAAAAAATTCACCCAGCATGTAAGTATATGGTAAAGTACCTACCCAACCTTACTAATGATTAAGAAATAGAGTATTACAAGTGCTACAGGAGTTTAAATTTCTGTAATATCAAGTGTTAATCAGGGATGTGGAGAAATGTGTACATGCATAGTCTGTTGATGGGAACATACATTTTGCAGTCTTTTTTTGTAGGCAATTAGGGAGAATCTATCAAAATTTAAATATAGCATGCCAAACCTATTTCTAGAAGTTTATTAGTAATACTCCCCAATGTACAGGGATATTTGTCCAAGTATTTTCATTGTACCCTACTAACTTTACATATCTCTAGTGAGTAAATACCAGACTCCTGGTCATGAGACTAACACATGGATTTTTTAAAAAGCTTTAGTATATCTAAGATATTGGAAAAAGACAAAAGTAGAAAAGGTACTCTTCCTTTTCTATTGAAGTAACTGCCCCATCAGCAACCAACTATAGAAAGAATGAAATGTGTTCCAAACTTAGGGACTCAATGTTTGAGTGTGTGACTAGAGTATCAAGTGCAGTTTTCGTTGGGCACTTAATCAAGTATTAAATATTAAGTATATAAATATGGTCTAGATTTGCCAGCTGATTGGGACATTCAGGAGTCTAGAGTTGAAGACACCTTAATATCCTGAGCCTGGATAACTGGGTTGTTAGTCACCATCAGCTGAGACAGGTGGTTATGTAGAGGGAATGAGAATTTAGGGGCCATGTTAAGAAGTTTGTTTTCAATACTCAAGGGCTTCTGATCCAACCCAAATCTATATTTATAACGCCATCTCCTACTGTTTTTCTTCTGGAACTCAATGAGCCATGTATATGAAATTGTCTTTTCTCCAAGAGCCCTCTGAGCCATTGCACACCCTGCTTTTGCTTACATTCATTCTGCCTGTGCCATCCCATCGCTCTCCTCCTATAGCAGCTCTGCCTATCTTTCAGTATTTTATTCAAGTTCTTTACTTTTCCTTGAAGTATCCTATGTCCTTTCCTCCCATAAAATCAGATTTAATTATTCATTCCTTTGTTTTCTCAGAATAATTGCTTAAACCTCAATTAGAGGATGGTGTTTTGCTGGCTGGAATTACCATCAACTCACACTCTAGAAGATTTTATTCCCCTCTTCTATAACATGCAAGTCAAAGATTGCATGTTATTCTATCTTGGTTACCCATGAATCTCTCAGTTTAGAATTTGAGGCTTTAAGTAGAGAAGGAGAAGATAATTTTGGAAGATTTCAGGCACTACCTGCAAATCAGAAATCATCCGATAGAAGAACAGTTTACTCCATCTCACCCAAATCTAACCCTCACACATGATGTTGAGATCTCAGTTTGCTTTTGACCTGGCACATCCCATAAAATTACGTACATCCAATACTGCAGCAGTAGCATTTTTTACAGCGGCTTCATTACAGTTTCCTGGACCTTCAGCCAGAGACAGAGTACAAGTACAGGACCTTCCAGACTTCCTTCTTGTAGTTTCCTGCTGTACTGAAGTACTTAATAGGCACTTAATAAACATGTATTGAATGAACAAGTGAAAAAGTAAATGCTGAAACCATATGGACATTTGAGTTTGAGCGTGGGGGTATATTTTGGTGCCCTTTAGAGCAGCTGCTGAGGTTGGCGAATGTCTACCATAAGCTCTGTGGCAGGCAGTGGGGTTGTACAGTTAAGAGTGCCCCTGCTGCTGAGAAGCTTTTCTCATTCTGATATTCAGACTCCAGGGCTCTGTGGATGGGTCTGAGATGGGGAAACCCATCACCTTTGTGACATTTGGTGGACATATATATGCCCAACATATTTGTTTGTTAGGGGTGAGGGAGAGGATCTGTAATTTTTAGGAGTGCATGAATTAGTGTATACATGTGTATTTTAGAGGTAGGAAAGAGAAGGTGTCTAATTTTTACCAAATTGTCAAAGGGCTAGGAACTGGAAGCCAGCTAAGAACCCCAGTGTTATTTTGCAGCCACAAGGCTTTCAGCAAGTCCAAGCCCATCAGCCCTGCTAGAACAACGAGTCCCTTAGTAAAGCGTTTGCTTGATAGTTTCTGCGGTGGAGCAAAGATCCCACTTGTCTGAGTGTTTACATGAATGCATGCACACACCTGCTCTCCCCAGGAGTAGTTTTAGGAAAATAGATACTGAGTGCCAAATATTTACTGATCACAATGGGATCAGGAAAAGAATAAGACATCAGTCACTCCTCAGAAAGATACAATTACATGAAATGTTCCAATTCCTCTGACATATTTAAATCATGATTTAAGATCAAAGAAGAGATTTCACAGTACTCCACGATTCATTGCCCAGTGAATTGTATGAACAGTCACAACACAGGCATTCAGTGGATCTAGTGATTGTTAGGCCAGGTTTAGGAAGGCTTTACAGATACACAGAATGGAAACTCTGGATTGGGACATGGATGGGTACTTTTTTTGTCCCAGTCTCATCTTTGGAAACCAACCCTCCCTCCCTCCTTTTCTCCCTCCTTTTCTCCCTCCTTCTCTCCCTCCCACCCTCCTTCCCTCCCTCCCTTTCTCTCTGCTTTTTTTTCATTTGGTTTCTGTGACAGCTTTCTCTCCTTTGGCTCTCTTCCTGCATTTCTGGTTCTTCTGTTGGCTTCTCCTCCTCTATCCTGTATTAAATACCTACATTCATTAGGGAGTGGTACCAGGCTCCCTTCTTTTTTTTTCTAAACTTCCTTCCCTAGTGACCACCTCCATTCCAGAATTGAATATCATCTCAATGTTCATCACCCCCAGTCTTCACTTCCAGCCCAGTCCTCTCAAATCGCAGCTTCATGTTATACATGTGTGTCCACCTGACTGCCGTGGGCATTTCCAACTTAAT
This sequence comes from Nomascus leucogenys, assembly GCF_006542625.1. Lineage (NCBI taxonomy): Eukaryota > Metazoa > Chordata > Mammalia > Primates > Hylobatidae > Nomascus > Nomascus leucogenys. Next base: position 67,081,293 of record NC_044384.1, read on the forward strand.
ATGTCCACCTGTCTGTAAATTTCCCCTCATATGTTCCATTCTTTTTGATACATGGGACCGTCTTCTGATCAAGCCCAAAACGGAACCTATCCTTTATTCCATCCTCTTTTTTTTTTATATCCAGTCCTTCACTGAGTTCTGTCCATTTTATCTCTAAAGATGCCAATTGTTTTCATCTCTTGCTGTGTGTACCAGCCCCACCTTATTCCAAGCCCCTGTATTTTCTCCCTTGTGCTGTAGCTCTAGGCCCTGGACTCTGCTGTACTTCCTAGTGCCCTCCCCACTACCTCAATTGCCCCACCAATCAAATCAACCTTCCACCTGCAGTCCAGGTGAACTCTTTATAAGGGAAATTAGATCATTTTATTTTCATGCTTAAAAACGTTCAAGGGCTCCCTGTTGTATGTATCCCAACTTTTTATCTTGGGGTGCAAAGCACTGTACAGTATGGTCCTACCCACTTCTCAAGCCCCCAAGGAACCACACCGACCTCCTTTCTGTTCATATACTGTGCCCACTCACTCCCTCTTCACTGCCTTAGTTCCTACTGTTCTTCCCCAAACTCTCAGCATGACTGACTCCTTGGGAAAGTTCAAATCTCTTCAGCTTAACTGACATCTCAGTGGGCCCTTCCCCAGCCACTCTAAGTGGCTGTGTAATAACCTCCCTCCCCTGACAATTCTCCTTATTTTAGCACCCTATTCGTTTCTTCCATGGAACTTGGTGTTTTGAAAGTATTCATTTACTTACTGTATATCTCCCCAGCTCCATCCCACCCTGTCCAGATTCTCAGTTATCTGAAACAGGGCGTGTATTTACCTGCTGGCCATGGTGCTTGCAGAGTGTCAGTGTTCAATTAATGTTTGAATGAAGTAATTGAATCTGAATAGGTAGAGAACATGGAAACAGAGCTAACTGTCTCATGTTCCAGGCAGGTGAAAGTTTACGAGTAAAAGCAATGTCAGAAAAGCCCCATTAGTGTTTGTAGGGCAGTTAGTCTTTATCCTCTGACCAGAACAGAAGGGAATATAATGGTGTAGTATCACAGATTCAGAAGTAAGTTTGGAGAAGGTGAGAGCAAAACTAAGGAGTTTGGGCTTTCTCTCATATGCATTTATGTTTCATTAAGGTTTCTAGACAGGCAATAAAATGAATGAGAACACTAAGCTAGCCCCGGTGGGCAGCGTCAGTCCTCATTTTAATTATACTCTGTCATAGTTGTTGTATTGCTTCTCCCCTTCTCCTACCAGACTGATACCTCCTTGAGAGAAGGTGCGATTCCTAAAGCACCATGCAAGCCCCCAGCTCAGAACACAGTGCTTGGCACATGAGAGGGGCTCAATGAATATGTTTTAAATGTATGGGTGAATTAGTGAGTAAACATTGGGAAGCAATTATGCATTCATAGAGGTTTAGCTCCGTCTCCTCCGAACTGCCTTGTTCCCTGGAGGTATCCGAATGGAGGACCAAGTACACAGCGGATACATCGCTGACGTCCTTCGCTCAGCCACTGGGGGGTAGATTGGGTTTGTCTCTTCTTGACTTCCTTAAACTTGTAGAGGAAGTCTGTTAGAGGGTTAACAACAGATATTCTGCATGACTCCAATAGTGTTATGCACTGCAGTGATTAATATATACAGCAAACAGTTTTCTTGCTAAAGCTGAGTTGATTCATTCTAAATATTCTTTCAGAGAGGTCTTCTTAATTGTAATGACATGGTATAAATATAAGAAGAATGTCAATTATCACTTCGTATAATAACAGTGTTAGTGTTCATGCACATAAATTACAAGTAAGTTTACCTATTTAAAAGCAAGAAAAGTGCTCAGTTTTGCAATTTAAAACTTTCGAATATGCCACATTTTAAAATTATGTCATTACAACCAGTAGAAGTTAGTGATCACGACTAAAGTGCATGTTCTTGAATAGCTGATGAACTACTCATAGTGAAATTCTTTAAAATATCATTTGAAAGGGTAGGATTTAAAGGCACGTATGTTATATTTATTTTCAAACACTTCAGACTCATCCAACATGCTTTGAGTATCTGTTATGTAGCTAATATCATGAAAACTTCTAGAACTGCACTGTCTCATATGGCAGCTACTAATCACACATGGCAATTTAAATTCCAAATCAGTTCCTCAGTCTCACTAACCACATTTCAAATGCCCAGTAGCCAGATGTGGCTAGTGGCTACATTTCCATCATTTCAGAAAGTTCTATTGGAAGACATTGCTCTAAAGAAAAATTAATATGACCCACAATGATCACTCTATTTGTAGCATCAGGAATGACTGGAATCTGTCTAGGATTCCAGTCATTGGAGCAGATATCCTTGCCCACATTGATGAAAACACTTCAGTGCCCTCATTCCCAATAGATAATAATCCTAACTCAAATTATGTCCACTAGATTAAAGATGAGGCCTTATCCTTGTCAGTATCTTATCTGTTTGAGCTAGTTGTATATTTTCTTATTTTGTTCTAAACCCATTGTAATGTAGTTTTACAAAATGACATTTTGAAAGCAAACAACTTCAAAGCATTAGCTTAACCCCAAACTCATCCTGTATATTCTAATCTACTGGCTTAAGTTCCCCTGTCTATAAAGGTAATAACTCAACAGCTTTGGCGGAGTTCCTTCATCCCTTCACTGGATTCAGGATTTCAAGAGTCTGAGTAGAAGCTTATCATAAAGTGTCTGACAGTGCATACATCAGAAGGGTTTATTGGATAAAGATGCAATCTGAGTCCATCTGGTCCAGATATTTTATCACTTTCTCATTCTTTTGCAGATCACCTACAAAGCAGTCAGTTCCTTTGACCCAGAAATAGATTTATCCAATCAGAGTGGAAGAGTTTCAAAACTGGGAAACGAAACCCATTTTCTGTTTTTTGGACTGTATCCGGGGACCACATACTCCTTTACCATCCGAGCTAGCACAGCTAAGGGTTTTGGGCCTCCAGCAACAAACCAGTTCACCACCAAGATATCAGGTACTCTACAGTCGTGAGTTGTGTCTTTTATCAGAAGTAACATTTCTGTCCTTTTTCATTCCCATTGTCAAGTATGCCAAGCTCGCCCACACTAACATTATATCCAAAGGAATACCCCTGGATGCCTGAAGCTCAGACTCATGGCATTAAATGAAGTACTACAAATATTTCTCATTTGAGAGCATAAGATCCTCACATGTTAGGAAGTGGCTATGGTTTTAGTAGGGCATCTTGGAGGACTTGGGCATGAGGCAGAAGGTTCTGTTGAGACACTCTCATCCCCTTGTCAGTCCCAAGTTGCCAGAGCAGTACTGTTGGAAAAATCTCTGTAATGAACCATGAACCATCGGGAGCTCAGCAGAAAGACAGTCATATAGAGTCTGCTTCCCGAAGGATCAGCTTCGTTGGGACCTCTACCATAAGAAACTTCTGTCCTGAAGAGAGAGGCAAATACATGATGGTACCAGGCACTGAGGGCCTCCAGCTTTTTGCTTTTAGAGACTTAATTATGCCATCTAACAAAAGACGTAATTTGAGAAATATTTCTAGGCATGTTCAACTGTGCAGAAAATGTCTTTGTACTTCAGACTAGAGGAAATTAAGCTGCCATCTGGTATGGGATATACAACAGCAATAAAAAAATTACATGAGTATTTTTTTCCCATTTTTTCCCCTTTGGGTATGAGTGTGGAAGTGTTGAGTTTTGGCTTTAACTATTTTGTTTGGGGTGGAGCAGGTGGGGTGGAAGTAGGGAAAGGAGCTAACTCTTGTTATCATCCATGGTTAGGTCAATAATATTTAGCCTGACCTTTATATCTTTTATCTCTCATTCCTTGTTTTATATTAATAAAAGTTATCGTTTGGAGTTGAAGGAAAGGAATATTCACAACTAGAGTATTGTAAGTGTTTGGCTAGGTTTTGAGGGAGGGTTTAGAATTTTCTTTTTAAGCAATTATAACTTGGATAATTTTTTATTGTGTAATATTTTATGAGCACAAACTTGACTTGAAATTTAATACATTTGATATTCTGTATATAGAATTACGTTATAGAAACAGTATGGAGAGTTGGGAAAGAGAAAATAAGTCTTTGGGAAGTTAGAGTAATTAGAGATTAGAAAACTGACACAGATTGAAGAAAGTGGGTTGGTAGAAGAAGGACCACTGGACTTGGAATCAAAAAATCTAAGTTCTAGTTATGATTTTGCCAGGCACTTCCTCTCTGATTTTGATCAAATAAATTTACTCCTACATACAAATTAAGATAATATTATCTAGTGCATGAATTTATCATGGGGATTTAAAGATGAAGTAAGTGCCAATATATATACCTCGAAGCATGTTTTAAGAAATTTTTCCCATGTAAGTTACACTACAAAGATTATTGTCATAAGGAGTGTATTTTTTGAATAAAATAATTCATTTTTGCTATTTTTATTAGATAAGAATTCTGATCAATATGGCTGTATTAGTCCGTTCTCACACTGCTAATACCGACATACCCGAGACTGGGTAACTTATAAAGAAAAGAGGTTTAATTTACTCACAGTTCAGCATGGCTGAGGAGACCTCAGGAAACTTACAATCATGGCAGATTGTAATCAGTGGTTTTGACCACTTTCAGCATGCCAAGTTCAAATAATTTTATTGAAAATCAAGCAATCTGACATTTTCATTAGCCTATACAGCTCATCAAGAATAAGTATTTGATTTTTATAGTCTTAAAACAGTTACAGTTTACAGGTCCTGTTTTCAATTATCATGGACCTAAGAGAGGGAACCACTCTTGTTAATTCTATGTTATGAATTGGAGTTAATTTTTAAGAGAATTGAAATAAATTTTAATGCTGAGATGATTCAATAAATGGAACTCAGAAGTAACCCATATCTGTTATAAACAAATCTTTTTGTATATGTAAGACAATTTTAAAAACTGTATTTGCAAGAAACGACCTCTAGCTTTCTCATCAGGAGTCTCTACCTGTGGGCTGTGAAAATATGGTATGCCCTCCCACATCACAGCTCCGTGTAATGATTTGTCTTGTCTGTAATTACTGAAGAGCTCTGTTGCTATCATAATAAGACTTAACAGTCTAGAGAAGGAAGATGCTGGAAACTGGCCTTAGAAATAGGATTTACATTGGGAGGAGAACTAACATTTGTAGAATTATATTTGCCTGTCTCTCTCTTCTCTCTTTGAATTACGATAATAAACGTAGGGGGTAGTTTCCCCCATTTTGAGATATATAAAAGCTCTTATGCTAGTTAAAACAAAACACAGCAAAAAGTCAAACCCAAGCCTTTCTTACTTCAGTTCCTATGTATTTTCCACTGTCATGCTTTTCTAAGAGCCCACAGATTGTCACTAATTAATTCCAACAAATCTCTCTGACCCCCACTGTCCTCTTTAAATCCCCAATGAGTCTCTGGTACATGAAAAACCTTGATTTAGATGGAATAACTGTAAAGTCCAATGATTTTTTTAAATATGCCTTTAGCATAAACAGTTTATTTGAGAATTCATATGTACAGAAAAGTGTACCAATTGTAAGTGTACAGCTCGGTGATTTTTCACAAGCTGTGCTCATTTAGCCAGAATCCAAATCAAGAAACAGAATATTACACCTTACAAGCCCCCTCATACCATCTCCCAACTTCAACTCAAGATCACAGAGGACAGTATGGGCTGCTTTTAGCAGCTGTCCCTGTGATTCTGTGTAGGGAATATATGTGAAGCTTGCTCGTGGTTGTTGATAACTGCAATGTAAAGTAAATGCACTGTGTTCTTAGTGCTCTTTGTAGAAGAAAGTGGAAACTAAACTGAGAAGATAAACCAGAAATAATGAGTCTCCCATTCTATGCCTTTTTCCCCAGCACCCTCTATGCCAGCTTATGAACTTGAGACACCTTTGAATCAAACTGACAATACCGTGACAGTCATGCTGAAACCTGCCCACAGCAGAGGAGCACCTGTCAGGTACGGAACAGAGGGGTGGGCCGGCTCTAGAGCGAAGAAAACTAAATCAAGTTGATTAATTCCTCCAATGTGTTTTCTAGGGATTAGCTGCAAATCTCAGCCAGCATGTAAATCCATATCTTTATTAGTTCTAATTAAAAGTAATGACTGAGGAAAATGAAAGGGCTTTGATGTAAGGTGATCAAGTATTGTTTAAAGGGTTTTATTCTGATGCAAGTGAGTTGTTCTTTTGAAGATAAGGAACAAAGCACTAGTCTGTTGAGGAGGTAGTTTTAAATTAAAATGTGACTGCTTGATGCAATTTGGTTACCCAAGGGCAGATGACATTTTTGTTCTCAGCTCTGTTCTTTGAATGGATGTTTGGATTTTTTCATTTGTGTGTTTACTTTGGGTTTTATGTCATTTAATTTTTAGTAAATTGGCTAATTTCTCAAAAGAATATGGGATGTATAGTTGTTTTTTTTAAAAAAAAAAACAACAGATTATTGGAAAGAACATTGTGAAGTCTTTATCTGAACAGATTAGAGTTAATTACCAACATCTAGGCCCGCATCTTATTCCATGATGATTTATATAGCTAAGCAATTATAAAGTGTAACTTTTACAGTGACTGAATAAAATAAATTTATTATTTCCAAGACAGAGCAAAGGATGCCTGAATAGCTCTGGAGTATCAACTTGTCATAAACTCATTAATCTACATAAGTGAAATTTCTACTTGATTCGGAGGGATTTAAATATTTTCCCTTTGTATTATTGGAATAATTTCCCTTCAGAGTCCTCTATTACTTTGAATAGAGTACTTGGAAGAAACATTTACATTGACAATTAAGGCATTATAGGGTTTATTTTCATGTTCCTTTTGTAGAATTTGATTTCATTAATCTTTTGACACCTAGCTATATTTGATCATGTTTTCACTGCAGTATCATAAGGCAATCAGTTAGATTTCTTTCTATTCAGTAAAATATATATGGAGGTTTTGGCTCATAAAGTCATAAGTAAAACCAGAATAGTATTAGTTTTTAGTGAAGTCAGATTAGGGAAGAGTCACAGAAATTTTTATTTGAAAAATCTCCAAAATGTTTAAAACAATTTTTAGTTTATACTGTAGAATAATGCAACACAGTAGCTCATATAAGGTTTTATGCTTGCTGTTCATAGATGCAGTTTGTGAGAATACTATGAAATATATAAAAGCTCTATTCCAAATTGGAGATAGTGTTACTGCTACATTTCGAGTGATGTGCTTGACACTGCCCAGGCCCTCTGGGTTGATTCCTGTGGGTGGCACTGAAAGGTTGCACTAATCCGATGGACCCAAGGCATGCATTAGATGCTATCCAAGACTCAAGTGTACCCATGGCCATGGGTCAGTCTTTTTTGACTTTAAAAGCTGAAATTTATTAAATGAAAATGTATTCTCTGACCATGGCCTTGGGAGTGTCATTTGTTTCTGACCCACTTAACAGTTGCTCAGACTCAGCAATAAAGGGTCATTGGGACAGCACTCAATATTTTACTGCAAAGCATCATGATCATGTGAATAGTTAAGAGTTCACTCAGCTTCAATGACTCCAAACTGAAGGAAGCTGAAAGTTTACTCATTTTTCAAAAACAGCCAGTTTTCCCATGGTACTTCGTTCTTATATAGATACCTTTTGTACATTTTCTATACTTGTATCTTACTTTCAAACTGTTTCAGTTGGATTTTCGTTCACATCTTTGTATAGATCTTTCCAAGACCAAGTTTTGTTGGTTTGTTTGTTTTTGAGATGGAGTCTCACTCTAGTTGCCCAGGCTGGAATGCAGTGGCCTTATCTCAGCTCACTGCAGCCTCTGCCTCCCAGGTTCAAGTGATTTCTACTGTCTCAGCCTCCCAAGTAGCTGGGATTACAGACGTGCTACTGCGCCCAGCTAATTTTTATATTTTTAGTAGATACAGGGTTTCATCATGTTGACCAGGCTGGTCTTGAACTCCTGACCCCAGGTGATCTACCCTTTGTTGGCCTCCCAAAGTGCTGGGATTACAGGCGTGAGCCACCATGCCTGGCCAAGACTAAATTTTAAAATAATTGCTCTTTGGGCAATATACCTGCACCCCTTCCCTAGTCTTCTTCCCTAGTCTTTACAAGGTGCCAGGCATACTCCAAACTACTGTTCCTATTTCTAGTATATGCCTCACTAAGACATTATTTTGTTGTTGCTTACTTTTACACAGGTCTAGTTGTTTTTCAGAGACTTTGGGACCTTACTAATAGTTCTTGGTCTCCTCAGGCTTCCTATTCTTACATCTATAAAAATACAGATCCAAATGCTTGTCAGAGTCCAAAATACATAACTTTCACTGCAGACCTTACATCATTTCATCACTTTGTGTTGCCTCACACTCTTTTATAGTTGTCATAACATCCTAGTTTCCAAGTTCAACACTGCTGTGCTTTTAAGAAGAGTCATGTCAGTATTGGTGAATATGCTCCTTGAATCTGCCAGGGACACTTTGCATCCAGTCTCTAATACCTTCTTCCCCTGTTAGCATCTTGAAATTAATAAATATATCCATGTTCATTATTCAAATATGTAATCTTAGAATCATGATCAATCCTTAAGGGACATCATTCAGTATGCATTATGGGGAAACCTGCTGTAGACATCATCTTTATTGGAAGGATGCCTATCTTAAATGGGTAAATTGTGTTGGCACAAATTTGAGAGAGGAAATTATTTCAACCTCACCTGTTGAAAAGATTTTTTTTTTTTTTTTTTTTTTTTTGCAGAAAAGTGAATGTTGTCTTCAAGGGATTCATTATATAGGACAACTTAATTGGACTGATTATCTGTAGAATAGATGGAAGACCAATATAGCGAGAAAGACTAGGTTGGGGAAAAAATGTGTATAGTACCCTCTAACTAAATAGGGCATATTAAAATTCTCAATTTCATGTAATGTTTAGACAAATAAGAACTCTGATTACGGAATCATATGGACCTAAATATAAAGCCATAATTTAAATTAAAACATTTGAACACATCTGGAAATCTGCAAAATGCACATGTAATCAAACTGCAGTACAAGAAAGCTTTTCCCAAATGATAAGATAAATACTAGAAGGAGGAGGGAAATGGAAGCGAACATCTGTTTGCTTTCCTGGATTTTGCACAGTATCGTGTGTTCAAAAATACTGTCATTGTGTGATTTCCAAAACCCATTTTTTTCAATTGGTTTGATTTTTTTCTTTAATCCATATTCATTGATGTTGAAAATTCAGTCGAATTTCGTTTACGCACTTCACTAAGTAAGGTGGTCATGTATTGATTTCCCTACAAACACTCAGCTTGGTTCATGTAGATTCTTGAAATTGCACTAAACTCTCAATGTAAATGATTGTTGTCTTTTTATTGATCAACACATCAGCTCTGTCACATAAAATTATTTAAATCCTAATGGCCAAGAAGAACACAATTCCATCATTCCAGCCAGTAAACTAGCACGTAGGAGAGAATTTTAATGTCTGTTCATGGAGTCAAAGTTTTTTCATTAATAAGATACGGAAAAGTGTAATTTTCTTTCATTTGTTTATTTATTCTTTTTTTGAGACAGGTTTTCACTCTGTTGCCCAGGCTAGAGTACAGTGGTGCAATTGTAGCTCACTGCAGTCTTGACCTTCTGAGGCTGAAGCGATCCCCCTGCCTCAGCCTCCAGAGTAGGTATTAGAGACAGGATGCACAGTGCCCCTGGCAAATTCAAGGAGCATATTCACCAATACTGACATGACCCTTCCTAAAAGCACAGCAGTGTTCAATTTGGAAAGCAGGGCACCTCAAATGTGGAACTGAAGCCAGAGAGAGATTATTATTGTTAATGAAAGTCTGTCCCGGCACTTTGGGAGGCAAAGGTGGGAGGATCGCTTGAGGCCAGGAGTTTGAGACCAGCCTGGGCAATGTAGCAAGACCCTGTCTCTACAAAAAAGAAAACTAAAAAACAAAAACAAACAAAAAACATAGCTGAGCATGGTTATGTGCCTGTAGTCCCAACCTAGGCATGGTTGTGTGTGACTGTACTCAGGAGGCTGAGGCTGGAGGATTGCTTGAGCACAGGAGTTCAAGATCAGCCTGGACAACATAGAGAGGCCCAACATAGAGAGGCCCAGCATAGAGAGACCCTCTACCAAAAAAAATTTTTTTAAGAAAGACAGGAGATAATCATGCATTTTTGTTTTAAAACGTTTCTCAGAAATTATGGTTGTTGGCATACAAATGGTTATGGTTTAGTAGTTCAAGATTATGAAGCATAAAGCATGTTTTTTTTTTCTCAAGCAGCAGCAACCCATTTGTTTATCTCACTGTCTGTAAATCCAAGGAAAGAGATGTTCAGTCCATTAACACTAACTTCTAGACATCCCATTCTCTTCTCCACGCAAGGAGCCTTTGAGCATGCCAACCTCACGGGGTTCTTGTGAAGACTAAATGAGGTGATATTATTTAACACTTCAAACCATGCTTTGCACATACTCAACACCATGTAAGTGTTTACTCTTGCCTTAGCAGTAGTTCGCATTACACGTTTCTATTCATAAGACCAGCCCTGGTCCTCCAGCATTTCCTTTGTCTCATTTTATTCAAATCTGATATCATGAAAAATCTAATTTTACATGAAAAATATAATTATTTCCTCTATCAACAGAATCATAAATAGAATTCATATAAATTTGGATTTCTCTGATGAATCTTAAATTTGATTGCATGGAGCTACCTGTTTATTTGTGTATTTGCAAGTTTTCAGGAATTGATCTTATAAATAATTAGCAAACTCCCCTGACCCCAAATCTATATAATAACTCAGAAAAAAAAATGGATGTGTTTCCCTATTGATCCCTGAATCATTATGTGATTGTGGTTATTATCAGCTTAACTGAATAAACTTAGCCATAAAGCAAACAAAACGATCTTCTGTTTATAACCACTCTAAAAGGAAATAAACACTTGGCAACATAGTAAATTTCACAATGTGGCATGGGTATGAAGAACCAGTGAGATGTATTACTTATGTAATTCAACAAAGTCTAATGTTCTAGTCACCCTTTAAGTATATGAATCTCCTTCCACTTTATTTAAAAAAAGATATTTGTGATTTACATGCCATTTTATAATAATTCAGTCCTTATAATTATGTTAGAATTCACTCCCCAGATTCCAGAATTTGTTCTTTTAATCAGAATAGGTTTGTTCAGGAGTTTGATCCTGGCTTAGAGGAGCCAGCTAAATTCTATTATTTATTCAAAAAATTTATCCCTTTATAGTATTTTCCTGCTGGAATGACAATATTATTTTGAGAAACAAAAAACTTACAGTGTAAAACCTTGCAATGCAAAGTTTACCTTAAGATATAAATATTCTGGCCAGGCGCAGTGGCCCATGACTGTAATTCTAACACTTGGGGAGGCCAAGGTGGGAGGATTGCTTGAGCTCAGGAGGTCAAGAAAGCAGTGAGCTGTGATTATGCACTCCAACTTGGGCAGCTGAGCCAGACCCTGTCTCAAAAAAACAAAAGATATAAATGTTTTGTAATATAAATTTTAAAGTGGCTTTATTTTAACCTATTATAGCCTATTATAAATCAATATAGGGGCTAGACATGGTGGTTCATACCTGTAATCCCAGCACTTTGGGAGGCCGAGGTTGGAGGATTGCTTGAGCCTAGGAGTGCAAGACTAGCCTGGGCAACAAATCGAGACCCTATCTCAATTATAATTAAATTTTAAAATTTTAAAACAAAATAAAAATAAAATGAATCAATATATGGTTTCCAGATCTAAATAATGCTTACTCTAAATTAATTAGAAACTACTGAATCCATCAATAATTAATACGATTATTGCCCCTAAAATACAAGATCATGTCAAGTGTCGCACATAGCCTTTTACACAGAATTTTTCATTCTTCCTTTGGCAAATGTTAAGGAGGAAACTTCTAATATTCAAATAATCACTCATTTTATATATCACATAAATTATGGGCCTAATTTTTAAAATGAGTGCATGACATAGGGAAAGGACACATTTTGGAATTAGATAAACGTAGTTTCAAATCCAGGCTCTCTCCACGTGTAGTTATGCCACTGTTAAAAATTCCATCTTAACATCTCTGTGCCTGGGCTTGCCTGTCTTTCCACAGCAAGGATAATACCCCTTATATCTTACAGCTGTGCTAGGATTGCATTTGTTAAATACTCATGAGGTTCCCAGCACAAGGTGGTGCTAAGCATTGGGGATATGGAGGAGGCTGCTATGGGCTCTCTCCTCCAGGGGCTGGCAATGTAGATGGGAAAGAGAGCAACATGGAATCTAGTGTCCTGTAGTAAGTAGGGATGACTATGGGAACAAGTGGCCTGACCAGGGAGTGGTCAGTACAGGGAAGAGCCAGCTAAGACTTCAGAGAGGAGGTAACCCTGGGGCCAAGTAGCTGAATCTTGACAGACAGCTGTTGTTCAGAGCATCTATGTGATGTGGAGTATGTTGCCGGGGAGGTTAGATATGTGGCAAGGAATAAAAAATGAGAGAGACAGGTTGGCTCCATGAAGACAGGGAGGACTGAGTTTGGCCTGATCTGAGAATGAGAAGTGTGTCATAATCAGAGAGGGGTGGGATGGGAGAAGAAGCAAGGGAGATAGAGGATAAATTAGATGACCTTGTACTCCATACCAATGAATAGCCATTCAGGGGATTCAGGTCAGGGAAAAAAATGTAAGGAAGAGCTGCAGCAGCAACAGAGGATGGGTTAGAGGGCGTGGGGCCTCAGAACAAACTAATAGGAGCGGCATAAAGGCTGGAGGATGTGCTGGGCCCAGTTAAGATAGAGCTAACCCTGAGGGCATGGATGAAGGGGGTTTCATAAACGCCAGATGCTGATTTTCATTAGAAATAGGATTTAGAGAAATCAAAAACACTTAGTTGTGGGCAGCAAGCCACCCAGGCGCTGAGGCAAGAGGCCGAGGACACAAGCTGTTCCAGTATAATAAAATATAAAACGAGAATAATTATACTGGATATAGATCTTAGATATGATTATATATGAATATCATTAATCATTAGTTGGTAGTAATTACTCTTTATCCCAATATTATAATAATCCCCGCTCTATAATCATAACCTAGGGAAAACCAGGCCATACAGAGATAGGAGCTGAGGGGACATAGTGAGGTGTGAACAGAAGACAAGAGTGCGAGCCTTCTGTTATGCCCGGACAGGGCCACCAGAGGGCTCCTTGGTCTAGCGGTGACGCCAGCATCTGGGAAGACGCCCATTGCCAGACGGACCATGGTCTAGCGGTAGCGAAAAGTGTCAAGGAACAACACCCGCTACTTAGCAGACTGGGAAAAGGAGTCTCCTTTTCCCCAGGGGAGTTTAGAGAAGACTCTGCTCCTCCACCTCCTGTGGAGGGCCTGACATCAGTCAGGCTTGCCCACAGTTATCCGGAGGCCTAACCGTCTCTCTGCGATGCTATGCTTCAGTGGTCACACTCCTAGTCCGCCTTCATATTCCATCCTGTACACCTGGCTCTGCCTTCTAGATAGCAGTAGTAAATTAGTGAAAGTACTAATAGTCTCTGATATGTAGAAATAATGGCGTAAGCTGTCTTTCTCTCTGTCTCCTCTCCCTCTCTGCCTCGGCTGCCAGGCAGGGAAGGGCTCCCTGTCCAGTGGACACGTGACCCATGTGACCTTACCTATCATTGGAGATGACTCACATTCTTTACCCTGCCCCTTTTGCTTTGTATCCAATAAATAACAGCACAGCCAGACATTCAGGCCCACTACCAGTCTCCGCGCATTGGTGGTAGTGGTCCCCCGGGCCCAGCTGCCTTTTCTTTTATCTCTTTGTCTTGTGTCTTTATTTCTACATTCTCTCGTCGCCACACATGGGGAGAGACCCACCGACCCTGTGGGGCTGGACCCTACACTTAGTCCTTTTTAGAAGGAAAAAAAGAGAATATATTGATGTTAAAAATACTGTCTGGGGTATTGTTAAAGTGAATACTAGAACACTTGAAATTGAAAAACTAGCTAGCAATGACTTTCCAATAATTCACTGGAAATCACTAATTATATAAATATTTTTAAACCCCAATTTTCATAAGCAGTAAAAAATTGTTCTTAGTATCTCTTGTTTGGAAGAACCTTCTGGATCTTTCTTTTGTTGCTTCTCCTACCTTCCTTATATTGCACCCTAACCCCTTTGCTGTGAGCCTGTGTGCATCAATTTTGTGACCATGACTGTACGTGTTGGGGTATGACCATGATGCCTACTCAATGGATGTGGGTGGCACCTCTGGTTACTAAAAGCTAGTGTGAAATGCTTCTCTCGGCTTCAGAAGGCATGCCAGCAGCACACTTAGTGGGTGATTGTGGCTCATTCTTGGCTATGGCTGGGGAAAACCTAAGATTTTTATACTGCTTTGCTATCCCCAAAAGAATCCATGGCTGTCTCTGAAAAGGCAAATATTTGAGTTGGACCTACAGACTCCATGAAAACTCTCGAATGTCCTTCACAGTGGAGGCCACACCTTGTACATTCCTGGAGGCGAGGGCTGGGTTGTGTTATGTGTTCCCCTCTTATTGACCAGCTGCACAGAAGCCATTCGGCAGGAAGAAGGGAGACATTAAAGTCTACTTCAGTTTCCATTGACCGTACAGAAAGTTACATGCTTTTTCTTTTCCCTCACGTAGATAGACCATCATTAAATGTTAATAGTGGAATAAATTAGAAATAGTTTCAATTACAAACTCAGAGCACTAAAAGATTGCAAATGGCTGCACTGAACAATATATTACTTTACGAATTGTAAAGCTGCTCTGCCATTTGCTCTCGGGAACTCTTGGGTCTTCTTAATCACAGTTATTGATTTAGGGAGTTTAAGGGATGAACTTCTAGAGGTGTTCCAAGCTAAGGCTGATAGCCTTTCCTGGAGAGGATCTTGGAAATTTTGAGAAAGATTAACTGATTTGACTATAGATGCCTCACTTTCACATATGTGAAATGTGAGGAAAGGTTACAAATTCCAAGAGGTTGATAAAGTCATGTGTGACCACTAAGCCAGTATGCTTCTTAGAGCACTAGACTTTTAGAACTGAGGACCAACTCAGAGGCCCTGACCACATTCCTCATGTTACATTTCTGCTTCATCCTATTTTGGTGGTGGGGAGAGGGATGAGGGCACAGATACAGAAGGAATTATGTTTTACATCATTCTCTTCAGCAGAGCATTTTATCAATCAGCACTTATAAGTATACACATTGTAACTATTTATTATAAGAACACCAGGGTACACAGAAGTGCTGATATGCCTTCTATTTCCTCAATAACTATTTTTTGTTAAGTATATTATATTACACTTGTGAGGCTTACCTGTATTTCGTTGCAACTTAATTAAATTAATATTCAGCTCTTCAATCAGATAGCAGAAAGATTAGGGAGTGGTTTTCGTGTTTTTTCCCATATAATCATGTCCCTTTTGACATGTATGTATGGCCCAGTTCCATCTCAACTCTACTTCTACCTGCTAAGTGTTTTCCTGTCCTGTATCAACGTATTTTCCACTCAATGAGAAGTAGTAAGAGCTCTGTCCAGTTATTAGTACCTGGTTAAAATCCTGGCCCTTCATAGCATTGAAAAGTGTTGTAGGAAATGTTAGGATTGACACTTGGCTACTATTCAGTTATTCTTCGTTCATTCACCAGATATCTACTGAACACTTATTATCTTCAAGTCATTGTGCTAGGGTTGTGATAAAAGCTGTCTAGAAAAGTACAGGGTACTCTAAGAGTATATGACAGAAGAATGAAATCTCAACAGGAGAATCAGGAGTGTCTTGCTGAGAATGTGTTACTTAAACTGAAACCTGAGGAGGAGGTAGTTAGATAGGTTCACCAAGTAGGAGAGCAATCGGTAGAAAAGCCTAGGATACGAGAAGTTAAAGAGACCTAAACAGTGGTCATCCTAGTCAATAAAATTAAAAACACACAAGGTTTGACCATCACTCAGGAGCATTAATTAGATTTACGTGCAATTGTGCACAGCATAAGGACATTTCATTCAACAGACTGCGTATACAGCAGTGGTCCTGAAAGATTATAATACTGTCTTTTCATTGCACCTTTTCTACATTTACTTTAGGTTTACAGATACTTCCCACGTTTTACAGTTGCCTAGAGTATTCAGTAGAGTCACATCCATATAGCTCTGTAGCGTAGGAGCAATAGGCTCTACCATACAGCCTAGGGGTGTAGTAGGCTGTACCATCTAGGGTTTTATAAGTGCACCCTATGATGTTTGCACAAAGATGGAATGGCCTAATGAGGCACTTCTCAGAATATATCCCCATCATTAAGTGACTCATGACCATATTTAATGTTGAGAGTGTGCATTTCTCTAGGCTAAACGTTATGTAAAACATATAAAAATGTAATCAGAAATGCGAAATCGTTTGATCACAAAATGATTTTAATAATTTAGTTTTTGAATATCATGCAATACCTGTAACCTAATTAAGAGTGCAATAAATGTTTATTGAATGAACCTCATCTTTTTCTTGCCAGCAGGAGTAATTATCACCTGAAACATTTATCACAGACAAGAAGACCCTAGATCTTCGTTTAACTAGTGGGACATATCAGGAACAAGTGGAGTTTTAAATTATATTTTCATCCCTAAATAAAAGTTAAATATCATGAACCTTCCATAGAATGCAGAACTATAAAAGAACACCCTGCCTTTACCTTTGAAGCAATCTTTTTTTAAAAAATAAGAAGAGTAATTGAGAAAGATTGCTTCAAATAAGCCATTGCTATAAATTCAGACCCAATCAGGAAGGTCACTCCAATTTGCAGGCTTATACTGACTCCTGCAAAAACTTGTCTTCTCACCTCTTGGGGACAGTAATGACACCCCCTCCCCTCCTTTTCGCTTTACCTTCCATCCCCCACAATCACTGTCTTAGTTCATATTTGTCTTTCTCAGATCTCCAATCCCCGTTCCACCCTGTGGCTGCAGGGTCTTTCCTCCCAGCTTAATAACCCATCAGTGTCTCCCTATTGCCCTCTGCATAAATCCAGACTTCCTCTAATGGGGAAGCCTCTGGCTTCTACTCACTTCTGGGGCAGCCTCTATTCCACCTGTAAATATATGCCTGAGAATATCCTGGGTGGTTCCATGCCATTTTGTGGGTTTATTTTGCAGCTGATGTTTCTTTCATGGAATCTTCTCTCTTTTTTCTTCCCTCTGTCCTGCCTGCACACACACACACAGTCTCTCCACAGTCTCTTTCTCTCTCTCTCTCTCTCTCTCTCTCTCTCTCTCTCTCTCTTTCTCTCACTTATTTCCACTCCCCTCCCAGCTATGGCCCAGATGTCACCTCCTTGGAGAGCCCACCCTGGCCCCCTGCCCATCTGTGTCCTGCAGCTCTCCCAGAGAGCTCAGCCCTAGATTAACTGCACTGACTGGTGACCGCTTCTCCTGGCCACCTACCAGATCCTTCAGGGCCAGGCCTGTCCTCTGTGATTTTACCTCTGTATTTCAAATCCTGGTTCTGTGCCAGGCACATGCTTCCATGAGTATTTGTTTATTTGTTTTGTTTTAATTATTTGTTTCTCATTTTTTTAAACTGTAGAAGAATTTTTACTGAGGCAAAAAATATGACTGGGTTTGCATATTAGATCACTCACTGGGGCTGGGACATTGGGGAAATAAATGGGCCAATGTGGCTTCTGGCTGGAAAGTTAACAGATTACCGTGGATGGAGCATCAAAACTGTCTTTTGCCAAACACAAAGGATTTTGATTGGAGCAGGCTGTGCTCAGGGGTTCCACCTCCCAGTTCTCACCAAATGACTGAAGTTTCATTTGGTAGAATAAGTGACATCTAATCTCTCTGATGTAAACAATTCATACAACTTAATACTTTTTAAAGGTAGTATCACAAATTAAGAGAACACTTGGCACAGACACAGGAAGACGGGTTTGAATCTCACCTGGGTCATTTACTAATTGTGTGACCTGAAGTCACCCTGTGTGTGAGACTCTTCTTGCATTGCTATAAAGATACCCGAGACTGGGTAATTTATAAAGAAAAGAGGTTTAATTGGCTCAGCATTCTGCAGGCTTTACAGGAAGCATGGTGCTAGCATCTGCTTGGCTGCTGTGGAGGCCTCAGAAGCCTCTAATCTTCCCCTTACAACCATGGCGGAAGACAAAGAGGAAGAAGGCATGTCACATGGTGAAAGCAGGAGCAAGACAGAGAGTGAGGAGGGAGATGCCACACACGTGTGTGTGTGTGTGTGTGTGTGTGTGTGTGTGTGTGTGTAGACAGAGTCTCACTCTGTCACCCAGGCTGGAGGGCAGTAGCGTGATCTCGGCTCACTGCAACCTCTGCCTCCCTGGTTCAAGCAATTCTTCTTCTGCCTCAGCCTTCTGAGTATCCGGGATTATAGGTGCCTACCACCATGCCTGGCTAATTTTGTATTTTTAGTAGAGATGGGGTTTTGCCATGTTGGCCAAGCTGGTTGTGAACTCCTGACCTCAAGTGATCTATCCACCTTGGCGTCCCAAAGTGCTGAGATTACAGGTGTGAGCCGCCACTCTCAGCCAGATGCCACACGTTTTTAAGAGACCAGATCTCGTGCGAACTTAGAGTAAGATATCACTTACCCCAAGGAGATGGCCCAAGCCACTCATGAAGGATCTGCTCCCATGATCCAAACATCTCTCACCAGGCCCCACCTCCACTTCCCAACTGGGAATTACATTCAGTATGAGATTTGGGCCGGGACAAATATCCAAACTATGTCACCCTGTAAATTGTCTAAGTCTGTTTCTTCATTTGTAAAATTCACATCAAATATGCTGCTTGCCTGTCTCACAGCCTGGTCAGAAGGATTATGATCAGTGAAAATTATTTGCAAACCGAATTGCTCAAAGAGAATAAAGCTTAATATCATGATTTCCTTAAAAAAATGATGACTAGATTGCTATTCAGTCTTTATGCCCATTATACTCTGCTTTTAGTAATATACTTAAAATTTTCTATCATTACTGCCTTTTACCATTTATGCCAATATGCTGTGGTTATCACCTACATAGGAACTATGTTTTAACAGTCACCGATATTTGATAATACTTTTATGGAAGTTGTAAGAAATGTGTGTTTGGTATTAATATTGTGCATTCATTTGGGAAAATCATCAGTGTTTTAGATCTCTTGTTCCATCAAAACATCCCAACAATAAGAGAAGGCCTTATTGGTAGGACTGTTTATAGGTAACAGCTCATTCCAGGGAGTAAAAGTGCATAAAAAATGCAACCACAGCATGGAGCTTGATGCTTCTGGGTTTAAATTCTTATTTGCCAAGATTTAATGTCCACCTCAAAGGTAATAATAATATCTACCTCAAAGGACAGCTGGGAGAATTAGTGACCTGTAAGCAAAGCAGTCAGGACAGCATCAAACACAAGATGTTATCTGTTCAGTACAGGAAACCTTTTCTTATTGTTGATTTCTATAGTGATAGAAACAACTTATAGATAACATGGTAGCCCCTTTTATTCTGCCCATGTCTTAGGAAATTTTCTGGATCCTAGTATTGTATTCCTGAGCCTCAGTTATGTTCTTCTGAGCAGCTTGTGGTAGAGGAATAAAAATTACAGCAATAGAAAATGAATAATCATTGTTTCTTGGATCGAGGAGCTGTGATGTGCCAAGCCCATGCTTGGTCCCAAATGAAGTAATTTTTCATGATGCAGAGCAGGCTTCCTCGCTAGATGCCAGCATTTCCCCTTTACAGTTGAAAGAACTGAGGTTCAGGGAGGTTAACAGACTTGTCTACTCTAACCCCAAGGCCATGAGCTTTCCGTGTAACACTTAATCTTGTGCTCAGAGCCACAGGGCACATGAGCTGTCAGGACCTTGCCTCCTCCTGGGAGCTGTGCTCATTCTCTTGTCCCCCACTTTGCTTGATCAGAAGACATCTTTCCTCCTGACTCTTCAGAACCAAGATGGTTACACCTCCCTTTGCAGACGTGGACTATTCTGCAAATTAATATCCTTTCTTTATTGTCTTTTCTAGTACAGGCATATCTTGGAGTTATTGCAGGCTCAGTTCCAGATCACTGCAATAAAGTGAATATCATAATAAAGCAAGTCACACACATTTTTTGTTTCCTAGTGCATAGAAAAGTTATGTTTATATTATACTGTAGTCTGTTAAGTGAGCAATAGCATTATGTCTTAAAAAATATATCTACCTTAATTAAAAAATACATTATTGCTAAAAGTACAGATGATCATCTGAGCCTTCAATGAGGCATAATCTTTTTGCTGGTGGAGGATCTTTCCTCAGTGTGGACGGTTGCTGACTAATCAGGGTGGTAGTTGCTGAAGGTTTGGATGACTGTGGCAATTTCCTGAAATAAGACAATGAAATTTGCCACATCAGTTGACTTTGCTTTTCACAAAAGATTTCTCTATAGCATGGGATGCTGTTGGATAGCATTTTACCCATAGTAGAACTTCTTTCAAAATTGGAGTCAATCCTCTCAAACCTTGTCGGTGCATTATCAACCATGTTAATATAATATTCTAAATCATTTGTTGTCATTTCAACAGTGGTCACAGCGTCTTCATCACAAGTAGATTTCATCTCAAGAAACCACTTTCTTTGCTTACCCATAGGAAGCAACTTCTTATCCATTCAAGTGTGATCATGAGATTGCAGCAATTCAGTCACGTCCTCAGGCTCCACTTCTAATTCTAGTTGTTCTTTCCACCACATCTGTGATGAATTCCTCCATTGAAGTGTTGAACCACTCAAAGTCACCCTTGAGGGTTAGAATCAACTTCCAAGCTCCTGTTAATATTAATACTTTGACTTCCTCCCATGAGTCACAAATGTTCTTAATGGCATCTAGAATAGTGACTCTTTTCCATTGACTTTGACCAGACCCATTAGAGGAATAATTATATATGGCAGCTATAGCATCACAAAATCTATCCTGCATATAATAAGACATGAAAGTTAAAATGACTCCTTGACCCATGGGTTGCAAAATGTTGTTGTGTTAGCAGTTATGAAAACAGCATTCATCCCATGTACATCTCCATCAGAGCTCATGGGTGACCAAGTGCATTGTCAAATGAGCAGTAATATTTAGAAAGGATTCCTTTTTTCTGAGAAGTAGGTCTCAACAGTGGGCTTAAAATATTCAGTAAACCATACTGTAAATAGATGTGGTATCATCCAGGCTTTGTTGTTCCATTTGTAGAGCACAGGCAGAGTAGATTTAGCATGATTCTTAAGGGCCCTAGGATGGTAAATGAGCATTGGCTTTAACTTAAACTTGCCAGCAGCATGAGCCTGTAACACAAAAGTCAGCCTGTCCTTTGAAGCCAGACATTGACTTCTCCTCTTCAGCTATGAAAGTCCTAGATGGCATCTGTTTCCAATAGAAGGCCATTTCATCTACATTGAAAATCTGTGATTTAGTGTAGTCACCCTCATCAATGACTTTAGCTAGATCTTCTGGATAATGTGCTGCAGCTTCTACATCAGAACTTGCTGCTTCACTTTGTACTTTTATGTTATGAAGATGGCTACTTTTCTTAAACCTCATGAACCAACCTCTGCTAGCTTCAGACTTTTCTGGTGCAGCTTCCTCACCTCCCTCAGCCTTCATAGAATTGAAGAAAGTTAGGGTCTTGCTCTGCACTATGCTTGGTTTAAGGGAATATCATGGCTGGTTTGATCTATCCAGACCACTCAAGTTTGGTATTCTATCCAGACCACTAACACTTTCTCCATATCAGCAATAAAGCCATTTCACTTTCCTATCATTCATGTGTTCACTGGAGTAGCACTTTTAATTTCCTTCAAAAACTTTTCCTTTGCATTTACAACTTGGCTGTTTGGTGTAAGAGGCCTAGCTTTCGAACTGTCTTGGGTTTTGACATGCCTTCCTCACTACGCTTAATAATTTCCAGCTTTTAATTTAAGGTGAGAGACTTGCAACTCTTCCTTTCACTTGAACACTTAAAGGCCATTGTATGGTTATTATTTGTTCTAATTTCAATATTGTGTGTCTTAGGGAATAGGGAGGCCCAGTACCGGGAAGAGAGGTGGCTGTCTTATATGGACACAGTTCATAGTGCCCCAAAACAATTACAAGAGTAACATCAAAGATCACTCATCACAGATCACCATAACAGTTGTAATAACAATGAAAAAGTTTGAAATGTTACAGGAATTACCAAAATGTGGCACAGAGACATGAAGTAAGTGCATGCTGTCAGATAAATGGCACTGACAGACTTGCTGAAGGGAGGCTTGCCACAAACCTTCAATTTGTAAAACTTCAGTATCTGTGAAGCCCGATAATGTGAAGTGCCTTATTCAGCTGGGTACGTCTTTATTAAGAAAATACATTATACCTTTGTTTCTATATTATAATCAGTGGAATTTCTGGGGTTTGTCCCTACTGCTTGCTTAATTCTTAAATGCAATACTTTTGTTTTCTTCATTATTTCCTTGTTATTATTTTTAAGCTGAAACATTTTGGGGTTTTGTTTGTTTGTTTGCTTGTTTGTTTGTTTGTTTTGTTATGTTTTAGAGGTAGAATCTCGCTCCATTGTCCAGGCTGGAGTGCAGTAGCATGATCATAGCTCACTGCAGCCTCAAATTCCTTGGCTCAAGCGATCCTCCCACCTCAGTCTCCTGAGTAGCTGGGACTTAGAGGTGTGTGCCACCACACGCAGCTAGTTTTTTTATTTTCTATAGAACAGGGTCTCACTATCTTGCACAAGTTGGTCTCAAACTCCTGGGCCCAAGCAGTCTTCCCACCTTGGCTTCCCAAAGTGCTAGAACTACAGGCATGAGGCACCACACCCAGCCCTTGCTAAATGTTTAGCTATATAATTTTGAGAACTTGAAGAACTTAAATAAAATTGTTTTAGAATATTGGATTATTTTAATCAAATTAATCAGTGTTTTCCACTGGTATGTATGTTCTTTTTCCTTTCAGCATTTTTATTAGTCTCCAGAGAATCAATAAATTAAGCATCAGTGCTTTTGAGATGCTTATAAGTGGCTTTTTAATCGTTCCCTTTTATTTATTGGAGAAATGCAGACTGTAGGAGCATCTTAAACCTTCAGGGCTAATGTGCACTTTTGTCACAGTTTTCAAACGTTTTGAAAAGGCTCTATCTGTGGCTAAAATTGTTTAGGGAAAGGAACTGACTTCTAACCTAATAATTTTCCTTTATTATTGAGGTACACATAGGATCAAAATGTCATTCAGTGATACAACTTCAGCCTGCTTTTTACAGAATTTGTTTTTATTATTACTTACTGTTGCTGAATCGGTATAGTGAGTGTTAGCAAAAGGTGCCAGATCCCTTACTATCACCACCACCACTACCCCCACCCCACCTGCTTTTAAGTGAGTTTTATTGTATTAAAAAATAATACTCTGGATTCCTTTACTGCCGGAAAACAAAGATCATTTTTATTAATGTTGCTTCTAGGATGACAATGTCAGTCATCTCTTTGAAAATTCATTTTGGAAACTAAGTTTGTTCTTTAAGAACCTTTGAAAAGAAGCTTTAAAAATGGCAGAGGAAGATAATAATAATAGAGTAGATGTATTTGAGCTTTTATACAATGAAACTTAATTTCACTTTCCCTCAAACTCCATTTCAGACTTGCTTTTGTGCATGAAAATATGCTGCCTAGCCTTCCCACCCCTACTTTTCACATTTTCTCTTCTTCGAAGTAATGTCTTCTGAAGGATTCTGTGCATTGGACCAGACCTCCATTCTCATTCCCAGGCCCCCCATGCTGAGGGCGGCAGGCCCAGGGCGCCTGTGGGAGGGTGTACGGGGAGGCTGCTGTAGACAGGGAAGGCCAGGAATGGCTCTCAGAGCCAAATTCCACTGCCAGTCACCCCCCAGAAAAACCAACAAAATACTTATGTAATATTTTGATATAACTTTAAGGATTAAAATGGATATCCAGTGAAGTATTGAAAACAAAAAATTATGGCCTTTGTAGCCTAAGGAGTGATTATAGACTGGACAGAGAGTAGTTCCAAGTTTGCCTGACAGTGATTTGGAAAGAGAGAGGAGAACAAAGACCAAGACCATGCATGCCTTCAAGCTTCTTTCCCGGCCCACCCTCAGGTACCTCCTTCTTCTTCCTCACCTCAGGCCGTGTGGGCGCCTGGAGGAGTCAAGACTGGGAAGCCTGGTTTTCATGCCTTGCAGTACAGGAATTGAGTGAGGAAGACCCTGCCATTCTTGGGTAGCTCTTGGGGCCACTCTGGGGACTCCTGGGGACATACCTGCTGGGACTTGGGCAGTATGTGAGGTAGGACCCAGCTCATTGTCTTCCATCTTCTGTGCTGATGAAGAGTACTCACAAGCAATTGGAGTGAATGGAGACTGTATTGGGATCTATTAATAAACAAGTTGGCTTTTTTGTTTTTGTTGCTGTTGCATTATCTTTAATTCAAAGAGAATGTTGGTGACTGTAGCATTGCAGGAGCAGTTTTAGGGTGAGAACATTGGGCACTACGTTCAAGTCAGATGCCCTCAATGTAGCAGATGCTAGAAGAGATTTTAACGTAGAGATTGGCACATCCCTGGGTCCTGTTACTTTGTCCTTTGTACAAACCCTTATCAGATCCTTGGCATGGTAGTTCTTTATTGGTGTGATGTATTTCTAACACTGTTAGCCTGGGCTTTTCAAGGACGGGGCAGTCTGTGCCTAATTCCTCTTTTTATTCTTCCCCTGTGCCTGGAACAAGGCCTGATACGTGGTGAATATTGTGGAAAGAAAGGATGGAGGAAACATGAATGAAATAATTTTCTTCTCACTTGCTGATGTCACAACTTGCCTGATGTTGTGCTGAGAGTCATAAAATATTAGAGCCTGAAGGACTTTAGTGGTCAGTCGGTGATTCAGGAGTAAAGCAGGAGCCAGTCGCCTGTGGATGGTGATTCCCAAGTCAGTGCTCTCTCATCGGCACCCCCTTGGGCACACCTGCCTTTCTCTGATAGTTGCATTTGTATTCCAGCTCATCTGGCCCAAAGCACTGGAACTTTTTGGGACTGAAAGATTTTGAATTGGATATAATACAAACTATAAAATATCATTCAGACAAACATACAGGAACAAAGATATTTGGTGTGGCTTTGATAGTATTCTCTTTCTATTTTTATTCAAACCATTAGGACTAAGAGAACATACTTTTCATAATAGTAACTAATTTTGGATTATAATTTCATAGTCATGTGTTTATGAAATTGAGATGATTATGTTAAATTTATATGAAATAGGAAATGCAAAGGAAAATGTCTTCACTTGTTAAAAGCAGGAGAAATCACCCTTAAAGATGTTCCATCTAGGACTAATTTACTTGAAATGTGGTGCCTGTTGTGAAGATTAATGATAGGTGGCCTTTTACAGAGCTTCTCAGCCTGAGCCTAATGTTCTAGTTGTTCTTTTTATTATCCCAAACCTCCGTAACTAAAGAATTGTTTTCACCCTGCCCTTTGTTCATAATATGGGATGGTAATTGAGTTCATATTTCTCACCCAACCTTTCATCTGTAATTAATATTTTATTATATCAGATTTTATCACTAACTAGCAGAGCAGCAGGGTATTGAACCGAGTGTGGGAGCATGTGCACAGACACACACACACAGAGCAATAGTAACTTACTGATGCCAGGCAAGTTCCTTGTTATGAGTTACGGCTGAGAGAACATAAAAAATGCTTGTGGTGCCCCACAAATATTCCACAGCAATTTCTGGTCAGTCTTGTCTATATCAGAGCAGGACAAAGAGAAATTAAAGTTGCTAATATAGAATATTCAGCCCCACAGTTCTATTTATCCTGTGCGATGTGCTACCCATTGCCAATTGTCTGTATAAAACTAATTACCATTTGTCATTGATAATTTAATGAACAGGAGTGTGTCCAGTCAGTTACTCTCAGTGTTACCTGCAGGACTGTAAGGAATCTGAGCCGTAATAACAAAACACTGAATGCTGGTTTTTTTCCAGTAATTGTAATTTGGTGACATACTTTTTAAAACTGAGTTTAGTTTTATCAGGTTGTTTAGAGTATTAGGTTGTCATTTCAGTAAATGCTGACAGATTTAGGAAAAGACAATGTCGGAGCAAAGAACAAGAGCAAAATAAATTCAGTGGGGCTGCATGGCAGTAACCCTTAGTTACACATTTATTTTTCATGCTTTGCATGTAATTAATATTTTCATTTTCTTTCATCTCCCCCCATATTAATCTTCAGGAAGATATCAATACTAATATTTATTCTTTTTATACATATGTAATGGATGGTTTTTACCAAAAATTACAAATCAAGCCAAAAGTCACTACTAGATATGATAAAATGAACAATATTCTAAGTCCCTGAAATGATCAGAAGTGCCTGTTTTAAAGGATTAGCAAAAACAACAATGAAAGGGTTACAACTTTTCTCCTTCTCTGTTCTCTTCCTTACCTCCCTACCTTCTATTATCCAATTGGTAACTCTCTAATATCTTATGGTGAAAAGAAATACGATAAATGGATAACAAAAATGGATTTACAACTCATCTTGAAATGAATTAGGACAAAACAGTTTAAGTTCATTTCACATATATATGAGGCTTCCTCTCCAGGAACTCGAAAGTTAGGAAAAAACTAAAAACATTTTATCACATTTGAACTTTCAAGTATAAAAAAGTAGATGAAAGATGTTCAGATGTTCTTTTCTAGGTTATACTTCATGTGCTATTCCATATAAATGCAGATTTTTCATTCTCCTTGTAAAGGCCTTAGAATTTTGTTGTAGAAATGCCTGGCATAAATTAAACTTTAAATTAAATTTCCTTCCATAGGAAAGTTCTGATATAGTGATGTCACAGTGTTGGCAGATTCATCTTCACTGTGGATTGTGCTTTTAATATTGCACATGCAGTAGGAAGATTTGATGTTACTTTAAATTCCAGAATAATTGTAGGACAGGGCTAGGGTGGTGCAACTTTAATAAACAAAGGCAGCATGGGCAACCCATTAAAAGGATAATAGAATTTAAATTCAGCTCACTAAGCTAGAAATTTCTGATCAGTTTTCTATTCTTGGAAATTTGCTTTTTAAAACTCTTTCTAGAAACACCATTCCAACAGTGAGATTTTCAAAGCTACTTTTGAGATTATGATTGTGGATGGAAAAATTTTATGAAACTCATTAGTGAAGTGATGTTACTTGTACAGATGAAAAACACATCAGCTGTAAAGTTCTGTCAAGGTACTATTGACCTAGGTGCTAATAATGTGTTAATTTCCATCAGGGAAACAGCAAATTATGGCAATTGGGCAGCAGATAGGATTTAGCTATTTTTCTTTAGCACTTGGGCTTTGATAAAGGGGAATAGAAAAGAGCTGCTTGACCTTTCAGCGCTTAAATTATTAAAGAGCAAATAGATTTGAGGTCTGGATGCTTGCAAATCTAATTTGTCTTGTGGAGCAAGGATGAAAAGACATTTTGGGTTTGAAATTGCTCCAGTCAACTTAGTTCTTTCTTTAATATATCTGAAGATGAGTGGATGGTAGCCATTTAAAAAGCAATATGTCTGGAGTAGAGTGTATAATAGAACCCATGCCAACTGGCTAACATGGAGGCCTGTCCAATGATTGTTTAATTCTTAAATTTTCACCTAATCCTCATAAAACTGCTGCTTGAAACAAATGATTTTTTTCATGTTTGCTTAGATGATATTTATATTACAAAACAAAATTTTGTATCATTAGAGAATGTTAAACATTGTGTTGTTTAAGGCAAACTACAGCAGTGCCTGACACCTATTAGGCACTCAAAAAATATTTGTTGAAATAATAAATCAGTGTACACACTCACCCATCACACCTATGAGCCAGGTTAGGAGAGAGGAATGGGAAGTGAGAGATGGAGGTGTGGGGGGCACATAGAGACACAGCGTTTGATTCCCTTAGGTTCATTATTTAATTGTGGGTTATCCAGGATAAACTAAAACATGACTAGCATCCTCTTATCATAAAACCTTTTCCTTGGTCATTGCTTTCTCTTTGGCTCTTGAGTATTTGGGAAATGAATACAAAATAAACTTCACATTAAATTTTAATAAGGCAAAGCATCGTTGTGACTATTGGTGTGCTTCCTCCCTCCTGGTACATAGAATGTGTAATATACCCCCAAACCAAAGAGCAACTTCAAGATTATAGCATGCTTTCAGAAATATGTACTTCACAGCCAAAGTGTCACGAGACACAACAGTGACTAAACCTTTGTCCTTCTCCTTCAGAAGCTTATAGGACTTTTGAAAATAGTGATAAAAGGACACAAAATGACTATGTGTTCACGGAAAACATGTTTTTGTGCGTTTGGAGCAGAGCAACACAACATGAAAATGAGGGAACAGACTATAAGCCCTTGAGAGAGAGTCATTGAGAGTCTGTGTTTTAGGATATAGGGCATCTGAGAGTGACCTAGAGTTCATTGCCTTGAGGAGAACTACATTTAAGTGGCAAACTTGAGTCCAGGCCAGGGTGAAGGAAAAGAGGCAAAGATGTTTGCAGTAGGAGAATCTAGGATCTTGGGACATGGAAAGTCTAGGAGCAGCTGTGCTGTTTTTTTGTCTAGCTGGGTTATAACAGGAGGGAGCTCCTTGCGGGTTGAGAGAGGTGGGAAGATCACAGTGCTCAGAGGACACCAGCCAGGTGCTAAAGTCCCTGTGTAGCCCAGGAGAACATCCTCCCTGAAAGTAATTAATGATTCAGATACAGAATTGAGGAACAATTCTGTACATTCCTTGATTCCTCATTCCAAAGAATGATTCCTCAGTCATTCATTGAGGAATGATTCAGATACAGAAGGAATTGAGGTCAAAGCCAACGTTATCATCTATAACTCCCTTGATGTGGTAAGTGTGAATCTTTACAATACTCAAAAGAAATTGACTGTGGAAAGTCAGTGGAGACTAGCTTATGTGTTGGTTGTGTCTACAGGAGCAAGTCAAAATTCCCTTCAGGCCAGATGGTTCCCATCAGTGCCTTTACTGGACCTGTGAATAAGGAATGCCAGCACAGCCCAGTCTGATGATTAGGAGAACTGGCTCTGCTGTCAGACCACCTCTGCCACTTCAGTAGAATGCCCTGGTAGAATGGCACTTCACCTCTACACTTCAGTTTTCACATTAGGAAAATGGGAAAAATAAAATCTGTGTGTGTTGGGCACCTGGCCTAGCACTTGCAGTATGGAATATCTGCAACATTTTTTTCTTCACACATATCCTTATTTTCCTGCTTTGTCTAGTATATGGATTTCCCAGAAGTTGTTTTTAAGTTGAAGTTTTGAAAATCATGTCATACAGCAAATGAACTGGAAAAACGATCTGAAGGAAGTGATGTTAAAAATTATTATATTGGCCAGGAGCAGTGGCTCATGCCTGTAATCACAGAACTTTGGGAGGCCGAGGCGGGCAGATCGATGTTGGAGATTGTAGGCCAGGGTGAAGGAAAAGAGGCAAAGATGTTTGCAGTAGGAGAATCTAGGATATTGGGACATGGAAAGTCTAGGAGCAGCTGTGCTGTTTTTTTGTCTAGCTGGGTTATAACAGGAGGAAGCTCCTTGCAGGTTGCAGATGTCAGGAGATTGAGATCCTGGCTAACACGGTGAAATCCCATATCTACTAAAAATAGAAAAACAAAATTAGCCGGGCGTGGTGGCGGAGCTTGCAGTGAGCCAAGATCGCACCACTGCACTCCAGCCTGGGTGACAGAGTGAGACTCCATCTCAAAAAAAAAAAAAAAAAATATGTATTTTATTAAATGGAGAATCACTTTGCAAAGAAAATAATTATTCTTATGGTTTCTCTATTTTGTGAGATCAGTCCTTGTAAGTTGAATAAAAATTCTAGATATATGAACTCCATGTTAGAGATTCACTTAATTCTCTCATTTCATAGGAGAAAAATAAAACTCAAATAAATTAATTGAAATGCATTTAAAACCCCAGCTTTTAGCAGAATTGGGATTAGAGCTCAGACCAGTGCATTGTCTTTACCCCTCCAAAAGCGATTTCAAGAGAATGGTCATGCTTCTTTAGGACTGTTTGTTTTTAATGGTATTCCGGGTTAGACTTCTTTGACAGCTGTCAACTGTGGCTGTGCTACAGAACAGGTAGTATTTAGTCTTCCACTTTGACCTTGACCCTTTACCTTTACTATTATATGAATGATCCACTAATGTGGAGCATTTTACATGACTCAGTCCGATAGAAAGTATCTGCTGTTTAGGAAATAAGAGTTGTACTCCTTTTTTTTTTAAGTTTACATCACTGGTAAAATTCACTTTATCATTGCCTTATAAACCTGCTGGTTACCTGTCTACTGAGAAATCAATCTGATATTCTAAAACAATTGATTTTTATTTAGACAGAATTACCAACAGAATGGCAGCACACGTTTCGTTTCTGTAATAGAAGATGCTAAGTGGTTGTGCCCACAGAGATAGGTGGTTCTACAAGTGCAGATTCAGAGGCCACATAGACGAGAGTGTAGAGAGGAAACTTTCTAGGCATTCCCCCCATGGGTGGGGATGGCAGGCAGCCCTCTTCTGTGCTTTTTCCGTGGCATTAATGGGTTCCTGTACTGGGCAGCTCTTGGTTCCTGGGAATTCTGTTGCCTTTCGGATACTGTAAGAAAAAGATCCCTCTTTCTGCCAGAGTAGTTACAGTCTAATCTGGAGTCAGTTCAGGGAAGCTGTTGTCAGGCTTCAGTTTTTCTCAGCATGAGAAAGTTTTTTTCCGACAAAACTGCAAACAGCATTCATCACTCTGGCAAATGTATTAAATAAATATCTTAATTTTCTAAAAGTCTATCAGTTCAAGGTTTCTGCCATTCTCCTAAGGTTACTTCAGAATCAAAGACATTGGAGGAGGGTGGGCGGGTACCAGAGATCTACTCCTTAGTGGGGCTGTCATCCTTGCAGGCATCTTCAAAGATACCCACACCCAGCCCATTCTTATATGAGATTCGAGGGTCCTTGTTCATGAGTTTGTCTTACTAATCACTTGGAACTCCAAGGCTTTGGCTTTTGAAACTATAATCCCTTATCTCTGCTCTTCTTATGCATTTCTTTCCACTGATTGAATATGGTGAGGGCAAAGGAACATAAGAAAACATAGGAAGATAAACCTTAGTTAACATGAATCACTACACATTGTGTTTTGTGATTTGTTAAAACTATACTTGTGTTGTCATTAAAGAAAATAATGCATTGCTTTTTAAAATAAACTTACAGTTGATATAATTTAATTGTATTTATCAGGTAAACTGAGTTAATTATCTGTAAAATCATCTTCAGTTACATGTGAGAAAAACATTACTTCTGCTCACATAAACAGTAGAGATTATCATATTAAAAATTTTAAATGACGGTGAATTTTGTTTCTCTCACTAAATAGTGTTGTTTTGGGTGGGAGAATTCTGAAGAACTGAAGCACCCTCTCTTTCACTGAGCAAGTGCTGCATGAGAGTCTGTTATATATCAAGCACTTAGTATGGACTGTGTCCAGTGTGTTCTTTATTTTGAGTGTCCCGTGGGTCCATGCAGTTGAAGGCAGAGTGGATCAGTTCAGTTATCATAAAATATCATTGATGATACTCTTGTTTTTCTAGTGTCTATCAAATAGTTGTTGAGGAAGAACGTCCTCGAAGAACTAAAAAGACAACAGAAATCTTAAAGTGCTATCCAGTGCCAATTCACTTCCAGAATGCTTCTCTGCTGAACTCTCAGTACTACTTTGCTGCAGAATTTCCTGCAGACAGCCTCCAAGCTGCGCAGCCTTTTACAATTGGTGATAATAAGACATACAATGGATACTGGAACACTCCCCTTCTCCCCTATAAAAGCTACAGAATTTATTTCCAAGCTGCTAGTAGAGCCAATGGGGTAAGTTGTACACATAACTGTTTACTTAGGCTATTTGGGGTTGTTAATGTGAACATAGATTAAGTAAAATAGTAGTAAAATTGAAGTCATGCTTTTCTGCATTTCTACTTGTAAACAAATGTGATTTTCTTCTCTTAAAATTATTTTTGTCTAGAGAAATTTATGGAAAGAAACGAATATACTCATCTTTATTTTTTAGTTTTTGATTGGGGGAGTTTATCATCAACATGATGGGTTTTATTTTCAGTTTTCCTGTTACCAAAAGTTGGCTGGCAATTCTGCTTAGCTTACTATTTTACAGGAAGACAGTATAGCTCCAACACATACATTCAGCTCATTTAAAATTTTGTGAGATTCACAGCATCTGTCTTTTCAGCATAGTCTGTCCCATTAAAGAAATGGGAACTGAAGAAGTTCCACAAGAGTTTCTACTTCCTATAGCTGTGACTAAATTTGGTATCTTTGTTTTTCCTAAGAGAAAATAGAAAGATGAGACGGAAACAAAATAAAAAGTGTCATTTCTGAATGTTTCCCTTTCCTGTTCAGACCACCCCAGAACTCTGATAAGATTGTAAAGTCTCCTTAGACAGAAGGAAATGTTTCGCAGATACCACAGTGGGTCCCGTCTTCACAGCATAGGTCTAGGTATCATTGTCAACTTAACTTTTGCCGGTGTAAAGGGGGGAAATCTGAGATGCATCGTACTTCTCCAGTACTGTTTGCTCAGGGGGAAAGTACAGGTCTGGTGAAGGAGGTCCGGGGCCACCAGGCAGAGACATTTTATGTGTAGCTCCTTGCTCATCACCTGGTCTAGAAATGCCCAGCACCACTGCCACTGGAGCCAGAAAATGTATCTGAGTGTGGTTCAAAGAATAATTGCTGTGTGATTAAAGACACGCTCAGAACAGTGAGATCCTTCCTTATCAGTGTTATTTAAATAGAACTACAGATATTTCTATTTGTTTTAAAGAAAACATGAATAATGATTTTTCCCTCTCTTTATTTGACACAGGAAACCAAAATAGACTGTGTCCGAGTGGCCACAAAAGGTAGGTTGAAATTGTGAGGTGCTCTCCTAATTAATGTTCCTTAAAAGTTTATTTTAACCTGTGTTTCAAAACTTTTTGAACTGGAACTTAATTGAAAATAAAATGTGTGTATTATATATACATATATATATGCATGAATGCATGTATGTATTAGGATCTGATGGTAATTAACATTGACTGACTGGAACTCATATAGATACTTTTTAAAATAAGAAGCTATACTTCTATGTTCCAAGCAGTTTTCAATAGTTAACTGTTTCAAATTTTTTCAAATGATTTTAATTTTTATATGATCTCAGTACACGTTTTTTAAACCATAGTGTCATACCTGGTAGTACCACATCTACTGAATCTTCATATGCAAAGGAATAAAATATCACCCACTATTTTTAAGCAGTGCTCTAGTTATAATAGCAGTAGAAAATGGAGTCTACGTGGGCGTTTTTCACTGGTGGTGCGTGTCTCTCTGAACCTAGTAACCAGGTTATGTTACTGTGGAGTGTCTATTTCCCAAGCCTGGTTAAAATTCTGAGAGAATGTGAGAGAGGATGAGCTGCAAAAGTGGGTAGGGTGAATTACCCTGAGCTCCCCACATAGCATCTCCTGCAGAAGCAAGTACAGACGTGTGTTTGTGAACATGAGCTGTCATCTGGTCAACTTGACAGTGTTGTTTTAACCATCACATACAGAAATGTATAAGAAATGCTTTGAGAAATTTAAAATGTCATCTTAAAATGAGGCAATATAAATTAACACTCAAAGTTAAATACAATCATTCAGACCATTGGAGTAACCATGAGTACAGTGGGAAGTTCTGTATGATTTAATTTAGAGACGATGGTAAAAACACATCATTAGGTCTGTAGCAGAAGATTTAATCAGGTCATACTTGATGAGTTGTGTTGGATAAAATAACTTTTTGTTGTTGTTTAACTCTCAGGTGAACATAGTTTGAATATACCATGATGTACATGTGCATTTTCAAAATTCTCATTGAATTCTTATTTTGTGAACCTACATGACTTTTTTAGTCAGTGTTAGCTCAACAAATATTTCTTGGTTGCATGTTTTGTGCCAGGCATTGTGTGAGGTACTCACCTCATTTGTATCTTATTTGTCCTCATGGGCTTGTAGTTCTATATCCAAAAATCTATTTATACTAATTTTAAAACACTCAATTTTTATATCATATTATACCTAAGTGACTTATGTATAGAAATAAATTGATATTTACTGAAATTATAGCTGCTTATGTGTTTCATAAACTGCCATATGCTATCAGCTATTAATTATTACAGGACGATGAAGCCCTTGAACCAGGTATCCATTGACGCTCTTAGATCTCAAGATTATGGTCCATACTCAACAACAGGAATTTCAAAATACTGCTGTATTACATTTCACTTACCCTTAAGGTCTGAAAAAGTAAATCCTGTTCCAGGGCCCCTAGTTTATAATGCTTAATGTTTAACATCACAGCTGAAAGTTTTGAAATCTCTTTCATGCGTGTGTTCTCATTTATTTCTTCATTACTATGGAAAAGGAAACAGGTACTGCTATTCTTTTGTTTTAAGATGAGGAAAAGGTGTATTTTTGGAGACAAATTGACTCACCAAGGTGACTCAGCTGATAATCTGGGAGTCAAGGCCTGTACTCCTAGCCCCAATGTTTCTTTCACCATTGCTCATGGCTCGTCACCCAGCAGCACCTCTGGCCAGTGACAGTATTGTGTAGTGTAAGCATCAGACCTCCTCTTGGTGAGGATTGAGTCACTGCCCAATTTACTGTGAAAACAACAAAATATCTGTCATCATGCTCATTTACATAGTTAAATAATTATATAAATAATACACTAGTAAATGTGGAAACCTGACAAGTTTGCTGTTTTCACAATAGATTGAATTAGATAGTGATTTGGATCATTTTCTTCCATCAGCTAGATTTCATCAATATTGTAATTTGTTTTTCAATTCACCAAAGGATGATTAAGCAATCAGATGACCTGATTGACTAAATATTCCCCACTCCTATTTTCTGAGTCATTTGCAAACATTTACACAGCAACAAACGCTATCCAAAGAACCTCTTTTGGGGAAAGAGGGAAACATTTTAATATTTACTGCATAACATTGTCATTTCTGTTTCATAAAATCATAGCACAAGAGGAAACCTTGGAAGATATTCTCCCTCCAGGCAAAACTACACTGTTTTGTGCTATTTTATTAAGTTCTACGTGGACGGATTCAGCAACCCTCTTTTCAGCACAGTGTAATGTTTCACCACCTTTTAGTCAGAAAATGTGTCCTTATTGATACTAGAAATTCTCTTGCAACATGGGAAGCCATTCCATCTTGACTACATAGTCAAAACAGAGAAATAGGAAGATCTAATAACTGTTGATACCACAGAGTAAAGATGTTTAAAATGTAAAAGAGTTCAAACATCCTGAGTGTGTGTTGCCACATACTGCTCACAGTGCAATGGCTGAATTGAGTTTTCAGATACAGAATTGCTTTCCTAAGCAACATTTTAAATGTACAAAGATTTCAGTGTTCTCCTGAAACAACTGTTGACAAGTATCTTTATAGAGAAAGTATGGAGGTGGATTTGTTTTCACTAAGAGCTAGCTTATAATTTAAAGTAAGGGTATGTCTCTTAAAAATATATTTCATACTATTTATAAATTTAATGCAGTGATTATTTTAATCATATTCCAAAGACATATTTTGACACTCATCATCTTAAATATAAACTTCATAAAAGTTAGACAGGAAAAAACCTAAGCTGTATTATTATATATCTCCATATGTGTGGGGGATTGCCTTTATTTTTATGCATCCTCTTCGTTTATGCACCTAGATGAATTTCCTATAGGTACATGTTAACTATAGGCAAACTCATCACAGAATATTCTCTCTTGAGTTAAAAGATAAAGACACCATACACCAGGGTATACGTGATGTTTATGTGTTACCTGCCCAATTCAAGGGATTGTTTTTAATTGTATAGTGGAGTGAAGAGAGTAGCTTTTAAATATTTCTTAAAATCTATGAAATTGTATTTTTCATTAACATTCACATTTTTATAGTTGGATTTTTTTATGACCATTTGGTCCAACTGTGTTTTAGTGATTAGCGTATGTGTTTTCTTTAGCTTTTATATTCACCATGGTGGTCTCATGGTAACTAGTAGGGTGGAAACTCTTTGCAGCTAGTTTTAGAAGGCTTCATTGATGATCAATTCTAAACTTGTAGGGTACACTAAAAAATCCAAATGTGTCATTAGTAAGTCAATTTCTTATATTGAATGAGGTCTATTCATTCTAATTGATGTAACAATCAGTTTAAAGTATGCACATTATATTAATCTTCCATAAAATAAGATTTTTTCATAATATGATAGCACCGCATGTTTGTCCTTGGCAGTATAGCCATTTGGGAGCTTTCCTGTTGTTCATTTAAAAATTATTTGAGTGCCTCCTTGATTTATAAAAGTGCTTTGGGGTTGTTTTGGGTTTTGATATGTGGGGAGCAGTCATATATGTTAATTTGATCCTCTCCTTGCTGTTATTTGACTATTGTCTAGCTCAAGCTTGTACAACCCATGGCCACATGCAGCCCTGGGCCACATGCAGCCCAGGATAGCTTTGAATGCTTCCCAGCACAAATTTTTAAGCTTTCTTAAATCAGCATGAGATTTGGCTGGGCATGGTGGCTCACACCTGTAATCCCAGCACTTTGGGAGGCTGAAACAAGAGGATCACCTGAGGTCAGGAGTTTGAGACCAGCCTGGCCAACATGGTGAAACCCCGTCTCTACTAAAAATACAAAAATTAGCCAGGCGCAGTGGCGGGTGCCTTTAATCCCAGCTACTTTTGAGGCTGAGGCAGGAGAATCACTTGACCCTGGGAGGCAGAGGTTGCAGTGAGCTGAGATTGCACCATTGCATTCCAGACTGGATGACAGAGTGACATTCCATCTCAAAAAAAAAAAAAAAGATATATATATATATACATATATATATGAGATTTATGCATAAGCTTTTTTTTTTTTTTTTTTAAGCTCATCAGCTGTTGTTAGTGTTAGTGTATTTTACATGTGGCCCAAGATACTTCTTCTTCCAGTGTGGCCCAGGGAAGTCAAAAGATTGGACACCCCTGGTCTAGCTAGAAGTCAAAACAAAAACTTAACGTAAACACATGCTAAATTATTTTCCAAAACTATTAGAAAAATCAGACCGTAAGCCTTAAACAAAAAGAAAACAAAGCATTTTTTCAATGTTATATTTTAAGGGACTTTTTCATGAAAAAATGATTCATTTCACTGTTTTTGTAAGTTTAGCATTTTATTTAAGTTAAATTTGTAATGGAATGTGAATATGGCTTATTGGAAGACCTTGAGGAAACTTTGAAGGATTTCCATTGTCCTGATATAATTTCTAGATTCAGAAATTTGAATGTTTCTTTTTTTAATCACTAAGCTTTTTGAGAAGTTTCTACAGACTGTTTTTCTGTTCACTGTTTTGTTCAATGAAATACCATCCTTTGTAGGCCATAATGGTACAGAATGAAAGAGTGCTGATAAAAGAGCTGAAAAGAATGTCTGTTGAGATGTAAAGCTAATTAAGATTCCATTTAATTTCTCATATTCTCTACATGAGACAACGAATTATATAGCAAGACCACTCATATATGCTAATCTGCCATTATTTAGGCTTTGGATTTTGAAACAGGAACATTAACGTTCATCATTCAGCATTTTATAGAGAAAATGTACTTTTTTCATGATCTGAAATAGTCTTTATAATGTACATCATGAGTATATTAAGGCCCCCTGAGAAGTTCCTAAAGAAAAGAATCCTGAAAAACCCTATGCTTTCCAAATTTATTTGATCCAAATTCATCTTTTAAGGAACACTCGAGTCATGCAAAATGCAGTTAGGTAAACGCTGGCTCAACAAGTTCCAGAAGATCCCACTGCATGTAACTGAAATGACCATTTAGAAGTCTGATCCACAGGGACCTTACATTTATCAGCACCAGATATTGTCTTCGAAGTGTAGGACTGGAATTTCTGTCTTTTTTTCCAATTCTATACTTTGAAGACAATATCTGGAGCTGATAAATCCTTTATCTTTTTTCATTATAAAAGAGAATATCACCAAACTTAGTGATAATTCTCTTTTATAATGCATCTTTATTGATATTTTAAGTCAGAGGTCAGCAAACTTTTTATGTTAAAGGCCAGATAATAAATATTTGAGGCCTTGTGGGCCATATGGTCTCTGTCACAACTACGCAGGTCTGCTTTTGCTGGGCAAGAGCAGCCATAGGCGATACATAAACAGTTAAGCATGTGTTCCAATAAAACTTTATTTGCAAAAGCAGGTGGTGGGCCTGCTGGCCCATTTGAAGATAACATATAGCATAATCAAGTTTTTTCCTAAAAATAATAAATAATAGTTACAAATAAACACTTTACAAAGCAGAACATAGAGATCATATAAAAATCCTTCTTGATATTTATAATATACTTTTTACATGGTAGACTTAGCTTCTGATTATAGTTTGAGTTCCTTTTTATTTGTGAATACCTGGCTGACTGACATAGCTATTTTCAAGTAACTTTTTGTTCATATTGTTTACCTTTTTGGATATTAGGTGCTCTGTTTCTGTTTCTTTTCCTTTCTTTCCTTTTTTTTTTTTTTTTCTTGAGACAGTGTCTTCCTCTGTTGCTCAGGCTGGAGTGCAGTGGCGTGATCTCGGCTCACTATTGCAACCTCTGCCTCCTGTGTTCAAGCAATCCTTCTGCCTCAGCCTCCCAAGTAGCTGGGACTACAGGCGCAAGCTACCACGCCAGACTAATTTTTGTAATTTTTTTAGAGATGGGGTTTCACCATGTTATTCATTTAATCTTGAACTCCTGAGCTCAAGTGATCCACCCACCTCAGCCTCCCAAAGTGCTGGGATTACTGGTGTGAACCACAGCACCTGGCCTGCTCTGTTTTTCTATAAAACAATTTCATTTTTCTCAAAAGGAGAACAGGTCAGACTCTCCTACAGATAATGCGGAACTGCATAGGAGTATTGGTTGGAGCAACAGTAGTCTATGACCAAACAAAAATGTTATATGTATAAAACTTGGAATTGGTACCAACTTTATAACAATCTTAGAAATAACATTTTACTTGTACAGCTTATTATAACAGTATTCAAAATTGCATAATACGTCATATTAAGAAAATTATCTTTGTAATGCGTTAATGCACTGGGAGCTGCCTATTCTCTGACCAAACTGTTAGTTTGTTAATCTCACTTAACAAAACTAGAATATGTTCACTAATAATGTGTGAAAGACTGTTACACCATTTATAACTCAGTTGCTGCAGTTGTCTAGTTGTAAGCAGCACTGCTTGCATGGTGCAGAGGGATATTTCAAAATATTATGCAGCAGCAGTTTTGGGTTTAATTGTCTGCAGATGGTAGATGATCTATTTTCCTTACTCGCTGCCACATTTCTAATAGTACCCAGGCTGTTCCATGTAAATTAGTAATCTTTCATGTAAGCCTGTCCTTAATTTTCCAATATTTTTTTCTTTGCATCATTTTCCAGCTGTATCATGTTAGAACTGATGTTTTAATTTTCTATTTTTTTTTAAATATCTGTGTGTCATTAATGTTAACCACTTAAACACAACTGCTGAGCTGTGCAGGCAAACTAAGAAGCCAGCCTGGTCTGCTTCAAGACTCTTGATCATTTCTTTGTTCACATGTTAACCATGATAACTATAGCAAAGGCAATTCGTAGTTTCTATTCTTTTCCAACCAATACTTGGAGATGCATTTTTTATTCTCTTAAAGTGAAAAAATAAAGTTCCTAAATGGAAAGCTGCATGAAATTTAGATATCAGAGAAATTTTTCTACATAAAAACATTTTTAGTGAAAGAGTGTAATATTCTTCTTTACAAAGGGGATTTAGTAAGAAGAGAAAATACTGTGATTTCAACAACAGAATGTTAAAAAACCTAATATGTTCTAAAAGCCTAAAGTTTGGATCACCAGAATTAACAATGAATCTTTCAGCACCACACTCAATTTCAATTGGAAACACTGCTCAGTCTTCAGCTTTATTTAGGATGAATGTTTTTGATTTTGTTTTCCTTTTTTTCTTC
Organism: Nomascus leucogenys; assembly: GCF_006542625.1. Taxonomy (NCBI): domain Eukaryota; kingdom Metazoa; phylum Chordata; class Mammalia; order Primates; family Hylobatidae; genus Nomascus; species Nomascus leucogenys. The sequence goes on from NC_044384.1 coordinate 67,121,527, forward strand.
TTCAGTTGATCTATCCAAGATCTCAGCCAAAGCTTGCAACTGTGTCATAGTCAGAAATCCAACTGCCTGACTCGAGCTTGTTTAAGGGAAAAGAATTCAGAATATTCAGCACCTTGCTATGGTTTTTTTTTTCTTTTTTTCCTTTTCTTTTTGTTGTTGTTAGAACAAAGTTGAGACAATTTGATATACTGATGGAGATTCTTGCTAGCCTAGCTTCAGTCTGGCTTTTTTTTCCCTCATGCATGCTGACCTGGAAATCCTCCTTTGCCTTAGCTGCGATAATCGTGACTCAGCTTACAACACCTTACATTCGCATCGCCCCCGCTGCAGGCGACGGCCAACTAACAGGTCAGATGTTCAAGTATAGATGAGTCATCTTGCCCATTTCCCACTCATTTTTCTCAGCTCTGTTTCCCCTCTACATTTCCTCCTTTGCTTAAGGCCTGTTTACAGTGTTCCAGACCCTTGGTACAGACCTTTGCTCGTATTAAATTAAGTGACATGCTTGGCCTCTTCTGTGTGCACATTTATATCCATGCATTAAGTACAACTCCACTGCATGTTTTCATTGTGTGTTTGGTCTGTTGGTATGTTTCTTTCTAGACTAATGTTATATAGAAATGAAATTTGCTGGACTTGAAATAGCAATAACATCAAACAGGGTTTCCAACAAAATACATAAAGATATATTCCTAGTTTTCCAAATTAGTCTAAACTGGTATTGAGATTTAAGGGTGTAAGAGGTTTATTTTTTACCTTGCCTGGTCTAGTTTGCACATACATTTAGCTATACACAATCTTGGCTGCCAGTAGTATTAAACGAAGCCCCCCAAAGGTGTTTAGGGTGACAGTGTTCTAACAGCTTTGTGTGTAACATACAATAGTTGCAGAGCTGATTGCATTCCTTATAGATCCTTGTTTCAAAGCATAGTGTTTATATAAATCATGCAGTGGCATATCTGCAAGTCAAATGCTTTGAGCAATTTAGGAAAGTTTAGAAAAATTGAATGGCTTAGAGTCAGGGAGTTGAACTGTGCTTCCTTATACCAAGAGAAGTGAGCTTGTTCACTCTTCCCTCTAAAGCCTTGTAGACACCTCTATACATTCAAATAGGAAAAGAGTCCAGTAAATTACTTCAGATTGAAGGTGAGTAGTTAGTGAACTCCAGAAGACAAACTTTTTTGCTTCAACAAAGGCAAGTCATTGTCAAGATTTCTAACATAATTACATGGGCAGGACTCAAAATTCTGGTTTCAGAAGCACCTGCTTACAGTCTAAGCCTGATGAAAGCCAAGTAAGAAGCAGACACTACTTTCTATATGATTTTCACTCCAGCAATTGTTTTTTGTGTGTGAAACTAGGCAATGTCCCCTAACATTTAAGAAAATGGTAAAGCTTAACTCATGGTAATAAATTACAAATGTTTAAGTTGTTCTGTGAACTTATTATTTTGGACAATTAAGAAAACTAAGCCTCAGGAAAATTATAGACTGATGTTATAAGGTAAAGAAATATAAAATAATTCTATTTCCTTCTCCACTGGAATTCTGTACATATTTTCAGTTCTCTATTTCAGGGCCAAAAAGCTATCAATTTATTGACAGTTCTGTTGCCCTTGCCTTCAAGTTTCTTTTAAGAGTATTTCTTTTCCTGATTGAAGTTCTACTTGTTACAGATTCTTCCTTCTCCTGAACTTCTGAAGTGTTCTTCCCATAAGTTAAAGTATTTGAGGGACAGTGCCTTTCTTAATAAGTCCTCCCCTCTAAAACCCTGACCTTTCAGGACTGGCCTGTGGCACTCTGTATAGGGTTAGGAGTCCATCTTGAAGGTTATTGGGATCCTTCAGCAACTCTGACCACCCATTATGTCTGAGCCGGCACCAGACTCATCAGTACATTGTTAAAAATGGGTTGTTCCCACCTTCATAAAACAAGTACTTATGAAATACAATTCAATAGTCCTTTTCCCAAGCTTTACCTATAATCCACTAACTTCAAATGAAGCATGCTGTTTACTAGGAATGAAGTAAGCAAGGCTTCTGAATATAGTTTTCACTCTAAAACTTGCCTGATTGAGAAGATATTTCATAAAGCAGCCCCTGTCATAAGGCATTTAGACACAGTGAGTGTCATTATTTTGGAGCTAGTCTGAAGGACACACACACAACTGCAGTGTGTGGCTGCTATTCCTCGTAAGGGCTACAGGTGATCTACCTCATTTACTTTGGTTTATTAGGGATTAAAATGATGGTGTGTCAGAATAAGCCTCAAAAACCAGTAAAAAAAACTACTCTTGTTCTTTCTTCAGTATTTACTGCTGGTTTTAATGATGGTTAGTCTTACCCAGATAAATTCACACTCAAATAATATTTCTTTTGCATTTTCCATTTGCATCACCCATCAACTTTGATAGCAGTAACACTGTCTTTCTTAAGGGATTTATTCATGAGTCATACTGCAAGCCTGAGACTTAATTCATTCAGTCATTTATTTGACATTTATTTATTTATTTTATTTTATTTTATTTTTTTTGAGACAGAGTCTTGCTCTGTAGCCCAGGCTGGAGTGCAGTGGCGCGATCTTGGCTCACTGCAAGCTCCGCCTCCCGGGTTCACGCCATTCTCCTGCCTCAGCCTCTGGAGTAGCTGGGACTACAGGCGCCCGACACCGCGCCCGGCTAATTTTTTGTATTTTTAGTAGAGACGGGGTTTCACCGTGGTCTCGATCTCCTGACCTCGTGATCCACCCGCCTCGGCCTCCCAAAGTGCTGGGATTACAGGCGTGAGCCACTGCGCCCGGCCTATTTGACATTTATTGAGCACCTTATGTGTGCCAGGTATGGATCGACCAACTCTTTTCAGGAGTTTTACTTTGTATGGTTGCCTAGACACCTTGGCATCAAGTACATTTGCATTAGTAACCCCCAAACCTATGTAAGCGCATACTCAGATGAGTGAAAAATTAGTATCATACTTGTCATTTAGCAAAGCTAAGAAAAGACAGCGGTTTTATAACTGATGGGAACCAAAGGACCTGTATTTCAAACCATTTCTCACTGTGGTAAACAGCCTAGGAAGTGGTCAGTGGGACAGCTCTGAACATTTTCCATCCGTGACCCATTCAACCATTGTGTTTAATAGATCAATCCTGTCCCTTCCAGAAGCCAACAGAAGATACAGGAGGTATACATTCTGAAGTCTTCAGCTCTTTTTTGTTCATTTTGTTCTAACTGTGCTGATATCTTGCCCCTAAAAATCCTATTTGATGCTATACTTGCACTGGGAAGCTTTTGTGAGATGATGAGTCCTTTGCCTTGCTGTCCCTTTTGTACTGGTATGTGGTGCTTGCTGGTTAGGTTTCCCTTGGTGTAGGTGGGCCCTCCCCCACTTGTCTACCACCAGTGAAAACAAGAACCTTGGTGATCTGACCCCAGCACCTAGGACTGTGCCAGGCATGATAGCCACTCAGGAGGCTGAGGCAGAAGAATTGCTTGAACCCGGGAGGCAGAGGTTACAGTGAGCTGAGATCAAGCTACTGCACTCCAGCCTGGGTGACAGAGTGAGACTCTGTCTCAAAAAAAAAAGTGCTCATAAATATTTCTTGACTGAGTTCTTTGAATGGCCCAGATGTCAGGAGGGTTCCAAAGAAGGAATTTGTGGAATGCTAGGACATTTCATGAGCAGTCCTGTCATTGCACTAGGGAGTGTTGCTTAAAATTCTTGACCCCAATCAATGATAAGAAATACATAACTACCCAGTACTGTATATACACATATACATACATGTAAATTTAACTGTAATGAAAACTTTTAGAACCGTACTCCAACACTACTCACTGCAAACATAAGATATACCCTGATTTTTGTATTCTGTTCTACATTATTCTTGTTCATTTTTTTAAAAAAATTCTGGGTACTACCTTCTAAATTGATTTCATTTCCCATTAATGTGTTGTCATCCACAATTTTTAAAAAAATGCTTTGCTAAATTACTAACTAGATTTAGGAGATAGTAAAGGGGAGTGGAATGTCTGATTGGAATGAAGGTTCTGTCTACCTCAGAAATCCTACTCTAAAGAGTACACACAGAGAAACTTCTAGAAATTGGAAATGCCCCTAGTCTCTTTCTTCCTTTTATCTTGTGATTCACTGTTCATAACACAGAAATGATTTGGGAAGAAAGTAGAAAGCTATACATGCTAGGAATTTCTCTTAAAAAACTTTTTATTTTTCACATATATCTAGGCTTTTTAAATTAAGATATCTTTGTTTATGATTTAATAACCCAGCCAACCCTGACATGCTGTGGAGAATGCTATATATATTAAATCAGTAGACCTTTCCATTGCAAATAAAACAAACCCTAGGTGTTGCAACTCACAAAAGCATGAAACAGCATTGTCTGTCTGTCTTGTTCCCCGTGTAGCCCGCAGGCACCCAGGAAGTGTTTCAAATTGTTTGCTGAATGACTGAATGAATAACAGTTGATGACCTGTCTTACTAAATTTATTCCTAGGTATTGTATAGCTTTCATTTATTATTGTGAGTACATTTTGATTGAGGGAAGGAATATTTTGAAATTGGTTTATTTTGTCTTCTTTTGACTGATTTTATGTTACTTTATGCAAGATTGCAAAATAGGTCTCTTTTTAATATATATATAAATTTAATAAGCTTTTCCATTGCAAATAAAACAAACCAATGGTTTTTCAACCTACTTACAAAAGCATAATTTCGATCACCCATTTCTTTTGGCAAGAGCCATAAAAAAGGTTGAATGTTAATTGATTTTCTAAGAGAATGACCCTGCCACTCCCACCACCGTTATCTGTTTTCCTCCTACTCTGCTGACTGTCTGTCCATTTCTCTACTTCCCACCCGTCAGATCCCATCTCACATCCTAAGTCCTCTTTATCTTCAGTAAACCATGGCAGAGCTAAGATGCAGGTAGATAATGTCTGTCCTTCTGGGGACCCAAGGCTCTCTGTTTGTAAGATGAAGATATAATTGATTGGATCTTAGCCACACTGAGTAGCAAGGAGGACAGTATATGGCTTGAAGATGGTGGGATTGTTTACTGAACATGAGCTTAGTAGCAGTAACAGCAGGTACAAAGGTCCGGTGGTGCGATAAAGCATGGTCAGATATGAAGAATTGCAGAAAGGTCATCATGGCTGGAGAGCAGAGAGCAAAAAGGATGTGTGGGGTGAGCAGTAAGGTTATACAGGCAGAACAAGGCCAACTGTGACCGTGTACCTTACATTAAGGACTTCGATCTTGATCCCAGGAGCAGTGGGAAGTAATTGAAGTATTTTAGGAGGGACAGAAAGGATCAGTTTTGCTCTGTATACTCCAGCCACACTAGAAACATTGGAGAAGAGATGAAAAAGGCCAAAAGACTAAAAGTAAAACTATAAGAAATGGAAGACTGTCCAACACACTGGAAAAAAAAGAACAGTGTAAATAGATGTGAACAGAAGAGGTAAAAGCCAGGAATTAATACAGTAAGTACTGGTCATGGGGAATGGATCAGCTGCAGCCAGCATGGAGGAGCACATGCTAGGGAACTTAAGGGACAGAGTCAGCCATATCAAAGGAATGCTTAGAATCCCTTCCAGGGGCCATATTTTATATATTTTTAAACTTTCCTCAGCCTGCCACTCAGTGCTTGGACTCAGAGTCCGGCTGTATTTTTTTTTTTGATGGAATGAAGTTATTTGTAAAAGATAAAATTCCCTTGAAGGGTGAACAAATTGGCACACTGCTTTTTTAAAAAAATAACATCCCTGCCACAGTGGCACTTCCACCTGTGACTGCAGTCAGGGTGAATGGGGTTTCAGGAGGGGCAACTGGACCAAGAGCTACATAGACCCCCTCCGGTTAGCCTCCCTTCAGACAGTGCATACAGTTTAGCTCTGACAAAAACCACAGTTGCAGCTTTCTGTCCCTGAAATATGTAGCTTTAGGGAGCTGTCCTGTGAGCACTATCCTCTACTACTAGAGAAGCAATCATTCATTCATTCATTCATTCCATCATTCATTGTTTCCATCGATGAGCTTTCACCCCCTAGGAGAGCTGGCCCTACCATGAGCTCTACATAAGAGAGGAGGAACATTCATGGAAGTGTAGGGTATGCTCTTTGTTCTACAGGAACTTATATCTAGTGCCTTTGTTAAGACCAACATAAACAGTTCAATAAATGCTCCACTTCCATAAGCTTACCAGCATCTTGAACTATTTGTAATAGTGGTAAGTGGGTAACGAACTAAGTTAACGTATACTCAGTTGCACTTGAAAACATACTATCTATATGATACCGTAGTCATTTTCAGTGTCAGAAGCTTCAATTTAACCTTTTGAGAGAAATTTGGATAAAAATTAAGGGAAGAAAATGCCTCCTTTAGATTTCTTTATAAATAAAAAATGGCTAAACTCTTCATTTAAGCAGATAACCAACTGATTGAAAGTAGTGGCTAACTTAAAACCACCATTTTCCCACTAACTAGGTATCTTACTTTTTGTCAAATGCAGTATTCTGTAAATATAGATGATTAACAATTCACATACACTGTTGTGGGCATTTCATATTAAATGGCAGAGGGGGATATCAGTGCTATGTGTTTCGGCTACGGAAGTTAATATAGAGGGTTGGTGTGAGGAGAATTTGAGATTTTTGAGATTTTCAGCATCTCTTTCAAGGACTGCTTGAGGATTCTGAAATTTCCTTTCTGGCTAGAAAGAATGTAAAGTGAGGGTAAAATTTTATTCTTTCTGCAATACCAGCTGACTGCATTTTAATGGGCTATAGTGTCACTGTTGATTTATTGCCCTTTTTGTTCTTTTATTTGTTATATTTGTCATTTTGCTGTGGCAGTTTCATCTATAAAACAGTATAGTTACAAGAAAATGGTGAGAGGATACAGGCATGCCATGGGGGATGCTGTTCCTTTTTTCTTGTCATTTTTTGGAATGGAATACTGAGTCAAATGTCAAGTATTTGATTTCAGAAACAATATATTTTAAAATCTGTATATTGCACTGAAATAGTATTATTTTCCATTTGTATTACGTAAACTTCAGAATTTCCATGTAAAAGATTTTCAGTGTATAAAAACAATTTAATTTGTTGATACTATTTGTGGTTTTCCTTTCTATCAGCAGTGTGATAAAGGAAACCAAAACAATATTTTATACTGTCTTTTGTTTGCTTAAGGCATAGAGCTTTCTGGCTTGAATGGCATATATCGAAATTTTATATTTCAGGAAACCTACCTTTTAATTTTGACGTTAATTTGGTGTATTATGCATATTCAAAAAGAATACTGAAAAGAAAGTTTTGAGTTTAAAATTAGCCAAGAGTTTGGTAAAAGATACAAAATACTGTGAAAAAGAACGTACTTTCAGTTTAAAAAACACTTGAAGATTTTTGTATGAAAGATTTTATATTGATAGTGAAATTGTTCTTGACTTTTTGATAAGGAAATATATTATTTCAATTTTTATATAAAATTAAACCAGTTCATTCTTGATATTAATAAAAATGAGAAAGGCCTGAATGTTTTTTAAGTATTTATCAAAGCTGAATGACAATATCTGTGTCACTAGTTCTTTCTCTTTACTCCGGTGACTAGCATGGAACTAAGACACATAGTTGCTGTTCCCTGACTGTACTGTTGATAGATACCAATTGTGATATTTTGATTTTCATCCATTTATTTATCTTAGGAAATTATTACTATAATTTAAAATATAAGGAATCAAAATTCAGTCTAACAGTTTTAAGTCTAAAGATCCCAGTGATGTCCCTTAGCATCTGTAGGCAAACGGCTGTGTTGTACTGCTGTGTGATTAACGTTGTGGTTGACTTTGGATTTAGGCTCTCTTGTACATAAACACTTTTAGATTACTATTATTATAAAATACCTAGTATTTGTGAGAGTTCTTTGAAAATATTTATGGTTGTGTTCCAGTATATTAGATCCATTCAGAATGGAAAGGAAGTCAGAATTTCCTTCATCATCATAAGACAGCAGGATGTAGAGGAGGCAACAGATCAAGAAAGTATCAAGAATTGATTTAGAATAAATGATACCCCTTTTTGAAGAAAGGATCCTTGTTTTAAATACTTTCACCAACCTTGTCAAAAAATCAAGGGAGAAGTCAGGCTGGCGAATGAGAAGAGAAAAAGCACAGTCCTTAGAGGAGATGCGCCTCATTTGGCCTTTCAGCAGTATCAGTGTGAAACGTGTTCTTCCATGTCTCCAATGGGCTGAGAGTGAGGCCCAAAGTCTTTTAAAAATAGTCTTCTACGTTTCTATCATGTTAAAAATATCATCTGCCTCCCCGGTCTGCAACATGCACATACTACTTTTCTACTTTTAGAATTGCCATTGTTGTTTTTAATGTGAAAGGATCTTGGATTTGGCTTTCATTTCTGATTATTTCTCAAGTCATGGCTTTTCCAGCTTAGCTACCCTATATTCTTGAAATAACCTCTCTCTGTCTGGGGAGGTTGTCCTTAGGAAAAGGGGAGGAGAGGTCGCTTTCCATAGTGGAACTGTTGAGTGAGAGCCGTTGTCCAGCTGCTGTCCCATCTCAAATGCTTGCTGGCTGGAAAGCCCGGGCTCCATGAAACGGCAAGGCCAAGCACGGTGCATCTTCTGGGAGCATCACTTTCCTTGATGATAAATAATGCAAAAACTTTTTTGTCAAAAATTGATGTATTGTGGAATGAAATGCAACATTTGCATGCTTTATTAGAACAATCAAAAGTCTTAAAGATCGAAAGTCTTAATAAAAACGTCAAGCTTGCAGTGGGCCACCTAGGATAAAGCTGAGCTTCCTGCTGGAATTTGTTCTCTCTCCTTCCCCTAATGGTACAGATGATAGGAAAGTGTACCTCAGGGGTAGACTCCAGATCATTTTCAAACCCACATGGCCTACTTCATTGGCAGTTTTCTAATGTGTTAGATAGGAATCTGGACTTAACAGTTCCCTAACTGTGATTTTAAAAGGGAAATTCACACAGGAACTCTGGAACCCAACGCACACAGTTTAGAAAGCATGCACGCAGCAAGTAGTGGGTTCAAGTCCAGGCTTCTTGGGGAAATCTCTTGATCTCTCAACATCTCAGCTTCCATATCTGTAAAACAGGGAGAATACTATTTCTTTACCTCATGGTTAGTGGTGAGACGTCGAGTGCAAAAATGCACATAGAGTAGAGCACAAACCTGGCTCCAGGGGAAGGCAGTGGAAATAGCAGTTGCTGGTGCTTCTCATGTGGCTTTGTTGTTGTTACTCTAATATAGGATTGTTTTATGGCCCATGAGGCTTTCAAGATGACTCGGTAATTAATCCAGGCCACTGCCAGTCCCAAGTTGACACTGCAGCTCTTTGGAGACATTCAAAATTGAACTTCTGGGAAAATGAATGGATTTCTTGATAGTATGTACGGTATTATTTACATGAACACCATGTGGATGCTGTGGTCTCTAGGAGCACTGAAGCAAGAAAGGGACATTATTATTCTATCACATGTGAAGACCTGTGATGAGTCTCCCACTGATGATATTTTCCACTTTCCTGTCTTTGGGATATAAGCAGCATCAGCATGACCCAGGCTGTTACCTTGCTGTTGGCAATGATAACCAATGCTGGTGTTGGTGATGCTGATGAAAAAAGTTACTGCATTTTCAAATACAGCTATTTTATTTCAAGCAGTAATAGCCTAAAACAGAGCATAACCTATTTTGTACTTCCCTGCCACTCAGCACACTGAATAGGACACCAGGCTCCCTTTCTTGGCCATTTGAGTTTCCTTTGTCCCTCAGTGTCCTTAGTTTAAATGAAGATGCCTTTCTTTGTGTTTATCCTTCAACAGCATCAGTTCTCAAGAGAGCATGAGGGGATACACTTTAATAGAACTCTATTATATGGATTATAGATATCTTATGTAATAACCTTTTCAGACACTAGGTATGAAAGTAGACAAATATAAAGTTATTTGTAAGGGAATGAGAAGTCTTACTTAGAAGTAGGTCTTAGCCATGAATTTTCTTCAACATGCTGTTTTTCTGTTTAGAGGAATAAATAACTATCTCTGAGAAACAATGTTTGAAAATAAACTTGGCACCTGCCTAGGAGTTAATAAATGGCATCTGCTTAGCATATCGATCAGTATCTCTGATGAGCTTTTCCATTTAGTCTAGTAAATATCCAAGCAGTGCCTCACTTGAGCAGTGTAATTGATGTTCAGTTTAATATGTGTAATTTACTTATTGGTGTTGCTAATGATGCAGTTATTAAGTATGGCTTATTATTAATTATAACAGTTTATTCAAGTTGGAGCTCTTGGTCAAAACACATACTGGCATACCAACTTTTGTCTGAGATTTTGTGTAGGTGTTGTCCTTACAGTGATTTAATTTGGTATTTTTTACTCACGATTTTATGTAATACCTCTTCACAGTAAACATGATAAACAAAAGTCTTTGTGATTGTAGTACCAATTCAGTGAGTTCTCCTTATATGTCTTTGAATAATTTCTTTAGATATTGGTATATGTTTATGTACAAATGCACACATGTGCACATAGGTAAAGACCACATCAAAGTGAGTTGCATGTGTCTTTTAGCCAGTTTAGGGACTTAATAAAGGGAATTATTTACATTTCTGCCTTACTTCTATGAGTAACGAAGTCCGAAAATGCTCCCATGGTAGGATCATAGGACTACAATAGCCATTTTTTAAAATAAAATTACTTTTAATAGTTTGAATCCTACTAGCATTATCTTATTAGACATTTCTCTGTTTTTTTACTTTCTGAAGAGCCCCAGACCATTGTAATTAATATACAGCAGAAATTTTGGCTAGTTTAAAGACTTCTAAAACAAACTCCATATACAATAATGACAAATGATCTATATCTATTTAATCATTGCAAGTATTGAGTTTATAACACTTTATTCTTGACAGATACTCACTTTGTGTCTCTCTGATATGTACCCAGTTAACGTTCTAGTCATTGATGGATATATATTTCACAGTGTTGAGTGCTGAAGATAGAACGTTTTGCCACTAGTATTTATTTCCATGCTCTTACTTTCTGTTAGTCTCTTTTTGTCATTGATGAAAGTTTTTCCAGCAAATTTTCTGGTAAGGATTTTGTCTTAGTCTGTTTTCTGCAGCTGTAACAGAATACCACAAATCAGGTCATTTACAAACAATAAAAGTTTATTTGACTCATGGGTTCTGGAAGCTGGGAAATCCAAGAGCATTGTGCTGGTATCTGGTAGGGTCATCTCATGACAGAAGGCAGAAGCAAGCAAAAGAGACAGAGAGGAGAAATCAGACCAAACTCATTCTTTTATCAGAAACCCACTTCCGTAATAATGACATTAATCCATTCATGAAAACTCTGACCTCATGACTTAATCATCTCTTAAGGGCTCCACCTCTTAATACTGACTGTTACAATGGCAACTGAATTTGCAACATGAATTTTGCAGAGGACATTCAAACCACAGTAGACTTTCATCTGTCATCACCATACTAAGAAAAACCCTTCTTTTCTTCCTGGCCATCTCTTGGCATCCTCAGTGGAGCTCATGTTCAAACATCTTCCTTCTTTCTTAGCATGTTGTCTTTTTGCTCATGTAAGATCATCCAAAGGCAGTCAAAGATGCCTCTCTTCTTAATAAACCCCTCTCTAAATACTGGAAATCTGTGGAGGAAAGACCATGAAGTAAGACTTCTTGTTGTCTTTACTTTTCACTTCTACTTTTTCCTTCTTTTTGTTTCCCATCATGCCCATTGCCCAATGTCTGAGGACTTTAAATAGAAAAAAAAAAAAGAGTACAAATGAGAAAGACAGGAAAATTAAAGTGAGCTTTACCATGAGAGATCTTTGATTCAGCAAACATGCTCTCACATGCACTGTGGACACATAAGATATGAGCCAGGTCATGTGAGAGCCACAAAGATGAGTAAGACTACTTTTGTCTCAAGGAATTTATGTTTAGTGTATGACATAAAGATTTACCAAAATAACTGAACTCAAGTTTGAAAATAGTAAGTTCTGTGCAAGAGGGGAGAAGCAAGGTGCTCTAGGAGTTCAGCAGGAGAGAGAATACTTTTCTGCAAAGCAATTAGGAGCAGTAGTTGGAATGTGTGGCCTTTGAAGATGGATAGGATTTGAACCTACACAAATTGAGTAGGGAAAGCTCCTAGGCAGCAGGAGCAAAGGCCTTGGGAAGGGAAATATTGAGGGTTTGGGGAAATTGGGCATTTCCATTTGGTGTATTTCAGAAAGGAGGGTGGCATAATATTAGGAAAGGGGGTTGGAGTTAGCTCATGGAAGGCCTTTTGAAATAATCTTTAGAAGCTCTTGGATTTGATTTTTTTTTAAATGGAAGAGTGACTTGATTGGAGCTATTATTTAGGAAGATCCGTATGGCTGCACTATGTCAAAGACACTGGCTAAGGTGTCTACTTGGGAGTCAGGTATAAAAATCCAGAAGAGAAATAGATGGCAGTGAGAATAAAGAAAAAAATAACATTTTTAGACTTGTTAGAGATTGGGAAGGACAGTAATAACTGACCTCTCTAGTATCAGATGACTATTCTTTAACCCAAGGGTGGAATAAACCTCCTTTGTAATTTATTCCAGTTTTATGGACTGAATACAACCAAAATTCATGTACTTGCTCTTTTACTGAATACTGACTACGTTGTGCATAGACAGGGGAAAGCCTGTCTCAGCCTTTCTCTGTACAAACTTGAACTCTTGCTTTTGCACTTATATGTTCAAAAATATTTTTCTCCATCTATACACAGACCACTCATGGTTATTATTCTCTTTACAAATGCTTCCTGTGTCTTTTACAATATCCGTTCAGTAAAGACTTGTCAAGTGCCCACCGTGTGAAAGAGACTGCTAATCACTAGACAGCAAAGGTGGTAAGAAATGGTCTTTACTCTTGGGAAGCTCCGGTGGCAGGGCACCTGTTTGCCTTCTCCTGCATTAGATTAAGTGACGCTAGTTCCTTTTCCCCTTCTTCATAGTCCTTCTTTTTTACCTCGTCGACCATTTGTGTTTCTTTTCTTTGATTCCTTTTCCTCATCCACATGATGACTAGTATATCATGCTCCAGGATTATGTGCATGCCATTACTCTCGTACATTTCAGAATTGTATTGATCATATTACCAGATCTTTCTTTTCTGCACTTTGGCCAGGAAGTGCTTTCTCCTCTTGTTTTTCTTTCAGAATTATTAGTTCCTTATCGCATTGTTCTGTACTTTTCTTTTTCATTCTTTTGTTTGGCCCTCCTCTTTACAACTAACCAAGATCACTTTTGACTTGAGTCTTGTATTCCATAGCATAAGCAATAATCTCTCGAGTTTTCTGTATTATATTAGGGGATGCTGTAGTGCAATGAAATAGGAGTCGGCTTCACAGTCAGACACCCTGGGTTCAGAGTATAGCACCATTCCTTCTCTTTCACTGACTTAGGACAAGCTGTTTATCTTGATGGCTTCTGTTGCTTCAGTTTCCTCATTTGTAAAATGATATTAATTATACTTCATGGTATAATATTAAAGAAAAATTATATAAGGTACCCAGCATATAAAGTAGGTCTTCAAAAAGATTAGCTTTCTTCCTTCCTATCTTATTTAGTAGCACCCAGGCAGTTGATCAATATACTTTAAATTCCTTTACAATTCAGAGTGTCTTCCAATCTCTACATACTGGGGCTAGTCATAAATTAGGATTTGATTCCACCACATTTGCCTCTTCATTGTATAAAAGGATCTTTTCAAATAGTGCAATCAATGATGGAAATTGGATCGCTGAGAAAGTAAGATATTATTATATTAGGAGATGTTTTAAGGAAAACAACACAATTACATTTTTTTTCTCATTTTGCCATAGTCTGAAACACTTCCCCACTCGTACTTTGGAGCCATGGTTCTAGAGTTGGGTTTTTCTCCATGTTGTGTAGGGAATCCCCAAAGGTGTTACATAGATTCCTGGGTCCTACCTCAGACCTTTGATCCAGAATCCATGGGGAAGCCAGCCATCTGCATGTTTCAAAGCTCTCCAAACGATTCTTCACCCAGCCTGAGTTTTAAACTTCCTATAATTGGAGACCCTCTGTTTTAGAATATAATAAACAGAACGCCATAATAAATATAAGCCATATTTATTAGAGCCATTTATTGTTTGAGGAAATATTGTGTGTTTACTAAATGAGAGTCTGGAGAGTACATGACTTCCACTCTCTCCTAAGACCCTGTGAGTCCTCATCACAATTCTAAAAGGCCATCTTTTGTGTGTTTAGTTCTTAGGCCCTGTGAAGGTCATGTCACACGTCTCATGCAATTTGCTAGGCTCTACATTTTTTGAGCCTCAGAAATACTGATACTTCTAGCAAGCATACAGAATAGAGTAGGTATACTTACTTTTTGATGAGATGGTGAATGACAAATTTCAGACAGCAGGAAAAGCTCTAAGGGGTTTTACAAACAACAACTACTTTGTGTAGGAAGCTGTGGTGATCCTCTCTCCCACAGGAAAAAATGTTAAGAGGTAAACACGAGGTCTAGACCACGACCTAAAATACAAATCTGGAAGAAATTTTGAGAGACAGTAGGTTTCCATTTTAATGCCTTCAAAGTTTAGTTTCAAGCAAATGGTTGGAAACTTCCATTCTGAACTACATCATCTTCAAGAATCATCTGTTTCGGAAGCAGCCACCCCCACTTCCTTTCTTGATTATTCACTTTATGTGAAAGTTGCACACAGTTGATAACTTATTATTGACAGTTTGTTTCCCTTTTTTATTACTTGATAATGATTTGAGAAATTCAAATGGAAAAAATAAAACTATTTCATCAAAATAGTAAGAGCAGTAATAATTCTCTTGGACTTTTAGTGTCCAGATGATAACTGATAAGGCTTTGATAGATCATCTTCTCCACAGGGCGTCAGCCAGTCAATAAATGAGAGCAGTAACTGTCATGAAATTAGAACAAAAATAAAAAAAAAGATTGATTTTTTAGAGAAGATATATATCAAACAATCCAGTATCTCAGTTTTATATGAAAAATTATGTTTCTGATTATTACTTGTACATTGTATATGCTCTGTTTGCCCTACACTGGAAATTAGGGACAGAAGAAGAGTTATAAATTCAAAAGCATAATCAGGTTACAAAGAATACACAAAATGTGACTGTAGATTATTCCAGGAATAGTGATTGACTTCGCATTCCCAGGAAGAAAAACAATGATATGTAATTTAAATGAAAAATCTAGAAGGTGTTTTGCGATTATGTATAATGTGAAGAAGGAGCAGCTGAAAAAAAACTAAACAAGACTGCAGAGGATTTTAATTCTCTGGGCAACAAGACCCGAATGAACTGTCTCACAATGATCTTTAAAACAAGGATGTTGCTGTTTTTAAGAAAAAGTATAGAAATTTACCTCTGCATAGGTTCACACACACACAAAAGGAAAATTAATTAAAATAGAGTATTCCATAAAAGTCATTAAAATGCTAGCACAAAGTGACGGAGTACTGAATTTAAATTTTAGATTATCTTTTGGGACCAGTGCTCTTTGAAACGCACTTGAAGGAACAATATTTTTACATATTTCCACTGCTTCCATTTTATTTTCCACTTTTAGCTCTTCTCCCTGTCTCATCTCTTAAGGTTTTTCAGCCTCCTCAGCTTTTCTTTTCAGCAGTTCCCATTGTTACTGTCCTTAGTCCCTTTTTTCTTTCTTTCTCCCCCAAATACCAAGAGTGGCTTTGTGGTATCTGCTTTGCCACTGAAACCTTTTGCATGTGGTGTGAATGGGGTAGTTTGTTGCTCAGGTTCAATTCAGACATTGAACCCAACACACAGCCCCAGCTGGCCATGTAGTCCTAGAGCCATTGTGGGTGTTGTCACCTGTACACAGCGGACTGTGCTTCTGTGAGTCTCTTGTGTCCTGCTCGTTCCAGCCACCCTTGCAGTTCAGGTAGGGGAGGCTCCAGGCCTGGGTGGGGCAGTAGCCTTCCCATGGCTCCCCGACTTCCTTCCCTTCCCTTCTTCAGTGAGCCTGTGTATTGCTGCCCAATTGTTCTCAAGGTACTGCCCTGTTATTTTCTGTGGTTCCTTATTTATTAAATTTAGTCTGGGCTATCCTACCCAGTGAGCAACACCCATCCCACCATAAAGCCTCAGTTCAAAATCCTCTTCCCAGTCACCCCCCAGCCCCTGCTCCAGACCCTGCCCTTGAAGCTAGTATGTGACTCCAGAGGCCCCTTTGTTCTGGCTTATGAGGCACTCTTCCCACCCAGCGTTGAAACCTTCCAGGTGCTTCCAGCCCATTCATTATTGCAGCCTCTGACAAGGAGCCCTCCCTCATCCCCTCCACTCTTCCCCAGCTGGACTCTGTAGCTCACCTGTGACACTTAAGGCTTCTTGTCTTATTTATTGTGGTCAACTCCCTGAAAGAAGAGGCACATGCTCAACTCTAATTCCCCTGCAGAGCCTTGTTCCAGTACCTTGAGCACAAAAGGTACTAAATAAGGGGCTGCTAATTCGGAGGCTGTGGAAGCCAACATTAGCTACACATATGAACAGGACAGTGCTAGCCCACGTTCACAGCTGCATCCCTTATATTTAGAGGGAACGTCTGAGTGTCACAGGGATGCTTCTGTATCTCTGATCTGAACACTGGTCACTCCCCTCCCCAATGTAAGTCTGAGTAGAGATCACCCCATACCTTTTTTTTTTCCCTCCTCTTCCCCTTCTTCATCCTAACTAGGAGGAGTGAAGAGACGGCCCAGGGCTCTGCATGCTCTTGGATACAGCCACAGCCCCACTTCCCAACCTCACTGTTGGCTCGAGACCATCAGGATTGCTCTCACTGGCCCACCTTCCCCTTCTCTCTCATGCCTTAGCCCCCTTCCATCCCTATCTTCTGTGTCCTTGGAACTCCTGGTTGGCTACCAGCAGACCCCACCCATGCCCAGCCTGGGACATCCCTCCCTTCCTCTTCTAGGCAACTTCAACACTTTTTGGCCTAAGATTTCTCACACCTCTGTTCTGGTACTAAGTCTCCCCTCATCTTCTTGATTCCTTTTTCCCTGGGAAAATGAAGCCATCAAAAGAGACCTTTCAAATGCTCCGCTCCTAGACCAGCACATCTGCTCCGCCGAGAGCCTGTGCATTGCTGCGTGCATGGCTCTCCGCCGTTCCTCTGGGTGAAACATCAGCCCTCCTGGTTCTGCGCGCTGGTCCCACCTCCCGCCTCTGCAAGGGCTTCCCTCCAGCAGGCAGCTTCTTTCCCTCCCGCATCATCAACTTGCCCTCTCTATAGTATCATTAGCATTCGCATTCAGAGATGCTGTCATTTCTCCCATCTTAAGGAAAAAAAAAGACTGTTTCGTGATCACTTTCTTCCTCTCTGGCTGCTCCGTGCGGATGCTCCCTGTGTCTGTATTCGCCTGGACGTCCTCCTCCACGTGGCTGAGTTCCATCCTCCTTGACCCGCCATTGTTTCCGTTGTTCGCTTTGTAAGTGTCCCCCGGCCGACTCATGACTGTAATCACCATCTTTTTTATGACAACCTCAAATTTATGTTCTACACCCATTTCTCTCCTCTGTATATCCATCCAACTGCCTTCTTGCTATCTCTTTTGGATGTCTAATATCTCAAACCTCATTGGTCCAAAACTGAACTCTTGCTCTGCCCACCCACCCCTCCAAACCTGCTCCTCAGGCAGTCTCGCCCTGGCAGTTAGTAGCAGCTGCGTCTCTCCAGTGACTCCTCCCAGAAATCTGGTTGTTAACCCAACACACTCGACATCCAGTTCATCGGCCAAACTGATGGCTGGACCATCACAGCTGTCTCAAGTTTGATGGCATCTTGCCACCTGCACTGCTACCTTCTCACTCCAAGCCATGAGTGTCTTCCCTGCATCTTCATAATAGCCTCATAACTGAGGTCCCTGTCTCCACCGTGGCCCGCTACAGCCTGCAGTACACACGGCTGCCGGGATAATGTTGTTGAATATAAGCCAGATCAAGTTCCTCCTCTGCTCAGAATCCTCCCAAGGCTTCTCAAGCAGAGAGAGTCCCTTCCAGCTATCTAAGGAGGTGTCCCCACCCTAAAATTATGCTTCACCTTCTCCACAGTTCACCGCACTCCAGTCACACTCAGTATTTCAGTCTCGCTTGCACCTTTTCCCTTTTCCTCCTCCCTGGATGTCAGCTTCTCCCACTCCCTTTCCTCTTTCAGGTCTCTGCTTGAATGTTATTTTCTCAGTAATTCCTTCTCCAATCCCCCATCCTAACAGCTGCCTTGCCTTCACCCCGCAGCCCACTCCCCTTGATTTTTCTCTACAGCTAGCCTAGCCAGACACTGCCTACAATATTGGTTTACCTTGGTGTCTGTCTTCCCCACAAGGATTTAAGTTCCATGAGGTCAGAAGTTTTTGTTTTGTCCATCTGCTCACCACTGTATTCCTTAAACAGTGCTTGGCCAGCAGTTTTACTCAATAAACGCTTGTTGAATAAATGAAGAATATTGCTGGATTTTTTTCCTCCACATTCAAGGTCAACCTCGTACTAGTCACCACCGTGCAAAGTTCTGCAGCCGAGCTGTCCCTGCGGCCCTTCCTAACCCTGCCACTCCCCTCCCTTTGGGAAGGCTTCCCGTTCACTCTGGGTGAAACCAGCCCATGCTTGGGCAGCATGGTCAGTAGCTCTGGGCATCACTGACAGCCTTCATGGCCTTCCAGGCTTGTACCCTTAGATCTTCTGGGAAAATTTGTGCAGCCAGTTCAGTAGTCAAAATTGGGCCCAGACCTGAAGCCAGTGGCTGAGTACATTGTGTTCTCGGCCTGGCTTGCTGCTGTTATTTAATTTAACGTTGAACACTGGGCCAAAGCGGATTGTTTTCTGCCAAGTTGAAAACCAGCTAAATACTGCATTGGATAATCATTCTATTTCTTTCGAGTTTTTTTTTTTTTTTTTTTTTTTTTTTTTTTTTTTTTTTTTTTTACATACTAGATGTTATAACTGAAATCTTAATGCAATTTGACTGGAATACCACTCTTTTTTATTTTCTTGGCCATTATAAAAATAATAACCAGCGTTATCACTAGGAGTCAGTAGACTGGGCATCTGCGAGGATTATGCTCTATGATTTTAGCAGTCTCTTAATCTCCCTGTAATATTTAGCTTATTCACCAGTGTAGTGAATACGATACAGTATCAGGCCTAGATAATACCCACTGACAAATGGACACATGCAAGTTTATTCTCTTCAAAAGGAACTAAATGCACACTGCTGTCCTAACAGAATACACACAAGAAGAGAAAATGCCTTTTAATAAGCAATTAAAATTTATACGAAAAAAAGAAAAGTTTATACCATGAGAACCCTGACAAGAAAATAACAAGACCGAGGGGGAAATAGAATGAAAACAACTCTTTTGCCAAGCAGTTTAGAAATTATACTGTTAAATTCATAGATTTGGGTGAGGAAAAATAAACAACCATCAGTTGCAACCATGCTCTGTCAAAAATATCCCCTGTCCAAGGCCCGCTGACAGGTCATAACCAGAACCACATGTTCCCAAAGCAATAAAAGAGGAGAGAGGAGCATCCTATTTAAGGAGAGCCTAAAGATGTTCATTGCAGGCAGGGATAGAGGGACAAGGCACAGGCAGGAAAGCAGGAACTTCCTGGGCAAGGGGCCTGGAGTCAGTGACACCCACCCATCAGGTTATCCAAGGGCTGTTTGTGTTTACACTGATGCTTCTGCAGAGTCCTAAACCCAAACACCCGACTCAACCGGATGGCCAGTCCCAGGCAGCCCTCCCACCTTTTCTGAGTCATTGTCCCATTTAGCGTGGTTGCTATCATCATCACGTTGCAACTGTGTCAGGCCAGGATAGAACATTTCATTCCCTTGACCTGCAATGTGAAATGAGTTAAAAGTCAGTGCTAAGAAATGATAATACTGAGCTTCCATAGGCTGCATAGCAATGTGCATGCTGCTTCCTAAAGGGGATGAAAGGCTGCAGGTAACCACCCTTCCTTGGCCCAAAGCAGAATAGAGTCATTCATCAGTTCCCACAGAGCCAGACCCTCCTCTACTGAGTGTTCACAATGTATGCATTACATGTGTGCTATTTTTATATTAAAATGTCTTAAGCTAAATAAGTTTTTCTAAACATTTTTCCCAAGTGTTGCATTTACTGACATAACTTAGTTACAAAACATACCTTAACTCATCTATTTAGGAAATATACATGGAGAGCCAGCTATCTATAACTAGTGAGATAAATGGAATGGCTTCCAGTATGTCAACATTTGGAAGAATAAAACCAATTTGATTTTATTTTAAAAATTTGTTTTAATTGGACACAAAATCAAAATGGAAAAACAGACTTTTTTCAGTTTTGTGAACTTCAAATGTTACTTCTTTTTGTATGGATTGCTTTTTTAACTTAAAAAAATTTGTTTATCCACATACACATTTTGTCTTTAGGTTTTTCTTAACAATTTGTTTAATGTGACAGTTTCCTCCCAGTCAACCACCTGGTGATATGTTCCAATAGAATATTGGAGTGGTGTATTTCAGATGTAATTACCATAAAGGATAATTAACATTAATACCTTAAAGATTTAACTGGACAACTAGTTTGAGGGATATTCATTGAAACAAAATAGCAGGACTTATTCTTGACATTGTCAGAAATAAAATTGACCTGTAGAGCCTTCTTCAGAAGGGTTTTTATTTCATAAGTTGTGCTTTTTGCATCATGGCTGCTGCTGTTGCGGCTCTCAAATGATTGGAATATGCTTTGTTGTGGAAACACTGATGATCTTCCAACTTGCTTCTTGCCTGACCTTGACTCACTTCCTGGGGTCAGTCTAATGACTACAGCCATGTTCAGAATGCAGGGCCTCATGTATAAAATCTCACCAGGAATAACTTTGGAAAGAAACATCATTTACATGTTCCCAAAGGACACAAAAAAACAGATGGAAGGTGATATCTGGCACTCCCTCTTTCTCAGTGATGACTCATTTTGGAGTTTGTCCTCCTAGTCTTGGTCTGCCCCGCACAAGGGCTCAGACACAGTGACAGCTAAGGTTTTTGTGAGTCAGGTGACGCAGGAGTGGAAAACCTCATGACAGAGTGGAAAGAGCTGGTTTACAAACACTCCAATTTAATTACATTGTTACCAACACAAAAAGAAGATTCTAAGGAGGAAAATTTGGACATAAAGTTCCTCCATTCGGAATGACCTGTCACCTAGTAAGGGTGGTGTGACTCAGAACATCATCACATTCTGATTTTTAAAGTACAAGCCCTTTTAAAAAGGAGTCTTTTTAGGGAATTGAACATTACATTCCTAATATTTTTCATCCTGAATGCACTTAGCAGAGGAAACGTGTATTTCATCAGACATGGATTTGACATTCCATTACGTTATACAGTAAACAGGACAAACATGTCTCATGTTTTAGACATGAGAAAGGGGAGCTAAGACAGCCACCACCACTGTAAGACCCTGGTTATCTCATTTAAACAGATTTTAAATATGGGTGCCAGTGGTGTGATCATCAGCCACTTCCACTTTGTGAATAAATTGCTTAGAAGGAGTCTTTTGCCTACCAGATGTGACCTAGATTTAGATTTCCAAAGGCAGGGGGAAAAAACTCTATTGTGTTAAAAAACAATTGCTGGTAAAAATGCATGGTAAATGAGCTTATCTCAGTTTTCCAGGTGTTTGGACTAATATGTTATGGAATTACTGCTCCGTTTATGAAAAATAATTGAGGAAAATGTTCCAGCAAATCAAATTTGGATAAAGGCTTAGGGATAGCTATTGTGGTGTTAGTTAAGTTTTTAAATGGCAGAAAGAGCAGGAGCCAATAGAGATAATAAAATAATATTTTTCTAAAAAAAATGTTTGAGAAGAGTCTCTTAGAAAAGGGTCAGGCATGGGTGTGCTATCCTGCTTATGCTATGGTTTAGTAAAGTACTGAAGAACAATGTGAACAATTACGCTCCTTTCAGTGCATATGAAAGCTGTTTAAAAAATCAAAGCTTGTCTGTCTGCTGGCTCTGATAAGTCTTATTATTCTGTTAAATGCAGCGAAATTTTTTTAAATGTGACATCTTTATTCTCTCTTACCTACTGTCTCTCCTTTTTCATTTCCTTTCATCTTCAGGAGCTGCCACTCCGAAACCAGTCCCAGAACCCGAGAAACAGACAGACCATACAGTTAAAATTGCTGGAGTCATTGCGGGCATCTTGCTGTTCGTTATTATATTTCTTGGAGTTGTGTTGGTAATGAAGAAAAGGTGAGCTCCTAGCTGTTGCCAAAGATACAGTTATATCCTATTGTTTGCTGGAATGTTTTGTGTGTGTGAAAATACTCAGTTACTGAACTGGCTTTGATAACCCAGACACATCTATGACTCTGTGATTGTTAACATTTTTCATCATGTGGCATGGAAGGTTATGGGACAAAAATTTAGAGTAGATGGCTATGATTCTGTGTGAATATGCAAAGCATATCATGCCAGAATAACGTAAGCATCCTCTGTCTTCCCACACAGTGGCAGATAAAGCTCTGTAAAATCTTAGAAGCCACTTATTCACCAGGAAATGTTTAGTACTGCTTTCCAACATACTAAGACATTTGGTAATCACAAAGATATAAGAAGACTTTACTTTTTATTATAGTGAGGATGATGATGATGACAGATTTTATGGGGCCTGTGTTATATGTAGGCACCGTGCTAGGGAAGGTAATCAGCACGACATCCATTAGAAAGAGAACCCGCAAGAACAGCCCAACAGAAAAATGCAGTGCAGGAACAACTCGTATTAGAACAAATCACAGAGCAAGTGGTGTGGCTGGGCACCGTTGCTCATGCCTGTAATCCCCGCACTTTGGGAGGTGGAGGCAGGTGAACCATTTGATCACTTTAGCCCAGGAGTTCGAGACCAGCCTGGGCAACATGACAAAACCCTGTCTCTACAATAAATATAAAAATTTGCTGGGCGTGGTGGCACACACCTGTAGTCTCAGCTACTGGTGAGGCTGAGATGGGAGGATCACTTTGAGCTATGATCACTCCATGGCACTCCAGCCTGGGCAACAGGGCAAAACCCTGTCTCCAAAAACAAACAAACAAAGTTGTGTGTTACAAGAGCCAAGGGATAGTCTGGGGGAGAGAAAAACAGATATGGCCATAATAAGCGATCCTCACCTCCCATACTTGAAAACTATGTAGTGTCTTGTTTTGTGGAAACAAGCAAAAACTTGCTTAATAATAAAATCTTAGATTTATGTAAAAATCAATATAAAAATATAGATACTAAGAATTGATGGCATAAAGATTCCCAAATTGAGGGAATATGTGGATCTTGTCCTTTTCTCTGTTGTTTCAAAACAGTTATAGTCATACAGTGAGAGTGAATTCATGGATGGGAGAAGGTAAAAGTGGAGAGGTTGGTAGAGTGATGACTAGAAACTCTGATCTGGTCATGGAAGGAGGTTGACCTTGGACCTGAGACTGTTGATGGCCTTTGAGCAGGTAGTAACATGATCTAATTTTTAGGAATATAACTCTAACGTTAGGATTGGACACAGTGAGGAGGGGAGAGAGCTCGAATCAGGAAGACCAGTAGAATGAAGAGAAAGAGCAACTTTAGAAACAGGTAAGGGTTAAATTTTAGTAGCCATTTGGAGAGAGAAGGGACAATATAGAAAGAACTTAGAGTAGTTCCTGGTTTGAGCAAGTTAGTGGAGATATTTCTATTCACCAAAATGTGGAACATAGGAACTAGAAAATGGGGGGGGGCAGTAAAAATGGAGAGTTCAGCTTTGCACATTTTTTTTGTTTTTCTTTATTATGCTTTAAGTTCTGAGGTACATGTGCAGAACGAGCTGTTTGTTACACAGGTATACACGTGCCATGGTGGTTTGCTGTACCCATCATCCCATCACCTATATTAGGTATTTCTCCTAATGCTATCCCTCCCTTCCCCCCCTACCCCCTGACAGGCCGCAGGGTGTGATGTTCCCCTCCCTGTGTCCATGCATTGTTATTGTTCAACTCCCACATATGAGAACATGCAGTGTTTGCTTTTCTGTTCTTGTGATAGTTTGCTGAGAATGATGGTTTCCAGCTTCATCCATGTCCCTGCAAAGGACATGAACTCATCCTTTTTTATGGCTGCATAGTATTCCATGGTGCATATGTGCCACATTTTCTTTATCCAGTCTATTTTCTTTATCAATTGATGGACATTTAGGTTGGTTCCAAGTCTTTGCTATTGCGAATAGTGCCATGATAAACATATGTATACATGTATCTTTATGGTAGAATGATTTATAATCCTTTGGGTATATACCCAGTAATGGGATTGTTGGATCAAATAGTATTTGTAGTTCTAGGTCCTTGAGGAATCGCCACACTGTCTTCCACAATGGTTGAACTAATTTACCGTCCCACCAACAGTGGAAAAGTGTTCCTATTTCTCTACATCTTCTCAAGCATCTGTTGTTTCCTGACTTTTTTTTTCTTTCTTTTTTTTTTTTTTTGAGATGAAGTTGTTTGCTCTTTTTGCCCAGGCTGGAGTGCAATGGCATGATCTCAGCTCACCACAACCTCCCCCTCCCAGGTTCAAGCAATTATGCTGCCTCAGTAGCTGGAATTACAGGTGCACGCCACCATGCCTGGCTAATTTTTGTATTTTTAGTAGAGACAGGGTTTCTCCATGTTGGTCAGGCTGGTCTCAAACTCCCAATCTTGTGATCTACCTGCCTTGGCCTCCCAAAGTGCTGGGATTACAGGCGTGAGCCACCATGGCTGGCCTTCCCGACTTTTAATGATCGTTATTCTAACTGGCATAATATGGTATCTCATTGTGGTTTTCATTTGCATTTCTGTAATGACCAGTGATGATGAGCATTTTTTTATATGTTGGTTGGCTGCATAAACATCTTCTTTTGAGAAGTGTCTGTTCATATCCTTTGCCCATTTTTTGATGGAGTTGTTTTTTTTTCTTGTAAATTTGTTTAAGTTTTTTGTAGGTTCTGGATATTAGCCCTTTGTCAGATGGATAGATTGCAAAAATTTTCTCCCATTCTTGAGGCTGTCTGTTTGCTCTGATGATAGTTTCTTTTGTGGTGCAGAAGCTCTTTAGTTTAATTAGATCTCATTTGTCAATTTTGGCTTTTGTCACCATTGCTTTTGGTGTTTTAGACATGAAATCTTTGTCTATGCCTATGCTCTGAATGGTATTGCCTAGGTTTTCTTCTAGGATTTTTGTGGTTTTAGGTCTTATGTTTAAGTCTTTAATCCATCTTGAGTTGATTTTAGTATAAGGTGTAAGGAAGGGGTCCAGTTTCAGTTTTCTGCATATGGCTAGCTATTCCCAACACCACTTATTAAATAGGGAATCTTTTCCCCATTGCTGTTTTTGTCAGGTTTGGCAAAGATCAGATGGTTGTAGATGTGTGGTGTTATTTCTGAGGCCTCTGTTCTGTTCCGTTGGTCTATATATCTGTTTTGATACCAGTACCATACTGTTTTGGTTACTATAGCTTTGTAGTATAGTTTGAAGTCAGGTAGCATGATGCCTCCAGTTTTGTTCTTTTTACTTAGGATTATCTTGGCTATGTGGGCTCTTTTTGGTTCCATATGAAGTTTAAAGTAGTTTTTTCCAAGTCTGTGAAGAACATCAATGGTAGCTTGATGGAGATAGCATTGAATCGATAAGTTACTTTGGGCAGTCTGGCCATTTTCACAATCTTAATTCTTCCTATCCATGAGCATAGAATGTTTTTCCAGTTGTTTGTGTCCTCTCTTATTTCCTTGAGCAGTAGTTTGTAGTTCTCCTTGAAGAGGTCCTTCACATCTCTTGTAAGTTGTATTCCTAGGTATTTTATTCTCTCTACAGCAGTTGTGAATGGGAGTTCACTCATGATCTGGCTCTCTGTTTGTCTATTATTGGTGTATAGGAATGCTTGTTATTTTTGCATTGATTTTGTATCCTGAGACTTTGCTGAAGTTGCTTATCAGCTTAAGGAGATTTTGGGCTGAGATGATGGGGTTTTCTAAATATACAATCATGTCTTCTGCAAACAGAGACAATTTGACTTCCTCTCTTCCTATTTGAATACCCTTTATTTCTTTCTCTTGCCTGATTGTTCTGGCCAAAACTTCCAATACTATGTTGAATAGGAGTGAGTGAGAGAGGACATCCTTGTCTTGTGCCAGTTTTTAAAGGGAATGCTTCCAGCTTTTGCCCATTCACTATGATATTGGCTGTGGGTTTCTCATAAATAGCTCTTATTATTTTGGGTTATGTTCCACCGATACCTTGCTTATTCAGAGTTTTTAGCATGGAGGGCTGTTGAATTTTGTCGAAGACCTTTTCTGCATCTATTGAGATAATCATATGGTTTTTGTCATTGGTTCTGTTTATGTGGTGGATTACGTTTATTGGTTTGTGTATGTTGAACCAGCCTTGCATCCCAGGGATGAAACTGACTTCATTGTGGTGGATAAGCTTTTTAATGTGCTGCTGGATTCGGTTTGCCAGTATTTTATTGAGAATATTCACATCAAAATTCATCAAGGATATTGGCCTGAAATTTTCTTTTTTTGTTGTGTCTCTGCCAGGTTTTGGTATCAGGACGATATTGGCCTCATAAAATGAGTTAGGAATTATTGTCTCTTTTTCTATTGTTTGGAATAGTTCGAGAAGGAATGGTACCAGCTCCTCTTTGTACTTCTGGTAAAATTCAGCTGTGAATTCATCTGGTCCTGGACCTTTTTTGGTTGGTAGGCTATTAATTACTGCCTCAATTTCAGAACTTGTTATTGGTCTGTTCTGGGATTTGACTTCTTCCTGGTTTAGACTTGGGAGGGCGTATGTGTCCAGGAATTTATTCATTTCTTCTAGATTTTCTAGTTTATTTGCATAGAGGTGTTTATATTTTTCTCTGATGGTAATTTGTATTTCTGTGAGATCAGTGGTGATATCCCCTATATCTTTTTTTATTACACATCTATTTGATCTTCTTTCTTTTCTTCTTTATTAGTCTGGCTAGTGATCTATCTATTTTGTTGATCTTTTCAGAAAACCAGTTCCTGGATTTATTGATTTTTTTTGAAGGGTTTTTTGTGTCTGTATGTCCTTCAGTTGTGCTCTGATCATAGTTATCTCTTGTATTCTGCTAGCTTTTGAATTTGTTCTTACTTCTCTAGTTCTTTTCATTTTGATGTTAGGGTATCAATTTTCAATCTTTCCTGCTTTCTCTTGTGGGCCTTTAGTGCTATAAATTTCCCACTACACACTGCTTTAAATGTGTCCCAGAGATTCTGGTACGTTGTGTCTTCGTTCTCATTGGTTTCAAAGAACATCTTTATTTCTGCCTTCATTTCATTATTTACCCAGTAGTCATTCATGAGCAGGTTGTTCAGTTTCCATGTAGTTGTGCTGATTTGATTGAGTTTCTTAATCCTGAGTTCTAATTTGATTGCACTATGGTCTGAGAGACTGTTATGATTTCCATTCTTTTGCATCTGCTGAGGAGAGTTTTACTTCAAATTTTGTGGTCAATTTTAAAATAAGTGTGATGAAGTGAAGAGAAGAATGTATATTCTGTTGATTTGGGGTGGAGAGTTCCGTGGATGTCTCTTAGGTCCACTTTTTCCAGAGCTGAGTTCAAGTCCTGAATATCCTTGTTAATTTTCTGTCTCATTGATCTGTCTAATATTGACAGTGGGGTGTTAAAGTCTCCCACTATTATTATGTGGGAATCTAAGTCTCTTTGTAGGTCTCTAAGAACTTTATGAATCTGGATGCTCCTCTGTTGGGGACATTTATATTTAGGATAGTTAGCTCTTCTTGTTGCATTGATCCCTTCACCATTATGTAATGCCCTTCTTTGTCTCTTTTGATCTTTGTTGGTTTAAAGTCTGTTTTATCAGAGACTAGGATTGTAACTCCTGATTTTTTTTGCTTTCCATTTGCTTGGTAAATATTCTCCACCTGTTTATTTTGAGCCCTTTGCACATGAGATGGGTCTCCTGAATACAGCGCACTGGTGGGTCTTGACTCTTTGTCCAATTTGCCAGTCTGTGTCTTTTAATTGGGGCATTTAGCCCATTTACATTTAAGGTTAATATTGTTATATGTGAATTTGATCCTGTCATGATGATAGCTGGTTATTTTGCCCATTAGTTGATGTAATTTCTTCATAGTGTTGATGGTCTTTACAATTTGGTATGTTTTTGCAGTGACTGGTACCAGTTGTTCCTTTTCAGGTTTAGTGCTTCCTTCAGGAGCTCTTGTAAGGCAGGCCTAGTGGTGACAAAATCTCTCAGCATTTGCTTCTCTGTAAAGTATTTTATTTCTCCTTCACTTATGAAACTTAGTTTGGCAGGATATGAAATTCAGGGTTGAAAATTCTTTTCTTTAAGAATGTTGAATATTGGGCCCCACTCTCTTCTGACTTGTAGGGTTTCTGCAGAGATATTTACTGTTAGTCTGAGGGGCTTCCCTTGTGAGTTATCTGACCTTTCTCTCTGGCTGCCCTTAACATTTTTTCCTTCATTTCAACCTTGGTGAGTCTGACGATTATGTCTTGGGGTTGCTCTTCTTGAGGAGTATCTTTGTGGCGTTCTCTGTATTTCCTGAGATTGAATGTTGGCCTGTCTTGCTAGATTGAGGAATTTCTCCTGGATAATATCCTCAAGAGTGTTTTCCAACTTGGTTCCATTCTCCTCATCACTTTCAGGTACACCAATCAGACGACATAGATTTGGTCTTTTCACATAGTCCCATATTTCTTGGAGGCTTTGTTAGTTCCTTTTTATTCTTTTTTTTCTCTAATCTTGTCTTCTCACTTTATTTCATTAAGTTGATCTTCAGTCTCTGACGTCCTTTTTTCTGCTTGATCGATTCGGCTATTGACACTTGTGTACGCTTCACAAAGTTCTCGTGGTGTGTTTTTCAGCTCCATCAGGTCATTTACGTTCTTATCTAACCTGATTATTCTAGTTAGCAATTCGTCTAACCTTTTCTCGAGGTTCTTAGCTTCCTTGCATTGGATTAGAGCATGCTTCTTTAGCTCGGAGGAGTTTGTTATTACCCACCTTGTGAAGCCTACTTCTGTCAATTAATCAACTCATTCTCCAGTCAATTTTTTTCCCTTGCTGATGAGGAATTATGATCCTTTGGAGGAGAAGAGGCATTCTGGCTTTGGAATTTTCAGGCTTTTTGTGCTGGTTTCTCCCCATCTTTATGGATTTATCTACCTTTGGTCTTTAATGTTGGTGACCAGATGGGGTCTTTGAGTGGACGTGCTATTCCTTTCTGTTTGTTAGTTTTCCTTCTAACTTTCTGGCCCCTCTGTTGCAGGTCTGCTGTAGTTTTCTGGAGGTCTACTCCAGACCTTGTTTGCCTGGGTATCACCAGTGGAGGCAGCAGACCAGCAAAGATTGCTGCCTGTTCCTTCCTCTGGAAGCTTCATACCAGAGGGGCAACCACCAGATGCCACTCAGAGCTCTCCTGTATGAGGTGTCTGTCGGCCCCTACTGGGAGGTGTCTCCTAGTCAGGATACATGGGGGTCAGAGACCCACTTGAGGAGGCACTCTGTCCCTTATCAGAGCTTGAACACTGTGTTGGTAGATCTGCTGTTCTGTTTAGAGCTGCCAGGTAGGGACGTTTAAGTCTGCTGAAGCTGCACCTGCAGCTGCCCTTTCCCCCAGGTACTTTGTCCCAGGGAGGTGGGGGTTTTATCTACAAGTCTCTGACTGGGGCTGCTGCCTTTTTTTCAGAGATGCCCTGCTCAGGAAGGAGAAATCTGGCAGTCTGGCCACAGTGTCCTTGCTGAGCTGCAGTGGACTCCACCCAGTTCAAACTTCTTGGTGGCTTTGTTTACACTATGAGGGGAAAACCGCCTACTCAAGCCTCAGCAATGGCAGGCGCCCCTCCCCCCACCAAGCTGGGGCATCCCAGGTCAATCTCAGACTACTGCTGTGCTGGCTGCAAGAATTTCAAGCCAATGGATCTAAGTTTGCTGGGCTCCATGAGGGTGGGACCCGCTGAGCCAGACCACTTGGTTCCCTGGTTTTAGCACCCCTTTCCAGAGGAGTGAACGATTCTGTCTCACTGGCGTTCCAGGAGCCACTGGGGTATGGGAAAAAAAAAAACTCCTGCAGCTAGTTTGGTGTCTGCGCAAACAGCCATCTTGTTTTGTGCTTGAAACCTAGGGCCCTGGTGGGGTTAGGTGCCGGAGGGGATCTCCTGGTCTGTGGGTTGTGAAGACCGTGGGAAAAGTGCAGTATCTGAGCTGGAGTGCAGGGTTCCTCAGGCTCAGTCCCTCATGGCTTCCCTTGGGTAGGGGAGGAAATTCCCCAACCCCTTGCACTTCCTGGGTGAGATGACACCCCACCCTGCTTCGGCTTGCCCTCCATGGGCTGCACCCACTGTTCAACCAGTCCCAGTTTGATGAACCATGTACCTCAGTTGGAAATGCAGAAATCACCTACCTTCTGCGTTGATCTCGCTGGGAGCTGCAGACCGGAGCTGTTCCTATTGGGCCAGCTTGCCAGCAATCCAAGCTTTGCACATTTTAAGTTCAGTACTCCTTTAAAATTAAGTGGAGATGTTCACTGGGAGGTTGAATATGCTGCTGTGGATTAGAAATAATAATTTCCATTGTCTGAAAGTCATCAACATTTCTGGAGCTGAAGCCATAGGTTTGGAGGAGGCTCCTCAGAGTTTTTGTAGAGTGAGAAGAAGGAATATCAAGGATGAAGGTAAAACCGTTGGCAACAGCAATATTTCAGGGCAAGTTAATATCCCAGTATAGATACATGCATCTACTCCTTTTCTGAGTCTCCCTCCATTTATGGTTATGTTCTAGTCAAGCCCCAGGACAAACTGTTGCTCTGTCACAGCTGTGTGCATCCCTGGTCTTCGGTCCCCATCATTACAACCGTTTTTCCCCACTTGTCATGTGCCCTTTGTCTCTTTTTCTACCCATAATGTGATTCCTATCTTTATTTTTCATTCATTATTTATTTTCATTCCATTCCTCCCTACCCCTCTTTTCTTTACCCTTCTTTACCTATTTATCTCTTTATTTCCTTTTTCCCTCCATATTTCCCATATTTCCTTTTTTCTTCCTCTTTTTCTTATGCCTCACCTCTCTTTTTCTTTTTTTTTTTTTTGAGATGGAGTCTCTGTTGCCAGGCTGGAGTGCAATGGCGTGATCTGAGCTCACTGCAACCTCTGCCTCCCGGGTTCAAGCGATTCTTCTGTCTCAGCCTCCCAAGTAGCTGGGACTATAGGTGCACACCACCACGCCCAGCTAATTTTTGTATTTTTAGTAGAGACGGGGTTTCACCATGTTGGCCAGGATGGTCTTGATCCCCTGACCTCGTGATCCCCCTGCCTCAGCCTCCCAAAGTGCTAGGATTACAGGCATGAGCCACTGCACCCGGCCTTTCCTGGATGTTCTTCGTCCATTCCCCACTTCAATGTTTGTGTAGATAGCTTATTTTTGGCACCAGTCATTTGTACTTTTTAAAAACATATGACCCAGTATAAGTCCTAAGCAACAATAGGCCCTTCCATGCCTGGACATCCAAACTAAACATTTTGAAGAGGTTTATTTTAAATTCTTGGAATACGGTGGATATACTTTCTCACCTGGCAAGTTCTCTGTGAGGAATAGCCTGCAACTACTAATCCAGTTGCTCTTGTGACTCTAGCTAAATGTCAACTAATCCTCCAAGGATCTATTTCTGCAATATTAATTCATTCTTCTACCTGGGTCTCTCAGGCAGTCACTGAGGTTATGTTATAAATTATGCATTGAAGAGATGCCTTTGGTAACACATGGCCTTGATACAACTTTAGACTAAATGCCAATAAGTCATGTCAGATTTACATGATTATTTACTAGATAATAATCTTAAAAGGGTTGTCTTCACAGTATGTGCCACTTTGGGATTTGCTTTTTCTGAAAAATAGAGTATGTTCTCTGTCAGACAAATTAGCCAATATACCGTGCTCAGAAATACAAAACTTGCTGTTATCTTTAGACTTGAGCAGTCTTGTACAAGCTATCATATTCTGTAAAAATTCTTAAAACGTCTAATTGTCCAGGTTTTCTTTACCAAATTTCAAGTCTAAATTTGAAAGGTAGTGTTTTTAAGCAGAAAAGTTAAAGTATAACATTAATCATAGATAAATTGTCGGGGTGTTATTGATAGGTAATCACCACATTGTTTGGTTAGAAGAACACTGAATTTAGATGTGGAATTCCTAGATCTGTATTTTAACTGACTTTGTGATTCTGAACTTCTCTGGGCCCTGGTTTCCTCTTTCGTAAGTTGAGAAAACTCAACTAGATGATCTCTGAAGACCTTCTCAATTCCAAAATGTCAGATTTCCTAGTAGGTAGTAGCCAATGGTAACACTACTATGCATTTACTATTCTAGAAGTACCGCATGTGTTTTATTAGTGTGTTTCCCTACTTAAACCTCTGCAGCAGCTCTTCCCCAGGCTCTCTCAGTTCAGTTCAAGCCCAGAGGTGATGGCTGATGAGTAGTTTATCTTCCAGCCACATGTTTTCGACCTTCACACAGGAGGTCCTCAATTAAAAGGGAAGCCATGGGGAAATGGAAAAAGGAATGAGAGACAGGGAAGGAAAGGAACTGCCTCAGGTGTGGATTTCAATATATTATTAGTTGTTACTGTCAGTTAGAAGCAAATGCTGTGAAACTTTGCACTCATTCCTGTGTGGACTGGTTAGCCTATGTTTCCTCTACTGCAGTATTCTGAGTCGCCCACCTCAAATATATGCTGTTGGTCATAAAGACAGACTGAGCCCAAGAGACAGTGTGGGTGAAACAAATTCATTCATTCCTTCTAGGAATAAAATGAGAAGTCTGTCCTGCAGAGGATGAGCCAGCCGCCATCGTCTGTACTTCTCACATGCCAGGCCAGCTTGCCTGCTAGCTTGGGAGCAGGAGGACAGCAAATTCAAACACTGGATAATTGCTTGACATTTTATTGGGAGGCGTTGTCAATTATTAGCTAAGATTGTTTTGTCTTCTGAAGAATTGGCCCTCTATAAAAAATAGTTGTGGAAGGTGGGCTTTTAACAGAAAATGTAAAGTCTGTTCAGTTCATACTAATGCATGGAATTATTTAATGTATAGGCAATAATGACAAAAAACTGACATGACCATCGGCTTTATTTTAGGATGTTTTACAAACCCATCACAAAGCAACAACTAGTTTTTTGTTCATGTATATTAATTCATTTGGCCTTTACCTGGACTAATATCATCTGAAACCTTCTTTTCTTTAAAACATTTTATGAAATGTATACACTTATTTTTACTTTATTATGTAAGCAAAGCAATTTTGTATTTTCCTTCCTCCAAATTATGTGTTCCTTTAAAGATTTGGCATTTTGATGCACCAAACGTTAAGAAAGGGTATGAGATAAATATCTACAAAATAAATGTTTCATACAGAACCACGGAGCAATGTACTCTCAAAATTAATATAAAATAACTTGAATAGGACATATTTATTTTTTACCAGGTTTCATCCATGTATAATTAGATATATTTGTATAAATGAAAATACCTGCATTTTTAACATTTTTCATAAGGAATAATTTATCTCAATAACATGTTTGACAGAACTTAGTATATAAGAACTATCAATTTTACCGTGATTAATTATATTTACTATTGTTTCTAAAATAGCTATAGATCTTTCAGGAATTTGAGAACATTTGTATTAATTATAGTAATATTCCTGTCTCAGCCACTGTGGTACATACAAATCACAGAAGTTGCAGCTATTGAAAATAATTAAAGAGTTAGGCATTCTGGGGCAAAATAGCAAGTGGTAGCTATTATATTACATAAATACCTGTTATAGGTAAATATAACTATTTTAATTCTGAAACACACTATACCTCCATCTCCTTTCCATAACACATTTAAACAGATGTACATTTTGCAAATGCAGCATGTTATCAAATATTTGGCACCCATTCTATTATATTTAAACAATACTAGCACGACCAAGAAAAATCACAATAAAAATGGGAAGTTTTTCTGAAGACAACATGAAACAAAAAAGATAAGAGGGAAAATTTGATGAAAGCCCCATTTTCAAAGAGATGCCTGCAGCATGCAGCCGGAAGCAAGCTGACATTAACTATAGTTCCCCTGGCCTATCTATTTACATATGAGGTAGTTTCTTTCCGCTATAAGTAAGTGTGACTTCTATGTGGAAAATAGCTTAGGTCTGGATGCATTATTCAAAGTTTCACTTCAAAATCACCTTTCCTGAGACTACACTGAGAAAGTCACACATAGATATTTCTTTGTGACAATTATTTAAAATATGTGGCTCTAATATGCAGTCCTATAAGTATGAACCAGATGCTGAGATCTTACCTAGCACATACTTTGGCATGCTTGGAACAGGCCATATGTACACACAAACATGTATGGATGTTTTATCTCGTCTATCAATTAGCTGCCGTCCTTCAGGTTTCCAGATAATTGAATAGGGTTGAGATACAAGGGTAAGTTGAATAAATTGACCTTTGTAAAGGCCTCTTCTGACCTGGACTTTATATGGTTACTGTAACAGTTCCTAAAGTAACTCCTATTTCTTGACTCCTAATGGGACCTCTTTATAAAAAAGATTTCATTTAAAAAAAGAGTGTGGGGAACATAGCTACCAATTTTTCATCTTATAGGAGGAAAGTGTCAGAGAATGATAAGAAGCATGGCTTTAGAATCTGATGAACCTGGTTTTACACCCCAGCTCTTTACTTTGTGGCACTGTAAATTTAAATGAGTTACTTAACATCTCTGGACTATTTTGCACATGTGAGATGTGACGATGATGATAATGTGTACTGCATAGGGGATGCAGTAAAAATTAGATGATATATGTACATAGTTGGTCTTTGATAAATAATAGCTTAAGAACCCAGCAGTTGGAGAACTTGTCCCAGGGCACATAGGTAGTCCGTGGGAGGGCCTAGTTCTAAGTCAGTGCGTCTGACTCTTAACTGCCCTGCTACCCTGGCTCAGGCAAGTAAAACTCAAACACGCACCTTGCTCTGTAGAGCTCAGGTACTCTTTATAATTAGCTGACAACACTGCACAGTCATCAGCTTGTTGCAGTTTACCATTGCTTTAAGTCGATAAATATTTGAAATTCTGCCAGCTCGTCTTATTCTTTTCTTTGAGCCATCATTGCAGAATAGCTAAATAAATGCTTTTTTCATATCCTCCTTTACAGAAGCATTTTTAGAATTGTTTTGAATAGCTGTATTTTGTGTCATTCGTTGATTCCTGAGTTTACTTCTGGTAACTCTCAATGGCGAGGATGCTGTATCCTCTTCTCTGGTTTACCGAACAAGAGGAACTTGTTAAGTTTTAGAGGAAGCCATAAAGCAGGGGAGCATTAGCTGCACCTTTCTTCCTCAGAGACAAATGCTGGGGTCTTCCGTGGTGAAAGTGGAGACCCTGGGGACAACTGCCTTGTGCCCACACCTTGGTTCTGTGGCTTACTGGCTGTGTGACCTTAGACAAGCCACCTAGCTTGGTGTCCCTCAGTTTCCCCAGCTATTCCAAGGGTATAATAATAGTTCTTACATCATAAAATGTTATGACAAGAAAACAAGTTAATACCTTTAAAGTGCTGGCCCCAGTAAATATTAACTCTATTGATCATATGCATTATACACCAGTATACAAGCTGTAGCTGCCTCTCTAGTTTCAATGTTCATGGCTTGCGTGCCTCAAAGTCTTTGTGTCCAGACATGGGAGAAGACCAAGGATCAGAGCTGTCTCCCCTTGAGAGGGGGTCCTCTCTCCTTTTCTCATGGAGAGTACCATTTCTTTGTACCCAAGGAGACACATGGAATGGGTCTTTAATTATGAAGCTAGCTAGGAACACAGCTACCTGGAATGAGACAGCTCATTTTCTCCTTACCTTAAGGCCATGCCTTGGTGAAGGTGCCAAAGCTGATAGCACAAAGTAAAATCATTCTTCAGCCATGCTCAGCCATTAGTATTCCTTATGCCCAGGCTCCTACGCAGTCAAGTGGAGGGCTGGATTATACAAAAAATTGTTCTCTGCAGATAAGTAAACCAAAGGTCCTGGGGCATCAATACTACCATGCTTGGGGAACGTCCTCTAAGCCCCAAATGCGTCTGAGTGGGCATGGCATTGGCATTAAATGCAAATACTTTGGGTATTAAAACCTTCCAGACCCAGACCCAGCAAGGTGCCAAGTGGTCTGCCACCTGGAGTGGGAACAGAAGGACAGCATCACTGTCTTTGGTGTGCATAAAGGCCTTGTCATGTATCTGTATGGACTCCCTGAGCCTCTCTCCAGTGCTGCTTGTTCACCTTCCACAATTGCAGGAGGTCGAAGGCCCTGTGGCCAGGCACCAGCCCTGAACTTGCACCACATTCAGCAGGGCTGAATTCTCACCAGCCATCTCAGGGCACAGTTTTCCTACTGATTCCTCATTTGAACGCCTCATTTTTAACCTCTCTCTATTAGCATAGCTTATTAAAACTGGTTCTATCTGTGTCTGTTAATTCTAAACTCAAGCCCTAGAGTTCATAAAAAGGTATTGAGAGAGGGCTGCATAATTACTACTAAAATTGATCATTATTCACATTTGATGTCTCGAGATGGAGTGTGTTGACATCCCCAGTCCCACCCAAGCGCTTCATGATCTTTACTGGGTGTGTGTCTTGATTCATGTTGATGTGACTTCACTTTCTAGTTCATAAGAGTGTTAAAAACTGAGTATGTTTTTCTTTGGATGATTGTTAAAACCTGTATCTTGGTTATTGAATCCAGGAATTCAAACCCAATAATAATACTTTTCCAACTCTTTCCAGTTTTGTTTTATATTAATAAGTAAAACAATGAAGAGTATAAGGGAAGAAATATATGCATTAAGAAAAAAATAGTCCAATTTCTAACCTGGCTTATTTGGGCAGTGTATTAGTCCGTTTTTGTGTTACTATAAATGAATACCCGAGAGTGGGTAATTTATAAAGAAAAGAGGTTTAATTGGCTTATGGTTCTGCAGGCTTTACAAGCATGGTGCCAGCATCTGTTCAGCTTCTGGTGGGGCCTCAGGAAGCTTCCAATCATGGAGGAAGGCAAAGCACAAGCAGGCATGTCCCATGGCAAGAGCAGGAGCACAAGAGCAAGCAGGAGGGTGTCCCAGACTTTGAAACAACCACATTTCACGTGAACTGAAACTCACTTACCACCAAAGGGATGGTGCTAAACCATTCAAAAGGGATCCATCCCTATCATTCAGACACCTCCCACCCAGCCCCACCTCCATTGTTGGAAATCACATTTCAACATGAGATCTGGGGGACAAAGATCCTGCAAACCATGTCAAGCAAGATTCGGACCCCTCTTCTTCTAACGTAAATCTAAATTTCTTTTTAACAGGGAAATCGGTTACCTCTGGAATCTTTAATTTAGATTCATTTATAGAAAATTACATAAAATTAATTTTTAAGAAGGATACAGAGGAGCCACTGTGTTGATTGAGAGAGGAGTATTTTGGACGGATCTCAGCATTACAAGATGTAGTATTATATTAAGTACTATATTTTCTTGAATAGTAATATAAATTTTGCCTGGTATCCTTACAGAGTGTGCTTTTTAAAGTGAATAAAGCTTCACTGGATCCCCTGGAAGATGTTCTTATCGTTGTTATATTCATATGTGCCATTTGCTTATGGCACTGCTGTGGTGGAACTAAAGTGAAACTATTTTTATGAGTTTTACTGCAAGTAAAAATGGATTCATTTATTAAATTCCAACATACTATTTCTTTGTAAAAACAAAACAAAATTTGACAAAACTGTAGTCCGTGTTATCGTGTCTAAAGATGGCCCAGTGTTCATTCCGGTGTTTATTATGTTTCGTGATGACTTAGGCAGCACCTGCCTGAGTACCAGAATTCCAATTTGGACACCTGGGATTTAGTGCTTTCCTTACTGTGTCCCTCCTGACAGTGCCAACAGTACACTCTCCCTGCATTCACACTCCTGAATGATTTGGGTACCATATG
Source organism: Nomascus leucogenys (assembly GCF_006542625.1). NCBI lineage: Eukaryota > Metazoa > Chordata > Mammalia > Primates > Hylobatidae > Nomascus > Nomascus leucogenys. Next base: position 67,159,744 of record NC_044384.1, read on the forward strand.
TCTTTTCTGTTAGATCCTTTTTAATCATCTTCAACATCCTATTCTTACATCTAGTCTAGTGTTTTCCATAGGAGACATGGAGTATACCGTCAGTAAAGAAAAATACGCTTCTTTCATGCAAGCCCTTTAGTGCAGCACTGGACTTTGAATAGCTTTGCTTTTTTTAAAAAAAATTTCAGGGATGTAAGTTTCATAATATTATAAGATATTTTATTAATTTTCTGTAGTGTAGATATGGACAGATTCCCTACATGTAATAGTATGAATTTGTTAAAGTTTGAATAATAATTATTTGAATTAAAAATTTAATATATTAAAATAGTTGAAATCAATAGGAGTACATTTAAATTCAGATACAGCTTAATTCAAAAGAAAAATGGGCTCATCACTATCATTTATTTAAGTGATCATTTATTTTTAAGCCACCTTTGAAATATTTTTTATAAATCATGTATTCCATTGCATTTTTATAACCAACATCAATTTAGATTAACAAGTCCTTTGTTCAAAAAAATGAATAAGCCTCCTTAAGATGAAATTTTTTTAAGGGAAGTCAGGGAGAACTTTATTCTTTTTATGTATTTTCTATTTAATTATTTATTGGAGATAGGGACTTGCTCTGTTACCCAGGCTGGAGCACAGTGACACAAGCTCGCTGCAGCCTCAAACTCCTGGGCCCAAGCGATCCCCCATCTCAGCCTCCCAAGTAGCTAGGACTACAGACATGTGCCACCATGCCCAGATAATTTTGGGGGTTTTTTGTTGTTGTTATAGAGACAGGGTCTTGCCATGCTGCCCAGGCTGATCTTGAACTCAGGGCCTCAAGTGATCCTCCTACGTAAGCCTCCCAAAGTTCTGGGATTACAGGCACTGAACCACAATGCCTAGCCAGGATGAATTCTTCTTATACTGTGGGCATCTTAAGTTAAAATATCTAGTTTTTCAAGTCTTCTATTCAGTGGTTTTATAATAGAAATATCTAGACTTCCATCTTCAGTGGCTAGGCTGCAGCCTAGTAATTTATTCAGGACTTCGCATTTCCAGGCAGCTCTTCTCCCTGTTAGCTCTCTCACTGCATCATTGTATGGTATTATTCCTCCAAGGGTGTTTGATAAGCATCTGTGATAAACATTGATTCATTGTTCCCATTGCCAGAAAGCAAGCATTAATTAATAAGAACAAATTCAGGAAAAGGCCGTAGTTTAAGTGCCTAGTTATTGGGAGCTATCAAAATGTTCTTTGTTCTTTATCCTTTTACCTGATTTGTATAAAAGCCTGAGTTGTGGGTTTGGAGTCAGTAGTCAGAATTTGAAGAAATTGGCCACTCTCTAAAGATATGTTCAGCTATCAATGACTAATTCTTAGGTTTAACTTTTATTAAAAAGGAAAGGAAGAAAATCTCAGAAATATATTAAGATCTTCAAAATGAAGAGGTGACATAGCATTCACTGAAAATATTAACTTGGAAGCTGTCATGCAGGAGTGGTGTTGGCTCCTTAGGGGACACTTGGGGATGCCTGAGGGTGTCTTTGCTGAGAATTACCTAATTGTAATTGCATCTGTTGGTTGCAGTTTTGTAGTCACAATTGTCAAGATTTTTCTTTAATAATTTGTCAGGCTAAGGTTGACTCTGAGTTCAGATCCTAAAGGTCATAGAAGGGTTAAAATCATAACTGCCTAGGGGGGCCAGTAGAGTTCACCTGAGTACGGATGAGCTCCTGGTGCAGAGAGTGTAGTGAGAAGGCACCCACTATCCAGCTTCAGGCAAGTATATTACAGTGTCACAAATCTTCCCGTCTCCCCCGAGGGAAGGGAGAAATCTTGATTTCTTTATTAAGTATTCTAATTTTTTGGTTGGCAATGAATCATTTTTTAAAGTATGTGTTGGCCACATAAAATAGATATCCAGTCACCCGCGTGTGATTCTTAATTGTATTTTTAAGATAAATCAAGCAGGAGACATGTAAATGACCAGATTATAAAAATCTTCTATCACTTACATGTCTCTGGCTACACATGTCTTATAACAACCAGGAAAGGACAATGGATCATTTCCTGATTGTGCCACCCCTTTACCCACGTGCTCATCCATACCCTGTGATTCATTCAAATGGCACCACTGGCCTGCATCCTACTTCGTGATAGCTGGTTCCTGCTCAGAAATCCAAGAGAACTTAGGCATCAGTTATTTTGTAGGTGATATGGCCAGATGGTTTGGAGTAAGTGCGCCTCCCATTTCTAATTAGAGCTCATCCCTGTGTTCTGCACTTGGAATTGCTGTTGACTCCTGTATTTCTCGCTAATCCAAGCTAGCAGTCCTCTGGACTCTTGATGAGCCTCATAAGACTACAGTTAAGTTTTGTGGGGTTTTTTTTTTTTTTTACAGAGTTTCACTCTTGTTGCCCAAGCTGGAGCACAATGGCGCCATCTCGGCCCACTACAACCTCTGCCTCCTGGGTTCAAGCAATTCTCCTGCCTCAGCCTCCCGAGTAGCTAGGATTACAGGCGCATGCCACCACGCCCAGCTAATTTTTTACATTTTTAGTACAATCAGGGTTTCATCATGTTAGCCAGGCTGGCCTTGAACTCCTGACCTCAGGTGATCCACCCACATTGGCTTCCCTAAGTGCTGGGATTACGGGCATGAGCCACCGTGCCTGGCCTACAGTTAAATTTTGTAAATTCTGTTTACATGAATGGTCTTTCTGGTCTTTGAAAACAACTCTACCAGTGTAGGAAAGAGGAATGGGTGGCCCTGGCTATGCCCACTTCTGCGGATGGTTCCCAGGAGGGAAGCCAGCCCACCCAAGCATGGCTCCTCACCCTGAGTGCTGAGTGCTGGGGACCACCTGCTACCTGCTCAGCCCAGGTGACTAAGGCCGGAGACCCGGAGATCGTGTAAGAAAAGGGCTGTTGCTAACATGTGGCTGATTATTTCTTTATGTACCCTTTTATGCTGGTTTTGAGGATAAGATTTATCTGAGAATAAGGACATAGTATATTTCCCTATGTATCCATTCCTCTCTCCACCCCATACACACATCTTTACATGTGTTTCAGGAGCGGGGGAGGGAATACAAATTTAAACAATCTCCAGGACCCTGAAGTTTCTGAACTGCTAAGTGTCCAATCCACAGCCTGGCGAGCTGATGTGGTCTTGGCATCAGGCTGCAGTTGTAAAAATGCTCTCCTGCTTCTCCAGAACAAATACTGGAGCCCTTAGGGCACATCTAACACAGCCAGCCATCAGCTACACACCTGCCCTCAGCCAGCTCTATCGCCTTCCTGCAACCAGTGTCCACACGCCCCATGGTCCCCACCACAGCTGGCTCCCAAGGGCTGAGCCAATCCAGTTTCACTCCTTGGCAAGCAATTGCTCAAGTGCCTGAGCTGAACAGGCTTAGCTTCAGGATCAATTTAATTTTCTGCTGTCCTAATTGCTGTGCTGGTGCCTGGACTTAAACAACCTATCCATTTGAATCTCCAAACAATTTCTAACTCATGTTCCAAAACTTTTTCCTAACTTCTAAAATTGTGATTTTTTTTTAACCTGGAACTTTCAGGATTCTAGCCTGATTCTCTAAATTTTGCCTGACTCTAGATTAAGTCTAGCTTGTTGAATGTTCCTTCAAGAAACACACTCGCCATTCCTCAGCTTGCGAGTGGTGAGGTCCAGTCTCTTTCACCGTATAATTAGCTGGAAGTGTCCCCTGCCCTCCTTAGCCAATACCCAGGTTGTTAGCCATGTCTCTCAGGGGAAGTCTGCCAAGCACAGAGGACAATATTTTACCAAAGGAACACAGCATAAATAAATGGTTCTTATCCTATGTACCTTTTTCACTTTTATGATCAACACTGATATAAAGAACAACAACAGCATTAAAATTTAACTGAAATTATGAGTACCTAAGTAAAATGATAATTCATTATATGAAGAGGGTGGTTGATTAATGAGCACCATTAACAAGTTCACAGTTTCAATGGTCAAAATTACAAATTTGATTATGTGCAGTATAACATGCTCCATTGATTTTCAAGTACTTTTTCCTAACACCAACAATTATTTAAATACCATGTGTTCTATGACTTACACAATTTTGAGTTCTCAAAAACATCTTTAATTACTATCCTGACCACTGTGTTAACTTTAGCACTTTTTAGTTAAATCGAGGACACTAGCAATCATTTCTCTTCCAGATGTTATACTGCTAATTTTAGTGATAATACGTGAAGAACTTGCAACCATTAAACCAGAGCTCTGTGCAAGTAACAATCTAGTTAAGCCAAGGTAAATGAAATAGCCATTATGAAAGATCCATAAGTTAAGAGAGCAACTAAGAAAAATATAAGAAAAGAAATAGAGTTTTAGATTCTAAAATGTTGTTTAGTATCATAACTTGACCTCACTGGATGAGGCTGTGCTAGCCAAGAAGTCTCTTACTTAGTTAATTTTGTGATTTCGCAAATATAGTCTGTAAAACATTTTTCTTTAACAGCATGCAGTCCCTTTTTAAGTGTGCATTCAGTGAAAAAGGTTGTATGCTGGGACCCAGAAATGCAGCCCTACTGCTGTTATTTACAAAAATATATTTCTAGGTATATGTCCAAAAATGAAAGCAGGGACTCAAACAAATATTTGTATACCTCTGTTCATGCAGTATTATTCACGATAGCTGAAAGTTAGAAGCAACCAAGTGTCCTTTGACAGAAGAGTGGATAAACAAAAATGTGGTCTGTCCATACAATGGAGTAGTATTCAGTCTTAAAAAGGAAGGAAATCCTGACACATGCTACAACATGGATCAGTGTTGAGGACATCATGCTACATGAAATAAGCCAGTCACAGGAAGACAAATACTGTATCATTCCACTTATATGAAGTACCTAGAGTAGTCAAATTCGTAGAGACAGAAAGTAGTATGGTAGCTGCCAGGGGCTTGGGGAAGGAGGCAATGAAGAATTGATGTTTAATGGAGAGAGTTTCAGTTTGAGATGAAAAATTTGCGAGACAGACAGTGGTGGTAATTGCACAACTATGTGCATGACTTAGTGCCTCTGAATTATACACTTAAAAATAGTTAAAATGGTAAATTTTAAGTTATGTATTTTATTACAATAAATATGTTCTAAGGCCAGGAGCAGTGGCACTTTGGGAGGCCAAGGTGGGCAGAGCACTAGGTCAAAAGATCGAGACCATCCTGGCCATCCTCGTTGAGTGGAAACCCCATCTCCACTAAAAATACTAAAATTAGCTGAGTATGGTGGCGCACACCTGTAATCCCAGCTACTCGGGAGGCTGAGGCAGGAGAATCGCTTGAACCCAGGAGGTGGAGGTTGCAGTAAGCTAAGATCGTGCCAGTGCACTCCTGCATGGCGACAGAGCAAGACTCCATCTCAAAAAAAAAAAAAAAAAAGAAAGAAAGAAATGTTCTAATACTGGTAGAATGATTTAGACAGGTTTTGAATTCTTGGCACCGCTCATCATTCTAATCAATGGTCAGCCTCTGAGCATTGGAGCATTCAGTGGTACTTGTGCACTTGGCTTGTCATCAAGTGTTTCCCTTTTAGACTGTTAGGCCAAGGATGGCTAAGAAAGTTACTGTCCAGCCAATAACAAGAGAATATTTATGTTGTTGGTACATGTCTACCAGAGGCCACAGAAATGCACAAAGCTACATTTGAAGCATGTCACCGGCAGTATTCCAGCATTATTACTGACAGTGGTGACAGTGAGAAAACCAAACTGCCTTGAAAAAACACCTCCTGAATTGTTACCACAATACCCCCGAGCTAGGCAGGGTATCCAGCAGCGTGTACCAGCCAAAACACTGGTGATGCCTGGATTCTTGCAGTCTCAAGTGAAGAAAGCAATATGTTCTGCTGCATTATTTTTAGGCACTAGAGAGTCAAATATGGGTAGTGTTAGGCCAGTCACTTCCATGGCTATCAATTTTTGATCTTCTTTGCTAGTAACAGTGAGGGTGGCACAAATTATCCATGGACAGAATAGGAATGTGCCCAGCATTCTGGAAGCTTATAGTGCTTCAAATCAAATCCACACAGCTCCCCATGTGCAGAATTGTGTAGTTCCCCCCTTATGGGCTTGATTTTTTTCAATGTAAGAAAAGAAATTCAGCATTTGCTACCTAACACTTAGGGCTCAGGTCCCTCTCAGTTGAATGAAGCTCTAATTATGCATCTTGACTTATTCTCTGGTTTCTAAGTAGCCTTTCCATTCAGAGTATTCTTGTGGCTGTGAACTAGAAACTCACAGAGGGCAGGAGCCATGGCTTGATCATGTTTGTCTCTCCCATTCCTAAAGCAGACTAAGCACATGATAAACGTTTATTGATCCACTGCAGAAATGAGTGAATAAACGCAGATGGGAGTGCCTTGGTGCCCTGCCTACTGTGTAATTTCTCCTTCCAGCTCCGAGAAGTGGCTTGGCGAACTCCAACCTATTCGCTTTACGTCATTACCGAGGCAAGGAACAAGTCATGCTCTTGCTTCCCGCTTCTCCCTGCAACCTACTTTCCCTGGGCTGCAGCCTCTTTTCTGTAATTGAAGTCACCTTGAAGAAGACCATGCCCAGGGCATGGAATTTTGCCTCTCTCCCCATGTGAGGACCATATATGTTTGTATTTATTATGTGTGACATCTGTAAGAAACCTATTACAGAGCCCTTCCTTCCTTCAAACAAGTTTATTAACCAGAAGAGGTAATAATGACCAAATGAAAAATAAAAGCCAGATTTACCTTGAATAATCTAAATTAATAATAACACATCCATGAACGAATGTCTTGCCACTTGTATTATTTATTACTTATTTGGTGATGATGATGACAGCTAATATATATTAAGTGTTAAGCATCTGCCTCTTACTAAGCCCTGCTGTAAGTTTTTTATGACTATTATCACTGTTTGGCTTTGTAACGACTCTGTAGCACGTACCCTGTTGTCCTGTTTTACACTCAAGGAAACCAAGACTGAGCAAACTAAGTTGCTTAAAGTTGCATTGTCAGTAAGCAACCGAACCAAGGGCTAAAGCCAGGCTGCTGGTCTCCAGAGCTTCCACTCTGAGCCATTATGATTCTTTGGTTGAAATAAAATAGACCTAGACAAAGATAGACACAAGATCTACCTGTTGAGCTGGAAAGAAAGCAGCCGAAAATTCTGTGACTTGAATTGTTATGATACTCATATCTCTCCCTTCACCCAGTTAATAAAAGAAGCACCCTGCATAGCCAGGTGTGCAGGCTCTAAGCTACTCTTGGACACAGGCTCTGCTCACTTAAGGTCAGGAAGCAGAGAGGAGACCTGGGTGCCTCTGGCTCCTTTGGAAGCTCCTTTAGCATATGCAGCATCTAAGTAGGCTTGAAATATGCCACAAATGAATGTTCATCTTCATGCACCGATAGTTTTCAAGCCCCCATGGTATGTGTGCATGTTGTAAAATCCACATTGGTGCAGCAGCCTGTCTTACCCATATGCAGTGACTCTTTCCCTCCTCCTTTCCGGTACCACATGGCATTAGGCCAGAGACTTCCACAAACAAAGCCTGTTGTTGCCTTGTGTACACTTCGTTGTCACAGGGGACCAGGCTCCACACTTCTCAGCATCACCCTTATTGGTTCGGCTCACCTTGGTGACTCAGGAGTCACAGTTAACATCATTTCCAACCCACAGCAAAGACTAGGACTTGAAATTTCTTCTGTGTTCTTATTACTTCTTCCATTGTCACTTGTTAGATTCTGAGAGAAGCAAATAAGGCTGCCTGTCTGTGGATGGAGCAGACTCCAGCGCCCTTTTCATTGTAGTTGTACCTCTGAAAACTAATGAGGAGTCACTTGCTTGTGTTCTTGGAAGCATCTGTGGTCCAAAGGCAAGAATTCTCAACTCTGGACTGAAAAGATCCATGCAGCAGGAGGAATTGCACTTTAGCAAGTGAAATATAGGCTCTCATTGTGGGCTTGTGAACCCTTCCTTCAGAAACAGACAGGGTTGGTATGTGGTTCTGATATGGGAGCAGTTGGGTAAGATGAATGTGATACAGCAGCTCCTGTTCTTTGCCTCTGATGATGCAGTGTGGTACCTGATACTGAGATAAGTATTATCTTCCAGCGATGTCCCGAAGTGGCATGTTAAGCCTTTATGGTGATTTGTTGCACCCTGCCATTTTGGCTGGCATTAGAGCTCTAAATTCATTTTCTTCCCAGCTTTCTGCCCTTGCTTGTGTATTCCCAGTGGTATTTCTCATTAGCATTATCTTCTGTTAAGCAGGAAATGGTCTCTGCTTCTCAACCCTGGACAATGCTGAGTATGTTTCTAGCACTCAGTTAAAAATATTTACTGGCATTAGTATGCCTTTTTTCATGTATTTCAACATTATTTTACTTTATGATAGTATTAGTATTAGTCTGAAAAGTAGTTCCTGAAAGTTGTTAAGTATTTTTACTTAAATTGGACAAGGACATATTTTCCTTTTTAATCACAGCTAATCTTAGTTTTATACCAACCATTTGGTTTTCACATTAAACCTTGCAGCTCCAGACCACTTTATAGCCAAACCAAGTAATAGGAAGCTGTCAGGGCCTTATAACGTTGTTTGTTTTTTTTTGTTTGTTTGTTTTTCTTTTCTTTTTTTTATTATTATACTTTAGGTTTTAGAGTACATGTGCACAATGTGCAGGTTTGTTACATATGTATCCATGTGCCATGTTGTTTTGCTGCACCCATTAACTCGTCATTTAGCATTAGGTATATCCCCTAATGCTGTCCCTCCCCCCTCCCCCCACCCCACAACAGTCCCCGGAGTGTGATGTTCCCCTTCCTGTGTCCATGTGTTCTCATTGTTCAATTCCCACCTATGAGTGAGAACATGCGGTGTTTGGTTTTTTGTCCTTGCGACAGTTTACTGAGAATGATGTTTTCCAGTTTCATCCATGTCCCTACAAAGGACACGAACTCATCATTTTTTATGGCTGCATAGTATTCCATGGTGTATATGTGCCACATTTTCTTAATCCAGTCTATCGTTGTTGGACATTTGGGTTGGTTCCAACTCTTTGCTATTGTGAATAGTGCCGCAAAAAACATACATGTGCATGTGTCTTTATAGCAGCATGATTTATAGTCCTTTGGGTATATACCCAGTAATGGGATGGCTGGGTCAAATGGTACTTCTAGCTCTAGATCCCTGAGGAATCGCCACAGTGACTTCCACAATGGTTGAACTAGTTTACAGTCCCACCAACAGTGTAAAAGTGTTCCTATTTCTCCACATCCTCTCCAGCACCTGTTGTTTCCTGACTTTTTAATGATGGCCATTCTAACTGGTGTGAGATGGTATCTCACTGTGGTTTTGATTTGCATTTCTCTGATGGCCAGTGATGATGAGCATTTTTTCATGTGTTTTCTGGCTGCATAAATGTCTTCTTTTGAGAAGTGTCTGTTCATGTCCTTCGCCTACTTTTTGATGGGGTTGTTTTTTTCTTGTAAATTTGTTTGAGTTCATTGTAGATTCTGGATATTAGCCCTTTGTCAGATGAGTAGGTTGCAAACATTTTCTCCCATTCTGTAGGTTGCCTGTTCACTCTGATGGTAGTTTCCTTTGCTGTGCAGAAGCTCTTTAGTTTAATTAGATCCCATTTCTCAATTTTGGCTTTTGTTGCCATTTCTTTTGCTGTTTTAGACATGAAGTCCTTGCCCATGCCTATGTCCTGAATGGTATTGCCTAGGTTTTCTTGTAGGATTTTAATGGTTTTAGGTCTAACATGTAAGTCTTTAATCCATCTTGAATTAATTTTTGTATAAGGTGTAAGGAAGGGATCCAGTTTCAGCTTTCTACATATGGCTAGCCAGTTTTCCCAGCACCATTTATTAAATAGGGAATCTTTTCCCCATTTCTTGTCTTTGTCAGGTTTGTCAAAGATCAGTTAGTTGTAGATATGCGGCATTATTTCTGAGGGCTCTGTTCTGTTCCATTGATCTATGTCCCTGTTGTGGTACCAGTACCATGCTGTTTTGGTTACTGTAGCCTTGTAGTATAGTTTGAAGTCAGGTAGCGTGATGCCTCCAGCTTTGTTCTTTTGGCTTAGGATTGACTTGGCAATGTGGGCTCTTTTTTGGTTCCATATGAACTTTAAAGTAGTTTTTTCCAATTCTGTGAAGAAAGTCATTGGTAGCTTGATGGGGATGGCATTGAATCTATAAATTACCTTGAGCAGTATGGCCATTTTCACGATATTGATTCTTCCAACCCATGAACATGGAATGTTCTTCCATTTGTTTGTATCCTCTTTTATTTCATTGAGCAGTGGTTTGTAGTTCTCCTTGAAGAGGTCCTTCACATCCCTTGTAAGTTGGATTCCTAGGTATTTTATTGTCTTTGAAGCAATTGTGAATGGGAGTTCACTCATGATTTGGCTCTCTGTTTGTCTGTGATTGGTGTACAAGAATGCTTGTGATTTTTGTACATTGATTTTGTATCCTGAGACTTTGCTGAAGTTGCTAATCAGCTTAAGGAGATTTTGGGCTGAGACGATGGGGTGTTCTAGATATACAGTCATGTCATCTGCAAAGAGGGACAATTTGACTTCCTCTTTTCCTAATTGAATACCCTTTATTTCCTTCTCCTGCCTGATTGCCCTGGCCAGAACTTCCAGCACTATGTTGAATAGGAGTAGTGAGAGAGGGCATCCCTGTCTTGTGCCAGTTTTCAAAGGGATTGCTTCCAGTTTTTGCCCATTCAGTATGATATTGGCTGTGGGTTTGTCATAGATAGCTCTTATTATTTTGAGATACGTCCCATCACTACCTAATTTATTGAGAGTTTTTAGCATGAAGGGTTGTTGAATTTTTTCAAAGGCCTTTTCTGCATCTATTGAGATAATCATGTGGTTTTGTCTTTGGTTCTGTTTATATGCTGGATTACATTTATTGATTTGCATATGTTGAACCAGCCTTGCATCCCAGGGGTGAAGCCCACTTGATCATGGTGTATAAGCTTTTTGATGTGCTGCTGGATTCGGTTTGCCTGTATTTTATTGAGGATTTTTGCATCAATGTTCATCAAGGATATTGGTCTGAAATTCTCTGTTTTGGTTATGTCTCTGCCAGGCTTTGGTATGAGGACGATGCTGGCCTCATAAAATGTGTTAGGGAGGATTCCCTCTTTTTCTATCGATTGGAATAGTTTCAGAAGGAATGGTACCAGTTCCTCCTTGTACCTCTGGTAGAATTCAGCTGTGAATCCATCAGGTCCTGGACTCTTTTTGGTTGGTAAGCTATTGATTATTGCCACAATTTCAGAGCCTGTTATTGGTCTATTCAGAGATTCAACTTCTTTCTGGTTTAGTCTTGGGAGAGTGTATTTGTCTAGGAATTTATCCATTTCTTCTAGATTTTCTAGTTTATTTGCGTAGAGGTGTTTATAGCGTTCTCTGATGGTAGATTGTATTTCTGTGGGATCGGTGGTGATAACCCCTTTTTCATTTTTTATTGCATCTATTTGATTCTTCTCTCTTTTCTTCTTTATTAGTCTTGCTAGCATTCTATCAATGTTGTTGATCTTTTCAGCTCCTGGATTCATTAATTTTTTGAAAGGTTTTCTTGTGTCTCTATTTCCTTCAGTTCTGCTCTGATTTTAGTTATTTCTAGCCTTCTGCTAGCTTTTGAATGTGTTTGCTCTTGCTTTTCTAGTTCTTTTAATTGTGATGTTAGGGTGTCAATTTTGAATCTTTCCTGCTTTCTCTTGTGGGCATTTAGTGCTATAAATTTCCCTCTACATGCTGCTTTGAATGTGTCCCAGAGATTCTGGTATGTTGTGTCTTTATTCTCGTTGGTTTCAAAGAACATCTTTATTTCTGCCTTCATTTCATGATGTACCCAGTAGCCATTCAGGAGCAGGTTGTTCAGTTTCCATGTAGTTGAGCGGTTTTGAGTGAGTTTCTTAATCCTGAGTTCTAGTTTGATTGCACTGTGGTCTGAGAGACAGTTTGTTATAATTTCTGTTCTTTTACATTTGCTGAGGAGAGCTTTACTTCCAAGTATGTGGTCAATTTTGGAATAGGTGTGGTGCTGAAAAAAATGTATATTCTGTTGATTTGGGGTGGAGAGTTCTGTAGATGTCTATTAGGTCCACTTTGTGCAGAGCTGAGTTCAATTCCTGGATATCCTTGTTAACTTTCTGTCTCATTGATCTGTCTAATGTTGACAGTGGGGTGTTAAAATCTCCCATTATTATTGTGTGGGAGTTTAAGTCCCTTTGTAGGTCACTCAGGACTTGCTTTATGAATCTGGGTGCTCCTGTGTTGGGTGCATATATATTTAGGATAGTTAGCTCTTCTTGTTGAATTGATCCCTTTACCATTATGTAATGGCCTTCTTTGTCTCTTTTGATCTTTGTTAGTTTAAAGTCTGTTTTATCAGAGACTAGGATTGCAACCCCTGCCTTTTTTTGTTTTCCAGTTGCTTGATAGATCTTCCTCCATCCCTTTATTTTGAGTCTATGTGTGTCTCTGCACGTGAGATGGGTTTCCTGAATACAGCACACTGATGGGTCTTGACTCCTTATCCAGTTTGCCAGTCTGTGTCTTTTAATTGGAGCATTTAGCCCATTTACATTTAAAGTTAATACTGTTATGTGTGAATCTGATCCTGTCATTATGATGTTAGTTGGTTATTTTGCTCGTTAGTTGATGCAGTTTCTTCCTAGCCTTGATGGTCTTTACAATTTGGCATGTTTTTGCAGGGACTGGTACCGGTTGTTCCTTTCCATGTTTAGTGCTTCCTTCAGGAGCTCTTTTAGGGCAGGCCTGGTGGTGACAAAATCACTCAGCATTTGCTTATCTGTAAAGTATTTTATTTCTCCTTCACTTATGAAGCTTAGTTTGGCTGGATATGAAATTCTGGTTGAAAATTCTTTTCTTTAAGAATGTTGAATATCGGCCCCCACTCTCTTCTGGCTTGTAGAGTTTCTGCTGAGAGATCAGCTGTTAGTCTGATGGGCTTCCCTTTGTGGGTAACCCGACCTTTCTCTCTGGCTGCCCTTAACATTTTTTCCTTCATTTCAACTTTGGTGAATCTGACAATTATGTGTCTTGGAGTTGCTCTTCTTGAGGAGTATCTTTGTGGCATTCTCTGTATTTCCTGAATCTGAATGTTGGCCTGCCTTTCTAGATTGGGGAAGTTCTCCTGGATAATGTCTTGCGGAGTGTTTTCCAACTTGGTTCCATTCTCCCCGTCATTTTCAGGTACACCAATAATAATGTTGTTTGTAATTGTTACAAAATATGCTTTGAAATATCATCATAAAGATGTAAAATTAAAGTTAGCAAAAATAAGTGTATAGACTACATTTGGAGCCTGTGATACTCCTGATTTTAATTTTTTTCTCTCTCACTAGCAAATTTGCTAAATTTGGTAATTTGTAGACTGTTTCTTCTTCATTTTTGAAAAAAATGAGTTAGTTCCATATTCATTTTTCTTAAAATAACTGTTTTCTAAAGTTCTGTTTGTAAGTGGAATCAACACTAAATTATTTGTGTTACTAGAGGAGAAAAGAGATCCAACTAAAACAATAGATAATCACAAATTGTTTAGGTAGTAAAAAAGTTCTGAGTTTTGTGGAACAAAGCTGATTTATGGACCATCTACTCCTTATTATAAATTGTGTGGAGCAGGATTTAACCATCTCAAACCTACATAGTGACAAGCATCATTGCAATGGAATGCCCTTCACTGGGCCTTATCATGGTGTGTTCACATCTTTACTTATAGCACAGACTCCATGCCATGGTAGATAGTTTATGAAGACGAATTTTTGCTCACCCATAATCCAGATTCACTATAATATTATGCATGTAAGTTATGCCTAGACTCAATGGAAGAAGTTATAAATATATTGCCTTCCTGTTTGACTTTGGAATTAAATTTCTCTATAAATATCTTATCAAGCTCCTAGGAGATAGTTTCCTTAGATAAAGAAATCTTGTGAGTCAGTGGAAGGAAAATGAAGGTGGAAAAGGATAAATGTCATTGATACAGCACAATGAGAAACACCACACCTAGCAAGAAGAGACCCGAGTCCTATTTTCTCCAACTATTGTATATTCATTTTCTTTCTCTTCCACTCGAAAAGTGAATTTAAAAGGTCCTATAGCAGTATATCACAGACACATGTTAACAAATGGCTGCCCAAAAAGTTATATCTTCAAAAATACCATGTTGATTTGGGAAAAAAAAATGCTTATCAAATTAGTAAGACAAAACATTTTGCTTTTTGTGGCAGCAGTTGTGGGGTTGAAGGAAAATAAAAATAATAAGTATAAAAGTAATAGGTCTACTTCCCCCATTGCTGAGTACATTCTCTGAACACTTCATAAAGTGTACCCCCATGTAGCCTTTTCAGATAGCAGTGATTTAGACATAGAAACAACATTATCAATAACAAGGAAGAAAAAAACCTTAATTGTCTAATTGATGGCTATTATGAGATTCCATGTAATTCATAGAATTGGTAAGAATTTCACCCAAGGCAAGAATTTAGCATGGTGTATGCATGTACTTTTATTTAGTCTTCAGGAATCACATGGATTGATTGCTGATGAGACTATTTTTTAACTACCAATATGCTCAATGGATACAAATTTTCTGAAATGTTATTTTTTTCTTAATGTGGAGTCCATTTTTTCTTCTGTAAGTACTCATTTCTGAAACAACAGTGTAAGTAATTTGGAAACATGATTTAGTATGGAGGTATTCACTTTACACTCCTGTCTCTTGGAATGCATTTGATGCACATGTTTGTTCAAACTAATTAAGGCAAAGAATTTAAAGAGCTAGAAAGAGTCTTGGAGTTCATCTCTTGCTAACCTCTCATTTTATAGATGAAAAAACAGAAACCCAGATAGGTTCAATGCTTCTGTCGGGTGAGGGGAAGACCCACAGCTGTGAATCCTAATTTACAGTTTCTGCACACATTTCTTTAATGTGACTTTTTTGATGACTGCTTAACAGAGTGATGTCATCTATGCTAATGTCCTGACAGTGACAATACAAGTACCACACAATGAATTTGAGGATATCTGTATTTTTCTAGTACATCTAGGTGAGCTCCTTTAAGAGAGAAGTCTTAATCTGTGAGAGACTCCAGAAATCTAGAGAAAGTTCTCAGCCCAGAAAAGGTCCCGGTGTGATTGATGGCTGTGCTAGCCGCACAGTTATAGTCAGTTACAGTCCTTGCTCCTTCAAACTATCAAGCAGTAAATTTGTAAATGAGCTGAGCATTTGTTGTTATTAAAGCTTCATTTTACCATTCTCTCTGTGCAACAAGCGTTTAACATTGTACTTGCTCAAGGGTTAAAAAAAAAAAAAAGCATCCCTAAATTATATATAGGTAGTCTTGGGCCTATAGGTAATCTCTTTGGGGCTTCTAAAAGAAATATACAAAGATTTTCCTACCTTTCTGTGCATTCTTACAAATAAATGTTAAGACTCATGGCCTGGGGAAGGAGGAGAAACTCATTAAGGAGCAAATTGCAGGGAGATTCCTGAAGAATCAGTCTGTGAGCCAGTCCAGGAACTTTAATTTTGTCTGGCCCTGGCATTATTATTGTAACTGAGTAGAAGGCCATGAGATCATAGCCTCTCCATAGCTCCTGATAGCCATTGAAAGCGACTGGCTTCTATTACTTTTGAAGTGACAACCACATTTGAAGATGGTATAGACTGACCACCGATTGTCAAAACTGGTCCAAAATAAAACCATTCATCCATACTTACTTCTGCCACATAACTTGCAGATGCCCTGCAGCAAAAATAAATTAGCTCTAAATTTTCTGTTGAGCACAGTCTTCCAATGGGGCCTCTGTGTGAATGTTCTTCAGTCATTTTGCTGAGGGCTAAGAGACGAGGGTAAGACCCTTGGGCTATAGGAGTAGCTAAAAACTGAAATATTCCCAAGGAAAGATTCTACATTAGATTCACGGATAATTAAGGCAAAACACAAAACTCATTCATTCGGGACCTAAATAACCTTTTCCTGCTAGAGAACTTTTTAAAAAAAGTTTCAGTGTTTACTGTCTGAGGAAGGCTTATAAAGGTTATGCTTCTTGCATCCAGAATGTGCAGAAACTCTACAGCTATAAATGTCTCAGCAGCAAATGGTCTGTGTGGCATGCTACAACCACAGCCTGCTAGGTAATTTATGTTGCTCAGGGACTGTAGTTTTTCAATAGATTGAACTGTTAGTTTTCAGGAGGATTTAATGAAATATTGAACCAGATGCCACTGGTCTGCCATAGATGTGGGACTATGAGAAATGAGGAAATGTCACTCTGTAAACAGCTCGGACCTCTGTGAGTAGGGGAAAAAGTTGTGTCCTTAGTGAAAGAGAATCACAACCAAGAGAAAACGTGGAATTTGGGGGGTAAATGTGTTTGTTTCTATGTCCATGTCCTGTGTTCATTTAAAATGGGAGGCTGGGTGTAGGACGGAGATCCAGAAAAATTGTCTGAATCTGGAGAAAGCTAAATAGGGGCTGAGGTTTTTCCAGGTCTTTCTTGTTGTCCGGTGGTAATCCTTTGAATAGCCCTATACAGATGCTCCTGGACTTTTGATAGGGTTATGATCCAGTCAACCCATCATAAGTAAAAAATGCAGTTATTGCACCTAGCCTACCCAACTTCATAGGTTAGCCTAGCCACCCTTAAACGTGCTCAGAACACTTAGGTTAGCCTAAGTGTTGGGGAAAATCATCTAACGCAAAACCTATTTTATAATAAAGTGTAGAGTATCTCATTTAACTTATTGAATACTGTGCCAAAAGTGAAAAACAGAGTGGTTGTATGGATACTCGAAGTACAGTTTCTACTGAATGCGGATAGCTTTAGCACCATTGTAAAGTCGGAAAATCATAAGCCAAACCATCATAAGTCACGGACCATCTACAATTGCTTTTGCTGTATTCTCGTTTTCAGCAATATAAAGACATACCTGATACTGAGCAATTTACAAAAGAAAGAGGTTTAATGGACTCACAGTTCCACGTGGCTGGGGAGGCCTCACGATTATGGCAGAAGGTGAGAAAGGTGGAAAAGATACAAATAAAGCACTATTCCTGAATAACATTTCAAGTCTTGACCTTTTTTTTTTTTTTTAACTTTACAGACTAACCTATTCCCTGCAACTCATTCAGGGTATAGATGATCCCAGCCTTGTTTTATGGTCTTGCTGCAATTCATAGCCTGTTAGTAGCTGTGTCTTCAATGTACTGGGAAATTTATCTTTGTGCAGGAAGGCACTGTTTCAAGACCCAGAGCTGTGTTTCTCAATGTGTCCAAGGAACCTCTGTCTCAGAATCATCCAGGTACTTACAACAGTGCATACTTCTTCGTCATACCCCCAGGCATGTTGAATCAGAATGCAGGATGGAGGAATCTGTACAAGTTCCCCCAGCGATAGGGATCCTCACTGATGTTTAACAACCACTGCTTCAGAGGGGTGGGCCAGCTGCCAACATTTCTTGTGTCCTAATTGTGAGGAAGGTTCTTAACCATAGAATGTTGATGTAAACGCAAGAAAAAAAAAAAAACTTCAGCTTAACCTTAGCTCATTTGAAGCAGAAAGGAAATTGCAGGGAAACCCAAATCTGTGTTCCTGATGCTGTTGTTGCTTTAGCACCATCTCACCAGCAAACACCGTGGTTTGGTCTTGAAAGGGTCCCGGAAGAACTAACTCACCTGGCACTGTAATTAATTGTACCAGAGTATGATGATGCATGAAACAGTGCTCACTGTGTGTATGTATGTATGTCTACTTACATATACACACAAACACATACATTTTTCTTGTGCTTATTTAAGTTTTCATCTTTCTTAATAAGGAACTGTACTCAGTTCAGGGAATAGGAGTGGTAGAGAGACACATTGATTCATTTAAAGAATACTTGAGACCACTACTTACTCAAAGCCCTAAGCTAGGTGCTGAGTATTATAGTCTAAGTGGAACCATTAACCATGTACCTAGACAATTTTAGATTGAAAATGATAAAACACCATAGGATGTATGGATAAAGGCTTCGCAAGCTCAGAGGGAAAACTCCTTTCAGTTGGAAGAATTTGGCAAGAAGGTGGTGGCAATTATGTTGAAATTTTCATATATAATGGTAATGATATATATGCTGTTGGAGTAAGTATTAGCATATGAAATATTATTATTTTCACAATATTTCTTAACACTTGGTAAAACCAGCAGAGCATCTATTTTGCTTATTTCATTCAAGTGCTTGTACTGAGTGTTAGAATCGGGCCAGGGCAGAGAAGCCCTGCTTTCAGACAAAGAATATGAGTCCATTTATCAAACAAATAAAAGATTAAATATGACTTTGGAAGTAAACTTGTAACTGCCCAGTGGGTTCTTGCTGCCTGCTACACAGATAAAACCAATTCACTGAGACTATGGCATTGCAATAAAGAGCACAACTGACACGAGGTCGGCTACGCCACGTAGGAGACAGAGTTATTATTCAAATCTATCTCTCCAAACATTTAGAGGCTGGGGTGTTTCAAGAATAGCTTGGCAGGCCAGAGAGTCTGCTTCTGGGTAGGGCCACAGGATCTGTTGGTGGGTCTGGCTGGAGCATGGGTTGCCAGAAATGCAAAAACTTCAAAAGACATCTCAAAAGGCCAATCTTAGGATGGATGCGGTGGCTCACCCCTGTAATCCCAGCACTCTGGGAGGCCGAGGTGGGTGGATCACTTGAGGTCAGGAGTTCAAGACCAGCCTTGCCAACATGGCAAAACCCCATCTGTATTAAAAATACAAAAATTAGCCTGGTGTGGTGGCAGGCGCCCATAATCCCAGCTACTCGGAAAGCTGAGACAGGAGAATCTCTTGAACCCGGGAAGTGGAGGTTGCAGTGAGCTGAGATCACGCCACTGCACTCCAGCCTGGGCGACAGAGTGAGACTCTGTCTCAAAAAAAAAAAAAGGCCAATCTTAGATTTTACAATAGTGGTGTTATCTGCAGGAGTAAAGGGAAGTTGCAAATCTTGTCACCTCCAGAATAATGGCTGGTAACCATTTTCCTTTACACTTTAGCAGAATTCTGGCTCTTCATCCCCCTAACCTGGTAGTCTTTCATTAGCTTTACAAAAGTGGTTTAGTTTTGGGGAAGGGTTATTATCATTTACACTATAAAGGAAATGTCTCCCGAAGTTAGCTTGGCCTAAGTCTGGGAATAATTAAGGACAGTTTACAGGTTAAAGGCAATATGGGGGTTGGTTAGCTCAGATCTCTTTCGCTGTCATAATTTCCTCACTGTTATAATTTTTGCAAAAGTAGTTTAAAACCAAAAGATCAGAGCAAAGACATATGGGTTTGAGGTTTTACAACATAAGAATTGTAATATATGATAGTTGATTTGATAAAAGAATTATCAACCAAGCAGTATAAGCACAATACTGACCAAGTGTGGAGGATTATTGAGCTCAGAAATAGTCATGCAGTAAGAGGAGAGGGAAATCTATGGAGAAATTGCAATTTGCTGTCTCTTATTAAAATAAAAATATGCCTTGCTATCTGAGTAAGAATGCACATACTTTTTTAAAAAATATATCTTTGTCATATGACTGCCTATTACTGTTTGAATCATAACCTCCATTGCTACTTTCATTCAAAAGAAGCCATTAAACTCAGACTTCCTGCATGTGCCCAGTGTGTGAAAGCTTTAATTAAATCTACAAGTAGAGCCTTAAAAGAACAAGAATCAAATTAATTACAACATGGTCCACGCATTTGTCTCTCTGACAGTCCCTGTGCTTTGGAGAAAAGGCAATCTGTGCACTCTTATCTGAATTAGTAAACTCAATATCACTTTCCATTAGCATGGCCGGTTGCTGCCATGTGTCTTCTGGCTGACACTGTTTACATGCTAATGCCCTCACAAATAGAGTCTGTTCCAACTGATTTGCTACAGCATTCTGGAGCACTAAATCCAGGAGGTGGAATATGCTGTCTTCTGCTTTCTGCATCACTGGCTTTTGTGAGTTCTTCTCTAGATTGAGCTTCGTAATTAGACTGCAGACTAATTAAGGAAAATTCAGCACATGCAAATAGAGCAAAAGGATTTGCTGCTAATTATGGTTCTTATGCCATAGTCAAGAAAAATTAATTTGTAATATTATTATTCAACTTTTTGATGACCTGCAGTAGTCTAAAATAAGGAAGTGATGTTTGTGCTTAAGGAAGACTTACACAACTGGAGTGAATAAATATTCACCCCATGAGGAAATTAGAGGTAAAATCTGTATATTTGAGGTTTTAGACAAAAAAGACTCCAAAATTCCTATAGAAGCTTCAGTGTATAATTACTTTGTTTTTATTTTTGTTTTATATCCAGAAGGTACTGTTTCTTAATATGTCAATGCTATAATATAATCACACCAGCAATCTAGAAACACCTACTTCCCAACTTTCAGCATTTAAACGGGAGTTTAATTCAACAGTATATGATTTTCTTGTTTTAAAGTCTTCACCTATGAATCCCTTAGGCCAAATGTTTAAAGCTAATGAACTGTAGCTGGTTATGTTCTGCTTATATGAGGGAAATAGCCTGAAGCAGGGTGGCCTGGCTTAGTGTGCTGAGTCCAATAAGCATCTTGAAGGTAATTTTGTTGGTTGCACATAGTTTAGAATTATAACAAGGATTTCTGCCTTGAAACATTACATATTTTAGCATGAGAATTGTCTCACCGGCAGAGAATTAGGTTTTCTTGCTGAAAATGTAAAGCAGATTTATTTATGAACTGTCTGCCCCATGCTGCTATGTTTTCTGACTTGCTTCTCATTCCTTAGACGCTGAAGCCTAAAGAACAAGCATGTGTTCTTCTTATGACTAAAAAGTGGTTCAGAAAGCAGCATTTTAAGAGTCAAAGGCTTTGCATTGCTAATTGAGAGAAGCAATATTCACAAAGTATTAAAAATTAAAGATTTAGTCCATCTAATGTCAAATTGGGAAATTTAAAAATTTATGAGCTTATATTGTTAATAGTTTCCTGAGGGAAAATTCATCCAGTATTTGGAGCGATTAATGAATTGCTTGTTGTATGGCAGTATAATAGAGAGAGAGAGAGAGAGTACAGTTAGACTTAATATCAAAGTTATTTTTGGAAACAAGCTAACAAGGGAGGCTGTGTAATCTCTATCTACTGCAATCTCAAAAAATAGGCCGAATAGCCATCTATCGCCAGTGATTTCAGAGGGATGTGCCTGAAGGCAGGGAGTTGGATCTGGTGACTTCTTAAGTCCTTTCCACATCTCTCATTCCCTTAATTATTCATCAAATATAAACACAGACAATGTGATTTTCTTTATTCACAATGTCCCTGTGTGAAAAAATATATATATACATATGTAGGATTCAGTACACCCATTATAGAACATTGCTATCAACTATTAAGCTTAACCCAAAAGAGCATTCTCTGTTAATAAAGAGAACCAAAGTGCACATCATCCCCAACAGGATGGCAATTTGTGATGTATTTTGATCGTCCACATGACTTGCAGGAGAGTCTGGAAGAAAGGTCACAGGAAGATTAACTGCAGGCGCACCCGGTTGGTACTGAAGCAGGATTTTGCTCTGATTAGCAAAGCACAGAAGGCCAGTCAGGGAAAAAGATCAAGGTCAGTGACCTTCCAAAAGGGAAGTCAACCTCGGCAATAATAAAGGCTGCCACTCTGCCAGGACTCCAGTCTCATGAAGAGTTGATGACTAATATCCTTCACTCTAGCTTGAAAGCCCTGTTGACAGTTTAGTTCTAATTTATTTGTGGATCAGATTGAGCAGAAATACATCTGCTTCTTTTCTATCTTGTCTTTTGACCCTCCTTTTATCTGTCCTTTTAAAAAATGCACTGATTTCTTAATTATGTTTTTACTTTTTTCATATTTTTTCTATCAACCCCATTTTCTCCTGCCTTTCTGAGGGGATGTGTTTTCTTACTACTTGTTCAAATACTGATACCTTTTGGAACAGGCTAAATGACTTGAGTATTTTTTAACCTTTATAAAAGTATGAGAAGCATATTCTTAGAATCACAGTGTACACTTTCTCAACCCATCATTCAACCAATAAAGTAAGTAGTTTCTTTAGTAATTCTTTGCAGTTTCCATACCTCTTTGTTTATTCATTCAACACATTTTTGAGAACCTACTGTTAAAATAAAAACTTTAGACAAATTAAATTTAGCGGAGTTTAATTGAGCAAAGAATGATTCACAAATCTGGCAGCCCTCAGAACCAGAAGAGGTTCACAGAGTTCCCCTTCACAATGTGAGACAGAAGGCAGGTACAGAAAGGCTGGGCTGGTTACAGCAGTGTTTCCCTTATTTGAAAGTGATCTGATTAGTTGATTCCTGTGATTGATGGAAGCTCAGCTGCTGTGATTGGCTGAGGCTTGTTATACTTGTTACAAAAGTATACTCCTCTTAGCAGCAGCAAATCAGTAAGGGTTGGGAGCAACCTCAATTCTTGCCTCCTCAGAAGAAAGAATTCAACCCAGGGGCATAAGGCTGAGTGAGAGAATGAGGCAAGTTTTAGAGCAGGAATGAAAGTTTATTGAAAAGCTTTGGAGCAGGGAGGAAAGTATATAGAGTACATTTGGAAAAGGGCCAAACAGGCAACTTGAGAGGGTCAAGTGCACAGTTTGACCTTAGATCTGGGGTTGTACATATTGGCATACTTCCAGGGTCTGTGTCTCTTCTCCCCTGATTCTTCCCTTGGGATGAGCTGTTTGTATGCACAGTGGCCTACCAGCACTTGGGAGGGGCTGTATTCACAGTGTGTTTACTGGAGTTGTGCACATGCTCACTTGAGACATTTTTGCCTTAGCAGTTGAACATTTCTAGAAGGTCATATACCAGTTAAACTCTGCCACTTTGCCTCTTAGTGTTCATGCTTGAGCCCACTTGCCCCACTCCTGAGATTTTATTGGGAAGCTGCTGATCACCAGTTTCAGATGTTTGGTGCATGTAGTTGCTAGCTGATTCTAGTATGTGCCTAGAATTAGAATATTAATCCAAATTTTTACATTACCCATCCTCTTGTTTCTTCTGAGCTATAGCCAGAGATCATTGGTTTGTTCACAGGAATAAGCAAGGTTAGTCTAAATTGCAGACAAAAACTCAAAAAGAACTGATGAGACTAGAATCTTATAACAGGTGTGCCATCATTCTTGAAACGTAATTTTTCTCCCTCCAGTCTCCATTTTCATTAAAAACAAATCATGATAGGATTGATTTGTTTGCAAAATAAGCTTTTGTCTTGTTATACTTGGCCTGATTATTTGCATAAATCACAGCAAAAATAATATAGGCTCCTTTTACAATTGGCTTTGATGGGCTGGGCACGGTGGCTCATGCCTGTAATCTCAGCACTTTGGGAGGCTGAGGCAGGTGGATTAACTGAGGTCAGGAGTTCGAGACCAGCCTGGCCAACATGGTGAAACTTCATCTCTACTAAAAATACAAAAAAACTAGCTGGGCGTGGTGGTATGTGCCTGTAATCCCAGCTACTCGGGAAGCTAAGACAGGAGAATCACTTGAACCTAGGAAGTGGAGGTTGCAGTGAGCCAAGATCACGCCACTGCACTCCAGCCTGGGCAACAACAGAGCAAGACTCCATCTCAAAAATGATAATAATAATACAATAAAAAATAGATTTGGCTTTGATGGAACTTTGTTCCATTAGGATCTCAGGTAACATGTTTTAAAGCCATAAGCCTAGCTGTGGGTTTGTACCATCAAACACCTCTCCTCTTAAGGTCCCAAGATAACTTGGTGCTCCTAGGCCTGTCAGAAAGTGATATTCTTTACTTACCACAGGTCAGGAACACTGTACGGGGACTGTGTACAGAAGGTATGAGGCCAGCTTTCCCAAGGGACTTTTATTGTCTCTATAAGTCAAATTTGATTCCTTAAAGGAAAGCATGCCATTCCATTCAAAGCCTTGGTAAAATAACCAGTTTCTCCAATTGTGTCCTGTTGCAAAAGAAGTCAGCTTCTTACTGCACTTAGGCAAATAATGTAAGTTAACTTTTTCTTGCCACAAGTTAAGAAGACACAGAAATAGTTTCCAAATTCTGGAGAAATCAGGTACAGAGAAACAAATATGCTCCAAATTTTGTTTGTAGGAGTATACTTTACTCAATTGTTAAAAGCTCTAAATGGAGGGATTATTTCAGTCTTCTATTAGTTCAGTGCATGCATTTAACTCCTCTTCTGCTTGATATTCATGACACACTATTCTTGGACTTCCTGATTTGTCCTAAATATCCCTCTTTTTTATTTTTTATTTATTTATTTTTTTGAGACAGAGCCTCACTATGTCGCTCTGTTGCCAGGCTGGAGTGTAGCGGCGCAACCTCAGCTCACTGCAATCTCCACTTCCCGGGTTCAAGCGATTCTCCTGCCTCAGCCTCCTGAGTAGCTGGGACTACAGGCATCCGCCACCACACCCAGCTAATTTTTGTACTTTTGGTAGAGACAGGGTTTCACCATGTTGGCCAGGATGGTCTCGATCTCTTGATCTCGTGATCCATCCGCCTCGGCCTCCCAAAGTGCTGGGATTACAGGTGTGAGCTACCGTGCCCGGCCTAAATATCCCTCTTTTTAAACAACCAGTCATTTTACCTTAGGACAAGAACTTACCATACAAGATCCTTTCTCATATAAAATCTCTTTTCTTTATAACCTTCCTTACCAAAAATACCTCTTTATCTTTATAACCTTTGAATTAGACAAAAGTCATTTTCCTTCTGTTAGGAAGTGATGGTTTGTACTACTGGTTGCTGTGTGAGTCCTGTGTAGGGAAAGCAAATGTGGAGGTTATCTACATACTATGGCTGCTAATGTGAGCCACCCGTTGGGGTGACCTGAAAAATCAACTTGGAAGAGCAGAACCACTGTGGCCAAGAGGAATTGTTCTGGGGGTTGGTTAGTAATCAGGAATGTGAAAGGGAGGAGAAAAAAAAAAAAACCATGTATGGAAGTTGAACACCTGCAGCCAAAGAAGGCAAGGTATAGAGGTGTCTTACCACTGGAGAATGTATCAGAGTCATGCGGCATCAACGTATGTTACCACTAAAGAATGTATCCAAGTCATGCAGCACCAAAGTTTGTTAGAAGTGGCGAATCTGTAAGGATCTGCAGCAACCTCAGTTCTTGCCTGCTCAGAAGACAGAATTTGACCAAGGAGCATAAGACAGAGGGAGTGACTGTGGCAAGTTTTAGAGCACAAGTGAAAGTTTATTAAAAAGCTTTAGAGCAGAAACAAAAGGAAATAGAGTACAATTGGAAAAGGGTTAAGTGGGCAACTTGAGAGAGTCAAGTGCATGGTTTGACCTTTGACTTCAGGTTTTATACACTGGCATGCTTCCGGGTCCTGCATTACTTCTCCCCGATTCTTCCCTTGGGGTGGGCTGTTTGAATGCGTAGTGGCCTGCCGGCACTTGGGAGGGGCTGCAGGTACAGTGTGTTTACGGGAGTTGTATGCATGCTCACTTGAGGCTTTCTTCCCTTACCAGTTCATTATTCCTAGAGGAAGGTCATATACCAGTTAAACTCCGCCATTTTGCCTCTCAGCACACATGCTTGAGCCCACTTGCCCAAATCCTGAGATCCTATTAGGAAGCTGCTGATCACCAGTTTCAGATATTTTCTGTCTACTGGGAGACTGCCATTCCCTTGTGCCAGCTATGACCAATTATTATTTTAGTGAGACATTTAACTACTTCCTGACCACCACCTGATGGTCGACTGATATTCTTGGTTTGGGGTTGGGGTGTGCCCTCTCCTGCCCTGCTTATGTCTAACTTGCTACCTACTGTGACACTCCTGAGTTAGGCTTTCAGTTAATTTACTGCTAAGTTCAGTTGCAGTTGGTTAGGAAAGGACTTAAGTATGGAGGCATACTCAAGCGAATTTAGTTTAGTTAACTACATGTCAGACACTGTTCTAGACATTGCAAATACAGCCATGAACAAAACAAACAGAAATCTTTGCCCTTCTGGAGATTTGAAAGCTATGTCAGATGTTTTACTCTGAGCAATCATCAAGGAGGAAAAGTGAGAGTTGAGAGTGAGTCCATCTTTCTCCAAGTGTACCCCTTGTCTTTTTTATTTTGTGTAATGTTGGTTAAATTAACATGGTCTGCTAAAACCGGACCATAGAAAGCATGGCAATTGCTGGAGGCAACTTCTGAGGAGCCCACTTTGGTGGGCAGAATGGCTTCTGCCGAGCCTATCACAGAAGGCAGCGACCTCTGTGGATCATGCTCATCAGAGCCTCACTGGAAGCCTGTGTTCCTCTGGAAGTAGACAAGCTGTCCATCCCGAGACTGAGGGGCGAAAAAGGAAATGAGCCTAAACCAGACTCCATGGACTAAACAAATGACCAAGTGCCAGAAAGCCTCCTGTCTTGGGCAACTGTACTTCTGCCAGAGTTAATAGCATTTTCTGCTGCTTGTGCATCTTAGAACAGTAAAATCGTTTCGTGAACTATTTCCACCCATGATTTCTCATGACACTCAGTTGAATCAGACAAGCTGAGAGTCTCTGAGGGAAGATCAATCTGCATCAGGCTTTCCCCAGATTAATAGTTCAGAACCCACTTTTCCTTCATCAGTGCTGGCAATGTTGCAAAAATAATTCTCAGCTCTTGAGCCCTTTAAAATATTTAGCTTTTTAATATGTGAATAAAAGAAAATACCTTAAAAAAGAAAAAGTGGAACTCAAAGGAAACCCCTTCTTTTAAATATAATGGTTCAATTTTAAGATGAAGATGAGTAGCATTTGTTGGGGGTCTTTAATTACACTGGTCTGTGGCTCACCTTAGGAGCTAGCTGCCTTTGATGTTTTCAGTTCTTGCTCTAATTTAACTATTTTTTTCCCATGCCATTATTGTACCATTAAAGGAAACTCCCTCATAAACCCATCATATTGTTCACTGTAGAGAAGTGGGGTGTGAATATGTTTATAGTTGCTGAATATATTCAAAAATGTCTTCTTTATATGATTACGGCCCTGAATTTTTATTTTTTTATTTTATTTTATTTTTTACTTTAGCTTCAGAGGGTACGTGTGCAGGTTTTTACTTGGGTATAGTGCATGATCCTGAGGTTTGGACTTCTAGTGATCCCATCTTCCACGTGGCAAACATAGTATCCAATAGGTAGTTTTTCAACCCTTGCTCCCCACCCTCCCTCCTCAAGAATCTTGTATATCCCGTTTATTTTGAAATAATGGAGACATTACTCAAGCTAAACTTGAGTTCATTTTAAATATTTTTAAGCTAAAGTGACCTGTTATGAATGTCGCACTAGTGATAGTACCCTTTTCTCTTGCACTTATTTGTTGCTAAGCTGACTTCCAAATCAGAATTTCCTAAAGGACTTCTCAGATGTATAGATGTCTAGCCCACACTTTAAATTGCCCAAATAGAGAATAACCAGGAATCTTTATTTTTAGAAAGCATCATAGTTCCTACTTGGGGACCACTATTGTACTCTACTCAAAAATACATACTGCAGCTGTAAAATCACTATGATTAAATTATTATTTTGATTGCTTTTTTGTCTTTGGAAAGCTAATACATGTTTATTATAAAATCTTGAATCAAAGCAGAAAAGTGCCAAGAAAAAAGTAAAATAATCTATCATCTTTCCCTGCCCCCAAGTCCTGTGACTGCTCTGATGACCCTCTTTTCGTATAGCACTGTGGGTGTGCATGGGTATGCATCTGTCAGCCTGTCTCCCTGTTGGAGGGAGAACAGTGCTCTGTGTGCGTTTCATAGCCCATTGTTTTTCACGCAGTGTGTCACAAATCTTGCCACACCAAGAGTTGTATTTAACAATATACTATTAATAATCCCCCCAGACTCAGCTACAGTTAAGGTTGTAGTCACACAGCCCTTATAATTAGATAAGTTTACTTTTGTTTCAAAACTTTCTTTGTTCTCATTGTAAGTCATGGACTTCCTCATTTCCAAAACCTAAACAAAATAAACCGTAGCTTCTAAATGGATTTAGACATTAAAAGCCTTCTAAAGTACGTCACTTTTATTTCTTGATTAAAAATATTTAACTCTTACAAGTTATTTTAATATGGCTAAATTCTGTTATGGCTAAAATCCTAATTTTTTATGTTATTTCCAAAGATGTGATGCTGTGACTTTCTTATCAGAATCACCATTGTTGCTCATCATATAATCAATCGGGAGAGACAAAAAAGAGTCAGGAAAGTGGTGAACTTGTGATGACATAAAGGAAGAGAAGCTAATGCTGTGTTGTTCGTCCTGCAATATCTGCTTCATTTTGCTTTCAGCAGAGGTTTCCTGGCTGCTTTTTCCTCCTTTCTTTGCCCGTCTCCTCCTTCATTCATCCTCCTGGAGCCTCGTAGGGAATCTCTTTCATCCTCAGCAGGAATATATGTATTGAGTCACATTCCAGGCACCGTGTTAACCAATGGGAGGAATAAAATAGTCAAAGTTGCCACCCTCATGAAGCTGTCAGTTTTGGGGAGACTGAAAATAAACAGGTAGACAAAGGGTATTATGTGGTGTTTACATCCTCAGCCTCAGAGGTGATTTGTCCCAAGTCTAGGTGGAACCTGCCTGCCACTTGGGCCCCAGGCTATCTCCAGCTCAGGAAATCTGACATGGGGCACAGGTGCCCAATTCTGTCCCATGAGTAGAAGTCCACTCTGGGTCTGTGAAGGGTGACTTAGACTTCTGTGTTCTATCCCTGTCTTTATGCTGATCTCCCAAGATACTGGAATGACCAGGCAACCACTTTGAACTTCAATTTCCCTGTACTGCATCCTCTTCCTCATCCCAAAGTTCCTGCCCAGGTCCACACCCACACTGCCACCCTAACCAGAAGATCTTCTGTCCCTCCTGCTCCCTCCGTTTCTTTGCACAGACACAGTATTCAAGCAGGCAAGTTCATGGCCTGCCCTGCTGAAGCGGACAATCTTTGGTCTTGAGCTCCAGCATTTTGCCATTCTGGAGCCTGAATAAATCTGTTTCAAGTTTATCTCATCTTCTGTGTTTCACTGATTGGTCTGATGTGTTTTATCCTGCTGCAACTATGTAAAAGGAAAGGGATGTGCTGCTTTTGAAAGTCAGAGGGTAAAGTCCCACTGACTTTAATGATAAGTCCATTAAAAAGATCTGTCCTGAGAGTCATGGATACCCTGCCCTCTGTGCCTTCAGAGGAGACGAGTGAGATGAGTGAGGTTGCACAGACCCCACTGGACCATTGGGTGGAGAAGAGAGGGGGAGCCTCGGCCCGAGCCCATGTCATAGGCTGAAACGCAGATGTGATGCTAAGAACAAGTGACGAAGGTTTAATGACTTATTTTACAAGAAGCTAAGGAAGACAATTTGTCCTAATCTGTAACACTGGCCTAAAGCTGAACAAATGGCTATGCTGAACAAATATCATTTTTAGGAAAAAGTTATATGAGGATTTGCCCTATGTATTTAGGATTTATTTTTGATGTTTAACCTTTTTTAGATTTTTTTCAGTTCTTAAATTTTTAAAAGTTGTCAACTACCACATGAGTGTTAGTAAAGAGTGCTGAGTAAGAGCGTCCCTTTGTCCTAGTTCTCTGGTCCTAGGTCCAGGCTAGCCTCACAGATAGCAGTTGCCCAGGTAAGATACCTGAAAGGGTCTTGCCACGGGCCTTGAATTCTAATGCAGACTTTCAAAGGATACCACTTTCTTTCACCAAGTATAATCTAACTATCTTGTTGGTTTTCTTTTTTTAAGAGTAATAAGTTAGATGATGTAGTTTTGAGATATATAAACAGCAAATGTACTTTGCCAATGAGTGGACAATGGTATATTTTACATGCAAAGATAGAATTAAACCCACTAATTTAATCTGATTACCAATTGTTTAAAAAATAAAAAAAAAAAGGTAGTTTCTATCCATGCCAAATACTTTCAAAATTTGTACATGACCATCCAGACATCCATCTATCCTGTAGGGTTCAGCTCTCTGCCCTCTAGGGTAAGGCTGGCTGGGTATTCTTGCACCCTGTGCTGTGCGGGCCACACTTCACCAGGCCCCCCAGGAGCCCCACCAGGAGGCACCGCATGATCTCCATATTCTACACGCGTAAACTGAGATACAGAAGCTGATCACCTTGCTCGGGGTCCTGTGACTAGTAGGAGTGGGGCTGGGGTTGCGAGCCAGGCAGTGTGGTGTTTGGGCCTCTGCCCTGACCAGCCTACCTCCTGGTAGTTGTCTCCCTATTCAGGTTTGCCACTAGACTTTACCATCTGGCACAGGGCCTGGCAGGTCAGTGGCCTCAGGTGGCTCTGGGTCTGTGGCCACCGTACATGGCGATTTGAACTGTTCGTCTCTATGACCCGTCTATGTGTGTTTTGTTAATAGATGTTTCCCAGGGAGTATATGAGTTGCATAAAAACATGTTCCCTTTGTGAAAAGTTTCTCTAGGCAGGCATATGGAATGGAGTGTGAAAATCATGTGACCACTGGAGGCCTAGTACCTTCACCTGAAGAGACAAAATTCCTGGGTAGTAAGAATCTACAGAGGAAAAACAAAATAAAATACATAGGTACTATGTTAACGTATAAATGAAATGTGTCTCCCCATGTTGCCCCTTACCTCCTCCATACACAGTCCTGTTCCCCAGGGGGAAATCTGGTTTCTAAATCTGGAAAAGGAAGTATATTTACTTCTGTTTGTTATTTGTTGGACATTTTGTGAAGAGATAGGAAAGAAATATTATGCAGAATATCTCATTTGTAAAAAGAGAGATACTCAGAAGGTTTTTTTTATTTTATTTTATTATTATTATACTTTAAGTTTTAGGGTACATGTGCACAATGTGCAGGTTTGTTACATATGTATACATGTGCCATGTTGGTGTGCTGCACCCATTAACTCATCATTTAGCATTAGGTATATCTCCTAATGCTATCCCTCCCCTCTCCCCCCACCCCACAACAGGCCCCGGTGTGTGATGTTCCCCTTCCTGTGTCCATGTGTTCTCATTGTTCAATTCCCACCTATAAGTGAGAACATGCGATGTTTGGTTTTTTGTCCTTGCAATAGTTTGCTGAGAATGATGGTTTCCAGTTTCATCCATGTCCCTACAAAGGACATGAACTCATCATTTTTTATGGCTGCATAGTATTCCATGGTGTATATGTGCCACATTTTCTTAATCCAGTCTATTGTTGTTGGACATTTGGGTTGGTTCCAAGTCTTTACTATTGTGAATAGTTCCGCAATAAACATACGTATGCATGTGTCTTTATAGCAGCATGATTTATAATCCTTTGGGTATATACCCAGTAATGGGATGGCTGGGTCAAATGGTATTTCTAGTTCTAGATCCCTGAGGAGTCGCCACACTGACTTCCACAATGGTTGAACTAGTTTACAGTCCCACCAACAGTGTCAAAGTGTTCCTATTTCTCCACATCCTCTCCAGCACCTGTTGTTTCCTGACTTTTTAATGATGGCCATTCTAACTGGTGTGAGATGGTATCTCATTGTGGTTTTGATTTGCATTTCTCTGGTGGCTAGTGATGATGAGCATTTTTGCATGTGTTTTTTGGCTGCATAAATGTCTTCTTTTGAGAAGTATCTGTTCATATCCTTTGCCCACTTTTTGATGGGGTTGTTTGTTTTTTTCTTGTAAATTTGTTTGAGTTCATTGTAGATTCTGGATATTAGCCCTTTGTCAGATGAGTAGGTTACGAAAATTTTCTCCCATTTTGTAGGTTGCCTGTTCACTCTGATGGTAGTTTCTTTTGCTGTGCAGAAGCTCTTTAGTTTAATTAGATCCCATTTGTCAATTTTGGCTTTTGTTGCCATTGCTTTTGGTGTTTTAGACATGAAGTCCTTGCCCACGCCTATGTCCTGAATGGTATTACCTAGGTTTTCTTGTAGGATTTTAATGGTTTTAGGTCTAACATGTAAGTCTTTAATCCATCTTGAATTAATTTTTGTATAAGGTGTAAGGAAGGGATCCAGTTTCAGCTTTCTACATATGGCTAGCCAGTTTTCCCAGCACAATTTATTAAATAGGGAATCCTTTCCTCATTGCTTGTTTTTGTCAGGTTTGTCAAAGATCAGAGAGTTGTAGTAGGTTTTTAAGAATAAAAAGTATTGGAGGCTGAGGCAGGCAGATCACGAGGTCAAGAGATCAAGACCATCCTGGCCAACATGGTGAAACCCCGTCTCTA
Source organism: Nomascus leucogenys (assembly GCF_006542625.1). Lineage (NCBI taxonomy): Eukaryota > Metazoa > Chordata > Mammalia > Primates > Hylobatidae > Nomascus > Nomascus leucogenys. The sequence goes on from NC_044384.1 coordinate 67,192,025, forward strand.
CTAAAAATACAAAAACTAGCCAGGTGTGGTGGCGGGCACCTGTAGTCCCAGCTACTAGGGAGCCTGAGGCAGGAGAATCATTAGAACCTGGAAGGCAAAGGTTGCAGTAAGCGGAGATCGTGCCACTGCACTCCAGCCTGGGCAACAGAGCAATACTCCATCTCAAAAAAATAAAAAAAAAAAATGAAAAGTATTTTGTTTCTTTATAAGCTGAATCACCCCATCTTGATCGTCTGTGACTTTTTATTTAGCTTAATATGTTTGAGGGCTCTTTCCATGTTAACCAGGATATATTGATCTACCTCAACTTTAGCTGTGGCTTCGTATTTTAACATTCCTTTTTTGACAGAAATATGGGCAACTGCCAGGATTTTCTTCTGCTTTGTTTCTGCTTTCAGAGCAACAGTTGCCCTGCACTCTTGTGCATGGCCCTCAAAGCTGTTCTTCCTTGCCAGCTCTCACCTCCTTTTCCACATAGCACTAAGATTTGAACCAAGGGTGACAGACTCCTCCATGTCTGTCCAGCCACTGTGTTGCACTCATGTGTCAGGCACAGTGCAAGGTGACATGGGGGAAACTAAGGCAGAGGCATTCCTGCCCTTCTAGGCCTTACATTTGAGTTGCAAAGACAGTTACTAATAAAATAATCACAAAAGTAAATGTACAAATGCACTGTGACACAGGTAACAGAGGAGTGACGTGCATGGTTCTGTCTGCAAGCTCATAATAGAGAGATTGACTTAGAGTGGGCAAGGAGGGCCTCCCTTGGGAAGATTTTTCTTTTTTTTTTTTTGAGACAGAGTCTTGCTCTGTTGCGCAGGCTGGAGTGCAGTGGCTTGATCCTGACTCACTGCAACCTCCACCTCCCAGATACAGCAATTCTTGTCTGTCAGCCTCCCAAGTAGTTGGGATTACAGGCACATGCCACCACGCTGGGCAAATTTTTGTATTTTGAGCAGAGAAGGGTTTTCACCATGTTGGCCAGGCAGATCTCGAACTCCTGGCTGCAAGTGATCCACCCTCCTCGGCCTTTCAAAGTCCTAGGATTACAGGTGTGAGCCACCATGCCCAACCAAAGGATTTGCATGATAGCTACAAGTGGAAAGGAGTTAATGAGATGAACTAGGAGGTGGAGCATTCTGTGCTGTGGAAGCAACATCTGCCTTGCATCTGTGGTGGGAGGGAATATGGTGTATCTAGGGACTGGAGAAAGGCCAGCAAGAGAGCAGCCGCTGGTAGAGGGGGCAAAGCCTGGTGGGCAAGGGGATGGCAGACGTGGGCTGGGCCTGGACCACCTGGTGCCTTTAGGTCAGGTGGAAGAGTTTCCATGCCATCTTAAGTAGCGTAGAAACCTCTATTGTGTTTTAAGTAAGGGCATGATGTGATCAGATTTGTGTTCAAAGTGCTCTCTGATAACAGTGTGGACAGCACGGAGGCCGGTATGGCTTCAGGGAGATCAGCAGAAAAATGTTAGCAAGAGTAGGTGAGAGCCTAGACCAACTTGGCAACAGAAGAGATGGAGATTTAAGAGGTGAAGTTAATGGGACTTGGATAGAGCCAGCTGTACAGGAGGACTGGCAGTGACAGCAACCATGGGGTCTGGAACCTTGGCCCACCATAGAGTGTACAGGCTTTGAGTTGGTTTCATGAGATTACCACATGTTTTTTAGGAGCTGCTTTAACCTTGAAGAGCAGTTCCACTGGGCACATAAAATAATACATCTTGCTCATTCCATTTGCCTTTTGGAGATTGGTATGCAGATGGCAACTGCAAATGCTTATATTAAACATCGTATTTTTTTTCTGTTTCTTTCCAGTCATTCTTAAAAGCATACAAGCTTCTCATTCCATGAGCTAAAAATATATTTCATTCCATAAACAGAAGAAACTATGTCAGAAATTGTAGGCTCCTAAATCTCACAAATGAAGTAAACATGCATTAATTGTTTCTCAGGTATTTATGGAGAGGCAGAAAGGAAATGTTCAGTAGTATCTCATTTTTAAAAGGTAAGACAAAACAAAAATCCAGAAGCACGTAGTTCAGCGTAAAGCTAATCATAATTGTGCCTAAAATTTGAATACCATGTCGTCAGAGGAAAGGCTCCTCCCATACTGTGGACAAAGGATGTACACAGCTGAAACCTTTAGTCCTTCCCTGTGGCAGCAGCCAACATTTTGCTACATTCTGCGATACTGGTCCAACTCATAATTTTGAAGCAAGCTCCCTGGGAAATATGTAAGTGAATAATGCTGCTCTGTGATGAATCACGGACTGAACACTTCCTGTATGTAACAGTTGGTGTGTTACCATGATGTCCGAGAAAATGTCTAGCTGAAATACTAGCCCCACACCGTCACGGAACGCACATAGAGCTCAGGCTCAGACCTATTGCCTACGCCCAGCCCTGGAAAGACAATGACTAAGTAATGCCTCGGTCATTTAAATTTGCTAAGCAGCAAATGACTTATTGGTGAAAACCATCAAGTTGATGGTTTTATTGTAAAATTTTTGTTAGTTTCACTGTAACTAGATTAATGAGCAAAATATAATTTTCTTAAAATGAGGGGCTGTGCTTCAGAAGAACCTAAAGAGGCTTTTGTGTGTGTGTTGGGGGTAGGGCAGTTATGTTTAATACAGAGATCCAGACTCCACCCCAGACCTAAGACCTACCTGGCATCACCAGGGATGATGGAAAAGCATGTGTATTTGAAATTTTATGGCATAAATATAAGTCATAAGCCACTGGATTATTAAGATAACAGTGGCCACATTCAACCAGTTTTTCAGAAAATGCCTTTCCAAAGATGGCTGGGTATAAATTATTTTTGTATGTTTTTCATTCATAGATCTCAGGGTTGAGGCTGGGCATGGTGGCTCACACCTGTAATCCTAGCACTTTAGGAGGCCGTGGCAGGAGGATCACCTGAGCCCAGAATTCATAGCCTGGGCAACATGACAAGACCGCATCTCTACAAAAAATAAATTAACCAGGCATGGTGGTGTGTACCTGTGGTCCCAGCTACTCAGGAGGCTGAGGCAGGATCACTTAAGTCTGAGGCTGAGGCTTCAGTGAGCCATGCTGGCATCACTGTACTCCAATCTGGGTGAGAGCAAGACTCTGTCTCAAAAAAAAAAAAAAAAAAAAAAAAGGTCTCAGGGTTGAAAGGTAAATGAAGAAAACATCCCCTGTTTTTGGAGAGATTAGTTCACAGGGGGTTCTGCTACTTCTGAGTGGTCAGGGGAAGGGCATAGTGATGTCCTTCTCTGTCCAATCTGCATCTCCATGGACAGGTGCTTTGTCACCCTATTCCACCTTATAAAAACAAAAATGTTCCCACTGAGAATTAAGCCTATTTTGTTTTAGCCTCAGCCCAAAGCGAAATAATGCCATAGAAAGCTTTCAGGATGATTTATCAGTGCCTGAACTGGCATCCTTCAGAGCTGATATGTGAGCTCTTTATTCATTTATTCCCTTGGGGTGGAGTGTAGGGGAAGGTGGCTTACCTGAGTGAGGAGCCTGGGGTTGGCACTGCCCACAGGTCTCCCTCCTCAGCTGGCCTGGCACATCCAGGGAAGACTTCAATCTGGAATATCTGAGTGACTGCTGGGTTACCCATCACTGGAGACTTTAAAGCGCCCTCTTTTAAAATCCAACAAGATAGTGTTCGTCAATGTATTTTATTGACAGATAATTTGTTTGCATTTAAAATTCTTAGGAATACATCAGTCTTTCTCTGCAGTCACTTTTTTACTTTACTTACCTAAAAATTAAAATAAACAATGCTGTATGTTAAATATATATTCAATACCAACTCTCTGAGTTATCTTTTTAACTTGTAGAGTACTTTTTAAATTGTTTAAATAACTTATAACTATATATATTTATGGTATACAATATGATGTTTTGATACATGTATGCATTGTGAAACTGCTAAATCAAGCTAATTATGCTTATTTTTTGTGGTGAGAACACTTAAAATCTACCCTCAGCAATTTTCAAATGTACAGTGTAGTGTTATTAACTAAAGTCACCATGATGTACAGTAAATCTCGTAAAATTATTCTTCCTGTCTAACTGAAATGTTGTATCCTTTGACCAACATCATTCCAGCCTCCCTCCCCACACAGCCTCTGGTAACCACCTATCTTCTCCCTGCTTCTATGAGCTTGGGTTTTTACAGATTCCACATATGTGTGAGATCATGAGGCATTTGTCTTTCTGTGCCTATCTTCACTTAGCTTGATGTCCTCTAAGTTCACCCATATTGTCACAAACGACAGAATTTCCTTTCATTTATCCCATTTTCGTAAATGATAGCACAATTATAGCTGCTCACATCACTTTTTGAGTAGTTATTCTAGTCTTCCTCCCCTTTCAGAAAGACAGAGATAATACAGTCCGTTCAAGAATCAGTAACTAAATTAATTTTATTTAAATATTTTATGTTTTATTTCACCTTGTTTGGAAATAATAAGTCTATGTTCTGTTTGTAATTTCATATAAAATACAGTTAATAGATAAGTTAGATTTCAAATACATAGATAAATTAGATTTCAAATACATAAATGTTAAAAGTAATATACAAGATGATGGTTTTATTGAGTGAAGATAGTTGTAATTCAGAGAATATATGTGGGGAAATACAAAAAACGACTTTGTCATGGCCAGTTTTTTTCCTGATATTATTACTAGAATGAATTTCCTCGTCATGAAAAAAATTGTGTGTTGGGGAGGAGTGAATGTCAGTGGGATAGGTCATACCTTAGCAGTTACCGACTTGCATAGGAAAGATTAATTAATATCTTATCAGCTGGAAGCCTGCTGCCTGCTAAGGACACAGTTGGGAAATTGGGTGAGCCTCTGGAGAAGTCTGTCTAAAAAGGAGTTACCAGGAAGAAGGGGTTGGAGGAATGGGGAGGAGCACAGAGTAGGAAAGGGAACCTGTAGGTTGGCAGGGTTGGTGAGAAAAGCTGCAGTCACACAGAGCCTGTTTTATGGGCTTGCCCAGCCAGCCCATGATACTCACCCTGAGCCACCTGTGGCCTCAGCCTTGGTAATGTGCCCTGTAAGCTCTTAATGCGGGCCATATCATTTGATGCTTAGTTTAAGGCAGAGATTGGCAGAACACAGACACATCTGAGGGGCCTAGGGAACACACACTTGACTACTGCACGGTTACAGAAGACGTGGGAAAGGACTTCTGTGAACAGGAGTGGGGTGATTTCCAGAGATGGTGACACATAAGAGAAGCATCTCTTCTTCATAGAAAGATGCCAGCTAATAAATGTGGAAGAGACAAGGGACTAGGAAGCCACCATGCTGAAAAGGCCTGAGAAATACAAGGTGCAAATGACTGTACGTGGAACCATGCCCTCTGTGTGACGAAAAAGGGGGTATGAGTAAGTGTATGTGTGCGTCTGTCACCTGTGTCACACAAATGCATGTGCACACACATCCCCCCAACACACACACACCCAAGAAGGTTAAACCCAAAGCAACAGAAAATGGCTGCCTATGGGGATGAGTGAGCAGGGGAACGGGGAGGAGTGAATAAAGGCAAGAGCTGCACAGGAGACTCCTCTGACTACATTTTTTAATACAGTTTTGACTTTAGAACCAGATGTTTTTCATATCCCAGAAATAAATTAAATAAAATATATGAAACAAGCTCACCCTGAGATTGTATATAGATGGAAACAGTTGAATCTGACTGTGTAGCAAATTGACAGTATTACCAACCTAGAGGGAAAAAAAGATTTCAAGTAACTTCTGAACACATAGCATTTTCTATATATTCTTGTAGGATGTAGTCTAAGGACAAAAAACTAAAATGAAATCTTAAGCTTTATTTAGATTTATTTATTAATAATATTGATATTATTATTCTAAAATTATTTTACATATAGTAGGACTAAGTAAATAAGCCAATATATTAATGTAATTAAGAATCTAAGTTATCACTGTAAGAAAGATGCAAATAGTTTGTTTAAAAGTAAGGAAAATCTCTGTAATATTAAATTTGAATTGGAAATAGTACAAAATCATATCAATATTGTCATTATTTAAATATATATGTATATTCACACACATATTCTAAGCTTTATTCATGGGAATGAGCTAGAAGCTATGAAACTTCAGTAGCAGTGAGCATGTATTACAACTAGATCTTGCTTTCTAAATACCACTCCCCAATAAAAGAAACCAGGACTTCCCAGAGAAATTGCTAATGAATTTTAGATCTTGGTCAGGGATAAACCAGTTGAACCTATAGCATTTTATGCCAAAATCAAGGTTGTACTCAAAGATTAATGAGATTATGTCAAAAGGACACAAGAGCCTGCGTGAAAGGGCTCCCACAGGCCAAATTTGGGACAATTTGATCACCCAAAGAATATTGACAGGAATTGATTATAACACATTGAATTTTTTAATAAATATATGCATCTATGGCAAACTTTAAAAAATCAAAAATACTAAAAATAAATAGAAAGGATGGGGGATGTTTTTCCTTACAGCATACTGTAATGCCAGGAAATAAATGTAGAAATGATAAGATTAGAGAATAACTATTTTGCAAAGCCCAATATAAGATCTAATGATAAGAATTGTCAGTGTTTGCCAAAATGACCAGGTAAGAGATATTCTGGGAGTCGCGATATTCACATGACCTTCAAGTGTCACCTATAGATTACTTAATTACCTTATCTATGATGGAAAACTGAGCCTTAACAACAAATGGAAGAATCTAGTAGTCAACACCTTGCTCAAATTTAGCAAAGCCAGTAGTGATACAGCTTCACATTATGTCCTTGAACTTGGATGTAGGAAAAGAAAAAGCAGCTGCAGAAAGCATGTGGGGGACAGTTGGATATATTGAATGTAGGCTTCCCATTAAATGATATTGTGAAATCATTTTTCTTAGTTGTGATAACATTATTGTGGTTATATAGGAGATCCATGCTGAAGTCATATTTAGGGATAGAAATAATATCTAAAACTAAGTTGCAAATGGTTAGGGGAAATTCTATGTAAGATATAGATAGAGAGATATTGAGAAACAGCAAGAGAAAGCCAATGTTAACAACTGCTGGAACCAGGCAAAGGGTATTCAGGTGTATATTGTACTGCTCCTTTGCCTTTACTGTGGAGGGAGGGATGTTCAAAATGAGAAGCTGTGGTGAAGAAAGCTATCAATGAGCAGTAATACAGCTGCATTTTCTCTTCCAGGTGCTTACAGATTGATTATGTGTAATTTTTATTATTATTTCCAATTTTATACTTTCCAGTATAAAAGTCAACAAAATGTCCATAACTCCCAAAACCCTTTAAAAAATATGATTAAATGACAGCATAAGGGTTTTCTTCCTCCAGTGAGCTATGGTCAGCTGTAATGAGCATCAACTGTCCTGCAGCCCATGGCCAGATGCCCTCCCCACAGGGGCCTCTCGTGCAGACTCAGAGCTTTGATCACCTGGGCCCAACATGTGTGGAGCAGAGAGCAGAACACAGTAGTGAGTGTACAGCTGGCAGCCTTCTGCTTTGATTAAGATGTAGAAAGTGTTGAGGGACCCAGGGCTTCCTGAGTTAGAGAGACTGTGGGCCACAGGCCAAGGCTTAAAGAGAAAGAGCTGCCCCTGTCTCTACTCCAGGCACAGTGGCTGTAGGGACAGCACCCAGGCCACTCTGCTATGTGTCTCTGAACCTTGGCCTGTCTTATTAAAGTACTGTGCATTTTCCAACTTGTTTCAGACACACTGGGTCTTCAATTTCCAGTTCTCATGGATGCCGTATGAAGAAACTCACCAGGCCATGTTAATCTGACATGGCTGATTTGGGTTGATGTTGACTGTTTTATCTTAGTGACACTCTGTAATGTCACACTCCTACAAAGATCCTGCTTGTCACACAGGGGGCCTTGAGAGGCCATTGTGAAACCAAATTTTCTTTCCAGACATCTGTCCTTTAATCTTTTCCCCCTTATTTTATGTGTCTAAACACCACAGTTCAAAATATGTTCAGAATCTTTAATTTGGTACTAAAGCTTTAATGCCATCTCCTCTTCTTAGCATTTCTGTCTTCATCCTCTTAATCTCCCTTGGTAGCTTGACTATGTCAAAAGCTAGTTGTATCCATAATGGTTTGTAGTAAATGTGGTCACTTATGGTAGCTGAGAACACTGGTTATTTTAGCCAATTGAGTTTTGAGATTGGTGGGAAAGAAATCATGGGCAAGGTGTTCGAAACCAAGAGCTGATACGTGGAAAACAAGCATTAAAACAGTGTCACTAGAAAGTGATGGGTGGTGGAAGGTTGTCCATAGAGTAACTCTGCATTCAGAGCTCCGTGTGAGGACTGAGGGGGCACCCTGAAATCCACACTGGAAACAGGCAGGCCCCTTTATGAATAGGAGCTCCAGCTCCATCCACGGTAGCTGTGGGTGCTCATTCATTAGGCCTTACTGATTTGTTGTGAGTGCAGTATCAGCATGATTTATGGCATAGGCAGTCTGGAAATAGCATGAACAGCACATAGCACAGCCATGGCTGTATTCATGCAACATATCCTGTCTGTTCAAAGGAAATGTAGAAATCTACTTCTTAATGACATTTTTGTGCTACTTTTTAATTTTTCTTGCTTTTGAAATACTGCATTGTTCAGTACTCCTGTTTGGGAATGTCATACACTTAGAGTGACATAGTGTTAGTCAGCCCAAGACTTGGTAGTTATCTCTGTTTTGTCAGATCTGAGCTGCACTCACCTCTTTTACTATTGTAAGGATTGGGCATACAGACCTTTCTTCTCAGGAGTCAAAGAAGGCTCTCGTGAGAAACTGCCCTCCCCAGCACCTGAGGGCCCCACCATCCCAAGGCAGGACTCTACATGCAAACAACATTCACCCTGAGGACAACATTCTGCACTGAAACCTCCCAAAACTACAGAATTGTCATCCACACTTTGGCCAGGAGTAATGGGAAGTAGCCAGAATGGAGTTGAGTCAATTCTCGGCTCTTAGAAGTTCTTTTTTTTTTTTTTTTTTAAATAATGTTCTGGGAAAGCTAGTTACAGAGGCCTTTCACAAGGACTTCATTGGCTATCTGTAACCTCTGGCCTAAGTCTGTATTTGCTTTGTGGTTCCATCTCACATGAAATTAGTATAAGGTGAACCCAGTGATGGCTGCCTTTAACAAGGGTTAGCAACTGTTAGGATGGATATGTGGATTGACTCAGCCAGCACCACCATTTTGAATGGGTTAGGGAACAGTAAAAAAGAAATATAAAATCCTATTACTAGTTATTTACCCAAAGGAAAAGAAAGCACTATTCACAATAGCAAAGATGTGGAGTCAACCTCATATGCATCAGTGGATGATTGTATAAAGAAAGAATGGTATCTGTACACTATGGGATGCTATTTAGCCATTAAAGACTGAAAGAAGTCATATCTTTGCAGCAGCATGAAGGAACTAGAGGCCGTTATCTTAAGTGAAACAATTTAGACACAAAAGTCAAATACCAGCTCTTCTCACTTATAAGTGGGAGCTAAATAATGTGTGCATTTGGGCATAGAGGGTGGAATAATAAACATTGGAGACTCCAGTTAGTGGAAGAGTGAGAGTCGGGGAAGAAGAAATTCCTTAATGGGTACAATGTACACTGTTCGGGTGATGGTTACACTGAAAGCCCAGACTCCACCATTATGCAGTATACCCATATAACAAAAATGCGCTTGTACCGTTAAATGTTACACAAATAAAAAATAAAGACAAAAACATCAATTCTCACATCATATGAGAAAAAATGAAAAGAACACAGTTGACTCCTTACCTAAAATTAGGTAAAATTCTTGTTACTAGTTAGTTGGTATTCCTTTCCATTCAAGCACTCTGACCAGCTGGTTGGTGGTAACAATCTTTCAGAAAGTCTTAAAGAACGAAAATGACTAAGCATCTGCTTCTATCGAATGAGCCATCCCCTAGAGTGTGAACCATAATTTGGCTTGGATATAGCTGTCAGTGAGGAAGTTTTGCAGGATTATCTTGCCTCAGCATTTCTTAAGAACTTGGGGAGTGGGGCCTGTCACCTTAATCCCTTTCAGAAGTTCCAAGGTAAGCCTGCCTTAGGCTGCCTTAGGTCCAGGAAAGGTCATCACTACAGATGTAACAAGAGCTGTCAGATGCTTTCTTTTATTTTCATGTGAAGTGCTATACCTCTGTTCCTTAGTGCTATTACTGTTAGAGAGATGAGAACAGGAGAGAGTGGAATGAGCAGTGTTTACCTCCTTGAAGGAAGGTGCTATGCCAATACAAGGAGGTGCTGTGCAGGTCAGCAGTGCACCAGCATACTGGTTTCGTACAACTCAGAAACTATCCTGTTTGCACATAGCATTTGCCTAAAATCTTCAGCTGTCTAGGACTAGTGCCCAGTAGAGGGATTGGCAGAAAAACACTCATTTTAGCTGGCTTTCAAATTATTTTTCAAATTCAACACCAACTCAGTTAAGGAAGACCATTACATTATGTCAAAAAGCAGTTTGGAAAACATTTATCATCTATAGGGAGCCCAGCACTGACGTTTCTAAATGGTGTGTGATGTTGACATGTTCCCATATGTCACGATATGGTCCTTACTTCCCTGTTATGAGCTTGGGTTAGAAGTCACTGTTCTTTTGAACCTTGATGTCACTTCAGGGCAGTCTGCTACCACTCAGCAACTCAAAATTGCCTGAAGTGCGTGGTGGGATGTCTATCTGTATCATACCGTGGGCAAATGTCCGACTTGAAGGCATCAAACAGGCAAACTGGAGAACCATGAAGGATGCTAAGTTTTGACTGTGTCTAGGTAGTCAGTTGGGAGTGTATTATGTAGAAAGCCAAATAAATGCTTATTTCAAGCATTTCAAGGTAAAGAACAATATTTAACTCTGGTTTGTTTTGAGAGATTAGAGTAGTTTATGCCCATAAGAAATATTCAGAAATAGTTGTCGAGTATGTGAGTGAACAGCAGGGCATTAAATAACATTATAGTCATGGTCTTTATGAGCGTTAGGCCAATGTTCTATGTAATGAGGTAAATTATTTAAGGTTCTTGTAATGTATTATTTTAGGTAAGGATATTGCTATTTACTCAGTTTTTTCATGGAAGATGGTGTACTATACAGATTCTGTGTCACTAAGCTAAGCATCTATGAAGCATTATTGATAATCACTCAGTTGACTATTATATACAAATTTCAATGTGGTCATCAACACTTAAATTTCTTTATAGTTAAAGGATAGGAAAACTTACAAAAAATGTTACTTTTTATCACTTAGTAGAATTTCATGAGTCACTAGTTTAGAACTTTCATTTCCATTCACAGGACAAGGTTAAAAGAAACAGAATTAAGAAGTTGCTTAGGAGTAGGCTTTTCTGTTTATTGGGAGTCGGTATTGGACATTCATAAATTTATAATCTGCATTATGTTTCAACGATATGTTAATGCTGAGTTCATAGGATTAATCAGGCCACATGCTGTCCTGTGGCTTCACTAATATACTTCTCAGTCACATCAGCACTTTCTCTTTCACACCACACACAAAAAGCCTTACAGAGCAGTAGGTAAGCAGTCCTAACAGGCAAATGTTCAGACATAGTGAAAGAGAAGTTTAGTTTTTCTGTCATGGTTGCTGAACAAGATAATGTTCTGTAATTCTTTGATAGGAAAATAGAGCCAAGGCATTTGACTGCTGACACACTCTCATCGAAACTCCATGCAGGACTTCACCAGTCATTAGAAGCTCATTCCAGGAATCCCAGCTTCGAAGGGATCATGGAGAAGGTGGGATGGAGTGACCTGAGTCTGATGTGTAGAAACAGGCCACCCTTGCTCTCTCCCACCTTCTCCTGTGTGGACACTGCCTCTGGAATTTTTAGTAACTGGGTACCTGTTGGGAGATTGGGTCCTTTTGCTAGGCTGTGAACTAGAGGGAGGGTGTGCATTCATTTCACTAAAGTAAAATTTTGCCTTTTTTTTGTTGTTAGATAGGGTCTTACTCCCGTCATCCTGGCTGGAGTGTTGTGGCACAAACATGGCTCACTGCAGCCTCAACTTCCCAGGCCCAGGTGATCCTCCCACCTCAGCCTCCCAAGTAGCTGGAACCTACAGACGTGTACCACTATACCTGGCTAACTTTTGCGTTTTTTATAGAGACAGGGTTTTGCCATGTTTCCCAGGCTGGTCTCAAACTCCCAGGCTCAAGCAGTCTGCCTACCTCGGCCTCCCAAAATGCTGTGATTACAGGCGTGAACCACCACACCTGGCCAAAACTTTGCTGCTGATTTTTAGAAATTGAATCATTATTTTAGACTGAAGTTGTATCTTTTTAAAATGAAAGCCATACCTCCGTATTTCTAAGAAATCACATGGGATCATCATCCCACCAGGTATTCACTGAGCTCCTGCTTGTGCTCCACTGTCTGCTCAGTGCTGGTTCTGTATTGCGGAGAGGATCTAAACAGAAAGTAATCCAAAGGGCTACATCTGTCTTTCTTAATGACGAACCGACTGCTTTCCACCTTACCCTTTTGGCTACAACCAGTGGGATTAACTGCTGCCTTATTGGCTCTGTTTATCTAGATATGGTGGACATATTGCCCAGTTAGATGGGCTAAGATACCGATAGCCCCCCAAAATGCCAGATTCCAGAATAAATGAAATCACTCAGTCATTAAGGTGATATATTTAACTGGGCTGGCTGGGCTAATTTGTCCACATTACCAATTATTATTGGGCAGACAAAGTCAGGTAATGATGGTAGCAAAAGCCCATCTGGGGCCTGAGCCTGGAGGAGGAGGAGGCTGGCCCGACCCTCCTCAGATGCGCAGAGGACAGCTTCAGGATAAGGAGAGGTCAGATCGTGCCTGCTCCATCCCGGCGAGCTCATCTTCTCTCGCCCCCATCTGCATGGTCCTCTTGATTTTCTTCATCATTATAACACTGAAATCCTTTGAGTGATAACATTACTGTAGGTGTCAGCTGTTTATGCTGTTATATGCCTTAAGTTATTTTAGCCTTACCACATGCAGTGAAGGAGACACTAGTATTATCCTTATGTTGCAGCTGAGGAAACTGAAGTGTGGAGTTTAAGTAACTGGCCCAAGGTAACAGACGCAGGGATCAGAGGAGCAGGGACCCACAGCCAGGCAGTGGGACACAGAGCCTGCGCTCCTCACTCATATCCTGCTTCAGGCTTCACAGGTCTTGGGAAGAAAAAGAGAATGTTTATACCCTGAATAACATTGCAAAAGGACAGTGCAGTGTGTCTGCCGGTCAGCAGAGCTCTTTGATGATATAAGTAGGAGACACCTAAGCAAAGTAAAGTTGAGGTCAGTGTAGCTCTGTAACAAAAGATAGAGAATGCTCTAGGTCTCCTCAAGAAAAATCTACACCACGGTTTTCTGTTTTCACCCACAGCTTAGTTGCCCAGGAAGATTCATTTATTATTTATTTAAGTAATACATCACAGGGACAAGATTCATTGAAGTGAAGGTATTTCATTTCCAACTGTCCTACAGGGAAACAATGAGCCCCAATAAATCCTACAAATTCTCCCTGGAGAGGGAGCAGTGATTGATTCATTTTTGCATCTGTCAAATGCCTCTATAGTCCAAAGAGTGTGTTTTGTTCCCTCCCTTAACAAGATTATCTTACCTTTGTTTCATTCAGGCTTTATTGGCGCTGTGTTTATAAATAAGATTACAACGAATAGAAATTAACACTGCATCCCAGTTTTCTGAGTCAAAGCCCCAATTCCAAACAGAAAAAAAGAGTCTTGTTGTTAAATAATATATGGGTATTATTTGTCACATATGATAAATATTGCTACTCATGCCAAAAAAGAGACTTTACAGCTGTCCATGTGCTAGACAAATGACTACTCTACAGGCTACAGACTATTCACAGAGCTTTGGGGAGGCCCTGAAACTCACCTGATAGCAGTGTCCTTGGGACTGAATATAAACTTCTCCAGTCACAAGACCTTAAGAAGTTACAAAGTAGAGCAAGTTTGGGGACTTCAAAAGCAGTGCCTGGGATGGCAGATGTCATTGCTGTGGTGCAGGGGCCTATGATCCCATTGCTGTGCCCCCACCGAGACCCAGGTGGACAGTTTGGAGGTGGGGAGGGAGCTGGGATGTGACTCAGCAGTCATGTGGGGCAAAACCAGGGTGGGGGCATGACCCTGCTGGATTAGCCTGAAGGTGGGACAAATGACTGGCACCTTGTCACAAGACGTTGTTTTTACGCATTTGACTTGATTTCACCTGTCAGGCTCAGGGCTGGCCCTGTGAGGCCTTTCCACTCCATTCAGTTGTTCTTTCTTGAATGTTAGAGGGGGGAAGTTGAAGTCTGTTCTGGGGAACTGAACACACCGCAGCCCATCTGGCCTGGCCGTGACCCATGCAGCACAAAGATTGGTGAACAGTAATCACCAGTCCAGTGACGACAACACTAACATTTATACATCATGCAAGTTGTAGTCTTTTATTTTAACTTAAACTTTTTATTTTCAAATAATATCAAACTCACAAAAAGTTATGAAAATAGTACAAAAAATTGCCATATACCTTTTACCCAGATCCCCCAATTATTAAAATTTCACATTTGTGTGTTTCTCTATGTGTGAGAAAGTCAAAAACACGATGCCTTTTTACTCCTAAATACCTGAGAGTAATTCCTAAAAGATAAAACATATATTCCTTTACATAACTGCAATACATAAATTATAATGTTCAATATTATTTAATAAATACACAAAGTATATTTGTGTTACTCTAAATGGTAAAATAAGTTTTTTCTCCTATTAATTAATATGATTAATAATACTATGACATGGAGATTAGAAAAATTAAGATTTAAGGCCAGGCACGGTGGCTCCCGCCTGTAATCCCAGCACTTTGGGAAGCTGAGGCAGGCGGATCACCTGAGGTCAGGAGTTCAAGACCAGACTGGCCAACATAGCAAAACCCCATCTCTACTAAAAATACAAAAATTAGCTGGGCATGGTGGTGTGCACCTGTAGTCCCAGCTACTCGGGAGGCTGAGGCAGGAGAATTGCTTGAATCTGGGAGGTGGAGGTTGCAGTGAGCCAACACTGTGCCACTGCACCCCAGCCTGGGCAGCAGAGCAAGACCCCGTCTCCAAAAACAAAAAGGAAAACATTTAAAAACTAAAATATAATCTTTGGTTTTGCATATATATTAATGATTGTTTCTTTTTCAAGTGATAATTTTTTAAAATATGTGAATGGTTCATTAGTTCTTGTGTCCTTTTAAAAACATTTATGAATACCACACCAAAATTAGATTATGGTGCTATTACTATATCCCTCTATTTATTAGTCTGCTCAGGCTGCCATAACAAAATACCATAGACTGGGTGACTTAAACAATGCACATGAATTTTTCACAGTTCTGGAGGCCAGAAGTCTAAGATCACGGTGCTAACCAATTCGTTTCCTGGTGAGGGCTCTCTTCCTGGTGTGTGGATGACCACCTTCTTGCTGTGCCCTCTCGTAGAAGAGAGTTCTCTTCCTCTTCTAATAAGGACACTAATCCTATCAGATTAGGTCCCAGCCTAAAGACCTCATTTAATTCTATTTACCTCCTAGATACCCCATCCCTAACTATAATCACATTGAGGATAGGAATTTGACATATGAATTTTGGAGGGGCACAATTCAGTCCATAGTGCACAGTCTTGTCATTTCATTTCAACATCATTGGGGAACACCTTCAAGCACATGATACCTCCTTTGATGTGTTTTGCTGCTTAAAGGAGTGGTGAACTCTTGGCAGAAACATTATCATGGATTCTCCTCCACATGTTTACTGACTTCATTGTGCTTTTCAAGTTTTCTTCCTCCTTATACAGCATAAAACAACATTTTGGAAAAACTACTCTGAATATTAAATGCATTGTTCAAATTTGATGCTGGTGCTTGAATTTCAAGGCAAGGCACATCATGGACTTGACCTTCATGTCTTCAGACTCGCAGAGCTTCCAGTTTCTCAGACTAGATTATTATAAGATGTCATACCACAGCTATTTTGAGGGAAGGGAATGGAAAATAGAGATTAACCAGAAATCAAATTCCATTTTCCCAGCCCTCCCTTGGCAATGCCTAGTGGTCACATTTCAAAATATTATACAAACCTATTTTACAGTAAATAGACATATTTTGAAGAGGTGCTAGAAAGAGGAGGGGCGTCTCTGCCATATTCTAGTTATCATATTTCTGTTCATTCTCTGCTCAGTGTGGGCCCAAAGGACTGAAAAACAGTCAGTAAGCACCTCTACTTTTTGCCTATGGCATGCAGAAATTTCTCCATATGCAAAAAAGCGGGGAGAGGGGAGAAAGATTAAGATGTTTCTGTCTGGTTTCAGTCACATTTTTAATTCTTCTTTCCCACTTTCATTTGTTCTCTGATTTTTTTTTTTAATGGTAAGAAATTGGCAGGTTTCTCATGGAACTGCCTGTGTTTACCATACTGCTGATAATTATTGTAAACTGTCCACCATCTCAGTTCCTTATCTCATCACAGCTTTTTATTTCTTTACAGATGAAGACCATCATCCGTTTAAGCATTTTTCTCCTTGACTCTGTCTCGATTGTCCTGTTCTCTCTCACCTCCTAGGCAATTACCTTATCTTAATAAAATATAATTGGGCCAGTAGACATTTCTTTCTATTTGAAAAGCCTCCCAGCCTAGCTTGTGGACTGATCTCCCTGCCAGCCAGTGCACAGGTCTCCACAGGCCTCCTCTTCTTCCATGAAGGACCTGCTAACCTCAGCTCAGGCAACATAGGGCTATGATTGCTTTCCCATTTATCACCCCAAAAAATGAGTTTGCACGTTAATTTATAAATATAAAATATATTTTCTTGTTTATGGCAAATTAAACTGAATTACGTTTGTGCAATTGCTGAGTTACATAACTGAATGTATATCTACGTAGTTGAGATTATTCTTGGGAAATGCAAGGAGGGACTCCCATCTGATTCAATTATATGGAACAGCTCCAGGGTAGCACCATTCTGGGCTTTGAGTATAACACGATGTAACTGGTATCGTATACATTAACATTCATAGAGTTCATTGGCTGTTTAAAATAGCTAGAAACCAGAGAAGTATGATACAAACTACTACGGAGTGAATTTCTGGGTATGTGTTGTATTAAAAGAAAACAACAACACAAATTTCGGAAGTTTTTGTTGAACAACTGGCTTTCATTCTTTAAAAAGGTCAGTGTCATTAAAGGAAGAAATGCTGGGGACTGTTTTAGGTTAAAGAAATATGATGACTTAATGTGGTGCTTGATCCTTGATTCTTGAGCAAAATGAAAACTTTAAAAGACATTGGGAAAATTTGGAAGATGCAGATATGCATATATATTAGATAATATTTTTGTGTCAATGTTATATTTCTTAAGAGTAATAATACTGCAGTTATATGGAAGAATTCCTTGTTCTTAGGTGATACATGCTAAAGTATTGGGGGAAATTGTCATAGTGTCTTCAACTTTCAAATGGTTTGGCAAAATAAGTGTATATATGTATGTATGTCTATAGTGTGTGTGTGTGAGAGAGAGTAAACACGCATATACATAGTGAAAAATAGAAGTTGCAAAGATTCATTTTTGTCATTCCTTATTTCTTCTAATGGAGTAAAAGACAGGTTTCTAAATTAGCTTTCCTACTAATAAATAAAATATTTTTCTTATGCTCGGTCAGGAAAACTAAATGGGAGAGGCAAGCCCACCTAAGTCCTTCCCTGTCAAGGAGGGGGTAGAAAATACATCCTAACAGTATACCCAGAGGCCTCCAGAGTCACTGGCTCCATATGTGCAGGATTCACCGAAACCACATGCCAACTGCAAGATGGTTTTCTCTGAGACTTCTTGGAAAAATAAAACCAAGAAATTCAAATCACTTGATGTCAAAGGATCTAAACAGAGATTGCAGACTTCAGCTGTGTAGCTCTCTGGCTTGTGAGCAGAATGAGACTGGGGGGTGGGGAATTGCATTCATTATTGAACACCTCTTCTGCTTGCAGTTTCAGCAGCAGCAGCCTAGCTTCCCCCTAAATGTGACACTTCTTACTTGTCATCACTTACCGTACTTTGGGAGGTATTTTATCCTCTTCTTTATGTGTGTGTGTTCAATTGTGTGGGGAAGTGAATGGAGTCTTAACATTTTGAAGTAAAATAGGCTTGTTTTCTCTTTAAATCTCTCTAGTCATTTAGTGAAATACTCTGGTAAGGTTTTATTATTGAAATATAAATAGAAGGAAGATTCGTTTTGAAATCACAGTGCCATCTTAGAAAACACCAAAAAAAAAGGAAAGGAAAAAAAAAAAAAGAAGACTGTACCTTGATGTCAGAGCTTTCGGGGAGAAAACTGATTCTGACTTGAAGGGAGATGACCCGAGCTTGACAGCTGCCTCCACAAGGAGCTGCATTAGCAAAAGAAGGGGAGCCACGTGCAAGGAGGGCCATTTTCTCTGTTCTTTGCATCACTTAGGAGTGTTCAGCAATCACACTTGGACTTGATACAGAAAATGACTGCATTGAGAGCCCTTCTTCATAAGTAAGCCATATATGGTAACTAAAACAAACAAACAAACAAACAAACAAAAAACCCTAACACTTCCCATCACAAAACAAATTTTTTTGAGGATTACCAGGCTCGTGTTTTCTCTCTAGTGTGTCAGGGTTTGTGATGCTTCTGGTCAGAGTGTGGAAAGAGTTTGGGCTATCAGCACATGCCATATTCTGTTTGCT
Source organism: Nomascus leucogenys (assembly GCF_006542625.1). NCBI lineage: Eukaryota > Metazoa > Chordata > Mammalia > Primates > Hylobatidae > Nomascus > Nomascus leucogenys. The sequence goes on from NC_044384.1 coordinate 67,210,845, forward strand.
TCGTATGCATTTGGAGACATAAAATGATATTTTACTGGTTAAGTTTCCGCTAAGTGCTTAGATTTTCTTTATTGCGTTTCTCTTACTCTGTTAAACAAAATATTGTGTGGCTAAATGATTTCAGCCTATCTAATTCGCTTGACAATTAGACAGTCTTTCTAGCCTTGGGAACAAAATATGTTCATCATAAAAAAATTAAGAATGTGATCTAAAGTTCAAAGCTGAAATATTAAAACATTTAGTAAATAGAAAGCTTTAAGAACTATTCACTTAATATGCAAAGAAACAGTCATGTCTCACTGCTCTAAATTCTATTCCTGCACATAAAAGAAAATATGTCTAGTTTAACAATTCAATACAAAAAAAAAAAACCCTGCTATATGAGTTCTCCAAACAAACATCCCTATTATCCCTATATACAGGTATAGCCTTAGGTTATATTTTTATGATTTCATTTTTGAGATATATACCAAACATGCATATGGTTTTCATCACTAGAAATAAACTACACTGAGTCCTTTGGGTTTGCTTTCTTTATTTCTTTATTATATGTTTAATTGATCATGTACTTTATAACCTTCAATATTTTGACATTTTAGAGTACAGCAATATGCTGTATTGCTGTAATCCACATATAGTTATATTTGGAATGATACGTTATGCTTGAGTTAGAAAAATAATTTGACACATCCACTACCAATAACACATGTTCAGTGGATATCATGCCTGCCAGAAATATTTCCATTTACACACTGCTAGCTCTCATACATAATTACTTAGTTGCTCATCTCAGGACATAGTGTCAGCTTGTGCTATGTAATATAAAATAATCTTATCTAGTTGCATAATGAATTTTATTATCTGAGAGTTGTTTATATTTGATGGCATTTTCCCTCTTAGAGAAAATGAATTTTAGTGAGAGGAAAATTGCTAACGTTTTTAAAGCCAGCACTCATATTCTGGCATTAGAGCGTATTTGGAGTGCCCAGTGATTAGGATCACTGTTCTTTGGTGGCAGCGTGTGAGGTCTGTGAAATGTGGGAAATGGTCTGTAACCTAATGGATCTCATAAGAACATATACATATTGAAAGGTGATTAATTTAAAATAAGGGATGAGTTGAGGATAATGATTGCTTTGGAGTTGAGCGAAAAGAGAGGTTACCATGGACCAAAAGGTATGGTGCATGAAGATGAACGAAATATGAAGATGCACCAAGAAATGGCTATTGTAGTAGTGGAAGTAGAGAGAAATGCAGAGTGAGATGAGGGGGAGAGAGAAGACTGGAGGCACAAAAAGACTTTATCAAGGCTGATTTTTTTTTTTTTTTTTGAGACGGAGTCTTGCACTGTTGCCCAGGCTGGAGTGCAGTGGTGCCATCTTGGCTCACTGCAAGCTCCGCCTCCCGGGTTCACACCATTCTCCTGCTTCAGCCTCCCAAGTAGCTGGGACTACAGGCGCCCGCCACCACGCCCAGCTAATTTTTTGTACTTTTAGTAGAGATGGGGTTTCACCTTGTTAGCCAGGATGGTCTTGATCTCCTGACCTCATGATCTGCCCGCCTCGGCCTCCCAAAGTGCTGGGATTACAGGCGTGAACCACCGTGCCTGGCCCTGAATGTTTTAATAAGCAACAAATGACTGATGTTCCCAAAGTAATCCATTCAAATTCACATACTTTAATAGAAAAATAGGCAAAGGATATGAACCATCAGTTTATAAAAGAGGAGATGCAGATGATCAATATATGTATTAAAAGCTGCACAACTTCATTAATAAGCAACGAAATGGAAATTTTCAAAGTAAAATGCTAGGTGTCACATCACGTTGACAACTTTTGAAATCCAGTTAGGGTACAGTGAAAAGGGCATCCTTGTGTGTGGTGACAGAGAGAGACTCTGCTTCAAAAAAAAAAGGGGGTTGCGGGGGGGTGGAAATTTAGACACAGGGAGAGAATGTGAAGAGACACAGGGAGAAGGCTGCGGGAGGACAGAGGCAGAGATTGGAGGGGTCCTGCCACAACCCAAGGAACATCTGGGCCACCAGAAGCTGAAAGAACAGGGAAGGGTCCTTCCCCTACAGGTTTCAGAGATGCATCTGGATTTGGGATTTCTGGGCTCTAGAACTGTGAGATAATAAATTTCTCTTGTTCTAATCTGCCCAATTTAGGGTACTTTTTATAGCAGCCCTAGAAAATTAGCACAGAATCCAAGTGGGAAAGCTTTGGTCATGGGTGGATACGAAACTGTGGAGTTCAAAGGAGAGATCTGGACTAGAGAAATAAAATTTGGAGTTTTCACCAGATGATATTTCACCAGAATAGAAATTGGTACAGTTTTGTGGGGAAGCAATTTATAGCTTGCACCACTACTCAAACATGAGTCTCAGGTAAATTAATATACTTAGAATTTCTTCTAAGGGAATTTTCCGATGCAGTGATTTATAGATAGGATTGATGGTCACAGGATTGTATACGACAGTGAAATATTTGGGCACTACTTAAATTTCCAATAAAAGTGACATGAATAAATGATGGTGCACATTTCATTAAGTGCGGTTAGTCATTAAAACCTATGTTTTCAGCAAAAGAATTTATGACATAGAGAAATCATGAAATGAGTGGTACAGTAAAATCCAAATGTCATTTAAAATAAAAATGTGTAAAAAAGACTGGATAGGAATACTCTGAAGTGTTAGCAATTCTGAATAGTGAAATAATGATTTGTATTTTCTTAGATTGTCTCTATATGTTTTAGATTTTATGCAATGAAAATGAATTATTTTTAGAAAAAGTATATTACATGTTCAACAATTTATTGAGACAGGAAAAATAAAATAGGTGGAGTGGAGTCCCAAAGAGAGGATTTTATGAATCAGTAAAAGCCAGTGTTATCCCTGGACCAGCAATGAGGTTGCTGAATAAAAAAGTGTATGTTTGTGTGTGTTGGTGTGTTGTAAAGCTAGGAAAAATGTTTGGCAGTTTGAAAGAAATATATCTGCCAACAAATATTCAGAAATTAGGTGCCATAGTTTTTAAAAAAGAAAACTTTAAGCATTCTTTATAGTAGGAGAAACAGGGAGTACCGAGGTCAGAGGAAATGAGCAGAGTCTAGAACCTCAGGGAGCAACAAACGATGGGCATGGTCAGCAACCATAACCATAAGCTGAGCTCTTTCAGACTCCTGCAGGCCTTGGCCTGATGGGTGCCCTCCTGTGCAGCCACGCCGCTTGTACACAGTTCATTTTAGTGCAAGTGAGTTATGTAAATCCCACAATAAACACCCTCATTATGACTAGTGCACAGGTACATGCTGAATATGTATCTCTTCATTCATTTAACAAATTCCACATGAGCAGCTGTGATAAGCCAGGCAAGGTTCTAAGCTTTGGAGAACAAAATTAACAAAATCTCTCCTCTTCTGGGGCTTGCTTTCTGATGGGAGGAGATAGAATGTAATGAAAATAAGTAGCTTATTTGTACTATGGAGAAAAATAAAGCTGGGAAGGTAGATAAGGAGTAGGGTAAGTGAGACTTGTAAGTAGAGTGGCCAGGCAAGGCCTATTTTTTTTTTTTTAAACGGGGTCTCACTCTGTCACCTAGGCTTAAGTGCAGTGGCACCATCATAGTTCACTGCAGTCTTGAACCCCTGGGCTCAAGTGATCCTCCCATCTCAGCCTCCTGAGTTGGGACCACAGGTGCGAGCTACCACCCTCAGCTAATTTTTGAAAAAAATTTTGTAGAGACAGAATCTCACTATGTTGTCCAGGCTGGTCTAGAACTCCTGGCCGCAGGCAATCCTCCCACTTTGGCCCCCCAAAGTGCTGGGATTACAGGTGTGAATCACTGCATCCTGCCAAGGCCTTACTTTTGAGCACATGATTCATAAAGAGGAAGGAAGCCATGAAGACATCAGGGGAAAGAAATTCGAGGCAGAGGGAGCAGACAGCAGTGCATGCAGGAGAGCATAAGCATGCGTGCTCTGGGAGGGGACAGCAAGGAGTCCTTGTGGCTGGAGCAGGATAAGCAGAGGAAGGAGTGTTGGCAGTTTAGGTCCGTGCTGGTGGGGAAGCCAGTGAAGTCAGATAGGGCATAGGGGCTGCTGTAAAAGCTTTAGCTTTTATTCTGAGTGCAATGGAGTCCCGTTGGAAGGTTTTGAAAAAAAGAATGACATTGTCTGCTTTCTACTGTAGAACAGAACAGTTTTCTGTACTTGTCTCCAGTTCCTTTTGGAGGACTAAGTGTGGCTGCTGTGTTAAGCGTAGACCAAGAGATGGCAAGGGAGGAAGCAAGGACACAAACGAAAAGATTGCACCGACAGCACAGGCCAGAGGCAGTGATGACTGGTCCCGAGAGGTAGCAGGAGAGAGATGGGTGGGTTTCAGATGTATTTTCAAGGTAGGACCAACAGGGTTTGCTGATAGATTGAAGTGTCAAGAAAAAAATCAAGGATGTCTCTGAGGTTTTCAGCTTGAGCAACAACAAAGATGGATTTGCCATTTTCTGAGAAGGAAACTATAGGAAAATGAGGTCCGGGTGGGAGATGAGGAGAAATTAAGAAGTCGGGATTTGTTTGGGGACTGAGAAATTTGAAATGTCTCTTTGACATCTGTGATAGGTTTAATTGTGTCCCCCCAAAAAGATGTTGAAGTCCTAACCTCCAGTACCTCCGAAGGTGACCTTATTTGGAAACAGAGTCTTTAGGGAGATAATCAATTTAAAATGAGGCAATTACGGTAGACCCTAATCCAATATTTTATAAGGACAGGAACAGAAAACCAAATACCGCAAGTTCTCACTCATAAGTGGGAGTTGAACAATGAGAACATGTGGACACAGGGAGGGGAACAACACACACCAGGGCCTGTCAGGGTGAGGGGAAAGGGGGAGGGAAAGCATTAGGACAAATACCTAATACATGTGGGGCTTAAAACCTAGATGATGGGTTGATAGGTGCAGCAAACCACCATGGCACAGGTATACTTATGTAACAAACCTACACTTTCTGCACATGTATCCCAGAACTTGAAGTAAAATTTAAAAAAAATAAATAAATAAAAAAGAAAAAGATGCTCGGGCAAGGTGGCTTATACCTGTAATCCCAACACTTTGGGAGGCTGAGGTGGCAGATCGCTTGAGGCCAGGAGTTCAAGACCAGCCTGGCCAACATGGCGAAATCCCATCTCCACTAAAAATATGAAAATTAGCTGGGCGTGGTGGCAAGGGCCTGTAATCCCAGCTTCTAGGGAGGCTGAGGCAAGATAATCTATTGAACCCGGGAGGTGGAGTTTGCCGTGAGCAGATTGCACCACTGTACTCCAGCCTGGGTGATAGAGAGACTCTGCCTCAAAAAAAAGGGGGTTGGCGGGGGGGTGGAAATTTAGACACAGGGAGAGAATGTGAAGAGACACAGGGAGAAGGCTGCGGGAGGACAGAGGCAGAGATTGGGGGGGTCCTGCCACAACCCAAGGGACATCTGGGCCACCAGAAGCTGAAAGAACAGGGAAGGGTCCTTCCCCTACAGGTTTCAGAGATGCATCTGGATTTTGGATTTCTGGGCTCTAGAACTGTGACATAATAAATTTCTCTTGTTCTAATCTGCCCAATTTCGGGTACTTGTTACAGCAGCCCTAGGAAATTAGCACAGAATCCAAGTGGGAAAGCCGAGGTCATGGGTGGATATGAAACTGTGGAGTTCAAAGGAGAGATCTGGACTAGAGAAATAAAATTTGGAGTTTTCACCAGATGATATTTAAAACAACGAGACTATATGACGTTCTGAAGGTGTATAGACAGTGAGCCCTGGGGGAACTGTTGCTTTAAAGGGTTTGGGAGTTGAGGAGGAACTAGCAAAACAAACTGATGGCATTGCCAGTGCTGTAGAGGCAAACCAGGAAGGATAGTTCCCAAGTAAATAATATGTTTTAAGGAGAAAGGAACATTCATCTTGACCAAATGCTACCGGCAGGAAGGAATGTTCATCTTGAGTAAATGCTACTGGCACGTTATGTAAGGCGAGGACTAAAAAGTGACATTGGATTTAGCAACACGGAGGTCACAAGAAATCCAGACTCATCAATTCAGATAGGATCAAAATCCTCACTGGAACGAGTTCCAGAGAAAATTGGAGAGGAATTAGAGATGGAGAATAAATAGCTGTTTAGAAGACTCGGGCTATCGAAAGCATCAGAACAATGGGATACCAACTGGAGGAGAGTTGCACAGGCGGGAATAGAGAGAATTGCTAGGGCGGCCTCCTGCACAACAGGAAGGGGTGAAATGTGGGGCGTGGGGGAGGGCCCGTCTCAGTGGCACAGTCATCTCAGCATCAGAATAGGGTGGAAGGTGAAGAACCTTGGGGAAGCTTGTGTAGGTCTCTTCTTTTTTTTTTTTTTTTTTTTTTTTTTTTTTTTGTTTCTAAGACGGAGTCTCGCGCTGTCGCCCAGTCTGGAGCGCATGGAGTGCAGTGGTGTGATCTCAGCTCACTGCAACCTCCGCCTTCCGGTTTCAAGTGATTCTCCTACCTCAGCCTTCCGAGTAGCTGGGATTACAGGCACCCGCCACCACGCCTGGCTATTTTTTTGTATCTTTAGTAGAGACAGGGTTTCACCATGTTGGCCAGGCTAGTCTCAAACTCCTGACCTCGTGATCCACCCGCCTCGCCCTCCGAAAGTGCTGGGATTACAGGCGTGAGCCACCGTGCCCAGCCAGGTCTCTTCTGATTGACTCCATTTTCCTCAATGAAACAGGAAGCAAGGTCATCAGCTGAGAGTGAAGATGTGGAGTGGGAGATCTGAGGAGAGAGGGGGAGGCATGAAATTGTTCTGTAGCAGAAACGAAGGGTGGATGGACTGAAGGGCTCGCTGAAGGCTGTGGCCATGCACTCGTCGGCATGGCTGTGCCAGCCAGAGAAGAGTGGACTCGGTGCAGGGCTGTGACCAGGTGTCAGGGGTAAGCTGGGTATGTAACCAAAGGAAAATAAATCATTATATCATCATATATGCATGCATACGTTTGTCACTGCACTGTTCACAATTGCAAAGATATGGAATCAACCCAAATGCCCGTCGTCTGATGAGTGGATAAATAATATTTATAGAAATATTTATATACCATGGAATACTACTCAGTCATAGAAAAGAATGAAATAATGTCTTTTGCTGCAACTTGGATGGGGCTGGAAGCCATTATTCTAAATGAAGTAACTCAGGAATGGAAAACCAAATACCACATGTTCTCACTTATAATTAGGAGCTAAGCTATGGGTACGCAAAAGCAGACAGAATGGTGTAATGGACATTGGAGACTCGGGGAGGGGCAGGTAGGGGAGTGAGGCATGAAAAACTACCTATTGGGGTACAGTGTACACTGTTTTGGTGACAGGTGCACTAATATCCCAGATTTCATTGCTATCCATGTAACCAAAAACCACTTGTTCCCCTAAAGCTATTATAAAAACTTGTTTTGCAAGAAATCTAAATTTTAGAAAACTTTTAAAAAATTATGACTCTGGATTCCTATAAATGTCTGCTTCTGTTTGGTGTTGTATCTGTAGCAACGTAGTGACAATATTAGGTAGCAATTTCTGAACCACAGCTTTGAAACTTTGAGCAATGGTGTTTCCAGTTTCATTTATTAAATTCTTTTAAAGAAGTTTAGTTATCACCCATGATGGCAAAGAACATTTAGGTTTCATTAAGTGACAGTTTTGTATGTTACAGTATTCTGTTTTCTTTATCTATTAATGGGTTTTTCTTCTTATCTGCAGTGACCCTGTCTCTTTGAAGTTTTAAATCCAGACTAAGTTTTCAATAGTTGGTTTGTATTGCTAATATGAAATTCAGAACATCCTTGATCATGATTTTATTTATTTATTTATTTTGAGATGGAGCCTCTCTCTGTCACCCAGGCTGGAGTGCAATGGCACAATCTCGGTCCACTGCAACCTCAGCCTCCCAGGTTCAAGCGATTCTCCTGCCTCAGCCTCCTGAGCAGGTGGGATTATAGGCGCCCGCCACCGTGCCTGGCTAATCTTTGTATTTTTAGTAGAGATGGGGTTTCACCATGTTGGCCAGGCTGGTCTCAAACTCCTGACCTCAAGTGATCTGCCCCCTTGGCCTCCCAAATTACAGGCATGAGCCACAGCACCCGGCCATCCTTGATAATGATTTAAATCCACTTTTCCATAGGACTAAGCTTGACTATCTTTGACACCATTTTGACCACATTATTAACTCTAGCAAATAGGATAAAATACAACAGTCATACTTTTAAAAAATACCTTCCCTACATCCAGAACTGGGTTTCTGAAAAATAATGAATAGGAAAATTCATGGTTGAGAGACAACATTGGGAAGCAATAGCAATAGGTGACCTGTGAGAACCCTAAAATAGTTATTTCTTCATTCCACATAATACAATAAAGGTGAAGCACCACATAAACAGTCCGTCAATTGTATAAACATTTTAAAACAGTAATAACAAATATTATGCAGTAATTCTTATTTACCATCTCCTGCTTGGCAGAAGCTTTTCAAGAATCTGCCATTTCCAAAATTTCATGAAGATACTTATAAAAGCATCTCCCTTATTTCTGGAAATATGCCTATTTTCCCATGTGTCTGGTGTGATAGACAATTGTTCAGAGTCATTCTGATTTTAAGACTCAGTTATTCTTTCTCTCCTTGCTTTAATTCTTTCCTTAAGTCCTACCTAGTGCTTTTTTTTCTTCCTTTTTTTTTTTTTTTTTTTTTTCTGAGGCAAGATCTGTTGCCCAGGCCAGAGTGCAGTGGTATGATCTCAGCTCACTGCAGCCCGACCCCCCAGGCTCAAGTGATCCTCTCATCTCAGTCTCCTGAGTAGCTGAGACTACAGTCTCATGTCACCAGGCTCAGCTACTTTTTTTTTGTTCATTTTTTATAGAGACCAGGTCTCACTATTTTTCCCAGGCTGGTCTTGAACTCCTGGGCTCAAGGGATCCTCCTGCCCTGACCTCCCAAAGTGCTGCAATTACAGGATCACCACACCAGGCAGCTATTGCTGCTTATCTGGTTCCTTGAGATACAGAGTAACTGGGCTGCTTTGAATGAAAAAAGGCTTGGAGTAACCATTATTTAACCTATTTCATTTAACCCAGCCCCCTCTCTGTCAATAACCAGGTTTCCCTAGCCTAAACTCTATCTGTGATTCCTTCCTGCTAAAGCACAGGCCTAAGGGCCTCTCACAGGAGAGTGCAGTTCTCTTTCTGTCTTCCTCCTTTCTCTTCATATTAACTGGTTTTGTTGCAAAAACCTGTATTTCTTTATTTTTTTTATTTTTCCCTTCTTTTCACAGATGTGATAAAAACCTGGTCATTCTATTTCTAACCCCAGTTCTCTCTTTTTTTCTTTTTTTTTTTTAACTTTTTTCCAACAGGATTGTCTGTTTATGCATATCCTCTGTATCTGGAATTGTCCCAGTGACTTCAAATATGTGGAGGTATACATTTTTGTGCACTAAAATTTTGAATAACAAGAATTTTTATTTGAAAGGGATCATGGCATCCTGTTTTAATTAATCTCAATAACAAATAACTTGTTCAATTCTAGAACCACAGTCTGTCATATCTACATATAACAGTAATAGCAGTTCAGATATGTAAAACTTGTTATTGCTCATCCTGTAAGGCGAAGAAAATACATTCTGCTGATGTCTTTCTTTTCATACTTTTTCTCTCATTCATTGTGATCAGGGTGGCAATATACCTGTTTTAATTTACTTTTGATCATTTTTCCTATTTTGTTTTGTTTTTCTGAAAGACTAAATCTTTCATTTGGTTACCCCTTTCAAAAATTTTGTTTTTTGGTTTTTTCCCAACTATTGACACACTCTTTCTGAGTCATATGGTAACATATTATTTCCATGGGGCATGCCTAGGCATTTTGTGGGAAATTACATGTATTTCATAGAAGTAGATGCTCTTTTTGGCTAATATTTTTATTTTAAATGCTGTTAACCAATATACTATTAATATTCAGCAAGAATAATCAAGTTACTCGTCCAGTGAAGCTGATGGGATTCTTGAGAGAGTGCAAGGTATCCCTCTCTGGAGAATCTATTGAGGGAGGATTCTTGCATATATGCTGGTTTAAAGGAAGTGGAGGTATTGAACTTTAGAACCATGTTGCTTATGGAAATAGCTTTGCGTAGAGTAACTCTGAGTCCATTTTGAAACCCTCTTCCCTAGAAATTTCTATCTCTTTCATTTAATACTGTGGCAAGGTTAATAATATTTACACATACTTTCTTCTGTGTTGTGAGATGTTAGTTTAAGTTGGAACATGCTGGCTTGTCGTTTTCTAAAGTGAATCAGTTTATCTTTGGTTTAGCCTGAAATTGCAGCAGAGAGTACGCATCCTCCTGGGATTCGAATGTAAAATAACTGAAACAGATTGAAGTTGGCAGTGACTAATGAAGTCTTGTGCACAAGTCGGCAAGTCAGTAGGTTTCTGCTTATCAAGAAGGAAGAGCAGAGGAACCCGAGCCCCTGGGATCTAGGCATTTCTTCCTTCTTCCCCCTGTGCCCAGCTCTGATGGAGGAGGGGAGTTTAAACACAAATATTCCACCTACATTCTTTCTAAAGACGTCAAATTCCTAGTATACAAATTCGTTACATTACTGGTAATTCCCAGCTAGCTTCCTTGTTTAACGAGCCGTTTTAGCTGCCTAAAGGTATTCTACATAGCAATTTTAATCAGTCATATAAAATTGATGAAGCTGAGACACCAGTGAAAATTAGCATGAATTAGAATGGTTATATTGTTTCTTTGATAACTCCTTCCGCAGGCTGGCTACCCTGTTCCACCTTTAGTGCCCTAGCAATGGCTCCCTGTCACCAATTTACATCGTAAAGACCACCTTGCTCATAGCTAAGTCTCAGTATGCCCAGTGAGGCTTTGTGTTGTTTTGTTTTGTCTGTGGTCAGTATTCGTATATTTCCATACATCACTACACATGTACACCTTTACTTCAGAAAATGCCAGATTAATTTCTTTGTTTCTTTCTTGAAATGTTTTATTTTTGCACTTTCTTTTTTTAACCATTAACGTGGTATCAGGGATCCGTAGTATCGTATTGTATTTACAAGATTACAGAAACACAATCTGTTTAGCGCATTTAGAAATATGTTTTGAAAGAAATTGGTGCGCTGTTTCCCTTCAGTTCAGCTCTCCCAGCCCGTGCCCACATAGAGAGCAACAAGATTTGTGTTTTCCAGCTCATTAAACTGACAGCAGAAATTAGTTTGTGGTATTAAAAACTAAAAAGTTAAATTACAGCTACACGTGTCCTTTATGCAGTGGGGCGTGTGGAAGATGTTTGACTTTAATGTTTGCTATAATGGAGAATTTAAATTACAATGTTTGTCAAATCTCTAATCTTTGTTACAGAGTGGAATATTAATTACGCTTTTAACTATGAGAGGTAAATAAAATGAGCATCCACTGCACGCCCAGGGGTAAATCGCAGATTACCAACAACGTGACATAATGCACTAAATGTCAGTTTTGTCAAACAAATTTAGAAGAACAGTTAAACTATTAGCTTCCTGTTGTTCTAGGGCCTTTCTTGCAGCAAGCGACTGTTCAGAGCAGCAGGGACACTGTGCCTTATGGAAGACTAAGGGAGTTAAATTGAATAAGCAAGATGAATGCGGAGATGGCACCACAGAGGCACTCAATTAGTTTATAACTGTCTATTAACTTCTGTAGGTGGTTTTGAATAAACAGCAGATTATCTCTTGCACTCTTGCGGGGACATGGGGAGCCATGGGAGAGGGTCAGTGTAGCGCTCAAAGGACAGAGATTTTTTGATTTTCAATTGTCCTCTGTCTTCTCCTTTCCTACTTTTGTGCATGAAGCATGGGTAATGGTTGTCAAAACCTTCTACATGTTTAAAACACACACGCATACAAAGGAGCAGTGCCCACCTTGACATTTCTCTGACACTTCTTGCATAGAACACTGGTGTGATGCCCCCAAAGAATAAGTTGAATTTAGATTCTTTGGCTACTTTTTCAGAACGTGTTCTTGGTTCTTAGAACTCAGGAAGATAAAACCTCTCCATGAATGATCATAGCCAGGATTTCTTTCCAGAGAGGGCTGAGAGTGTGGAGGGAAACTGATGGAGCTCCCCGCCTCATGCAGTACATCGTGGAGACTTGCAGGGCGTGGGAAGTCCCCTGGCTTCCAGTGAAGACATTGTTTGTAGCTTCAGTGTTTATCCAAGTTCTAATCTCCTGATGCTCACCTTAGAGTGCATTGAGGAACCAGTGCTCTGTTAATGGAAAAACTAAATTCTAAAAGATTTTTAAGAGGCTTATTCTGGCCAGGCGCAGTGGCTTACGCCTGTAATCCCAGCACTTTGGGAGGCCGAGGTGGGCGGATCATGAGGTCAGGTGATCGAGACCATCCTGGCTAACACGGTGAAACCCCGTCTCTACTTAAAATACAAAAAATTAGCCAGGCGTGGTGGCGGGTGCCTGTAGTCCCAGCTACTCGGAGGCTGAGGCAGGAGAATGGTGTAAACCCGGGAGACGGAGGTTGCAGTGAGCCGAGATCGGGCTTTAAATCTTTAAAAATAAAGAATTAAATAAATTATTTAATTTGCAATTGGTTAAAGGAACAAAACTTGGTCTAAAAACTTGGAGTTAGCAGAAAGGAATGTTTTAAGATAAGCGTGCTATGTCAGAGTCAGCCACAATATGACCTGTTTAGCAAAATCAGTGGCTTGCAGGCATGAATTAACCCTTGCCTTAGGTATTCTTTATAGTTTGATATATTGTTACCACAAAGAGGATGTTTAGTCAATCTTATGATCTCTATTTTAACATTAATGCTGGTCAGTTATTGTGCCTAAACTCCAAAAGGGGGCGCTATAACGAGGTGTGTCTGGCCTCCCTTCCCATCACATCCAGGAACTCAGGAAAATTTTTAAGATTTTTCTGAGTTCCTCTTGGCTACAAGTCAGTGGGGAGCTTAGGATTTTCTTTGACAGCATGGTACAATCACTAGATCATTATAAAGAATTGCAAATTTTAATGAAATTGCTGAAGAAACATGGTAAGAATTAAAGGGGAAGGAGATAAAAGATTAGAGAGGAAGGGAAAAACAAGACCGAGAAAATGTGGAAACTATGAGTGATGACTTCCGAACTTTAAAGTATTTTTAGTGCTTCTGAATTTATGTCCTTCAAACTGTGTACCAACTTGCTTTTTTGAGCATGCAGACATTACATAATGCAAGCCATTTATCAGAGTTCTTTTATATAGCACAGAACAGTCATAAGATACTCTTACTTTTCAACACACATACACACACATATATCCCACAAAGGGATTCATTTTTCTTTTGCTATTTTGAAAAGGCTGAGAAATTTATGCCTCCACCAGCAGGATTGGGGCATTCTTTATGTGAACCTGTCCCACTTAAAACCAGTTGTCAAGGAGAGAATCAAGATAAAACACAATGTGTAGTGGGTGGATCCACTAAATGAGGAAAGCTTGTTAGGAAAGAGTTAGGAAAGCTGTAGTTCCTCCTGAATAAGACTCCTTTGAGAAAAAGAGCCAAGACTTAATCTAACTCTTGGGTATCTGTTTTGACACCTGTGTCTGTAATTGCTGGTTTGCTTTGTAATAGGGGTGTTATCTTTGGTCATCCATTGAATTACCTTTAATTCAATTATCGTTGAATTACATTGAATTGATGCTCTTAATACCTAAGTTTTCTTTGAACTAAATGTAAGCATTTATGTGCTGATGGATGTTATTAAACCCTACATATCCTTTATAATCATTCATGAGAACCATCAGCATGAGGGCAGTTTCTTCATCAACAGACTGTACAAAACCCTTATGAGGTAAGATCTCAGTGAACAAAATGAGAATAATCAGATGAAATAATAGTCAAGTGATTGCCCTTGAAAAATAGAGGCACTTGATACAACTTAGACTTGAAGTCTCTTTTTTTTTCTGTTTTTCCTCCCACTGAACTATTGCAGATTTTGACAGGATATTTATTTTGCAAATATAATTGGAGGGATTTGTCAAGGAAGACTAGGATAGCAATGGTCATGAAGAAAAGCATTATCCAAATTATAATCCAAGGTTTACTCACTCATTTCCCCATGTTCCCTGGCACTTTGTGGAGCCTGTATTTCTGTCGCTGTGGTGGCTGGTTTCACATGCTGTCTATCCCAGTACCTGTGAGTTTCTCAGAGGCCAGGGCTGTCATCGTCACCCTGCATCCCAAGTACCTAGCCCAATGCTGAGCTCACAGGGGATGCTTATGCAATGTTGAATGGATTGTTAAAAGGAAAATGTTAGACAAATTAAATTTAACAGAGTTTAATTGAGCAAGGAAAAATGATTAGTGAATCAGGCAGCCCTCAGAATAAGAGGAGATTCAGAGAGAGCCAATGCTGCCATGAGGTTGGAGAGAATTTATAGATAGAAAAAGGAAAGTGACACACAGAAGACAAAAGTGAGGTACAACAGCTCCATTGGTTACAGCTTGGCATTTGCCTTGTTTGAATAGTTGTTTGCCTGTGAGTGGATGAAGTCTGGTGCTGAGTTTCTCTGGGGCCCGGCTATTGTTACAGAAGCACACTCCTAGCTCAGGTTTTCAGTCCGCTGATACTAAATCAAGTTTAGCCTAAACCTTCTCCTTGCATATTTTACTTTTGGCCTACAGGTTTCCCTGTGCATAGTGAACTGTAACCTAAACAGACTGTAACCTACCAATGATTGTGATTGTGCCAATCACCAAGTTTTGGCCAAAGGTGGCCAAGTGCTCAAACTGGGTTCAAGTAAGGCAAACACCACACTGTAACCAGTTCATTGTTTCTGTACCTCACTTCAGTTTTCTGTATGTACCTCACTTTTCTTTTTCTGTCCATAAATTGTCTCCCACCACGTGGCTGCACTGGAGTCTCTGCACCTACTTTGGCTTCGGAGGCTGCCCAATTCAAGAATCATTCTTTGCTCAATTAAACTCCATTAAATTTAATTTGGCTAAAGATTTTCTTTTAACACTGACCTGCTAAGATAGGTTGTGGTTTGTCCATAAGAACTGAAGTATGCAAATATGGAGGTTTTTTCAGGCCAGATTTTGGTTGATTTAACAGAATGAATACTGGAAAAGACATCTTTCATGGATATCCAGATATCCAAGAAGAAATCACAGTGCTGTTGAAAACAAAATTAAGCCATTAGGGAAATTTTTTGTCTCATTTTTACCTGCTATCTGTTGAGTCCTTACCAGGTATAGGAACTGTGCTTTACATGTATTCTCATTTCATCTTCATCAACCCTCTACAAAGTAGATGACATGCTTTCTCTGTCAAGCATATGAGGAAACCAAGATTTTAGAAAGTTTCCATCTCTTTCATAAGGAAAGCCGGAACTGACACAGTATGGGGGCTGGGGACGGGATCTCTTCCAATTGCTATTTACTCATTGAAATAAGTTTTCATCTGAGCGGGGACAGAGAGTGGTTAATGGAGGTAGAAGGAGGTAAGAGAAAAGGGAAAATCAGTTTTCCTAAAATGTAATGTCTATCATATTATTCTCCTGCTCAGCAGGACTTTCTTTGTCTAAGAATTATGTACCCACTTCTCAGCTTTGCCTCCAAGGCATTCCACAGAATGACACCAAGGTTTCACTATAGGCAGCGTATACCTTATTTGGTTTTCTAAGTATTTTTTGAACTGAGCATGGTGGTTTGCACCTTTAATCCCAGCTGCTCAGGAGGCTCAGGTGGAAGGATTGCAAGCCCAGGAGTTCGAGACCAGCTTGGGCAATATAGTGAGACCCCCATCTCAAAAATAAATAATAGGCTAGTGCGGTGGCTCACACCTATAATCCCAACACTTTGGGAGGCTGAGACAGGCAGATCACCCTGAGGTCAGAAGTTCGAGAGCAGCCTGGTCAACATGGCGAAACTCTGTTTCTACTAAAAGCACAAAAATTAGCCGGGCGTGGTGGCGCATGCCTGTAGTCCCAGCTACTTGAGAGGCTTAGGCAGGATAATTGCTTGAACCTGGGAGGTGGAGGTTACAGTGAGCCACGATCGCACCACTGCACTCCAGCCTGGGAGACAGAGCAAGACTCTGTCTCAAAAATAAATAAATAAGTAATAAATAAAAACTGGTTGACTAATTATAAATAAACTGAAATGCATAGCCATATGGTAGTAATTCTAAGAGTCAAGAGTTAATTCTTGTGTCTTATCAAAATGAAATGTTAAGGAAGCATCAAGTCAGTGGCCTAAAGTTGGATAGATTAACAAAAGGCTTTTCTATTTTCTGTTAATCTAAGTCAACCTCAGATATTACAGATATTTTTTAAAGAACTATTTATTTTTAAAGGACTAAGAATTATTTTCAAAGAAGTATGTCTTCAAGCATCATGAGCAGAATGAAATGCCAAATGCTCTCCTTGTGACAAAGTGAGTGGACAGACCCATCCGCAGTGCAGCATGCCTATCACCAGCCACCAGCGCAATCCAGTTACGTGATTGAAAAAGAAATTTGCATCTGATTGAAGATGCTTTGGGCTCAGTTTTGCTGTCCCCTCCCCAGAGAAGTCTGATCTGTTCAGACTGCTCAAGATAACACTTCACACAGTTTAGGAATTGTGGTTTATGTTGAATGCCAATATATGTCAGCTTTCATAACATTTAATATGGTGAGGGGTGTGACAGGCATTTGAGAAATTAAGCAAAACCATAAATTTTCTCTTGGTATGTGTAGTATATACAAGGAGAGCTTTCAAATACCTTCTTCCTAGGTTTGTTCTCTCTTAACTCTTTGATGTGAGTGAAAAGCTTCATCCATTGCATGACACAGACTAGGTCATTGTGTTTGAATTCCTTGGGTTGGGGAGAAGTATGGTAGAGTCTTTCTCCTCACTTCAGAAATCAAAAGAAAGTACGGTACCTGCTTGGTAGGTATTCCCTGAAAGTTGCCAGCACTTTTGGCTAGACAGCTCCCAGATAAGCAGATGGCTTCTTTAATGATGGAACCCCACTTTTCTACAATGCTAATTAGTTAGAGAAAGATAATTTGAAAGTCTGCTGTACATTGCAGGAAATGTCTTTTGTGTCTGTGTCATTTGCTTCTAAGAATCATGCAACTGCCACCTGAGTAGGCTCCAATTTTCTCTTTTTATTTAAATCTTGTGACTCTTCAATCACAAGAAAAGGGGAAAGACAGTCAATGAGGAAAAGGAGAACCCTCTTTCAGGATGAAACACTCAATTACAAGTGAAGCTATTTTTCTATTTTCAAAAATCAGCCTTATTGTTATGTTTTGAACTATACATTTGCAACAGTCTCTTCAGTGGCTTCATATGGCATGTGCATCTCAATTCATTTCTCTACACATTGCCATTGAAACTTGGAAAAACCAGATTGCCCATTTGAAAGTTGGTTCTGACTCAGCTTGTCAAGCCAGCCATCCTGGTCAGAATGTACTGGGAAAAAAAAATGAATAAAAGTAACAGAGACCTGGATTTTTATTCTGATCCCATACTTGATTCATTTGTGACCCAGGGCAAGTCACATAACCTTTTATATATGATTCCTTATTTGTTATGTGGAATAATATGGTTCATCCCTACCTTACTTATTTGTTGAATAAACCCTTCATCCTGTAGAATTCCCCTACATTCCAAACCCACTGATGCATTCTTATGGTGTCATTTAACATGTCCCTCGGTTATCTGGACTTCCTGTGAACTGGGGCTAGCGCTAGAGGATTAATTGATTCAACTTTCTTATTTTGGTAAGAATTTTTCATAAGTGTGTTCTGTACTTCCTCTTGCATTACATTAGGAAGCATATAAGGCTGAACTTGATTAGTGAGTTGCAGTTTTGCCAACCTCATCCATCCATTATAAAGTTCCACATCAGCCCTTCACTTAATGGTTTTTTAAGCTACTGGTAATGATTGCCTGATCCATTATTTTATTAGGGATTTCAAAATGATGACATCTTAATTCTGTCATTCCTTCTGTATTTATTAAGTGTCATTCTCTACTCACCTGCTAGGTTACTGTGAAATGCAGTTCATATAGGAAACTCAAGATAAATGTCTGAAATTTATTCTTCTTATTTACCAATTTCAGAATGAGTTGGTGCCTTAGGATTTTGTAAGATGACCAGTAGTGTCATTATCAGTAATTTTAACATATGTGGTATGTTTGAATATTTTAGAGTAATTACTGTTTGGATGTTCAGAGTATCTCACCTTTGGCCAATAGGAGTTCATTCAAGTTGTCTCTTGTGTTTTTTTTTTAATGTAACCCCAAAACTTTGGAAATCTTCTGGTGCAACAGGATATTCTTAGCTCATCTTCTGTATTGTCTGCCCCATGGCTGGAATCAGTCATTTCTCTAATAAACCCTGGTTTCTTTTACTGGAAAATGGCATTTAGAGACCACGATCTGACCACAAGGGGAGCTCATTGAAGTGGGTCAGCCATTGCTTCTAGGCTCACATCAGCCACTTTCACCATCAGTAGCCGTGCTGTCTGCTTACCCGACATGCCAGCAGCTAACTCATCCCCTTTGTCTGTGTTCACTAAGCAGAGAAAGGCCATTGGTAAATAGTGAAATATAAGAGAATATCTTTATGACCTCAGGGTAGGGAAGGTCCTAAAATCATAATAGACTTAATTGATACATTTGAGTATATCAAAATTATAAATTTCTGTATACCAAAAGATAACCATAAACAAAATTTTAAACAAGCTATAGATTAGGAGAAAACATTTCTAATACTTATATGTCAGAGTATCAGTAGCCTAAATATAATGAATTTGTAGACATCAACAAAAAATAACAACCCAATAGAAAAAGGGATATAATATATAAACAGACAACTACAGAATAGGAATATAGGCTGAATAACATTTGAAAAGATGTGAAACCTCACATATAATCAAGTATATGCAAATCAACAAATTATAAGATGCCATCTTTGCACCCATCAGACTGAGGAGCATTTCTGTAACAGATAGCAAATGTTGGCAAATGTGTGGTAAAAAAAAAAAAATGCATCACTCCGTTAACATAACACAACTTTGGTGATACTTTTGAGACTTCATTTTAATTTTTGAAAAAACCATTCCTTCTATTCCCCATCATTCCCACCTAGCCCCCAATATCCCCCCACACACATACATACAAACACAAATAAATAGCATGTAAAGCCCAAATTGTTTGCTTTCTACCTTCTTATTAACAAGTAAGAACCTTTCACTACCAGTATACTCAAGTTCTGCAATATAGCTAGTTCATCTTGAGATCTATATCTGTGAAACAAGAAATTCAGAATCAGAACTAAAGATTTTTAAAGTGTGATTTTTATGTTTTTCCTAGGAGAAAAAGGCATTTTTTACAGTAAAGTGACAGTTGTTTAGGATAAGTTAGTAAGAAAATGTAGGCCCATGTTGGGAAGAATTGTTGATAGATGGATGTTTTAGAAAAGCCAAATGGTTAGTCAAATGACCACAGAAATGCCTGTAGGAAATAAAATATTAAAATTCTGAACACTGTTTGATTATATGCCTTGTATTAGTTTCCTGTTGCTGCTGTAAATAAATTCATACAAACCTAGTGGCTTAAAGCAAAATAATTATCTTATAGTTGAGTAGGTTAGAAGTCTGACACAGGTTTTGCTTGGCTAAAGTCAAGGTGTCAGCAGGGCTGCGTTCCTGGCCTTTTTTCCACTTCTGGAGACTACCCACATTCCCTGGATTGTGGCCCCTTCCTCATCTCCAAAGGCAGGAAGGGCGGGTTGAGTGCTTCTCACACCCATCATTCTGACCTGCTATTTTGCCTCTTAAGGTGTCATGTGATAACACTGGCCCACTTGGATAATTTAGGATAATCTTCCTTTTTTAAAGTTAGCTTATTAGCAACCTCAATTCCAACCACAACCTTAATTTTATTTTGCCAAGTAATGTACCAGATTGGTGCAAAAGTAATTGTGACTTTTGTCATCACTTTTAATGGCAAACCCACAATTACTTATGCACCAGCCTAATAAAATATATTCACAGGTTTCGAGATTAGTAGGTGGACGCCTTCAGGAGACCATTCTGCCCAGCGAATGGGATCTGGGTCCTCCAGAAAGAGAAATCCTTTTCTGGGCTATCATTCATGCACCTGAAGCAACCTCTCTTAGTTACTGCTTTCCACGCCAGTTAACAGGGCTCCTGAACAAACAGGAGGTATTTACTCACACATAAATTAATCAGCATCTATGTTTTTAACTTGGAATATAAAGGTTTTTTTAAAAAAAATTTTATCCTTTGTGTTTATGAGATTCTTGGATACTTAAATCTGCACATCCAAGGGATAACTTGGATTTTATAATGTCAGTGCTTAAAGTGGGATCCAGAATATGGAATTTTATCAGGCCCCCATTGTCCTATGTGCAGACATCAGTGGCTTGCCTTGTTTTTATTACATAGAGACATTCCAGAATTTTTTAGCGAGTTTAACAAACATCATCAAGAGGAAGGTGGAGGTAGTGTTCCAATATGACATGCATTAAAAATTCTTCTCTTTCTCACTTATATTTATAGTCTGATAGAGGATCAACAGTATACCAATTTAATCTTGCTGCAGAGTGACATTTTTGAAACCGTTAAATTTCCAGATAATGCCAGCTGTGAGTGGGGACCCACTATCACTAATGTCACTTGATTCCCATCTTGCTTGACTATGGATTGTACCAGTTTCATATTTCTTGTGCTGTCACCGGTTCCAGCCCCTCTGGATTCATATTGCCATGATGTGAGAAATAAAACTAAACAAAATATTACTAAGGATGACAGGTACTACATCTATTATTTTTATGGCTGACTTATTTCAGCGTTTAAAAATCTTCAGGTGGTTTGGGGAATGGCGTTAGGCGCTCACGTGAGCTGTGGGTTACTCCCAAGTGGAGGGTGTTGTTTCAGGAGGGATCTATTTGCAGGTGGATCTTGGAGGGCAGAATGCCTCTTATGTGCAGGTCTTGCCACATTGTGTTCAGAGGACCCCAGCTGAAAACACGGTGGAACTGATCCATATGGGGCACTCCCGCTCCAGGCTCAGGGACTGGTAGAAAATGAGAGGGAAAGGAGGAAACAGAGCTCACAAGTTTTTCCTTGGTGGGAACGATATCCAAGGGACTTAGGGAAGGTGCCCCAGCCAGATATGGAATGAGAGACAGTGATAATTAAGTGCATTTCAAGATCGACCCAAAGGCTTTTTTCCAGGGCTGTTATATTGTTATATGAATAACATTAAATTCAAGTTATAAATGAAGTTGTTTTAAAATATGTATATATGTGTGTGTATATGTATTTATATTCCTCTTTATCACTTAGAAAAAATCAGAAATAGGCTGGGTGCAGTGGCTCACACCTGTAATCCCAGCACTTTGGGAGGCGAGGCAGGTGGATCACAAGGTCAGGAGATCGAGACCATCCTGGCCAACATGGTGAAACCCCAACTCTACTAAAAAAAATATATATATATACAGAAATTAGCCGGGTGTGGTGGCATACGCCTGTAGTTCCAGCTACTCGGGAGGCTGAGGCAGGAGAATCGCTTGAACCTGGGAGGCGGAGGTTGCAGTGAGCCGAGATCGTACCACCACACTCCAGCCTGGCGACACAGCAAGACTCCGTCTCAAAAAAAAAGAAAAAGAAAAAGAAAAATTCAGAAATTAAAATATATATACCTATGAAGTGGTTAGATGTTTTCAACTTCCAAGGTCTTTTTCTTTCAACAACTTGAAAAGTGGTAGACCACAGGATCAAGCCATGAAATGTGAGAGTTGTCACCAAGCCCTGAGCTGGAACCTTCAGGATCATTAGACATGCATCAGTCAGTGTCCATCTGTCTGTCATGCCTCTCTCTTATGCACAATTATGTTTATCATATATTTTTTATGATCAGGAAGTAAGGTATTAAGATTAATCAGACAAGCAGAATAAGAACAAACAAATGTTTGGTGAGTGCCTACCACATGCCAGGCACTTTCTAACAGGAGATGTTAGAATAGAAGAGGCATAAAGCCCTGTCCTCACCCAGCTGGCACGTGATATTTGCCCAGGAGCATAGTAAAATACCTGTTGGCTAAGAACAAAAACAATGGCTTCCAAGCACGTAAGGATAATGTTTACTAACCAGAGATTCTTTTGAAATTAAAGAATAGGAAAATGTTTCCTTTTGATCCATTGAACACTCAACCGTTAGAAAACTTCAAGTACTCATGCCCTCTCCAGAAAACAGCAGGCTCTTTTCTTAATTTTTTAGTTCTGAAAATAAAAATTATTTAACATATAAGGATATTGGGTGTATTTTTTGTCTCACATGTTGGTTTAACTTATGATTCCTTGAATTTTGTTGCCATAAATAATATCATCATGATTCTTTTGTTTATTATAACTTAATTATCATCTCAGAGTCATGCAAGACATTTGTGTCATGGTTTTGAGGTGATCATAGATGCATGTAATTTCAACTTGTTTTAAAAGAAAGCCAATCTTTTCCAAATATTTGATTTTCAACTTGTAAGTTTGAGAAAGACTAATTTTTATTGTATTTGTATAATAAGACTATTATTTGAACCTCTTCAACATGCAGTACACATGGTTATATATATGTGTTATATACACACATGTACCAAGAGATCCTGACAGGTACTTGCTGAAGAGATCCATACACCTCTTTGCTTCTTTTGCCCTGGTGCAAGTTCGTTTGCAGACACCCTTCCTCACCAGTGACTCATCATGTGGCGTTGTTACCACTAGGTCATCCAAAATAAAGTTGTAGCCTAAAGCGATATGTGATTAAAACCTGTACCCATTTCTCAATTGGCAAGATAGGAAGATACATATGCAAGTCCTTCTGTCTGGTTTCTTTTTAGCCTATCAGCCTTTCTGAGAGTCCTTCCGTCTGTCATTTGATCTAATCCCATGGTGTAAAAAGGTGAACTCTACAGCAGAGGCCCAACAAAGATAAAAACCCTGACTTGTCTTAAAAAAAACTGTTTTTTTGTGATCTACGTATGTCTGTTAACTAGTGAATGAAGAACAGAGAGTGGCTGGGTAGGTAGTGTGCGCCATAGTGTGTTGTCTCTAGAGTGGGCTTCTTAAGTGATGATACAGTTAGCGATGTTAGAAGAACACTTTCACCTCGGTCAACAGCTGTAAAGTCCAAGCTGGGAACTTTATGAACAGTGTCCAGACATAAGCAACCATAAGTGTAGCTAGTGATGCCAGTAGATTCCAGATTCCTAGGATCATTTTATCTCAACATGGGAAAACAATGCCAGATGTCTAAAGTTCTCTAGCCATGTGGCCATGGACAGCTTAGCACCACTGTGCCTCAGTTTCCTTCTCTGGAAGATAGGGATAATAATGGCAGTTTCCTCATTGGGCTGTTGTAAGAGTTAAACGAATTAATGAACATAAAGTGCGGCGTGGCTAATCTGAAGTCCTACATAAATTTTTGTAATTATTATTTTCATGTTGTATTTCTGTCAACTGTTGCAGAAATACAGTTCTTTTGAATTGAAATAATTAAATATCTGACCAGTATGTTTCTTCCTTAAAATTTTACCTTTAAATGCAACATGATCTGCTAATTCTTACAGATCCATCTTTAATGTGACAACCTCTTATTCATTCTGGTTTATTTAACTGGATCTTGTAATTTGGTATAATATATGCATTGTTTGACTAAACCAATAATAATTTCATCCCTTCTTTAATAAAAAATAAACACTTATTCTTGTTACCAGCTCCTACTGCAGCCCTTAATTAAGTCTAAGCACACATGTAATTGTAGATGCCAGGACCAGAGAGCCATTTACCCTTTCATTCTTAGTCTATGTGTGATTTACCTTTGCATGAATTTTGCCATCCCCGTAGTATTTGAAAAACACCCTTCCTGTGGCCAACAGTGATCTTTGGCTCAGTGCTAACAAGCATTTCCCCAGTGACAATCTGTTGACATAACCTAGCATGGCAGGGTCTATCACAGAGGGTAGGGGCAATCAGGCTCTGGGGAACCATGGCCTGTGACCTTGAATGGCAATAGACCAGGACTGGGAGGAGCATCCATATTGAATCCACCGATACCCATGGCAAATGGGCCCGTCCATCCTGCTCCTCTCCCAGTTGCTACTCAGTCTGGCTTCAGAGCGGGAAATTGGAGGAGGAGTGATTTCTTCTTCCTTCCAGCCAGGTGGCAATTTGTTCTCCTAGTTGGCAGCAATTTGTCCTGCAGCTCTCCCATAGGACACATTGCTGAAGAGTTCATTCTTCATCATGGTTTCTTTATCGGTTGTGATTCATACCCATCATAAACATAATTTGCCAAGAGGTTTTTCTTCCGTTTCCCATATTTCCATTTCATACTTTTAAACATTTTTACTGTAGAAAAGAAATATTCAGGAAATAGTAGAGTATAATAACCATTCCTTTAATTTGAATTCACCCCGCATTTCTCTCCTGTCCTACCTTTATTCTACTTTACAGTTTTCGAGCTATGACAATTTTTCTCCCTCCAATTATTTTTCTAAACAGTATTGCAATGTTTAATAAACTGTATTTTTAGAGCAGTTTTCGTTTCACCACATACATGAGCAGAAAATACAGAGTTCCCATATAGTTCTGACACCCCCCTGCCAACACACACACACACAGTATCCTCATTTATCATAATCCGTGAGGCTCTATTGCCACATCATTATCACCAAAGGCTATAGTTCAGTCAGGGTTCATTCTTCATAATGCATCTACTATGGGTTTTGACAACTCTATAATGACAGGCATCCTTCATTATAGTATCATATAAATAAGATCACAGCCTAGAACCTCCTCTGTGCTCTGCCTGTTTATCCCTCCCTTTCCGTTAACCTCTAACAATCACTAATCCTTTTACTGTCTCCATAGTCTTGCCTCTTCCAGAGTGTTATGTAGTTGGAATAATAAAATATTAGGTCGGTGCAAAAGCAATTGCAGTTTTTGCCATTATGTAGCCTTTCAGATTGACATCTTTCACTTAGTGACACACGTTTAAGTTTCCTCCATGCCTATTCATGACTTCATAGCTTATTCCTTTGTAACACTGAACAATATTCCATTGTCTAAATGTACCACAGTTTAGCCATTCACCTGTTGAAGGACACCTTGGTTTCTTCCAAATTGTCAGTTATGGATAAAGCTATATGAACATCTCTATGGAGGTTTTGTGTGAGCATAAGTTTTCAAATCCTTTGGGTAAATAGCAAGGAGCATAACTGCTGGATCATATGGGAAGAGTATGTTAATGTTGTAGGAAACTGACAAACTGTTTTTCTCTTTTCTTTTTTTTTTGAGATGGAGTCTCACTCTGTCACCCAGTGACAGTGCAGTGGTGCGATCTTGGCTCACTGCAATCTCTGCCTCTCGGGCTCAAGCCATTCTCCTGCCTCAGCCTCCTAAGTAGCAAGTAGCAGAGATGGGGTTTCACCATGTTGGCAAGGCTGGTCTCAAACTCCTGACCTCAAATGATCCACCCACCTTTATGAAGCTCCCCATGACCCTATATTGGACTGAACAAAGGAGGATGAACGTGGGAATAGAAGACAAAGACAAAAGAGTATATTTGGAAGAAGGGGTCAGGGGGCACCTTTCTTCTAGTGAACAAGGGCCCTGAGCTTTACACAGCCCTCCATGTTTATTAGGAAAAAGAGATAGCAAGGAGAGGGGTGGTGGTTGTCAGGTAATTGTCAATCAGCCATTTGGTTCACAGCAGCAGGCTTGTGAGACTGCATTCCTCGAACAATGAGTACTAGATGTCTCAGGAGATAACTTCAAGGAGTCCAGCACCAGGAAGTGATGGCCCTTGGCAAACCTTTTGGCAACAGGCGCTGTTTGAGTTTGCCCACATCCTGCATTCATGATAAACAATTTGCTGTTTGATCATATAGCCTCCAGTGGAATGCTGAGCTAGTCACAATCCCTTTGCCAGCTCACTACACAACTTGGCCTCCCAGAGTGCTGGGGTTACAGGCATGAGCCACTGTGCCCGGCCCAAACTGTTTTTCAAAGTGGCTATGTCCTTTTGCATTCCTGCCAACAATGAATGAGGAGTCTTGTTGCTCCACATTCTTGCCAGCAGTTGATGATGTCAGTGTTTTTTAGATTTTGGCCTTATAACAGATGTGTGGTGGTATCTTGTTCTGATTTGCATTTTCCTTATAACATGTGGTGCAGAGCATCTTTTTATATGCTCATTTGCTATCTATACAACTTTGGTGAGGCATCAAGGTCTCTGGCCCATTTTTTAATCCCATTGTTTGTCTTCTTATTGTTCAGTTTTAAGAGTTATTTGAACATTATGGATACCAGTCCATTACCAGATATGTCTTCTACAAATATTTTCTCCAAGTTTATGGCTTCTCTCTTGACAGTGTCTTTCACAGAGCAGGAATTTTTATTTGAACGAAGTCTATCATCATTTTTTTCATCGATTATCCCTTTAATATTTTAACTGAAAAGTCGTTGCCATATCCAAGGTCATCTAGATTTTCTCCTATGTTATGTTCTAGGAGTTGCATAGTTTTGCATTTTACATTTAGGTCTATAATCCATTTTGAGTTAATTTTTGTAAAGGATGTAAGGCCTGTGTCTAGATTCATTTTTCTGCATGTGGATGTCTAGTTGTTCCACCACCGTTTATTGTCCATTGTAGTACCCTTGCTCCTTTGCCAGTTGATCGTATTTATGTAGGTTTCTTTCTGTTCTCTCTCTTCTGTCCTAGTGATCTGTTTGTCTCTTATTTCACCAATACCACACTGTCTTGATTACTGTAGCTTTATAGTAAGTCTGGAAGTCAGGTAGTATCAACCTTCCAACTTTTTTCTAATCAGTATTGTGTTGGCTATTCTGGGTCTTTTGCCTCTCCATGTAGAATCAGTTTGTTAGTAACCCTAAATAAGTTTCTAGGATTTTGATTAGGATTGCACTGAATCTATAGATAAATTTGGGAAGAATTGACATGTGGACAATATTAAATCTTCCATTTATTTAGTTCTTTGATTTCTTTCGTCAGAATTTTACAGTTTTCCTCATATAGTTTTTGTACATATTTGTTAGATTTATGCCAATTATTTCACTTTTGGAGATGCTAAGGTAAATGGTATTATGTTTTTAATGTCAAATTACAATTGCTCATTGCTGGTATATAGAAAGGTATTGACTTTTGTGTATTAACCTTGTATCTTGCAACCTTGCTACATTTGCTTATTAGTACTAGGAGCTAATTTTGTTGGTTCTTTCGGATTTTTTACACAATCATGTCATCTGTGGACAAAGACTGTTTGATTCATTCCTTCTTAACCTGTTGATATTTTGTTTCATTTTCTTGTCTTATGGCATTAGCTAACTGAGACTTCCAAGAGGATATTGAAAAGTATTGGTGAGAGAAGACATTCTGGCCTTGATCCTGGTATTTGTGGGAAAGCTTTTATTTTTGCAACATTAAGTATAATATTAGCTATAGCATTTTAGTAGATCTTTTTTTTTATCAAGTTGAGGGGGGTTCCCCTCTATTCCTACTTTGCCGAAAACATTTATCAAGACTGGGTATTGGATTTTGTTAGCTCTTTTTCTGCGTCTGTTAACATGACCATCTGACTTTTCTTCCATAGCCTGTCAATGTGATGGATTGCATTTTTTGAGTTTCAAATGTTGAACCAGCCTCCCATACCTGAAATATATTCTTC
Organism: Nomascus leucogenys; assembly: GCF_006542625.1. Taxonomy (NCBI): domain Eukaryota; kingdom Metazoa; phylum Chordata; class Mammalia; order Primates; family Hylobatidae; genus Nomascus; species Nomascus leucogenys. The sequence goes on from NC_044384.1 coordinate 67,238,651, forward strand.
TTGGTCATGGTGTATAATTATTTTTATAAATTGTTGGATTCAGTTTGCTGTACTCTGTTGAAGATTTTTACATCTGTTTTCATGAGAAATTATGGTTTGCAGTTTTCTATTTCTGTAATGTCTTCAGTTTTGGTATTAGGGAAATGCTGGCCTTTTAGAATGAGCTAGGAAGTATTCTCTATTTATGTTCTGGGAGATATGACAGAGAATTGGTATGATTGCCTTAAATATTTGGTAGAATTTAACAGTGAAACTGTCTGAGCCTGGTGCTTCATGTTTTGAAAGGTTATTAATTATTGACTCAATTTTTTAATAGCTATAGGCCTAGTGAGATTGTCTGTTTCTTCTCGTGTGAGTTTTGGCAGATTACACCTTTCAAGGAACTGGTCTATTTCAACCAGGTCATCATATTTGTAGGTATAGAGTTGTTCATAATATTCTTTGTTATCCTTTTAATGTCCATGGGATCTGTAATAATGTCCCCTGTTTCATTTCTAATATGAGTAATCTGTGTCTTCTGTCTTTTTTTTTTTTTTTTTTTTTTTTTAGCCTGGCTAGAGGTGTATCAGTTTTACTAATCTTTTCAACCAGTTTTTGGTTTTGTTAATTTTTTTTCTATTGACTTCTTGTTTCTGTTTAATTGATTTCTGCACTAATTTTTTTTATTTTCTTCTACCTTCTTTAGATTTAATTTTATCTTTTTTTAGATTCTGTAGGTGGGAGCTTAGATTATTGGTTTTAGATGTTTCTTTTTGTCTAATATATGCATTCAATGCTACAAATTTCACTCTAAGCACCTCTTTTGCTACATACCACAAATTTTGATAAGTTGTGTTTTAATTTTCATTTAGTTCAAAATATTTTTTAAATTTCTCTTAAGATTTCTTTTTTGACTTATGTTTTATTTAACATGCATCTTTTATCTTCCAAGTATTAGAGATTTTTCCAGCCATTTTCATGTTACTGATTTCTAATTTAATTCCATTGTGGTCTCACAGCAGACATTGTATGATTTCTATTCTTTTTCATTTGTTAAGCTGTGTTTAATGGCTCATGATGCGGTCTATCTGGTGAATGTACCCTGTGAGCTTGAATATAATGTATATTCTGCTGCTGGTGGATGAAGGATTCTTAAGATGTCAGTAATATCCAGTTGATTGATGGTGCTGTTGAATTCAACCATGTCCTTACTGATTTTCTGCCTGCTGAGCTGTCCATTACTGACAGAGGGGTTGAAATCTCCAACTATAGTAGTGGATTCATCTATTTCTCCTTGCAATTCTATCACCTTTTGCCTCATATATTTTGACTCTATAGTATAGGTGCATACATGTTAAAAAATTTTATGTCTTCTTGGAGAATTGACCCTTTTATCCTTATATAATGCTTTTCTTTATCCCTGGTAATTGTTTTTGCTCTAAAGTCTGCTCTGTCTGAATTTAATACAGCTTATTCCAGTTTTCATTTGATTAGTGTTAGCATGGTACATTTTTCTCCATCTCTTTACTTTTAATCTATGTGTCTTTATATTTAAATAAGTTTCTTGTAGATCATATGTAGTTGAGTTGTGTGTTTTAATCTGATAATCTGCCTTTTAATTGGTTTATTTTTTATTTATTTTTTTGAGATGGGGTCTTGCTATGTTGCCCAGGCTGGAGTGAATTGGCGCAGTCTTGGTTTGCTGCAACCTCTGCCTCCTGAGCTCAAGCAATCCTCCCAGCTCAGCCTCCTGAGTATTTGTGACTATAGGTGTGTGCCACTATGCCTGGTTAATTTTTGTATTTTTGGTAGAGACAGGGTTTCACCATGTTGCCCAGGGTGGTCTTGAACCCCTGAGCTCAAGCAATCCACCTGCCTCTGCTGCCCAAAGTGCTGAGATTATAGGTGTGAGCCACCTAGTGCATAGCCTAATGGATATATTTAGACTACAGACATTTAAATGATTATTGATGACATTGGATATCTTTTTTTTTATTACTGTTTTCTATTTGTTGCTCTTATTCTTTGTTTGTTCCTGTTCTTTTACTGCCTTTCTTGGTTTTAATGGAGCATTTTATATTATCCCATTTTGTCTTCTTTATTAGTTTAATGTTTTGTTACTTTTTTCAGTGGTTGCCCTAGAGTTCACATATGTTTACAGCTAGTCCAAGTCTACTTTCAAATAACACTGTACCACTTCACAGGTAGTGAAAGTTCTTATAATAGCAAAGTATTCCATTTTCCTCTCCTGTCCCTTATCTTATTGCTGTTACTCATTTCACTTATCTATAGCTATAATCATCAAATACTTTGTTGCTATTACTATTTTGAACAAACTTCTTTCTGCTGTATCAATTAAGAATTTTAAAAAATATTTTATTTTACTTTTACTAATTCCTTCTGTCATGTTCGTCCTTTCTCTTTGTAGCTCCAAGTTTCTGATCTATCATTTTTCTTCTCTCTGAAGAACTTTTTAATATTTTGTACAAGGCAGATCTACTGGCAACTGATTCCCTCAATTTTTTTTTTTTTTCTGAGACAGAGTTTCGCTATTGTTGCCCTAGGCTGCAGTGCAATGGCGCGATCTCAGCTCACCGCAACCTCAACCTCCCGGGTTCAAGTGATTCTCCTGCCTCAGCCTCCTGAGTAGCTGAGATTGCAAGCATGCGCCACCATGCCCGGCTAATTGTTGTGTTTTTAGTAGAGACAGGGTTTCACCATGTTGGCCAGGCTGGTCTCACACTCCTGACTTCAAGTTATCTGCCCACCTCAGCCTTCCAAAGTGCTGGGATTACAGGTGTGAGCCACCATGCCCTGCCCAGATTCCCTTAATTTGTATTTGAGAAAGTCTTTATTTTTCCTTCACTTTTTGAGGGATAAATTCACAAGATACAGAATTCTAGCTTGGTGGCTTTTTCCTTCAATATATTGAATATTTCGCTTCACTTTGCTCTTGTTTGAATGGTCTCTGAGGAGAAGTGCAATGTAATTCTTATCCTCGCTCCTCTGTAAGTAAAGTGTTTTTCCCCCCTTGGATTTTTTTTAAGACTTTATCTTTGATTGTCTGCAATTTGAATATGATATTACTAGGTGTAGATTTTTTGGCATTTATCCTGCTTGGTGTTCTCTGAGCTTCCTGGATCTGTGGTTTGGTAAAATTAGAAATCAGTAATAGAAAAATAACTGGAAAAATCCAAAATGTTTGGAAGATAAATGACATGCTTTAAACACTAGTTTTAGGAAAAAGTTATTATTGCTTCAAATATTTCTTCTGTTCCTTTCTCCTCCTTCTTGTATTCCCATTACATGTAAGTTACACCTTTTGTAGTTGCCCTATGGTTTTGGGATATTCTGACGTTTTGTGTGTTTTTGTTTTTGTCTTTTTTCTCTTTTCAGTTTTGGAGGTTTTTACTGAGATAATCTTCAAGCTCAGAGATTCTTTTCTCAACCATTTCCAGTCTGCTAATGAACTATCACAGGCGTTTTCATTCTGTTACAATGTTTTTTGTCTCTAGCATTTCTTTTTTGGCTTTCTTAGAATTTCCATCTCTCTGCTTACAGTACCTATCTGTTCTTGCATGCTGTCTACTTTATCCATTAGACATTAGAGCTCTTAGCATACTAATCATGGTTGTTTTAAATTCCCACTCTGTTAATTCCAACACCTCTGCCATATCAGAGTCTGGTTCTGTTGTTTGCTCTGTCTCTTCACACTGTTTTGTGGGTTTTTGTGTGTGTGTGTGAAGCTACACATGATGTATTGAGTAACAGGAACTGTAGTAAATAGGCCTTTAGTAACATGGTGTAAGGTGTGAGGGGAGGGGAGGCACTCTATAGTCATATGATTAGGTCTTAGTCTATAGTGAACCTGTGCCTCTGGACTGTGGACTTCACAAATACTTCTCATTATTCCTCTCCACCACCGTTAGTTGGGATAGGATGGCTAACGTGGGCTGGAGTTGTATTTCTTCCCCCAGGTCAGTTAGGCTCTGACAAAAGTTTGGCAGTTTCGGTGCTGGTAAACATAGCTTCTCTTAAGAGCAGGCTTTGTTAAGAACAGAATAAACCTGCTGACTGCTGATGTATTTCAGAGTGGCTACTTCCCAGTGCTTCTTGCTGGAGGCCTGAGGGGATTTGTCTCAAATCTTCTCTGTGAAAACCTGGTAGGGTTCCTGGAGGTAAAACTCACAAAAATGTGTGAGCCACCTTAAAACTAATTCCCCCTGAAGTTTTTACCTCTGACACATGTCGACACTGAGCTCCAGCAGTTTGTCAGCTACAGTTTAGGTTTTCCTGGCTAGGTTCTGGCTCTCACAGAGGTTTCTGTTCATGAAGTTCAGCTCCAGTAAGTTGTAATTCTCTGTATTTACCTTTTGGTCTCTCCAATTTCGGGGGCAGTGGTTTGCCCTGTGACCTCAGTTCTCCAACAAATCTAAGAAAAGTTATTAATTTTCAGTTTTTTCAGCTTTGACTTACTGTTAGGAAAAAGTTATGACTTCCAAACTCCTTTCATGCCAGACTAGAAACCACCAAGTCCTTTCTTTAAATTTTTATGATCTATTTATAGATATTCATAAGAACCTTTAATTTAATTACTAAGGGCCTTTGAGATTCATGCAGCGCAAGTTTGGAGATTGGAGATGAAAATATTTTCGGCAAACCATTTGTTGTAAATCAAAATGGAAAAAAAATTTACTTGTGTCTTTACATAAGATTGCAGAGAAAATTGTTTCAACTTTAGTTTTCCTACACAAAAGACTTTGTTTCATTAAGTCCACAAAGCTTTTCTGATAGTGTTCCAACTTTTTGCTTGAAAAAAGTTAAGATCTGAAACAGGACTCTCAAAAGAGGAAGAAAGAAAAAGAGAGAAACAAACTGTTACTTATCGACAATCCTAACAGTCTATTTCTTGATGTAATCCTTTTCAGCCGTCTGTAGTTATAGACAAGAGCATTTGACCTGTACAGGCATACGTTGATTTACTGTGCTTCACTTTATGGCTCTTTTGGGTATATTGTATTTTTAATCAATTGAAAGGCTACTGGGGAGGCTGAGGCAGGAGAATGGTGTGAACCCAGGAGGCGGAGCTTGTAGTGAGCCAAGATCGCACCACTGCACTCCAGCCTGGGTGACAGAGCGAGACTCTGTCATAAATACATACATACATACATACATACATACATACATACATACATACATAAATAAATACATAAATTAATTGAAAGTTTGTGGCAACCCGCATGGAGCAGGTCTGTCAGCACCGTTTTTCCTACGGCGCGTGCTCACTTTCTGTCCCTGTGTCAACAGCTTTGTGTAAAGCATTGGCTAGGCACTAGTAAACTTTTTCAAAGCATATTGAACTTGGGGGTGATAGATGATGTATATTTGAAAGCAACTTGTTGGCCAGGCGCAGTGGCTCATGCCTGTAATCCCAGTACTTTGGGAGGCTGAGGCAAGCGGATCTCCTGAGGTCAGGAGTTTGAGACCAGCCTGGCCAACATGGCGAAACCCCACCTCTACTAAAAATACAAAAATACAAAAAAATTAGCTGGGTGTGGTGGCTCACACCTGTAGTCCCAACTAGTTGTTAGGCTGAGGCACGAAAATCACTTGAACCTGGGAGGTGGAGGTTGCAGTGAGTCAAGATTGTGCCACTGCACTCCAGCCTGGGATGACAAAATGAGACTCTGTCTCAATAAAAAAAAAATTAAAAATAAAAATTAAAGAAAATGAAAGCAATTTGATGATAATTATATTATAACTTTCTTCAATTTCAATACAATGACATTTCCAAAGTGCTGTTATTGATCAAAAACAAAAGTGCCCACAAACATGCTTTATTTGGGCTATGTAATGATTTATTTTTAAATTTGAATTATTTGACAACACGTAAAAATTAAGATTTGATATAAAGTCAGGTCTAGTTTCTCCTGAAACTTGAAATGACTTGAACCTCCATGGGGCCTCGGTGTGCGGGAGCTGAGTTACTGTTCCCCTCCAGCTCTCCACGACCCTTTATTGTCTTACACTGTCTTCCTCCACTTATATTACTTGCCTGGTCCCAGGGAGACATTCATGTTTGTGACATCTGCTGAAAGTAAAAAGGTGTCTAATGTGTAGGGTTAATGCATGAAGGCTTGCAGAAGACATCGAGAACTGGGTTTAGAAGGTGGTTCACAAACATACAGTATGTCCTGTGGATATGAGCTTAATGCTATGGTGTCTGCCTGGACCTCTGTTTGATTTGAGCATGTTCTCACAGTCTTTACAGGGCTTCTTTTGTGCTTAAAGATCAGCAATTAAGTGATTAGTGTGACATCACTGAAATTAGTTTATGCATGTGGAGGATTAGAAGGGAGAAAGAATTTTTCCAGTACAAGCATAGCTTTTATTGGCCCTTATATCCCTCCCAGCCAACCACACAAGAAGCGCAGTATCTGTCATTTCCTAACCTTTAGGATTAGAGGAATTCAAGCAAGAAAAGGCAAAGAGGAAAGCCTAGTAAAGTTCACGATGCTTCTCTTTATAGGCAGAACAAAAAAGAATATTGAGGCAATTACTAGCATAAATCAGTCCAAAGCAAATCTAAGAAATTCAAGCAAAAAGAAGGCATTTTGCCTGAATTATGGAGCTAATGATCTCAGTCCTCCACTTCAGTGCTCCTGAGGAGACCTGGCCTGAGAATGTTTTTCCAGTGATCTGGCAGATTCAGAAGTGAAGAGAAAATGTATTATTTTAAGTGCAGCTATGGAGATGGATTCCAGTGCTGCCTCTGTCCAGAACATGTGTTGAGAACATCCAGGCTCAACTAGCATGGCCAGCTGGGAGGAGAGAGGCTCTAGAAGGGATGATCATGATCCCCATGAGGCAATAGAGGGGTGGTGTCAGTGCCCAGAGGAGTCATGCAGGCTCACCTTTCAAAATCTTTGTAACTTTAACACTGTCAGAGATGTTATAAGTGATTTTCATTTTTCTGTTTAAAAATGTATCTTTTTTCTAACAACTTTTGCAATAAAAAGGCAACTTATTAATGAAACCATTCTGCCTTCAAAATATGAAATTAAAATATTATTGTAACTACAGGCAAGAAAGCACTTGGATTATATGTCATTTAGAAATGATAACAAAGATTATCCATATGTTCTTATGTTGTCAGTGCCTTACATTGCATTAGCAATCACCTAATATGGGTGTGATTTTGATTATGTGGCTCATTTTAAATTCTACTGTGTCCTAGGTCAATCAGTGTCAAGATGATTTACTAGAAGGAGTGCAGTTTTCTTTCATAGATGCTGTTAAGTGCTTGGGCACAATTAGAATATTTTAGGGCATAGTATTTTTGGTAATATGGTGCTGTGGGTGTTCTTAAACCTTCTCACTGTATACCTTCTCCTTAAGCATCTCTAATTCTCATCTTGTCTGTCTTGGGTACACAAAACAATCTCTGGTAGCAAGATCTATAAAAATTTGTGTTATCTGTTTATTTATGTTAGTTTTCCTTAAGGTCTGGCTTTTGTACGGGTGTCAGTCATTTTAGATGTTGAGTTTTTGGTGGTCAGTGAGCAGGATGCAGAGGCCAGGATTAACCTATGTCTCCAAAAGAATTAGAAATCTCTCTGCCTTTTTTTTCATTCTCTTCCACTGAAAGAGGGAACAATGAAGTCTTACTCCTGCTGAACTTTCCAGGGAACCCAGCGACATGACATTTTTAAACCTTCTGCTCTGTGGGGGGTGACAAAGCTTGATGGGAACTAATCTGGGTTCATTTGGGATTTGGGACAGGGTCATAGCCTTTTGAGAATTCAGTACCTTCCCCTTGATCCTCCTACAGCCTGAGTTCTCTGAGCTTTGTAGGTTCTGTGTCAGGTTCTGCTCCCTGTATGCACATATTCCAATTATATGTTCTTGACTCCTCACCTGGTTCTGTTCTTTAGTTTTAACAATGTGCCTTTTAGATTCATCTGTTATTTCATTTTTGCTTGGAAAATACTTACTCAGGGGAGTCTTCTCTTTGACACTGTATATGGTGATGTTGACAATAATTTCGTAAAAACTTAGTAACTCTAGGAGTGTAACAATTAGCAGATTATGATTGTGTTGTACTAGAATCATTGGTCATTTTAATCTAGCTTATGGTAGGAGAAACAGTGTTTTAGGCAGTGGTGTTTTATCTTTCTGTTTGTTTGGGGTTTTTTGTTTTGTTTTGTTTTTTGAGGATAGACAGTACCTGTTTTTCATCTCTGTGTCTGCAGCCTGGCAGAGTGCTTGCCACAAATAAGGCACTATACATCCATCTCTGAATGAATAGGATTAATTCAGTAGATGTTATTCCTGAACGTCTGTCAATATACATGCCAAAGCTCTGTATCCCATTCAAATGCATGCCTACATAGTTGAATTCTTTATCCTAAGGAAACTGGCCAAGAAGCGGAAAGAGACCATGAGCAGCACCCGACAGGAGATGACTGTGATGGTGAACTCAATGGACAAGAGCTATGCCGAGCAGGGCACAAACTGCGACGAGGCTTTCTCATTCATGGACACGCACAATCTGAATGGGAGATGTAAGTGCATATGTTTCTTGGCTTCTAATACATCTCCTTGGTTTTCCAAGATTCCAGGTGGTACTAGGGGATTTCAAAAAAAAAAAAAAAGCTTCCTGAAGAATTTTTATGCCGTATTGGTTTCTTCAATCATTTTCAGTGATCCTTTGTGCCACAGGTTGCTTAGCAGAGATGTTCTAAAGGTGATAGGACCAGATCAGAGAGTCCAGAAAACCACAGTGAAGTTTCTGTAAATATTTAGAGAGCAGTGACACGAGGCTTTCCTTCTTTTGAGGAAGAAGGCACCTGCTTCTCATCATCCTTCTTGTTGTTTAGATCCCATTTGTAAACCATCCAGGTGTGGAATTACACACGGGAAGCCTGTTATAAAAACAGTTCACTAAATGGCAGTAACAAGTTAATTGTTTATTTGTTTAGCTGACAGGTTCTGCCTTTATTATAGGGCTGTTAGTGTCAATTAATAAATTAAACTCTATTTCAGCTTCACAAGTCTTATGCTTCATACCAGGTTTGTAAACCAACCTCAGCTACTGCCTTCCCATACTACTACCTGTGATCCAGGTAGAAGGCATTATTTTAGGAAACTAACAATTAGATTGATTGTATCAAGCGCAAAAGGAGTAGTTGCCTTGTCCCTGGTAATCTTGGAGATCAGAGGGAGGTATCTCACTCTGTGGTTTAGGGCACATTTGGTGAGTTCAAGGTCGGGGGTTTCTTTACTGTGTGAAAGCTGTGCCTCAGGCCTGAGCTGCATAACCAGGATTCTGGTCAGCATGGGGATGGAATTAAAGTGCAGCTATTCCTGTTACAAAAAAAAATCATAATATTATAAAGGCTGGTGGGCCTTGTGGCTGTGAGGAGCACACAAATGGCATCTGGGGTGGGGCGACTGGGAGCAGTTTGGACAGTGTGGGCTCATGTCCTGATACCCACTGTGGTCAGTGTGGTACTGCAGCTCCCCTCCACTCCTCCTCTTCCAGATCACAGTGTGGTCAACACACGTGCCTGTCCCTGAGCTTTGCGTTTCTCGTACACACTGCTAAGCTCCGAATTCAGTCTTACATTTTTCTGCTTGTAGTGGCTGCAGTTGTCCCACTTTATCCTCCTCCATCAGTTTGTACTACACGCACACATGGCCCAGTGGAGCATGCACAGGTGCTGCCTTTGCACCGATGGGCAGGGCAGCACTGTTGCTTTCATCCTTGATCTTCTTTCTTTACCCTTTCATGTCATTTTCAGCGCAGGAAATAGAAGCTGTGGGGTCTCAGTGTACCCAAGCTCCTTCCCGTTTTTTCATAGAATTCTCTCTGCTATTTTTGTAGCAGATATTATGTTTTTCATTTAAAAATACATATGTATAATTTATTCAACTGCCATAAGAAAGCAACCTATGATGCATTTGTTGTGGGCTGGAATTGGAGAAGCCCTTTTGACCACATACAGGGTTAGAATTTTTGTAGTGGCAGGTATTCCTTGAAGGGGACCACACAGATAACGTCCTCATTTTGCAGTATAACCCATTAACCTTCCAAATCTTCTATTTCATGGTGAAATTCCTCAAGAATCAATTTACTTGGAATCACTCATCCCAAAAGCAAGAATCTGCTTTAGTAGTTCTAGGTGTTTGAAGTTTGTACAACAAGAATATTCACTTCTGGACAGGAAGTTTAATTTGGCAGTTACCTTTTTGAAAGTGAATGTTATCTGTGGAAATCCAAAAATGTTCGTGTACAGACGGCAGCTACAGAGGCCAATGGAGCTTCCACAACGGATCGGCTATTAGACATTATTTTTTGCCTCCCTTCAATAAAGCCAATAGAAGGAACACAGCAGTAGACTTTCCATTTTCCTTCCACTCTGAGCAGTGAGTTCATAACACCCAGAGGTAGATATCATAATACTGTCTTGATGTCTTTGAAATAAGACAGCAGTTTCTGGGGAGGAAACCTTCAGGAAAGATGTTCCTTAGACCACAAGGCTGCCAGCACCACACCTATGACAAGTGTGGGTATGCATGAGATCTTTCGGGGTTGGGAGAAAGTGCTGAAAGTTGTGAAGTGAGCAGTTTTTAGAAATGAGACAAGGGGAAAAATGAAATAGGAGAATTTAAAAATAAGCATGACCACAGTTATGAGAGTGGGGATTAATCTCTCCAGCAAAGCAAGTATGAGTTGCACTATCTGCTTTAATATGCTATAAAAAGGGGAGAATAGATACAGGTAGTGGGAATAGGTTTAATTTTTATGCTAGAAGATGAAAGTACTTTTAAAATATTTTGACAGGAAGGTGAAAATAAACACAGTTATTTTATATCTGCTGTGCACATCTTTACCAACCACATAAAAATGTCTGCAGCTAATAAAAAGGCTTTATTCTCACTGACCCTGGCATATTTTATTGGTACTCATTTTTTTCATTCTTATTTTCATCCATTGTGCTCTTTTTCTAGGCTTCTTACCATAAACATGCATTATAAGTATGATACATTTCTATTTTGTAAAAATACCTGTAAAATGACAGGCAGCCTGAGTTCTGGTCTTTGTTCTGTCACATACTGATTCTACACTTTAAAAATATAAACACAGGTAAATGCACTCTCCTAAATGGACTGCTCCTGGAGAGTTAAAATATATTAATATGTCATCAGAATAATTACCCAGTATGCACAGGGATTTGGTCATGCTTCCCATAAATATAATGGTATAATTGTGTCTTAGTGTCCTGATCAGGAACTTAGCATCAAACAGATCATGTAACTACATCAGAGGAGCTACGATTTAGACTTAAGTTTAACCACCTTGAGCAACTTTCAAGTCTTTATACTTTAATGAAATTAAACTTTTAAAAACACTAATCAATTAATACATTTGTAGAGGTTTTTTTTACTTAAAAAAATTTATTCTACCAAGGCTCTGTCATCCATGAAGAGAGTTTTAAAATGTCTCTTAAAAATAGGAAATACCCATTTTTAATGAAATCAGATAAATTGGATGGGATTGACTATCCTGCTTGATAAAAGGGAGGAAGAGAAGGTGCAATAATTCAGTCCTGAGTGTTTCAGAGGAATATTTTAAAGAAAAACATTTTTGTAAGGATTTAAAATACTAAGGAACACGCATGGAGCACCACCTTTGTTTTTCATAAAGCATTGTGGAGTGTTCTCTGCATATCCAAATATGAGCAAGGAGAGGATTTAGCAAACTACGGGAACATTGACATTGGGAATAGTCTCCAAAAGCCATGTGTAGACACATTCTTCTACTTTTACTTGTGAAATTCAGCTTGGCCTGAGAGCAGATTTCTATAAGCAAAGGGCAGAAGTCAAAATAGAAGTCTGATGAATTTCTGTATCCAAAATGGTGGCTGTGGTTGTGGGCTTTCTCTTCATTTGTGGGGTAAGAAAAGTCTGTAAGTGACAAAAGGTTGCTTGTCTTCTAAAGGACAAGTAAGTACTCAGAAACAACTGGGAATGATGATATTTCCCATGTAGACATCAATGAGTCCCAGAGTCACCATGGGTAGCATGGAGTCACCATGGGTGGTCTCAGAGCATTGTGTGTTCAGAGCGTATTACCTCTTTGCTGCCCCTGACCAGCCTCTTTTTTATTTACAGCTGTGTCTTCACCATCATCCTTCACAATGAAAACAAATACACTGAGCACATCGGTGCCTAATTCCTATTACCCAGGTAACAGATTTTTCCATTGTCTCCTCTCTGCTCTCTCCTCAGCCGTCAGAATCACTCCACCCTCGCTCTGCTATCCCTGGTGCTTGAGGGGCTTACTGTTTTTGAGATGTTGTAACCCAGTGCTTTTCTACAGCTTTCTATACGGAAAACAGGGGTGGGCGCATTCATCAATCATTTACTGTTCTTTCTCTTTTTACTTTCTCTGCATTGACCTGCTTACGGTGTATGACAGACCCATTTGTGCCAACTGCAATTTTAGGTGAGAACATTTCCCTTTACCACAGTTTATTGCAGAAGTAATTTAGAAAGTCAGTGACCACTCTGTAGGAGATTGGAGTTTTAATTCTGTATAATGCAGTGATTATAAGCACGACATGGGGGAGGTGGGTGGCCTGGGTCATGGGGTTAAAGGAAGAAAAGACTTTTCTCTAAACAGTCGCCATTAATAAGAGGGGTTTGCTGCATGTATCTTGGGGATGATACCAACAGATTCAAATGAACAATCTCAGCTCCAGTATTCTCCCTTTCTGTGTTCAGAATTTAAAGTTAGGTCTGATCCTACGGGAAAAAAACAAGGTGTCATCACTCAGCTGTGTACTTTCCAAGAGCTGAATTCTGTCTAGTGTGATAGTCATAAAAGTGAAAATAGCTTCTCATTATTTTCACTTATTGCTAAGCACTAAGAACTTCAATTTTAAAAATAGAATTTTTCTAATTATGCCAGATGTTATGCAGAAAGATGATCACAGTGGAGTTTTGGCCCCCTACCCATCCTCGGTGCCACTCAGGGCACCCCACCCCCCCCCCACCAACATTCCAAAGTGTCTGTCACACAGTGGAATTTCAAAGGAGCTGATGATCTGAACAGCAAAATGACAAGATGGCACTTATAATCATATGGTTTATTATGTGTCAGATGTCACTAGAAATGAACTAAGATGTTAGCCCGGTGGGGCAGAATGCATTTAAAGTATGAAATATTCCCAGCAGGGGGTTACAGAAAAAAATCCCGTTTGTCCAATATAAGAAGGGTGAGGAGAAAAATGGCATTACCTGGCTGTGATAACCAAACAAGCATGAGCTGCTGTTGCATTTGAGACGCATAAATAACCCGAGTGTATCACGGCTGTGTTCTCTTTCTACTACTAACCTTTCCGAAAAGGAGCACAACAAAAACGACTTCAAGGTATATAACAATTCATTGTAGCAAGAGTTTCACCCTCAGTTGTTCGACTTCTCCTTCCTAATTCACTTGACAAGGGTTTATATCTTTCCAACATAATTTTCCCCCCTCTGCTTCTCTTTTCTCTAAGTTATTACGATTTTTGTATAGAAGGTAATTTTTATTTTCCTAATGGTGTTCTGTGGGCTTAAGCAAGTTTGTTGCCTAAGGAAAAAATGAATTAAGATAGAAGTTTAAGAATGGATATAAAACAGAGTTTTTAAATTTTGCATCATTCTGAGGGCTAACAAAGCCCACTAAACCCTCCCTGCCGACACACTTTTAATACCAATTAAAAGGGAAAGAAAATTGCATTTTATTCTTTTCATAAGTGAGGGGCACAGGCTAATCTTAGGCACCAGAACAAAGTAATCTACATGCAAATGACATTTGCAGAATCTTTTGATAGGCGAAGATTTGAGATTTCTTTATGTGCTGTGGCATTCATTCTGAGGTTCCTGTAGTAGATTTTCTGACCTTGGGGGAGCTGTGAGTGGGGAGGGCTAAAACATGCATTGTCAGGAGGAAGAAAATGTTCAGATTTCACAGCAGGATTAAGATAAGCTTATTAAACAAATATCATTCTTTAAAGTTGCTGCTTTGTTATCATGAACATTAATGACATCTTTTAAAGTTGATTAGTTTTCTTTATTGAAAGGGAATCACTTGGACAGACAATTCAAGTAGCAAAAATGATGCGCATTGTGAAAAATAAGTCACCCAGATAGACCAATAACTGTTATCATGTATGGCTTATATAGGTACCGAATGGCAATACTTGGGAACTGCATTCCTTACACGTTACTTGGTGCAAATGTGAATCTATGTATTGAGTAATAAGGATTGGTGAGGTTAGCACTTGAAACCATGGAAGAATTTAAGATACATATCTACTCTGGCAGTTTTGGGGGATAGTAGCAGTTTATAATTTACACAAAGACAACGAGAAATGTTTTGCTGTGAGTCAGAGCTCAGCACAATTAAATTATCTAGCACCTTCAGCTTCACCTCTCTCATGCTAAGGTGCCCAGCCCTAATGTATAGAGCTGGAGTATATCTTTACTTCATTTGCTTGCAAAAATATAGATGATTAAATGGATGGATGGATAGCTGGATGGATGGATGGATGAATGGATGGATGGATGGATGGATGGATGGATAGATCGATAGATAGAACCTACCCTACCTCAAATATATTGCATCCATTTCAACTTAAGGTTTTTCAGCTAGTTTGTTAAAAATTCAAGGTAATTCATAAAGAATATAGGTAGAATTAATTTTCAGTTCTTATAAAACCGTCAAAACTATTAGTGAGAACCTTTATTTCTTTATTTCTAATGTGCTCTTCTGCATTATTTTTAGTTAAAAAAAAATGTTGAGGCCAGGCACTGTGGTGCAAGCATGTAATCCCAGCACTTTGGGAGGCCAAGGCGGGAAGATCTCTTGAGGCCAGGAGTTCAAGACCAGCCTCCACAACATAGGGAGATCCCCATCTCTTCAAAAAATAATAATAATAAAAAATTAGCTGGGAATGGTGGAACACACCTGTATTCCCAGCTACTCAAGAGGCTGAGGCAGGAGGATTGCTGGAGCCCAGGAGTTTGGGGCTGCAGTGAGCTATGATAGAGCCACTGCCCTCCAGCCTAGATGATGGAGAAAGACCCTGTCTCTAAAAAAAAAAAAAATAGAAAAAAAAATTGTTGATGGGTAATTTTTAAACACTTAAAGGAAATTAATGACAAGTAATATATTTTATCAATAATAATTCTTTTTTAAGTTAGAGAAAATTAATCACTAATTTTTGTGGAATCAAGAATGTCTAGCAGTATAAGTGACCCAATTTCATAGCATCACACAAGCCTTCTATTCCCTCTTCCATATGCATGTACTAGATAATAGGGCTCTTCTTTCATGGACTTGGTGGTGTTTAAATGCTTGAAGATGTGTTCCACAGTAGTAATGAGGCCAAGATGGCATAATGCAGCATGGAATGATTACATACAACAGTGACAGTTGATGTAGCTCTATGGATTTAAAACTTCCAAGAATACCTAGCCCTGGGATCAGAGCATTGCTAGGTTGCTGGTGTATCCACGTGAAGGACCCAGATCACTTCTGGGAAGTTTAGAAGGTCAGCCCACCATGGAGGGCATGTTAATTATGTTCATCCCATAAGATACAAAACTGAGAGAATGAGAGAGGCACAGAGGGGAAACTAATTAATGTTCCATTTATTTTAGTATAAAGAACAGAACTTCCTGCTGGAGTGGCTCAAAGCTCAAGGGATTCGGTACTTCAGCAGGGTTCCTGTATCCTAGTTTATAAAGCTTGGCAGTTGCCAGCAAGCAAATCTGATGTGAAAATTTCCCGGTTTATTTGTGACTGTTAAAATGGGAACATATGAATTGCTAAATTTCAAAGCAAATCCAAATGAAACAAAAATCATAAAATCAACTTACCACCCTTTTTTATTTTGTCTTTGTGTCTTTAGCCACGTTGTAGTGATCCAGGTGCCATTTCAGCAACAGCAACATAGCTACACACTTGTGTACCACCTTTCATACCATGCATCCCCAGGTGCTTTGCGATGCAGATAGAAGTGAGGTTTCAAAACCAGGCCCTGCTAATCAAGCACCCTTGGACTAAATTTTCTTCCAAGCTGAACTTCTCAGTAAAAAATAAATAACATATGAATAACTATAGCTGAATTCCCTATTGATATACAATCTGGTAGTTTTTAAAACTTGAGTATATCTTTTATATGTTTTATATAACATTCTCATTTTAAGTGACTTTAGCATTATATTTTGAAAACACCCATCCTCAATCATAAAACTGCTAAAGGGATTCAGCATTATAATGAGTTAACCTGTAGAGTATGGAATTCTTAATCTAATAGCATTTCCCTGCATAAGACATTTTTAATAGGTACCGTTTCTGCAGTTCATTAACCTTATTTTCTAGTAGGCCTCCATTAAAATGGAGCCTCTTTAGGCTTCTTTGACCAAATTTTGACATTAATTTTATAGTACAATTTGGTTGACTTGTGCAAGAAATTTAAATGAGAAAATGTGTTGAATACAAATAAGACTTATTTAGACATTACTTGGTTCATGGGGTATGAAAAGCAATTATGATGCTAATTTTAACCTCCTTTTTGTTACTGAGTACTTAAATTCAATGCCTCCATCCTAACGTGATGGAAGAATTGAGGCTTCGCCCTCTGACCACCTCCGAATAGAAAACTTAACTGGAAAGTTAAAGCATAAAATAAAAACTACCTGTAATTATGCACGCAGTACTATTGCTTATGCCCTGTTTCCTTTTTCTCCTCCTTTTTTCTCCTGATATGTATCTTCTTAAAAGTGCCAATAAATGGTAAGTTCCCCGATTCGCCCCATGGAAGAGTTGTGGAGGGAGTGGGAGTGTGTGTCTTACTGGTAGATTCTGACGAAGCCAGCTGGTGCTGCTCTGTGCTGGCCTGCATGTTTGCCTTTGTAGAACATTCCATGTGTCATGTGTTGGTCCACAACATTTTGTCAAGCTTTCTGATACCAGAGCATGCAAAGTGATTCATCAAAATGTTATCCCCAAACCAGGTTCCCTTTTATTTTTCCATTCTTCTTTGATTTCATGTATTAAGTCCCCATTTCCATTGCTAGCTTTATAAGCCACACCATTTTGTGCACTTTTATTTTGCTCACAGAACATTTGTGCAGAGTTTATTTATGTCATCATACGAACTACTGAACTAACGTTTCAAAGAATACAAGACTGGTTTTGCACCAGGTCTTGATGAAGTTTCAGGTTGAAACTTTCACAAACTTTAGCACTGGAAGGCTAAAGGGCTCTTCTCAATTAGCTTTGTGAAAGCAATATATCGTTTGGACTGCTTTGTAAAAGAAAGATTTCTGCGCATTCCTATCAGTATTGCCAACCCCATTTAAATTTCTAAACATTTAACTTTTCTTTTTTGCTGAGCCATCGTAGGGAATTTTGCAGCCCCAGGTGAGGGGATGCCAGGAGCCAGCTTCTTAGCATTCTCAGTGATGCCGACCTAGCTCCCTGGCTCTCCCTCATTTTCTCCCTGGCCTTCTTTTCCTAGATGAAACCCACACGATGGCCAGCGATACTAGCAGCCTGGTGCAGTCCCATACTTACAAGAAGTGGGAGCCAGCCGACGTGCCCTATCAGACCGGGCAGCTCCACCCCGCCATCCGGGTGGCAGACCTCCTTCAGCACATCACACAGATGAAGTGTGCCGAGGGCTACGGCTTCAAGGAGGAATACGAGGTGAGCACAAGCTCTGTGCCAGGGCTTTCCCATTCCTTCTTGGACTCCATGCCAGGTACTGTACTCCCAACTCAATCAGAAAGCCAGAGGAACCCCCCCTGCCCCGAGAGATGCCAGAAAGAGACGAAGTACAGTTGTCCCTCGGTATTCTGGGGGATTGGTTCCAGGACCCCAGCATATGTCGTAGTCCCGGCGTGAACCCTGTGAAACCTGAGAATCCAAAAGCCAGTCCTCCAGATACATGGGTTTTGCATCCCAAGGATATTATATATATTCCTTTCAATCCGCATTTGATTGAATCTGTGGATGCAGAATGCTAGGATATCAAGGCCGACTGTATTTTATCCGTGGATCCACTTTTATCTGATAGTAAAACTTGTTACCAAGAGTTCACATGCGTTACATGGAAAAAGGAAGAATGCTTTGCCTTTTACCTTATTCTGCACAAATATACAATGAAAACAAATTTACCAGGGTGTCTTCCCCTCCTCATCCTGTTTTTTCCCCTTTTTTTCTTCTTCCCTCTGTCAGAATTAAGTTTTAGTTCATGTCTCCCTCCCCATTCTTGATCACTTTCCTTGGCTTTTCCTGTAATTATGATATTAAATCCTAATGATTTTGTAATCATTATCTCAGGAAGAAACTGTCCACTTAAAGCAATTATAGACCAACCAGCAATGTCATGTGGTGGAGATCAGACAGCAGTACAGGGACTGGCTATTGTCATGGCAGTGACAGCCGTTAACTGTCCAGCCAGCCCAGGGAGCATGTCACTGTCTTGGGCTCTTGTGTGGGCAGCTGTCAGGGACATTTCTGGGAATAATGATATTCTCCGAATACATAAAATATAGGGCTTACCCCTTTCACACCATGTGCCATTAGTTAATTCTGTCAGAAGGTCATTCAAGAATTGAAGATAATTAATTGATTGAAGAAATCTAATTCAAAGAAGCATGCCATCCCTTGAGTGGGTGGTGTGGGGCACAGGGAGCAGGACAGGAAAGTTGGATTGCTTTTTTATGTTATTAAAATCAGTCCGCAGTCATTGATGAAGATAAAGTAGCATGCTTACTCAGAGTAAAAATAGGATTATGTAGGCATGTGGTTTTTTTAAACCTTAGAATGTGGTTCTGGTCACATATTCACCTAACTAGCTCAGAGTTGGGAAACATCTTGTCTGGAATTAGAGTATTTTTGAAATCTGTTTCTACCACCTGGATAGTCTGTGAGTTTCAAACTCTGTTTCTTCTCTTCTTGTGGGCACACTCACAACACTTCATTTTATGCCCCAGATACTGCATTGTCTTGGGTTTAGCTCTCTTTCCAAGCTTGATCATCAAAGATTCATTACAGCAGTCAAAGCAACACATGGTACCACTGTTGGCGGAGCCAGTGCTACACTTCTTTTAGGAATAAGGCTTTGGTCCAAAGCAGACATAGACACACTTTGCTCTGCTAACATGTGCATCCTGATGTATTGCCAATGACCTCAGTTCAGAAGACTGTGAAGCCAAACAGTCCCATCCAGACCATGCCCCAGGGTTTGATTGAAGTCCAGAAAATATTTTCAGTTGAAGTTCTGCATTTTAGCAACCCTGAAATTCTTAGATTTATCTTTAGCAATTCAATGTGTAAATTCAGTGAAATTGACTGCCTTTGCATATTTCCTCATGCACTTTTAAAGTCTAGCTTAGGAATTAATAGGATTAAGAGTAAGACTTCCAAAAGCTTAATATCGTATGAAAGACAAAATTAGGTTATTGAGAAAATATAAGCCTGATGAATAGGGATGATGTCTAGGTTCTATCCAATATTCTGAATGCAGATATTGCTGAAATGTTTATTAAAGATGTTGATATCAAAGAGATTAGTTTTAGGCTCAAATAATTCATGAAATAATCTGAGCCCAATTTTCCATGGACTATTTAAAAATACCTACTTCCTATAACATGCTACAGACAATGCATATTTGAAAGATGTAGAAAAGATTTCCCATTCAGATCTTTTGAATAAATATGATTTATAAATATAAACTGAAATATTGTATACTAATTTGAACAATATTATGACTGACAACTGATTTAGTTCTCAAAATAAAATGTTGTATTCATTAACTACATTGCAGAAAACTTTTTCTCATTTTAGCTATTCTGTGATCAGAGAGGACTGCTAAAAAGTGAATACTTTTAAACCCTAAAGCCATTGTTCATTTAAAAAAAAAGAAGGAAAGGAAATAATGAACAAAACACATATACTAGAGATGATATCAGGAACAAATGGGAAGGAGATATTGGGAGAAGTATGAAATGGGCAGTTCTGTTAGGAATAATCCCGTCACTGAGTACCGTACCCCTCGTGCCTCCCTCCTGGAGGGATGCCGATGTTGTCGTCTAGTGGGGAAGATGACAGGGAAGTGAGGAGTGGTGATGGTGGGTGGGTGTGCCTGTGCCATGGCTGCAGGGAGAAGGGGACGCCCCCTAAGAAGCGTGTGTCATGGAATGACATGCTCTGGTCTTGATGGAGGCACAGCCAGGCTTCTGGGAACTGGTGGTGGAGTGAAAGGTCCCAGACTGCAGGTACTCATATGTCCCACTTTCTCTAACCCCAGGGGGGTGTTATTCTCCTGAGAATCTGGCAAATCCTTAAACAGTTATTTTTTTGAAGTTTATTTAGTTTTTAGACCTCTAACAAAACAGACCTCTTTCCATCATGCTGTAAAGTCTGCATCCTTTTCATTAACACACGCCCAGAGTCAAGAGTGTTGAGTGCTGACTGGTGTAGTGGGAGTCTCTGTGCTATTCGGTGAGGCCATCCCACCCAACAGATACTGAGAGGTTGTGATTTGGAGCACAGGCTCTGGCACCAGACTGCCTGTATTCAAACTCAGCTCTGCTTCTTACCTATGTGACCTTGGGCAAGTTATCTAACCCCTCTGGGCCTCAGTTTCCAAATCTATAAACAGAATAATTATGGTCTCAACCTCAAAAGGTTGTTGTGAGGAGTAAATTGTTTTAATGTAGGTGCTAGAATTATATCTGGCATATAGTAAGTGTTCATTTGAAGTGTTAGCTAGTGGAAGAAAAAAACACTAATGTATAATAAGATCCAAGAGCAGAAGTTGACACCATGTTCTTTATAGGGAAACTTTGTTATACTGAGGTTTCAGTAAAACTCTCATGTCTTGTGCATAGCAGTCTGAGGATAGAGTGAGCCACATGTTATGGAAAGGGGTTATACTTTTGCTTCATCTCCAGGGCTGGATAATTTTCTTACCATGTACCATATATCATCAAAAATTCCCGTTAACAAGTAACTTACACATAAATAGGTAGACTTGATTCTATGGATTAAGAGTTTAAGAACTGAGAAAATAAATTTTAAGAAATATATGCTGTCATGTTTTATTGCTATAATAGTATTTCCATATCTAAGTTGGAGAGTCCTAAGGAATACTATAACTCTAGACTGCATAATCCTCCTAAAAAATTATTGGTTGCTGCATTGGTGTCTTTGGCAAAGTAGGATTTGGGGAAGAGTTTAATTTTACCAATCATACACTGTACGTGGCGCCAGGGATACAGAGGAGAACCGCTTCTCCGCTGTCCCCTGGGGAAGCTGACAGGGCAGGAGAAGGCAGCCAGGTAATGACTGCAGTTTGTCCAGTCAAACCCCATACCCTCTAAGAGAGATGCGCAGGCATACTCTGAAGGCCAGTGGGGTCACCTGAGCCAGCCAAGAGCAAGGATGACGTCTCTCTTGGAAGATGAGTGGGAGTTGACCAGGAGAAGGTGAAAGAGGGTAGCCATCCAGGTAGACCCAAGAGCAGGAGAATGGGGTTCTCTGGGGAAATGGCAGGTGTTCTATAAGCCTGAGTCCCACGACAGGCTGGTCTGTGGGATGAGGGTGGTCAGGTCTCCAATCACCAAAAGCACCTCCTGTGTCACACTGAGAGGTCTGGACATCATTATAGAAGTAGTAAAAGAGAAGAAAGACTCAAATAGCCTGAGTCTCATTCCTGTACTTGGATGGAGAGCTATTTAGTCTGAACAGCTCAATTTTAAAATATTATTTGTATGAGGCACACAGGCAATTGCTTAAAAGGTAATACCCCAAAAAAGTAAAGGAGAAAGGGAATGTGTATTTACTTTAAAAGTTCCTGTTGTTCTATCTCTATTCAAAAATGCCGTGGAATGCTTGGATTCAAGACTTGTTGAAGCAGTGAATTACTTCAGTACTGAAGCATCTTTGGGGATAAAATCTAAAGAATGGCTCTGGTTGTTGCTGTGACTCTGTGCAATCATCCCATCGGCCTTTCTCGTCTTCTTCAATCTGTGTATATCAGGACAAGCCAGTCATTTATGTTATAAAATTTTTTTGAAGTAGTGATGTTCTCTCTGCTGAAGAGGTTTCAACCAATTCTTCTTTATCATTTTCAAGACAGCAGTGTCTCAAAATTGGCCTAAACACCAGAAGGATTCATTACTGATCAAGTAGCCGACAGAAGTGTGTCCAAACAAGAGCAGACCATGTGGTGGGGATGAGATGGAGCAGAGCTCAGTGCAGATTTTTTATTTGATTTTGTTCTAACAAGATAGTCATATGGCACCTCTCACCAGGGAGATGCAATAATTTGATTCAAAAGAAACTCAGACATGAATCACAATAAAGAAGTAAACATGCTGAATTGAACAGAAAATGGCATGTTGTCAACAGAGAGTGGTGCAGGGACCTCTCCAGGAGAGGAGAAAGAGCGGAAAGGGCAAGTTTGTTTATGCTGCTGTGAGAGAAGAGCTGCGTGGTTCCTCTGACAAGCAAAGGGCAGTCTGTGCTAAGCCCCTGGGGGAAACCTTTGGGCTTCCCAGAAAAGTAGAAGAGAGAGCGCTTCACTCACGAGGGACAGACAGGTCAGACTCAGCCACCCTGCCCCACGCAGACTTCTGGGCCTTTCTCAGCTGGAGTTGAACAGAGACATTTGCCATGACTGCAGCTCTGCCCTGAACCCTCACACCCAGCCCTAGACAAGGGTGTGTTGCACCCCTTGTAAGTGGCTTGATACCATGTCGGGTCCAACGTTGTCGTGATCCTGTGCGAGTGGAGAGTAAGTTCCTCCCCTTCAACAAAGGACCTTGTTGATAGCTCAATTTTTTTTTTTATGCCTCAATTTTTGAACTGATTCTCAGTCCCTTTGGGGATCCAAGCGGAAAGACAACCTTAAGTAGAAAAACAGCCAAATTATTCTGAAAGAATATGTTTTGCTATAACTGTAAAATTAAAGAAAGGACATCAACTGAAGGCTACTTCCAGAGAGGATGTCCTGAAAAACACAGATGGTACTATTTTATTAGCTAACAGTGTCACTCTGGGGTGCAAAAAAATGATTTCCAGTTACTAGAGCTGAAATGTATCAAAGGCCAAAGTAACTCTTTGCATCTTATTCTTCAAAAAAAATGTGTGTGTGTACGTGTATGTATCTAAATATGTTTAGAAAAGCATTATCTTTATTCCACCTACTTTTTTCGTTTTTGTTTGTTTTGTTTTTGAGACAGTGTCTTACTCTGTCACCCAGGCTGGAGTGCACTTGCACAATCTCAGCTCACTGCAACCTCTACCTCTGGATTAAAGCGATACTCAAGCCTCAGCCTCCTGAAAGCTGGAACTACAGGCTCGCATGACATGCTCGGCTAATTTTTGTATTTTTAGTAGAGATGGGTTTTCGTCATGTTAGCCAGGCTGGTCTCACACTCCTGACCTGAAGTAATCTGCCTGCATCAGCCTCCCAAAATGCCAGGATTATAGGCATGAGCCACTGTGCTCGGCCTCACCTACTTTTCTTATATTGTGCCTCTCTCCTGGGCACAAACACTGGTAATTAATTTTATAGTTGAACATAAAGATTGTTTTTTAGCTCAGTTTAAACTGGGGAATTGAAACCATTATGCCAGAATCTTCAGAATTAGGTACAGCCTATGAAGTTTTCTGAGGAACCTGCATTTTCTTTAAACACATCTGTCTCCTGTGGCTCCCTTTAGGTCTTTTTTAAACATATGAGTTGTATATCTCCCCCACCTTTTATCCTTCCCCCGTTTTCTAAGTAAAACAGCTGGCTTTGTTAAATGCAAGCTCAGTGTTTTATTTGCTGCCTTTGTCTATATTTGACAAAGCTGTGGCAACTTAAGAAAAAAATATTATTAAAATGTCTCACCTGCCCTCTAAAATCTTGCTTTTTTTTTTTTTTTTTTTTTTTTTTTTTTGAGACTTAGTCTCACTCTGTGGCCCAGGCTGGAGTGCAGTGGTGCCATCTTGGTTCACTGCAACCTTTGCCTCCCGGGTTCAAGTGATTTTCCCAACCCAGCCTCCCAAGTAGCTGGAGCTACAGGCACATGCCACCACGCCTGGCTAATGTTGTATATTTAGTAGAGTTTTTCACCATGTTGGCCAGGCTGGTCTCGAACTCCTGACCTCAGGTGATCCACCCATCTTGGCCTCCCAAAGTGTTGGGATTACAGGTGTGAGCCACCCTGTCTGGCCCAAAATCTCACTTATTTACTTGCCTCCTACCTCAGTGAAGCCAGCTCTTCTTGTCTGTTTAATGTTGCTACAACAGAATACCTGGGGCTGGGTCATTTGTAAAGAAAAAAGGTTCTGCAAGCTGGGAAGGAGAGAAGCATGGCACTGCCTTCTGGTGAGGGCCATGTGCTAAGTCAAAGGGGAAGTGGACACATGCAGTGAGAGAGGACCAAACAGAAGGAGAATTGCTTTTTTCATTTTTTTTTTAAGAGACACTCTGTTGCCCAGGCTGGAGTGTAGTGGTGTAATCATAGCTCACTACAGCCTTGACCTCCTCAGCTCAAGAAATCATCCCACTCAGCCTCCTGAGTAGCTGGGACTACAGGCACGCACCACCAAGCCCAGCTAACTTTTTTTATTTTTTGTAGAGACAGGGTCTCACTATGTTGCTGAGGCTCGTCTTGAACTCCTGGACTCAAGTGATCCTCCCACCTAAGCCCCCCAAAGTACTGGAGCTACAGGCATGAACCACCTCCCGGAATTGCTCTGTAACAACCTGCTCTTGTGGTAACTAAGCCAGATTTGCCAGAGCATGACTCACTCATCACCATGAGGATGGCACCAACCCATTCATGAGGGATCTACTCCCCTGATCCAAACACCTCCCACTAGGCCCCATCTCCCAACACTGCCACACCAGGGACCAGATTTCAACATGAGTTTTGATGGGGACGAGCAACCCATATTCAAACCATAGCACCAGCATATCCTACAAAAAGCACTCCCAGAAAGCCACCTGCTCTCTGCAGAGATCGCAGTTCTGACTTCCTCCCTTCAGATGCCCTTCCATGGGAGAGGCCTTGAGCTGGGGAGGACAGGCCCTGGAATTTTGAGACCAGCCCAGCAGCAGGGCACAGGAGGAGGGCACCCTGGGCACATGGGCTCCCCCTTGTTAGGAGTTGGTCGGCAGAGGGAGAATTGCAAACACTTCTAGATGACTTTTCAGAATGGTGCACAGCAGCCCCTTCGCTGGCTTTTGCACAAAGAAGCAGGGGCAGGTGGAATCAAAGGCACTTTGTGTTACTCAGCTGACAGAACATTGCCTGTGCACAGCTGGTTCATAGATTCTGTGTGCAGTCCAGAGGGGGAGGCGCCCCTTCCCTCACCTCCAGCCCACACACTTTTCAGATGTGCTTTTCAGTTCCTGCTTCATATTCCGAGGGACCAGCTGAGTCAATCAATTGGCACAATCAGTGCAGGTTGTTTTCTGTCCCACAGGATACAAAACAAACAAAACAAAACCATTGAAGGCTAAGGATGGGGAGCTGGGGGTGGGGAGGCACTGGCAGGCACTGTAAATGCATTAAGAATCACACAGCTGTGTCTCCAATGGCTGAAGCAGCCAAGTGATTTTTGACGTTCTTTTTTCCTTTAATTATTATGTTGCTGGTGAGCCAGGTCCATAAGAAAATGATAAACACTTCTCTCTGAAATTTTGGATGGCTTCAAGCTATTTGGGCAAGTAAGGTGTATGTGTTTATGGGTACTTTCTTAGTGGGTGAAAGTTTCTGCATATTTTTAAATAATGCAATAGAGAGTTGGTTTCGACATGAATATTTGGTTTATTTTTTTTCTAAAGTGCCAATAGAAAAGTGTGTTTTATGTGTTGCCTGCTCCACTTGGTCTGCCTGCTTTCGGGCTACTTGGGAGGCTGGGTTGGGAAAATCACTTGAACCCGGGAGGCGAAGGTCGCAGTGAACCTTTCTTTCACATTAGCTAATTTTTTATACAGTTTTCTTTTGCCCTTCCCTCTGATGACATCATATACAAGCTCAGACTTCAGAAAATTAGATTAAAAATTGTTATTTCCTACAATTCTCCATGGTCCCACTGATGATAATTCATGGCAGTCGATGTTTTCCTATTTGTGTGAAGCACTTCTAGGCAACTGTCTGGTTTCCATTTTGAAGCTGGTTATTAGAATTTTCTTTATCTAACCTGAAAGAAGTTAAGCAATTTCCCCACTTGTTAACATGCTTTTAGTGTCAGATGCCATTAGCCACAAGTGCCTTCTCGGAGGACCAGGCCCAGAAGGGATAGCGAGCGTGCCTGTGTGCCAGCATCTGCGGACCTTATGTGTGTCTGGTACTGGTCCTGCTTTTGATTAGTTTGATGCTGTCACCACCCACTGACATGGTCAAACTAGATTTTTCACGGTTGCCATTGCCCCTGCCGCTCCCTCATCTCCACACCAGCAGGCTCAAGTCCAACTGCTCTCTCTCCTCCCCATTTTCAGTGGCTGCCCTCTCTCCCCTCCCCTAGGGCCTGCCCTGATCACTTGTCTGTGCCATCAGAAGTCCCCTGACTTGTCTTCCTACCTAGTCTTTCCCCTTCAAATCTGTTCCAGACTCTGCAACCAGTTTTCTTTGTAAGACGTAGATGTTATCATGTTTGACTGATGCTGAAGACTATGCCACGGATTCTTTCCAAAAATAAGAAGCTCAGCATAGCACGTTCAGCCCTCTGTGTCACGACCTCACCCTGTGTTTCAGGCTTTCGTTGTAATGCAGGTGCTTCCCACCATGCAGGCTGTGCTCTGCTTCTGCTCATGCTTCTTCTATTCGCCACCTCTCCATCCTCCAGGCCTCCAGGGCTCATGCTGCAGGTTGTGGCCTCTGCCTGGCCGTGACTTCAGCTCCTCCTTCACTTGCCAAATCCCTTTAGACACAGCTCAGATGTGACTGCCCCCCAAGCTGTCCCTGATCCCAACCAGAAACAACCATGCCCCCTACAGTCTCACAGCTCTGTGTTTGAGTAATATAGTAGGCAGTATATTAACTGATAATACAGTAGGCAATATATTAACTGATAATATAGTAGGCAATATATTAATTGATTCATTCAGTACGTATTTGACAAACAATACTGAATATGTGCTGAATTGATTTCTATGTAGTTACACCTTGTAATTCATATTTGATGAATTGATTTCTGCATATGTAAACACATACACCTGTTCCTGGGGAAATGATAGAGATGGATATAAAACTATTAAAAATTACAAGCTCAGGATGTTACAAATCATCATATAGGATCGGGTGGGCAAGGGGTATCCAGTCAGAAAAACTGTACTGACCAACTTGAACCTGATCAATACTGATCATCTAAAAATGGAAAGCATAGATATGTTCCATTTGGTCATTTTACTTATTGAAAGCCAACCTATGTTGGAAAATTTGAGGATAGACTTTTTTTTTTTTTCAAGATGGAGTCTCACTCTGCTGCCCAGGCTGGAATGCAGTGGTACAGTCTGGGTTCACTGCAACCTCCATCTGCCAGGTTCAAGAGATTCTCCGACCTCAGCCTGCCAAGTAGCTGGGACTACAGGCATGCACCACCACACCCGGCTAATTTTTGTATTTTTAGTAGAGACGGGGTTTCACCATGTTGGCCAGGCTGGTCTCGAACTCCTGACCTCAAGTGATCCACCTGCCTAGGGCTCCCAAAGTGCTGGGATAACAGGTGTGAGCCACCACTCCCAGCTGAGGATGGACATTTTTAATACATGTTTGCTTTACATTTCTTATTTAACCTTGTGGCAGAAATGAAATACATTTGGTCTTTGTCCCTGGTTCTTGACACTGAGCTCTTAAAACCCTTGGGATTTTATGAGTGATAAGAGCATCTTTTACTAAAATCTAACTTTATGCTAATGATGACTTAGAGTGGAGCCCTTAGCTAGCCTCAGGATGGGGTGGGTCTCCAGGAAAACCTAATGATTAGAGAGTTGGAACTTTTTCAGCCCCACACACCAACCTCCAGCGAAGCAGGGTAGAGGCAGCTAGAGATCACACTCTCTAAAAACTCAAACAACAAGCTGTGATGGGCTTCTGGGCTGCTGAATATATACATGGAGGTGCTGGGTGGCGGCACATCCACAGAGGGCATGGAAGCTTGGCATCCTGGCCCCATACCCAGTCCTACGCACCTGTTCATCTGGTTGCTTGCCTGTATTCTTTATAATAAACCAGTAAATGTGTGTTCCCTAAGTTCTGTGAGCTGCTCTAGCGAATAAATTAAACCTAAGGAGGATGTCATGGGAACCCTGATTGATAGTATAGAAGACAACCTACTACTGGGGACTGGCATCTGAAGCGGGGGGGTGGGGGGAGCCATCTTGTGGGACTGAGGCCTCAGCCTATGGGATCTGACTCCAGGTAGAAAGTGTGAATGAGAGGACACAGAGTTGATGTCCACTGGAGAGTTGCTTGGTGTAGAAAAATCCTGCACATCTAATCACAGCAGTGTTCTGTGCTGGGCTGAATGTGTGAGAGGAGGAAAAGCACTTTGGCTTTTCCTATCTCTTACCAACCGCTAATAGAAGCAATGTAGAATTATTTACATGAGACTCTAGTGCATTTCATAACATGACTATTCCAACAAAGAAACTCTATATCATCACAGACAGTTTCACAGCTCATAAAGGCATTTCAGAGGTGAGTGAGGCTTTGAGGGGTGGACTTTCCATAAGTCTTGCTTGGCTGCTAGAACTTTCATGATGTTGAGGGTACCTGCCCTTGTCTAACACCTACTATATCAACACTGTACAAAGAACACATACCGGGCCGGGCATGGTGGCTCACTCCTGTAATCTCAGCACTTTGGGAGGCCGAGGCGGGCAGATCACGAGTTCAGGAGATCGAGACCATCCTGGCCAACATGGCAAAACCGTCTCTACTAAAATACAAAAAATTAGCTGGGCGTGGTGGTGTGCACCTGTAGTCCCAGCTACTCGGGAGGCTGAGGCAGGGGAATCACTTGAACCCAGGAGGCGGAGGTTGCAGTGAGCAGAGATCCGAGATCACGCCACTGCACTCCAGCCTGGTGACAGAGCAAAACTCCATCTCAAAAAAAAAAAAAAAAAAAAAAATACACACCTACACACACAGCACACACAGAGATGTTTCTTTCTAACCACAATGCTATTACATTACTATCAAACCCATTTTCTAGATGAGAAAATGAGTCAGAATTTAAGTAACTCGCCCCAGGCTGTCCTGTCTAGAGTTGCAGGCAGGCGGGAGCAACACAAAGCCTGTGTTCTTTCTACTGAAGCACATTACTTCTGTATGAAACTCCATGAAGACACAGACCTGTGGAAATTAACCTTGTGTTTTATTGATGTGACTTGTGATTTCATGGCAGGAATGTTAGTTTTCCTCTCCGCTGTTGTGTTTGCTTTGAATAGCGATTTGTCCTTTGGCAGAGGACCCATCCAGCCTGGGGCCCCGCTGACAGCGCCAATTCTGGTGCGTTTCAGCAGCTCAGCAGCAGCAGATGCTGTCCATTAATCTCACTCAGGGTCTCAGCTCTGTGACATGAGGTCACTGCAACATTGCTCCTCCCTGCTCTAGTTTCTCATTGTCTGAGGAATGCAGGAAAATCATTCTGAAGATATCCACCATCCTGGCTCATCTGACATGACCAGTTCTAGGCTAAAACCAAGCTACAGCTCTTGAGAGCCGTAGATTCCATGTGCTGCTCTCCTGGATTATTGCGTGGCTGCCAATCAACCCGGCAGCAGGAAGAAGGGAGAAGAGAAGGAGAAGACAAGTTTGTAAACCTGAGTTGGGCATGAAAACCCAAGGTTTTCTAAAAAATCTTCTCTGGAAGTTGATGAATCTTTTTTCAATGGAATGATACAAAATAACTGACAATCTTATTAACCTCATGGCAGAGCCAAGATAACACCTTTTGCTTTGATTAAATGATACAAAAAATAACCAGTTGAAAAGTCAATTTTTTTTCAAAGAACAGTGCTGTGTTATAGAAAGGACAGTGGATTAGGAATCAGAAGGCAAATGTGGGTCATGGTTCCTCTCTGTGAACTCTCTAACACTGGAACATTGAGGAAATCACGGAACTTCCATGAAGCAACTTCTATCAGTTGTGACAGCAACTACTCACAAAATGTCTCTGATACTAGCAGGAGTACCGTCTCCTTAGAGATGCTGGATTTCCAGTTTGATGGGCGTATTCTCATGGATGGAATGTTAGTAGTGGGCGACACTAACTGGCTGTTGGAGATCTGTCTGGGGACACGGCCATCACATACGATCCACAGGCACTTCTCTGGTTCTCTGTGGCTGGTTCTGATTTTATGCCAAGTTTCTGAATGAGGTGGTTTCTATCCTGATGTGCCCTTCCTATCTTTTCTTCCTCTCTCTCCCCTCATTTCAGCCTCTTCCCATTCTCACTTCTAACCCCCACCCCATCTCCAAAACACTGGGAAGTCTGCATTGAGATGATAAGGTCATAGTATTAGCACACTTTTGTATCAAGTTCTCACAGTGTCTGAAATGTGGTTATGATTCCATGATGTCTCTAATCCCTACTCACCCAGTTCTTAAGAATCATGGGCAACCCTGCTTTGATCCCCTTCCACGCTGTGGAAGCTTTGTTCTTTCGCTCTTCACTATAAACCTTGCTACCATCAAAAAAAAAAAAAAAAGAATCATGAATGATAAGGAAATAATATACTAAATATTTTGAATTACTTAATGTTTCACATTTTACAGTGTGTAAATTCGTATTATTGTCACATGTATCATTCAGAACACAGTAATATTGAATTAGAGCCCATGTTTTTGACCTGTCATGTCACGGAAAAGAAAGGAAATATGCTGACTTTTCCAATTTCTCTTGTTTCTTCTGAAATAAAGTACTTTTATGTCCATGATTGAAATATAATAAAATTGGCCGAGCACAGTGGCTCATGCCTGTAATCTCAGCACTTTGGGAGGCCAAGGCGGGCAGATCACAAGGTGAGGAGTTTGAGACCAGCCTGGCCAATGTGGTGAAACCCCATCTCTACTAAAAATAGCAAAATAAGCCAGGTGTGGTGGCAGGTACCTGTAGTCCCAGCTACTTGGGAGACTGAGGCAGTAGAATTGCTTGAACCCAGGAGGCGGAGGTTGCGGTGAGCCAGGATCATACCACTGCACTCCAGCCTGGGCAACAGTGAAACTCTGTCTCAAAAAAAAAAAAAAAGAATTCACCCATATTATTCATTGTGCTATAGATTTTAAAAACTTCTTCACTCCCTTTATCTTCTATTACCGCCCTTTAGGGAGACATGGAAAATCTTTTATCTGTTTACTTCAGGGAAATTATATGAGATACTGAATAATTGTAATGTATTCAGTGTTAATTATAAATACGCAGCATATGTTTTTATATGTGTTGTATTTATGTACTTTAGGTAATTATGCATGTGAGTTCCTCGCCAATTTTATGGCCAAAATATTTTACTTGGCTGATTACTAAGTGTATTTTAAGCTTACTTCTTGAAACATGAAGAGAATATACTATAAATTCAATTAACATAATTTATCTGCCTAAAGAGAATGGTTGCTTTTATTTTTCTTCTCCATTTTAATGATGAAAAATAGTTGTAAGAGTATAGAGTACTTAATTTGTTTTTAAAGCTTTCCAGGCCCAATTTTGTTGTTTTCTTTTAAGAGAAAAAGATAATTTTTAAAAGAAATTTGGAAATTTTAAAGAAAGCATTAAAAAGTCACCTATAACTCACTATCAATTTCAAGTAATTTTCTGCCTAATATTTTAAGGCATTACAATCTTAATATAAAGAGTTTCATATCTTATTTTTACACTTAATATTATATCCCAAGTGTTTCCTTTATCTTTGCTATGAACACTGCTATAAATAACTCTTAAGATTTACCTCCATTGCTTTCTAAAGATGTATTTCAAGAGATGAAATTACTAGTTTGAAGTATATAAAATGCTTAAGATTCATTACATACTCCTGTTTTGACAACCTGTTTTCATGAAGATTGCATCAGCTCACATTCGCATCAGCACTCTGTAAGAATGGTTACTTCAATTCCTCACTAAAATGGCTATTGAACTTTTAAAAGATCTTTGCCAATTTGATGAGTGAAAAAAGATTATTTCCTTATTTTTCCATTTGAAGCTATACATGTCTTCATATGTTTACTGACCGTGTGGAAATTTTCTTTTGTGAATTGTTCGTATCCTTTGCATCTTTATCTACTAGAGTATTATTATTTGTCTCCTACTAATGTGTATAAGCTCTTTTATTGCCTACCTTTCCTTTCTTCTGTAGAAACATGTTGTTAATTCTCAGAATTTGTGTTTCCATAATTTTAGAATCACCAAGTCCATGGGAAACATGGACAATTCAGACAGTCAGCTTTAGGAAAAACTGTATAGTCTTGTTTGAAATTGCATGGGATGCATTTATAAATCTTGGGAGAATTGTATTCTTGGCAGTATTGGCTGTTCCTATCCATTAATATAGTTTATGCCTCCATTTGTTTGGATCTTCTTTAGTGTTTTTCAATAAAGCTTCAAAATCTTCTTTATAAATCCTATACGCCTTTTGGTTTGATAAGATTAAAGTATGCCAACTAATTGGATAACCTAGAAGAACTGGGTAAATTCCTAGAAACGTACAACTTATTCATGAAGAAATAGAAAATTCAAATATAGCAATAACAAGGAGATTCAATCACTAATCAAAAATTTCCCACAAAGAAAAGTTCATGTCCAGATGGCTTTACTGGTGAATTCTACCAAACATTCAAAGAAGAATTAAGGCTAGTATTTTTCAAATGCTTCCAAAAAAGTTGAAGATGAGAAAACAGTTCCAAACTCATTTTACAAGGCTGGTATTACCCTGATCCAAAGCCAGATAAGGACCCTATGAGAAAAAAGGATTAATCAATATCCCCAATGAATGTAGATCCAGAAATTACCCACAAAACACTAGCAAGCCAAATTCAACAGCGCATTAAAAGGATCATACACCATAATCAAATGGGATTCATCCCTGAGGTGCAAGGATGGTTCAACATATCCAAATCAATAAATATGATACTGCACATTAAGAGAATGAAGCATATAAATTATGTGATCACCTCAATATATGTAGAAAAGGCATTTCTCAAAATTCAAAGTCCTTTCATGATAAAAACTCTCAACAAATTATGTATAGAAGGAATATACCTCAGCATATATGAAAGGCCATATATAAAAAGTTTCCAGCTAACATACTCAACAATGAAAAGCTGAAAGCTTTTCTTCTAAAAAGACAAAGGTACCCACTCTCACCAGTTCTATTCAACATAGTACTAGAAGTCCAAGCCAGAGCAGGCAGTTAGGCAAGAACAAGACATTAAAGGCATCCAAATTGGAAAGGAAGAAGCAAAATTGTCTCTGTTTATATGTAACGTGATCTTATATATAGAAATACCTCAGAGACTCCACCAGAAACTGTTATAACTAATAATCAGTAATACAAAATAAACATACAAAAATCAGTTTTACTTCTATACACAAACTATTTGAAAATGAAGAGGAAAAATCATATTTATAATAGCATCAAAAAGAATAAAACTACTTAGAATAAATTTAACCATGGAGGTGAAAGATCTATACACTGGAAACTAGAAAACATTTATAAAAGAAATTGAAGACACAAATAAGTGGAAAGATATCCCATGTTCATGGATTGGAAGACTTAATATTGTTAAAATGCCCATATTACCCAAACTGACCAATAAATTCAGTGCAATATCCATTGAAATTCCAATGGCATTTTTGAACAAATAGGAAAAAAAATTTCTAAAATTTGTGTGGAACTGCAAAGGACCCCAAATAGCCAAAGTAATCTTAAGAAAGAATAAAACTATAGGCATTACACTCCCTGATTTCAAACTTTATTGCAAGCTACAGTAATCAAATTAGTATGATCCTAGCATAAAAACAGACACAGAGACCAATGGAACAGAATTAGGAGCCCAGAAATAAACTCATGCACATATGATCAACTAATATTTAACAAGAGTGCCAAGAATACACAATGGGGAAAGGATAATCTCTTCAATAAATGGTGTTGGGGAAACTAGATATGCACATGCAAAAGAATGAAATTGGATTCCTCTCTTATACTCACAAAACTTAACTTGAAATTCTTCAAAGACTTAAACATGAGACCTGAAAACAGTAAAACTCTTAGAAGAAAACCTAGGGAAATACCCCTTGACATTGGTCTTGGCAATGTTTTTTTCTTTGTTTGTTTGTTTTCTTAGAACCCACTACAAAGCAGTCAATGACATTTTGGATATGAAACAAAGACACAAGCAACAAAACCAAAAGTAGCAAACAGGTTTATATCAAAGTAAAAAACTTCTGCACAGCAAAGGAAACAATCAACAAAGAGAAAAAGCAACCTACAGAATGAGAGCATATATTTGAAGACCATATATCTGATAAGAGGGTTAATATCCAAGATATATAAGAAATTCATACAACTCAATAGCAAAAAAAAAAAAATCCTTAAAAATGAGCAAATAACCTGATACATTTTTCCAAGGAAGATATACAAATGGTCAATAGCTGTAATAAAAGGTGGTCAACATCATTAATCTTCAAGGAAATGCAAATCAAAACCACAATGAGATATCACCTCACACCTTTTAGAATGACAGATCAACCTAAGTGTTGGCAAGGATGTGGAGGAAAAGGAACTCTTGTGCATTGTTGGTGAGAATGTAATTTTTTACCACCATTATGGAAAACAGTATGGAGATTCCACAAAAGGCTAAAAATAGAAGCACCTTAAAGAGACATCTGGACTCCAATGGTCATTACAGCATTATTCACAATAACCAAGACATGGAAACAACCTAAATGTTTATCAATAGATGAATGGATAAAGAAATTATGGTGCATATATGCAATGGAATATTATTCAGCCACAAAAAAAGAAGTCTACCCTGCCATTTGCAACAACATGAATGAACCTTGAGGACGTTATGCAAAATGAAATAAGTCAGAGAAAGATAAACGCTGTATGGTTTTACTTACATGTGGAATCTGAAAAAGTCATAGAAACAGAGTAGAATGATGATTGCCAGGGGGCGGGGGTTAGAGGAAATGGAGATGTTGGTCAAAAGGTACAAACTTTAGTTATTAGATGAAGAAGTTCTGGGAAACTAATGTACAGCATGGTACAGCATGGTGACTGTAGTTAATTATACTGTATTACATACTTGAAATTTGCTGAGACTTAAGTAGATCTTAAATGTTCTCACCACACACACAAAAGTAACTAAATTAGGTTATAAGATGTGTTAACTAACTTGACTGTGGTAATCATTTCACAATATATATGTTACATGAAATGTTTTAAAAACTTAGGTTGACAAGTACCCTTAATTGATTGTCAGTTATGTTTAGGTTAAGGAAATTCCCCTTAATTCCTGGTTTATTTATATTATTTACCACGGATAGATTTGATAGGATACTTTTTAGCATTTTTTGAGATACAAAATAATTATTTGGTTTCTCTTCTTTGGTATGTTAACATAGCAAGTTAATATAACATATATGTAATTTATATAATTAATATTATTATTATATACCAAAAAGCCAACCCTTCATCCTTGGGATAAACCTAACTTGGTCATGATATATATTAAACATTGCTGAGTGCTGTTAACTGATCATTTTTCATTCATGTTCATAAGTGAGTCTAATCTGTTAATTATCCTTATTATATTTTCATATTGTGATTTTAGAATTAAAATAATATCTGCTTTTTAAAATGAATGGAATCACATTCTGTATTTTTTTATTCTCTTAAAATTATTTTTCCCTTAAGTGTTTAAAAGTCACCTGTAAAACTGGCTAGATCTGGCAATTTCCTCATGCTAAAATTTTAGATTACTAATTTTTTTCAGTAGTTAATAGGACTGTTACAGATTTCTCATTTTTCATGAGTTAATTTTGGTAGTTAATATTTTCATATGAATTTCTACATTTTATCTTTTTTATTTAGAGGCATACATTTCTTAATATATTCTTATCTTTTTAATTCGTTTCTACTCATGTTTCTTTATCCCTTTTTCATTATTATATAGTTTATTTATGCCTTCTTTTTTCCTTTAGTATTCCTGCCAGAGGTTTGTCAGTTTTATTAATCTTTTCAAAGAAATAACTTTTGTCGGCCGAGCGCAGTGGCTCACGCCTGTAATCCCAGCACTCTGGGAGGCCCAGGCAGGTGGATCACCTGAGGTCAGGAGATTGAGACCATCCTGGTTAACATGGTGAAACCCCGTCTCTACTAAAAATACAAAAAATTAGCTGGGCCTGGTGGTGGGGCGCCTGTAATCCCAGCTACTCGGGAGAGGAGAATCGCTTGAACCTAGGAGGTGGAGGTTGCAGTGAGCCAAGATTGTGCCACTGCACTCCGAGCCTGGGTGACAGAGCAAGACTCTGCCTCAATAAAAAAAGAAAAAGAAATAACTTTTGTCTTTGTTGATCTTTAATATTACATTTTTTAAAATTTCTTTTATTACTGTTCTTTATTAATTTCCTTCTACTTTCTTTGAGTTTGTTCTTTTCTTATTTTTAATTGAGGTGCTAAACACATTAACTTGCCATCTTTTTTTTGAATATAAACATTGATTTGAGAGTATTGATTTTTCCTCTAAGTATTGATTTTCCTCTAAGTAACAGTTGCCCTGCATCCAATAAGTTTGACAGTATTTCTATTATCATTGACTATTAAATATTTTTAGTTTTTATTATGATTTATTTGACCCATGAATTATTTAGAAGCATGTGAGTTTATGAGTGTATGTTAGTTCTCAGTGCATGGAAGATTTTTATCTTTTTATTAATGATTTCCAAGTTGATTGCATTATATACAATCATAGAACATTCATTGCAATTTGTGAACATTAGTTAGAGCCTTATACACAATGTTTTCTGAAATATTTTATGTATTCTTAAAAACAATGTTGAGCACAGTGTTTTATATATTTTTTAGATCAAGCTTTTGTTCACATTTTCTGTATACTTAATTTTTGTCTATTTAATCTATCAGTTACTGAAAGAAGTGTGTTGAAAGAGGTAATATATTTTGGAGCAAAGTTATTAGGAAACTACAAGTTTAGAATTGCTATCTTTTAAAGTGAATTTAGGCCGGGCGCGGTGGCTCACGCTTGTAATCCCAGCACTTTGGGAGGCCGAGGCGGGCGGATCACGAGGTCAGGAGATTGAGACCACCGTGAAACCCCGTCTCTACTAAAAATACAAAAAAAAAAAAAAAAAAAATTAGCCGGGCGTGGTGGTGGGCGCCTGTAGTCCCAGCTACTCGGAGAGGCTGAGGTAGGAGAATGGCTTGAACCCGGGAGGCAGAGCTTGCAGTGAGCCGAGATCACGCCACTGCACTCCAGCCTGGGCGACAGAGCGAGACTCCGCCTCAAAAAAAAAATAAATAAATAAGTAAAATAAAGTGAATTTAACATTTTATCATTAAGCACTGATAGAATTATCTTTAGTAATGTTTTTCTTTACAGTTTATTTTGTCTAATTTCAATATAACTTTGCCAATTTCCTTTTAATTAGTATTTTTTCTAGAATATATTTTCAACCCCTCTATTTTAGTGGTGTCTCATAAATAACATATAGCTAGATTTTAGTATTTCAATCAAGTCTCACAACTTTTACCTTTAAATTCTACCATGTTACCACTTGGTATGTTTTTAGTTTATTGTGGTTCATGATAGATTTGAATGCATTTCTATCACCTTATTTTGTAAGAGATGTTTCTTCCATTTGTTCTTAGGCTTCTCTCCCACCCTACCTTTTCTTCCCTATATAGGAAGTTCATGTAAAATGGAGTGAATATCTCTAATTTACTTTGATTCCATAGATTTCTCTAGTCTTGATCTTTATGTGAGCCCCTGACTGCCGGCTCATTTTCCCTCTGTGAATTGCAGTGGTTCTGAAAGATGGGATTATATGTTCCATACCCTCTGCTCAGTTACCTCTTCTTTGCTACTGCCCTGGGCTCATCATTCATCTTCTCTTTTGTCACTGCCCCAAAGCCTAGACTTTAGCCAGGTCCATGCATCTTCCTCCACAGCTCCTGTTCCTTCTTGTTTTCATTGCACTGCTGAACCTTCAGAGCTTTGTCTAAAAGCTCTAATTTTTAAACAAGATCCTCCCAGTAAAAACGTATTCTCAGGCATCAGAGGTTGTGGGGATTCAGCAGTATGGTAGGAATCATTGGTATATATGGCTCTTTTATAAGTTATATTTGCAAGTCAAGACTGACAGCATTTAGAAACAATACGACTTGTCCTGTAAGTCTGATGAGCAGAAAGGAGGAGAAAATGGAGTTCGCCAAACAATTCAGAACTGATGGAAAAGCAGTTTGCTTAAAAGCCCCATATGGTTTGCCCATTTTCCTCTGCCCTTTGGAAATTCCTCTAAACATTAGTTCTGACTGTCAGCATGTGGTCCAGTAACATTTTTATTTCAATCCCCCAGCTCCTCTGCAATGGGGAGGCAACTGACCTACTCCAGTGTGCTTGAAACCATTGTCACTGTACTCAGGAGCACCAGGTAGCACTAGTACTTCTCCCAACAGATGGAGCATTAAGCTCACCGGTATTGCTCACTGTCATGATGTTTCCTGCTTTGTTGGTGGGGACTAAATCTTGTATGTAGTTTTCAGCGGTTTATGCTTTGTTTAGGGTCTTGATATGCAATTTCCATGTTGGACTTCTTGTTTATAGTTTGGCACAGAGCTCATTAATGTTGACCCCTTAACCATTTTAAAGAACCTCAAATACGCTGCAGAACGTGGAATTTGATCTATCGAATAAAATTTTTAAATTTATGTGTTTGAGTATTAGCTATGACTACTGCATTGGTCAGATAATTTTAATGCTTTTTTAAAAATCTGCCAGTATTTGACATCAGTGTTCCCATAAAATAAGTAAATGATTCTTCATAATTGCTTTTCCAATGCTTTTCCCATGTGACTCTTTTCAATAGTTTTCACTCCAAAATTGTTTGAGTAGTGGCTGTCATGATTCTTCTGAACGGCAATTATGTCAGAACCATTTAATCAGTGCCTGAGCTGTGCTGGCATTGCTCTTGGAAGGCCATTTTTCAGAATAACATCCACCTAAGCATTTGTTAAATTATTAGACCTATAAACTCTTCCCATGAGAACTCTCAGAAATACTGTCAGACATGCAGAGCCTTAGGGACACAGCCCTTTGCACCACCATAAGTACCAGAACTCTGTTAAGCAAAGTTCAAAACTTTGAGCCAGAGTGGATAAGAGTCACAGCTCTCTGTCCTCAGGAAACATCCCTCCAATGTCCTTGTCAAGAGCTTGCATACATAGTTAATCAAGGAATAACTCACTGGGATTTTGTGTGACATCAGACACGATTCCAGCATCGCATGTTGAAGGATTACTAGCAGGGTTTCCCCTTAATTTACGAGACATATGTGATTATCCCTCAGCCTGCAGTCACTGTAGGAAACATGTTTCTTCTGCAACCTGCAACTGATAGATGCTGTAAGAAAATGCATTAAAAATTAGTGCTAGATTTTGAAATTGTTATTAAAAGGATCATAAAAATTAAAGCATCCCTGTCTCAGTTCTGTCCATTTGATTTATAAGGAGGCTAAAAATGGAAATGTAGGTTTCAATGGGGCCAGGTGTGGTAGCTCATACCTGTAATCTTAGCACTTTGGGAGGCCAAGGCCGGGGAATCACTTGGGCGCAAGAGTTTGAGACTAACCTGGGCAACATAGTGAGACCCCGTCTCCAAAAAAAAAAAAATTAAAAAATTAGCTGGGCATGGTAGTGTGCACCTGTGGTTCCAGCTACTCGGAGGCTGAGGTGGGAGGATCACTGGAACCCAGTAGGTTGAGGCTGCAGTAAGCTATGATTGCACCACTACCCTCCAGCCTGGGCAATAGAGTAAGATTCTGTAAAAAAAAAAAAAAAAAAAAAAAAGAAAAGAGAAGACTTCAATGGTTCCAGGAAACTCTGTTGTGTTTAGAGCTTTATGGGTAGGTAAAGAGATGTTTCTGCTGTTTGAGGCATGAATGTGGTCAGAAAGTCTTAAAATCTCAAGCCTTTTCCTGGCAATTTTCTTGTGCTGCTGCCTGACATAGGGCACACTCTGCTATAGTAAACTGCAGTTTGCTTTTCCCTTCTGCTGAACCTCTCAAAACCTCTAACTCCTCCTTGAGAAAAGGGATTTGTGTCTATTTCATAGGACTGTTGTGAGAATGACATTTTGTGTATGCATCAAGATATCAATAGATATTTTCACTGTGTTCTAGAATTGGGTCCCTTCATTCTTGGATCACTGCCAGTGTCTCTGATCGATTGTCATTATAGCACCAGACTTTGCTTTCCTGAGTCACATTGAAATATTATTCACTTCCCTGTGCTTAGAAACTCACAGCACTTAAAGCCCTGAGTGTTTATGACCCCTCATTAGTGAGCTCCATCCTACCTCTCTTGTATCTCCTTGTTCTGTGGTAAAAACCTCTCGCTTGGGTCACGTCCACATGTTCCCTAAATTCCACACCACGGCCTTTGTTGCAGGCATCACTTGCCTCTGCTTGGAGCCCATTTCTGTTCTCTACCTTTCCAAGTCCTTTAAGTTGGTTCCACTAGGACCAGCTCAACTCCTGCTTCCTCCTTGAAGTCTTCCCACCCAACCCATCCATCCCTCACCGTTTTCTCCTTTCTTTAAACTTTCACAGCATGTTGGAGTCCCTGCAGCGTAATTTAGACTCTATTTACTACCTCTCTATCCTGTTTACTGCCTATTTCATGAGTGTTACAACTGGACTGCATCTTCTCTAAGTAGGAGGCCTTCAGTTCTTTGATGTGGCCTCCACACTGCCCGTTTTGGACAAGCTGCTCTTTACAGGATTGTCATATGATAGGTCAACACAGACCAGTAATGCTTAAGTTTAACAACCGATCACAATTTCTTGG
Organism: Nomascus leucogenys; assembly: GCF_006542625.1. NCBI lineage: Eukaryota > Metazoa > Chordata > Mammalia > Primates > Hylobatidae > Nomascus > Nomascus leucogenys. The sequence goes on from NC_044384.1 coordinate 67,279,780, forward strand.
TTTTGAAAATGTTTAGTACCAGGTAGTGGACTTCCTCATGGTGGCGGGAAGAGAAATCAACATTTTAATCCTAACAGCAGTTGATGTTATTGGCCATCAACTATGGGCTGGGCACTGAGCTAACCACTTCCATGTGTGATCTCATTTAAGGGTCAGCACAGCCCTTCTCCCAGCAGACATGAGGAAACTAATGCTTAAAGAGCTCCATCTCATATCCGTGTCACCACGCTCATGAGAGGTACTGCAGTCTGAACCCCAGGACAGCTGACTCTGGGGCTCATGCCGTTTTACAACAAAAATTACAATCTCCATCCTCATCTGCCCTGTGCTTTGGGTCTGTGAGACCTGTGAGACTTTGGGTCTGTGAGACCTGAAGGGGTGGAGGACAGGTTGGAGCAGGTCTTCTATGTACATCAGATACCAGAATGCAGCCTGACAACTTTGACTAGTTGAAGTCAGACTTACCTAGTGTTGAAAGTGAGACTTGAGCACAAATTTGCTTGAGTTAGCACTGGAGAGGCACTGCAGAAGGCAGCCAGAGGAGAGCAAAGTGCATTTTTCTTTTGTGTTTAAATGTTGTAATACTGTTTTGCAATAAGTGAAATATGTGTGATCACATAAAGGAGCAGTGGAGAAGAGATACTGAAATTCTTTGTCAATGGTTGATATATATAAATAAACATACTTCCAAAAGTTAATATTACAGTTATATAAACTTCTATAATCTAACTAATTAAAAATCTTACAGAGTAGAAATGAAGCTTGAAAATGAGCAAGATTTTTCTAAAGCTTGTTTTCTGTGCCTATGTGTTTCTGTGTGCTTCACATTCTCATGGCATGGTCAACTGGAAGGTATTCGATTGGTTATCATAGCTATGCTACTAGGAGAGCTATACTTTAAAAATATTTTTTGTTAACTAACACAGTGAGGTGCCTTTAAAGACTTGAGATAGCAATGATTTAAATGGAAAAGCCAATATGTTGTGTGTATCTGTAAGTACACATGAGTAGGGAGAGAAGTGGGCTAGAAGAAAAAAATTACTGTGGAAAAACATAAGCATATCCACAAAGTAGGATTTTGGTTTCTCAATCTATAATATTATTTCATTTCCAGATTGTGAACAGGTGGCACACACTGTTTTTTTTAGCTCTTTTTTGGCCAACCCCACATAGCTATTTCTCCATACCTACTCACATATCACCTAAGAAACTACCTAAATTGATCTCAAATGGATCTAATGAGAAAGACATGCTTGGCATCTTTGTAAAAATAATATCTATACAGCGGGCAAAGTTGCTTTAAAGTTTTTATTTGGGGAGCAATGCAAAGTATTAAAGCATCTGTTGTCTCTGCAGCTGAACTTTTCTAATATTTTTACAGCAGCTAATTTAACCTGAGTGTACGATTCCAAAGAAGGAAGTTGTAGGATAAAAAGGTAGAGCTGAATTGTATATAAATCTTTGGTGTCCTTGTAGATCTGATACACTGCCGTACTTTCCTAAGCTTATGCAAAACAGAAAGTGAAGAGGCATTTTGCAGAAAACTAAATTATACATGAAGTCATTAAAACTCACCCTTCACTTCTGATTGAGGGATTGCTGCAGTCATCAGTGAAAATAGAGGCAAAATGAAAAAATAAATAAATGAAAAACCTGATCACATTATACATTTCAGTGGAAATGTAATCGCTTAGAAGTTCGTTTGAAGTTCTTGGGTATGTGCAAAATTGCATGTAGCTGCTGAAAATAAGAAAGGGGTCATGGCACAGAGCATCCTTGTGAACCCAGAATCTATCTCTCACATGTGTGGGGTACAGAGGGCAAGAGGGAGGGTCGCCTTGGATGCTGTGCCACAAGTCTGCATATCCCAATCAGCCTCAAACTCTCCTGTTCATTTGAAATGTTTACTTGTTGTCTTGACTTGTTTTTCCACCCAGAGATGTACTTATACACATAACACACACTGTTTACTTCTTTTTCCAAAGGAGTTTTGTGACTGCCTCTTTGAAAGCATGTCTCAAGAGCGGGAGAGATGGCATTAGGAGATATACCTAATGTAAATGATGAGTTAATGGGTGCAGCACACCAACATGGCACATGTACACATATGTAACAAACCTGCACGTTGTGCACATGTACCCTAGAACTTAAAGTATAATACAAATATATATATATATAAACAAAACAAAAAACTCTTTAGGAAGGTCGTGAGATCCCCTTTTTTGAAGATCATATATCCTCAAAAATGTTCTCATTCATCAAGGATGGTCTAAATGTGAGAATTGTGAAAGAATAATGATGTAATAATGACCTCTATCAAGGTCATCTTCCATGGTGAGGAACGTGAAATGGAAAAGGCATGAAGCGGCATCTATGCAAGACTTCATAGCTCTCAAGCCCGAGGTAGCAGGGCTGGAGAAAGAAGGAAAGGCCTTTTCCGACCCTTAATTAAAGGGACTTTTGCTGGCTCTTTGCAGATTGCTGCTGGTGCCCCATATACTTCTTAATTAATTCCACCTGTGTCATTACGAAGTAAGCTCTACTGAAGAGTGGGTTAACAGCCGGGGTAAGCTCCCTGGACTGCATTTTCTTTCACTTGACACTGTGTCTTGAAGGCTCCGGCAGTGGGGTGGAGCTGCCTCTAGGAGCAGGCCTGTTTTAATCAGCATATCACAGGTCTGTAGTAGTGAGACAGAATGTCTCCCTGCTCACATGAACCGTGGCTTGACTAAGAACTCAGTGATAACGACACCTCTAAAAAGAAATAAAACATATGAGTGTTCACTATGGAGAGGATGCTCAGAGAAGCAGGGATGGTCTGTGTGTCTCCGGCACTGACTCTCAGCCTGCAGAGGGAGAGCCATGCCTGCAGAGTTTGCAGTCTCCTGGCCCTGAGATGACATCCCCAGAAAGCTTTCCGCTTCATTTGCTCTGACCCAGTGCTCATCACACAGCCTCAGCTCAGGGATCTGGCTTTCTAGATAGTGCCACTGGCTAGGGCACAGCAGGCACAACAGACACTTGGAAAGAAAATCTCCCCATTTTAAATTCATATGTTGGCATTCAGGGTTACACATCAGCGTCACTTCCATTTAATGTGTGTGCAGCCATGACTGGAAATGATGCGTCTGTAAGAGTGGGAAGTGTACGCATCTGCTAGGTCTGCTAGACTGCGTGGCTCACACAACAGAAAGTTACTTTTTCACAGTCTGGAGGCTGGAAATTCAAGATCAAGGTGCCAGCATGGTTGGCATCCTCTCCTCACATGTTGGCTTGCAGGTGGTCAGCTCTGCACACATGCCCCAGGGTCTCTGTGTGCCCTACTCACCTTTTCTTAAAAGGACATCAGTCATATTGGATTAGGATCCACCCATATGACCTTAGTTTAACTTAATTACTTCTTTGAAGGCGCCATCTCCAAATACAGTCACATTCTGAGGTAGGGGGGCTTAGGACTTCAGCGTATTGATATGAATTTGTTGTGGGGGAGTGTTCAGCCTGTAACACTAAGAAATCATATTCTTTGTTCAGGAATGCTGAGAGGTCTTGCCATTTGAGACCACCAATGGGGCAAGGCATCAGCCCCATTGGTGGGTCCCCTGTGAATCACCACCTGAGCTGCCCAAAATGGTTGCTCCAAGGCACATGTGGCTATTTAAATGTAAATAATTTACATTAAATGTTAAAATTCAGTTCCTTGGTCATCCCAGCCTCGTTGCAAGTATTCAATAGCCACAAGTGGCCCTAACAGCCATCATGTCAGGCAGTGCAGACTAGAATGTTTCTGCCCACGTAGAGCTGCCCGCTGCATTCCAGTTGCTGTGGGGTATGATGTTCATTGAGCAGGGGGCCCTTCCTTCACTTCCTTTGCAAAGCTGGTGTAACCATTATAACTCAGCTCAAATCTATCTTTTCTATGTATTTTCTACTTTAGTTTTGATTGGTCTTTTATCCTTCAAAAGTCTATCGTGGGTATTAATATGTGCCATTTAAGTTTTCTTCACATCTCTAATATGTGAGATTTAATGTTATTTTTACTGGCACAATTAGACCGTGTTGCCTGAAGAGGGGGCCTGCGTCCCCATTTTTAACTTCCACAGGCACAGAGCTGGGCACAAAGCAGGCAGGTTCAGGGTGCTGGTTGCGGGATTCTTTTTTTTTTTTTTTGAGACAGAGTCTCACTCTATCGCCCAGGCTGGAGTGCAGTGGCGCAATCTCGGCTCACTGCAAGCTCCGCCTCCCGGGTTCACGCCATTCTCCTGCCTCAGCCTCTCCGAGTAGCTGGGACTACAGGCGCCCACCACCACACCCGGCTAATTTTTTGTATTTTTTAGTAGAGACGGGGTTTCACCATGGTCTCGATCTCCTGACCTCGTGATCCGCCCGCCTCGGCCTCCCAAAGTGCTGGGATTACAAGCGTGAGCCACCACGCCCGGCCGCAGGATTCTTTTAATCACTGCACAGCCATTGTGCGTGGCCCTCCAGAACAAGAATGTAAGGGCAGTTCTACATTGGCAGAAACATTCTTCTTTTTCCTGAGCACAATGCCCTTGAGATCCATCCAAGTTGTTGTCTATATCATTAGTTCATTCCTTTTTGCAGCTCAGTAATATTCCATGGTATATGGATGTACTAGAGTTTGTCTAGTCATTCCCTTAGGGAAGAGCAATTTGACTGTTTCCAGGTTTTGGTGATGACAAGTAAAGCTATTATGGATATTTATTTACAGAGTTTTGTGGGGATATAAATTTTTGCTTCTCTGTGATAAATCCCAGCAGTGCTGTTGCTGAGTCATATAGTAAATCTGTTGTTGTTATTGTTTTTTTTTTTTTGAGACAGAGTTTGGCTCTTGTCGCCCAGGCTGGAGTGCAATGGCGCGATCTCGGCTCACTGCAACCTCCACCTCCAGGGTTCAAGCGTTTCTCCCGCCTCAGCCTCCCTAGTATATGGGATTACAGGCGGCCACCACCACACCCAGCTAATTTTTGTATTTTTAGTAGAGACAGGGTTTCACCACGTTGCCCAGGCTGGTCTCGAACTCCTGGCCTCAAGTGATCCACCCACCTCAGCCTTCCAAAGTGCTGGAATTACAGGTGTAAGCCACTGCTGGGGCCTCTTTTCATGAGCATAATTTACAACTGTAATGACAAAATGAGGCAAGGATTTATGTCAATTAACAGGCTTACATCTATGAGATATTTTGGGTAAAAATTTTAGCATGGTATTTGGAACACAGAGAGCTGCATTTGCTATCTTGTGTTATTGTTAGTGTTATGTTATTTATTTATGTTTTTTGAGACAGAGTCTTGCTCTGTTGCCCAGGCTGGAGGGCAGTGGTGAAATCGTAACTCACTGTAGCCTCAACCTGAAGAGATCCTCTTGCCTCAGCCTCCTGAGCCTGAGTAGCTGGGACTATGGGCATGTGCCACTATACCCAGCTAGTTTTTTTTAATTTTTGGTAGAGGTGGGGTCTCGCTGTATTGCCCGGGCTGTTCTTTCTCCTGGCCTCAATCAAGCCTTCTGCCTTGTTTTCCCAAAGTGCTGGAATTACAGGTGTGATCCACCACACCTGGCCACCATTGTTCTTATTAATACTACTGAATTGGTTATTTATTGTGATTTTACTAAAAGAATTCTTATGTCGTCAAAATCGTTTGAGCCTGCATTTTTTTCTTATGACATTTCTTGGCAAAACCTTAGATTCCCTTTCAGGAATTTTCTTTGCTGAAACAACAATCTCTAGCTATTGTGTGAAAGTCCATTCTGGTAATGTGGGTCCTCCAAGGGCATTAGCTCTCGGCTGTTTGCATTTCAAAATTGACCCTCAAGTTTACTTTCATTTACTTTCAACTCTGTTGGCTTCTTGAAAATGTTTTAAGGCAGTACATCTAATAAGCATAAAGCATCTTACTTTTAGTTTAATCCCAAGCCTTGTAGTTCCAAATAAAAAAATTGAACCACGTGCCCCCAAGGTTTTAATCTAATATCTGGTTTCTTGAACTGGGGCCAGCTCTTCATTTTTTAAAGGATCAGCAGATTCTAAATACAACTTTTGGCAACTTCCTTTTAGCATCTGACCTTGGTTCACTTAAACTAATTGTTATCCTTTCAGCAGACTGTGATTCTGAAGGGGGAGAAACACTATACTGTAAAATGTTAGAGGAGTTTTTAACATTTAGGGTATAATGCCCTCCATGTAAAATGTCTCTCTTCAGTATTACTCTCTGAAACATGATGGTAATTTATTTAAAACTAGATATAAGTATATACTTTTTAAAAAACATATTCAAGAACCAAGCCTCAAAAATATTAAATTTGAATGCACTCAGGATGCATGAATCTTCTGATTTATAATTATCATCTATTTTTCCTTATACAGAGCTCCTCCTATGTTCCAGGTAGATGCTAGGTGCTGAGAATGTGAAAGACTCAGCCCCTTCCCTTGTAGAGTTTATAGTCTGGGGAGGACAGAGATGTTTGTGATTCTAATGACCTGTGCATTTCCATCAACATTCTACAAGTTCTACACATTCTACTAATAACATGCCAATTCAGTGGCACTTTATATGTGCAAGCCAGCATGGTTTTTTCCACTGACATTCACAGGTTTTAATACAGAAAGCAATCCTGTTAAACAATTTAATTATAAAAATTCTACTGTAAACATTAAAAAACAAATTCAGTAACCTACCTGTGGTCACACAGTTAGGAATCAGTCAGAGCTGGGATTTAAGCCCAAATCTTCTGGTCCTACATCTCATTCTTTTGCCTCAGCACCGCTTAAGCCAAGATAAGATGGTGAATTCAGTTTTCCCCAAGTGTGAGATGCAAACAACTGATGATGTACAAGGTGATTTTTAGGAGGCCCACCCATGGGGAATAAGCTGTGCTGAATCGCAGGTGAGAAAGTGATTGGCTTTCCCGTTAGTTGTCTTTCAATACTTTTGATTCACCAGTGAACCTTGGTTTGAGGCAAGCGTTCTCTCTCAGCCAAAGGAGAAGAGGCCTGGCCTCAGGCTCCGAAGTAGTCAAGCAGCACTGCCTGGCTGGATTGGATACTATTGCTTCGTTTTTGTTGTCTCGACTTTTTCTATTATCTTTACCTGAGGTAAGAGTTCTTGGCTTGGCTGGCCGTGGTGGCTCACGACTGTAATCCCAACACTTTGGGAGGCTGAGGTGGGCAGATCCCTTGAGCTCAGGGGTTCGAGACCAGCCTGGGCAACATGATGAAAACCTGTGTCTATAAAAAATACAAAAATTAGCTGGGCATGGTGGTGTGCACCTGTAGTCCTAGCTACTCAGGAGGCTGAGGCAGGAGGATCACTTGAGCGCAGGAGGATCACTTGAGCTCAGGAGGTCAAGGGCTGCAGTGAGCTGAGATCACACCACTACACTCCAGCCTGGGCAACAGAGTGAGACTTTGTCTCGAAAGTGATGCGAAGTTTCATTTGCAAGTACTGTAAATGCATTTGCATATACACAAGTTAAATTTACATCATTCAATAACAGAGGGAAGTGGTGAGGGGATGAGGGAAGTGGTGAAGGTGTACATGAGTGACTAAAATTTGGAAAGACCTCGTGAGTTGCTGCTGAGTCCTCCTGACTGCCTTTGTCACTTGCCTCTAGGGATTCTCATTTGCTCCTTCCCATCTGCTAGTTGCAACTTCCCAATTTCAAAGCACATTAGTGAAATGAGTAACGTTTCAAGGGAGTACATTCAGATGACTACAGCATTCACCCAAGATCTACTGTGAGATGATGATCTCTCTGTTTTGAGAGGTGAATTGGTTCTTCCAGGATTCCCAAGGGTGGCTGTAACCACCTCTGACTCTACAGATGAGTGATCAGCACCACGTGGAAACTTCTGCCATGCCAGGATTTCTGCTCCATACCAGTGCAGGCTCATTGTTTTCACTTATTTAGAATCTCATATTTACTCTTGTAGACTAAGGCTGATTGCCAAGACTTCCCTTACAAGAAGTAATCCATGTGATCTAAAGTGAGAGTATTCACATTCTTCAATAAGATATGACATTTGGCTAAAAGTCAGTCTTTAAATAAAAGGAGAGCCTCTATGACTCTACAGATAACTTTGGGTTATAAAGTTCCATACAAGTGTTTGCTTTTAAGAGTTGAACTCTTCTGGCAGAGTAAATTGAGATGTAATCATTTTTCGCTAAACTGTTTGAAAAGATATTTCTAACCTTATTTTCTAAATTTCTAAAATAATTTTCTGTTCTAAATTTTGATCTTTAGTTACCATGACTTAAGTATTGCAGGAAGAGCCTGGGAATTGTACTGATGGGTTTTATAAATTAATAGGTGTCAAAAAAAGAGTCACAAATATCACATTAAAATTCCTTTTTCTGCTATACTTATTCATTTCCAAGTCTGTCATCTCTTAAAAAAAAAAAAGTATCCTTAGATTTTCAGTCACATTTGATGGAGTTTATGTGCTCTGATTTCTGAAGTGAGGACATTTTAAAACTTCACAGTTCTCCAAGAAATACCAGGAAGAGGATGTTTGCTTTAAAAAAAAGAAAAAAGAAGGACAAGAATAAAACCCCCACCCAACTTCCAAATACTGTATAGAGTCAGTGAAGGAAAAATACAGACATGGGAGGAAAAATTGGAAAAAATTATCTTGGAGACAACAGCAAAAACTGGCAGTCAAGTCAGTAAGGATGTACTGTCATCAAGGTCTCAGGTTTTCATATTAGAACGAGAATAGTAACAGGTGGCCTTGAGGGAGCACTGGCTGCATGCTGGGTGTGTCACACATGTTGAGTCTCACCGCCCTTCATGTGGCCACGGTGTCGGGAGGGAGACTTGCTCAGTTTTCAAATAGGAAAGTGACAGGTGCCCTGGTATGTTTATAACAGCTCACTCTGGGACAAGTTTATAAACTGGAGGGTGGCAAAGAGACCAGTCAGGTAGCTACTGCAATAATGCAGGCAAGAGATGGGTTGGAGGCTGCTCTCCAAAGGAAGGGAGCAGCTGAATTTCCACAAAAACAGCCATCTGCTCTCTAGATGTTTTCAAGATGCCTTTTCCAAGGAGGTATTCTTACTGCTCTCTGAGGATCTGGGCGCATTTGCACAGGCTCACTGTCAAAGTCAGGTGCAGAGGTGGAAGAAATTACAGCTCTTGAGTAGTGCGAACATCCCAAACTCTGGCAATATCTGCATCAGAGGCAAAATGAAAATTGCTGTCTCTCTGAAATGTGGGGTGACAATCGTGGAGACAGGACCTAAGCCTAGCGTGACTTATAAAAACACAGATACTTTCAGCTGCCTCTAAAACAGAGCAGTCCTCTTTGGGGGACCTGTGACAGATTGCTCACTGACATCACTATTTTGACACCCCATTAAGTTACCATGGCCTCTTTGGGTTTGCAAGGGCACTGCAGTGAGAACAGGGGCAGATCCAAGTTCCAGAGTCTTCAAAGATTGATCTTATTGATATACATGGGAATCAAGAGATAGGCAACTCGAAAAAGTCAGCTTTGACCAAGTTTTATGTAATAAATCTAAACACATAGAAACCCTTTGGTCCAGCTTCTCCAGGACACCATCCTCATTCCATAAGAAGCAGCAGAGACTCTTGCAGGAAGAAGGAATCTGGAAATGCAGGCTTTGACTTCCAAACTGATGAAATATTCTTGTGATGAGCCCTTGAGAGCCCCTGAAGGGGGGTGCCAAGGAAAAAAGGACTCCCTGAAATGCAGCTGAGAGCTTCATCATGGACAAGATGACAGAGGCACCCAGCCTCGAGAAGACATTCCAGATAAGGGGGAGCCCCAGGCATGGCTGAGGATGTAGGTCTCTGTTATTAAACTGTTTTCTAGGGAACAAAAGAAAAGAGCAGTGCAGGCCAAGAAAGGGTTCAATATCCCCTAACACCCACCCTCTGCTTCTTACAATTAATGCCCTACTGACACTCACCCCAATTATATCAAAATCATCTCCTTTTTGGAGCCACCTTACTCTGCATCAGTCTACAATCCCACAGAACATTGGCCTTGTCCAAGGAATGTTCAGCAGCCGTGAACACTCCGCAGTTACTGTTTTCATGACTATTTCCCCTTGTCACTCACTTGAAGGATATGTTTTTTTGCTCTTGCCACTTGATCAGTGGTTCTCAACTTATTTCTGCTCCAGTGCTCTTGAGGGCTGTGTCACTTCATTAGCGGGAGCTGACTACCACAGTGCTTCTGAAGGTGGGAAGAAAGGGGACTTTTGAAATTGAGCAAGTTTGAAGAGAAAGAAAGGCAACTTGATTGAGGGTCCCTCCAGGGTGTCCATACATCACCAGGAAGCATCGCTGTGCAGGTGGTGATAGGACTGTGCCACTGAACTGGCTCATTCCATAAAACATGGTAACAAGAAATCCTTGGTGGCTTAAGACCCATGGCCAGGGTGACTTCAGAATGCCACATGCACAGTGCAATGCAGCAGGCACAAAGCCACAGGTTCTGGGCCAGTTTTGTGGCCAAATGGAGGCGCACTAAGTTCAGAGTGGAATGGCCTTGGCTCGGGTCCCAGCTCTTCTGTTTACCAGCTGTGTGATTTCAGGGGAGCCACTCAATGTCTTTCATACTAAATTTCCTTATCTATATAACAGGATTAAAATGCTCACCCCTGATAGAGCTTCACAAACCTCATAAGCATGTATGGATCAACAGGAAATATATGACATTGCTGTGAAAAGGCACTTGTAAAATCCCTCATTCAGAGTAATATTCAGTAGAATAAGAAACATATTGTAAAGCTCAGTCAGACATCATGGGGACTGTTTATAGGCATGAAAACATTGTGTGTGTGTGTGTGTGTGTGTATATATATATATATTTAGGTGGCAAACCTCAATCCCATTATCAAAAGAGAAAGAGCTATTAGGTAAAGGAAGATAATTGTATGATAACAATTGCCAAGATCGTGATGGCTGCTCTGAATCCTGCAAAATAGAAAAATTCTGCACAATTTCAAACTGGATTAAGTTGCAATAAAAAGTGGCCAGAGATTTGCAACTTCTTTAAAAGATCAATGAATGTTCACATTTAGATTTCAGTTTGTTTAGAAACCTAGTTTGTGTGTCAAGATTCTTGTTTTCACCCAATTCTTACCTCTCTTACCCATGAAGCATCACATGCTCCTTTTGCCTGCCTTTGTTCAAGACACTGGAGAATGACAGTGACCATTGCCATCACTGTGCCTGAACTTCTGGGGCACTCTGCTTTGTGGCCCATCAGGCAAAGTTAGGTGTCTTCAGTTGCTTTAGTGCTATAGCAATAAATAGTTTATATGGGATCTAATAAAATGCGACGCTTCGAAGCACCAGAAGAGAAGTCTGAGCAGAAAACAAAGAAAGTTCACAGACTTTGCATGCCCCAGTGAGTTCATCTTCCTTCTTTCAGGGTGACGACTTTAGTCATTTTACATGCACAATTTTATTCATATGAGAAAGGGAGGAAAAATTCTATTTCAGAAGCATCTAAAAAACTTGACCCTGCACTGCCTGAAAACATACTGCACATTATGTACGGCCTTGACCTGCATCCCTTTCTTTCTGGCAGCTTTTCTGTTGAATAGGATTTTTTTCTCCTTTTTTGATATCTAGGAGCTGTGGCATTTTTAACAGACTGCATCATTTTGGAGTAATGTTCTCTTGAGGTGGGCAACTGAGATGTATAATTATATCCTGTGGAAAATGATGGTGGTATGGGGGGTGGGGAAGGAGGTTATTGAATCACAAAAACATGTTTCCTATTCAGAAAAAAATGACAGTATGCAGGATGTTCAATTTCCTTCTGCTCTGTGCCCATGGAGAGTGCAGCATCTTCAAGTGGGGAAGTCATTAGTATTCACTGGAGCTTGCCTGGTTTCATTTTTATTGTTTTGGAGACTTATTACTCTTTCAGAGTGGTTCCCAGGTCTGTTGCCTCCTTGCAGTATACATGAGCTAAGGTAGTCAGAGGAAACACTTTAATTACATTTTAAGTAGAGTAAAAGCATAAGTATATTTATGAAAATTCTAACAGAAGGTGCAGTGAGACCATTAACTTAAATCCCAAAAATACATCTAGTGTTTTTTTCATAATAGGAAGTTCATAGTTGGTGTGTTAAATTATACCTGCATATTTAAAATCTGCCCTAAACACTAAATATTGCCTAAATGTGCGTATTATATTCAAAATCCCACCTATAAAACTTGTGCTGGGAGCAGGGGCCATCATTGCCTGCCTCCCACACCTGTCCTTAAGTTGCTGCTCTGCAGATGGGATGTCCTCAGGGGCTGAATGATGCTTTTAGCCTTGGTTCCCTCAGCCATCCCTCCTGCTCTCTCTCATTGGGCCTCTTGTTCAAAATTATGCCTGAGCTTTGGTCGAATAATTTGATTTTAGCAAGCCTGAACATAATTCTGTCAAGGGAAGACTCTGAGGTGAGAGTTAGAGGAGGAGTTGGAGGTTGTGCTTAAACTTGAACGTAAGGATTTGTCTCAGGCATAGAGAGATGCAAGGAGAAGATGTGCAAAATTTCCTCCCAGAGACCAGAAGCCAGCATATGCTTAGGAAATCCTTACTCCAAAGAACAAAGTTCTTTTCTTTCTATCGCACTGGGAGGATTCAAAACCTGATTGTCTTTACTTTCAACAAGTTTGAGAGGAACCCTTCTTTTTTACAATATAAATTATTTGGTGGTTACTTCCCAAGAATATTGGTTCAGAGTAGAATTCTTCTTAAAGCATTCAATATTCAATTTCTGTAATTTTAAAAGAACATGTGTAACTTTTGACCTCTTAAAGATAAAAAGATAGCTAAAGAACCTTTTATTCTTGCCCAAAGAAAAATGCTCAGGCGAACATCTTATAAAATGTGCATTGACTTTGCTTAATTTATTAAAAGATATTTAAAAGTGAAACAGTATGTGAAAAGGAACATAATAGAATAATTGCATAGTAAAGTTACACATAACCCAATGTTATTTGATTTTCCTCAGGCACATTTTACTGTTGTGTTTATTAGTGATTATGCCCATCTCATGGTCTGCCCAAAAAAAAAAAAAAAGGAAGGAGACTGGACTCACAGGGTCATTAGAGAATCCTCAGTCTCTCTAGGGAAGGAAGAATAAAGGAAGTATATCTGCCACCTCTACAGCTGCACATCTGTGGCAGTCCTGGCTGCAAACCAGACATGAAGCAGTATTCTAAGGCACTGACGGCAGTGTTCCTATCCCAGTTACTATACTTGCCCTGAGAATTGTTAGCCAGGAAAGCAACCAGGAGCACACAGTCTGAGAGATCCATGTACCGTATCATAGCTTCTCTGAATATTCAGTGGCTCCAGAGCTACAGATGAAGTTTTATTTTCTAACTAAAAATTTAAACAATTGGCTTTTGTCTCACTTTAGGCATAAGAGGGAGTCTAAAGTAAATATTTTCTCAGATATCTTGAAAGTATATGCTAGAAAAAAGCTGTAACATTCAAAACTGGATCCGTCTTAGGAAAAAACATTTTTAATCTCCATAACAAGAGGAAATAAAAGCCAAGGCAACCAATCTAGAAAGCCTTTCCCTTTTCTCTCTGGGCTCCCATAGGTATATTACTTGTTTTCTAAGCCAGGGATAAGGAGACATGGTCTTAATAATCCAAATGTATCCATGGGGAAATTGGCTATATAAGTGGAAGGAACACTTAGAGAAAATGCAAGACACCGTCACCCTATCTGTATGGAGTCAGGAGACAGTGACATTTATGTATGGAGGCACTAGTTATCTGACCTTTTCCTCAGAGCATCTCTAATTTTGTTTTGTTTTTTAAAAAAATACATTTTGCCATTCATAGTGATTCATATAATTCCTGGATAAGAAGTTGGGAGGCTCATTGCAAGAAGTTGAACTTTTCCTGCAATGGCTTCCATGCAATGAACACATATCATGAATGAGAAGAAAAATTCCTATTTTATAGAAGTAATCAATAGTTAAAATTTAGGTGACATTTTTTATATTCTTTTGTTGTAAACATTCTTTCAGAGACAAGCAAAGATAATCTTGGCATGGAAAACAATTGTTGGCCATGTGTATTTAAGTTGACTTAATAGTGTTTACTTCTCAAGGTCATTGGGGTAAGAGTGGTAGAGAAAAAGCAGTGGATAAAGAGTCAGAAAACACTGACTTCTAATCTAGGTTGTGTTAGAAGATCTTGAGGTTTCTGTCTTCATCTCATGTCCCTCAGCTGTAAGGGACAGCTCATGTCCTCTCCTCCAGTGAGGATCAGGTGAGAGGATGGACTCATTCATCTGCACATACTTTTGATGCTCTCATAATAAGTGCTCAGAGATGGATAAAACTTGGGCCCCATCTGTAGGAAAACATTTTGGGAACTGTAGTGCTCAAATGCAGTACAATTGGTTATTATTTCATTTGTTGATTTGTGTCTGTTTCTTGGTCACCAATTAAATGAAAATAATACAACTAAAATAACTATTTTTAAATACAAGGGCTATTGGCAGTCCTGTGGTAACCACAAATACTGAAGAAACACAGCTGTGATGTGAGCATCATTCCCCACAAGGGAGCCTCTGTGTATCCAGAGAGGGCAGGGACTCTCATGTGGCTCGGGCCCCCAAGTGAAGGCTCAGGGAATCTAGGGGCATTTTCTGTATGAGTTGAGGCTGTGGATTTACTGGAAGACTTCAAGGTCTCAAAGTCAGTTTTCTTCTTCCATCTTCCTACAAAAAACAAAATCTGAGAACTTTTTAGATGGGTGGAAAAGGCAGAGGGAAGTGAAATTGGTAATTAATCATGACAAACTCAAAGTGGAATTAAATTGTTGGAAGTCAAATAGTAGTTATTACTCAACTATAAAATTATTGTCATTCATAGAGTAACAAAGACAGTATTCAGAAAAGAGTATCTGACTTTAAAATCCCTGAAGCTATTTTTAAATGCATGTTATGTAGCAGAATAGAAGCTACATGTTTGAATAAATCCCCTGATTATATAAAGGTCTTGTTCTAGATGGAATCAGCTAGCGATTTTTAATGATAGTATTTGTATTGAGTTAATTTATTAATAACCTGAAGATGTTTTTATTTGCATTTGCCCTGTATCATACAGGGTTTTACTTTTTGTATTAGTCCATTCTCATGCTGCTGTGAAGAAATACCCGAGGCTAGGCACAGTGGCTCACTCCTGTAATCCCAGCAGGTGAATCCCAAGGCGGGTGAATCACTTGAGGTCAGGAGTTCGAGACCAGCCTGGCCAACACGGTGAAACCCCGTCTGTACTAAAAATACAAAAATCAGCTGGGCGTGGTGGTGCATGCCTGTAATTCCAGCTACTCGGGAGGCTGAGGCACAAGAATCATTTGAACCCAGGAAGCAGAGGTTGCAGTGAGCTGAGATTATGCCACTGTACTCTAGCCTGGGTGACAGGGTGAGACTCTGTGTCAAATTAAAAAAAATAATAAAAAAGAAATACCCAAAACCGGGTAATTTATAAAAGAAAGAGGTTTAATTGATGCACAGTTCCGCAGGGCTAGGGAAGCCTTGGGAAACTTACAATCACGGCAGAAGGGGAAGCAAACACATTGTCTTTACCTGGTGGCAGCAAGGAAGAGTGCCAAGTGAAGGGTAGGAAAAGCCACTTATAAAACCATCAAATCTCATGAGAACTCACTCACTATCAGGAGAACAGCATGGAGGTAACCACCCCCATGATTCAATTACCTCCCACCAGGTCCCTCCCACAACACATGGGGATTATGGGAACTACAATTGAAGATGAGATTTGGGTGGGGACACAGCCAAACCATATCACTCTTCAACTAGCGATGCATAGTGTGAATCTGTTAATACAGCTGTTCATATATAGCACATCTGATCCTACCATGTTTTTGAAATGATAAATATAAGGTAAAAACTATTATGATAATAAAGTGTTACCTGTGATCATAACTAAGGGACCTTAAGATAAGCAGATTAAACCTCTTAACTCTTAGGTTTGTAGTGTTACTTTTTTCAATCTTCTGTGTTGTGTTATAAAATGGTGTTGCTCAACTGTTTTGTTGGTTGGATGTACGGAGGACAAGATCTGAAGCCTGAGGGCAGGACAGACCTGGGGCTGGGGTCTTCTCCAGCCAGTCTCTGATGCAAGCTCGGTTGTATGGTAACAGCAGTATCCATACCCACCAGGCCACAGAAAAGGCATGGACTTGACAAACTATGTCAAGTCCATTCCATTCAACTGTGGAATGAAATCTGCAGACTGGATAAGTAGACTTTCCAAGCCTTAGAGCCCGTCGCACACTTAAGCTGCAGAAATAAAGCTTCATTTTGAAATCAAAGCCAAAACATACTACAGCCAAACACCACAGTTATTCATTCATTCAATAACTAATTACTGGATTCCAAACATAAATGATGAACACATAGCCCCCACTCTCAGGGAGTCCACAGCCTGGAGGCAGAGACAGACATAGAAACAACAGAGGATGCCAAGCACTGTCCACTTAGTGGTCAGAATACTGTGCAGCACACAGGCAGGCAGAGCGGGGCACAGATACCCCATGGCGTCTGCAAGCAGTGTGTCCTACTGCAGCAGTGCTAAGCAACAATTTACCTCATGAGGGAGAGTCAGACCCATAAAAAGGAATAAATAGATTCTACCTAGCGACAGACTTATCTCAAAATATTGTAAATGGTGGAAATGGCCAAGATGGCTGAACACCACAGGTGAGATGGAGACTGGGGAGGAAGGAAGAGCTTCTGTTTGGGAGAGAACTGGAAAGCCACCCTGGAGCACATCTGAGGACACGAGTCCCTAATGCCATGTTCTCTGGCCCCAAAGCATTCCCAAATGGTGCTCTCATTCATCTGCTCGCCCTTCATCTCTTCCTCTTTCCCTCTCTCTTCCTTCCCGGTGGGTGCCAGGAAGTACATGAGTACTGTGGCAAAAACAAGAAATAGCTTTACTGAATTCTGTTCACTTCCATCCTTTTCCCATAACCTCCTCACGTAGTTGACCACATAAAGGTAAAATGTAACGTGAACTAAAGTGGAAATAAAGTCACACTTTTTTTTTTACTTGTCCACTGAGAGTAGGGGACATTTTCATTACAACTTGAACAAAAAAATATTGAATAACCTGAAGATTAAAGACTCCAGGCATCATAGTGCCAAATCCTAAATAAATGGACATCTAAACTCCATTAAAAATGAAGAGAAAACTTTGGCGGAGTTTATTACAGGATTTTAGCCTGGAAGTCATGAAGTCTCAGCTTACTTACTCTCATGTTTTAACCAAAAATAACCTTTCTTCAATTAGCAATTAGTGAGAAAAAGACATCACTGTATCTCTTACAAGAATATTGAAAAATGACAATATAATTAAGAAATTGAGTGAAACATTAATTTTTCTGTATTAAATATTCAGGTGGGATGGGGATGAACATGTGACCATTTTTACTCGGTTATACAGAGAAATTGTGGGTTCACTCTTCAGCCTCCATCCCTGTGTTTGTAAGATACTAACTGAAGGAAAATAAAGTTTAGAAAAAGCTAAATGAAATATTTAAAATATAATATAGTGTAATAATCCCTTGTCTCATTCCTGTGGGCATTCTTTCCTTCTTGACCCTTGTTCTACGTTTTTTAAGAACATCCTCCATTGTTAAGATCCCTCTGTTTACTGCGCCAAATTGTAATTCTCAGTCTCACTTTCCTTCTAGAGCTTCTTTGAAGGGCAGTCTGCACCATGGGACTCGGCTAAGAAAGATGAGAACAGGATGAAGAACAGATACGGGAATATCATTGCATGTAAGTGTCAACAGTGTCATTGTGCTGTTGTAGAACTTCCTTTCCGCATCTAGTAAGATTGACCACCAGGCTCATACAGAGGAAATTTACAGTGCAATTACCTCCTTCATCCGTCTAGAACAGCTGGTGTTATGCTCGTACTAAAGAAAGGAATAACTATCTACCCCCACTTCATCATTGTACTGTTGTCGTGGGCCCTGTTTTCCTTTTAGATTTAAGGTTTGGGTAACACAGGTAACGTTAAAATGCTGAGAAGGAAAATGCATTTTGGGTGGAGTAAACATTATAGTCCTAATGTTTCCCAGCTGCTACGTGAGAATGAATGGAAATAATGATGCACAGCTTTCCTTAATGCAAGGAGCTCAGAGTTCTCTGAAAACATTAACTCATTAATCCTGTGGACACTGGGTTAGGTAGGTCAGTAATAGCCCCATTTTAAGGACAGGAAACTGAAACTCAGAAGTTAAATGATACTCCCCATATCACAACACTCATTAGCAAAAGAGCTAGGATTATAGCTTAGACATTCCCAGTGCCTGTGAAACTGAATGTTACCAACCCATAATGCCTTGGATGGTTTTTAAGTCGAGCCCAGCCTCATTAATGTTCCATAACAATGCTGAGACACGTGCTAGATTGATGAAACCCCTTCTCCCAAGGCCCGCACTATCCATCCCCCACACTAAACTGCTCTCCATCATCCATGACTGCATCAAGGCACTGATGGGCCCGCTGTAGCCGCCTAACGTAATTAATACTACTTATAAAGATACATAGATTTTAAAAAACAACACAACAATGCAGATTAGGCCAAGAGAACATCTCGCTCCTCATGTCTCATTTCTTATGAGAGAACAAACTTGGGAGGTTTGGTTATTCCAGGGGAGCGATCTATTAGCTTTATTGATTGTGAAAGTGCTGTTAAACTGTCTTTGCCTGAGTTCACATTTCTTAGTGTGACAGTACAGATTCTCTAGCAGTGCTGCCCACAGAATTTCCTGTGACTGTAATCCTAGCACTTTGGGAGGCTGAGGTGGGAGGATTGCTTGAGGCCAGGAGTTGGAGACCAGCCTTGTCAACAAAGCGAGACTCTGTCTCTACAAAAAAATTTTAAAAATTAGTTGGGCGTGATGGTGTGTGCCTGCAGTCCCATCTACTCAGGAGGCGGAGGCAGGCAAACATGGGGATGGCCCTGTATTGATTGTTTCCTTTCTATAAAACGTCTGTGAGCTCCCCACCACATTCCAAGCAGATTTTCTCCTTTAAACCTCCAGAGATCCTGCCCACTTTGTCTCCACTTGACCCATGTGGGTATTTGATATACAGCTGTTTGTCACAGGAACACTGAATTCTGTTCCTGTACACATTGCTCATCACAGCTGGACAGAGAGTATGTACTTAAAAGGGTCCAATAATCCATCTCTTCATTCAATAAATATTTATTCATCACTTTCTTTTTGCCAGACTCTGTGGGAGGCACTGCTATAAAAAGATAATGAAGGCTGAGGCAGGTGGATTACATGAGGTCAGGAGCTTGACACCAACCTGGCAAACATGGTGAAACCCCGCCTCTACTAAAAAGACAAAAATTAGCTGGGCGTGGTGGCATGTGCCTGTAATCCCAGCTACTCGGGAGGCCGAGGCAAGAGAATTGCTTGAACCTGGGAGGTGGAGGTTGCAGTGAGCCGATAATGCCACTGCACTCCAGCCTGGGTGGCAGAGCAAGACTCCAGAGGTCTCAAAAAAAAAAAAAAAGAAGAAGATAATAAAACACAAGATACTGCCCTCCTAGTAGTTACAGTCTAGTGCAGGGGGTTGGCAAACTTTTTTCTGTAAAGGGTCCAGTAGTAAATGTGTTAGCCTTTAAAGGCCAATCTCAGTCTCAGTTCAGCTTCTTGGCTCTGCTGTTTTCATGCAAAAGCAGCCACAGACAATACAGAAACAGATGGGTCTGACTATGTTCCAGGGAAACTTTTTTTCAAAGCCAGGCAGTGGGCTACTTTTGGCCCACAAACAGTAGTTTGCTGACTCCTGGTTTAGTGAAGAACAGATTCCACAAGGAGAACTTTTTCTTACCCCCCAGGGCACATTTCTACCACCAAGATAGTTTTCAATTCTCAGGACCCTGAACTTAGGATCAATTTTTTCAGCACCCCAAATAGAGGTATCAAATGTGATTTGTGTGTCTGGCACAATGTTGTCAGAGGCAGGATGTGTTTAAATCTACCTCCTACCACCATGAATTTGTAGTCTGTGGCCAGATCAGGATAAGACATGCATGAAATAATAGATCTCATGAAATAATAATAACATAAATAAATGGAGAATGTGTTGTGAGGACACCACTGGGGACTTGAAGGAGAAGGGTGAGTGGATGAGCGGCAGACTGATCAGGAAAAGACCTCTCGGGCAAAAGAGAAGGACATAGGGTTTAGAGATGGGAGGAGCAGTTTGGAGTCCTTGTCCTACCACGTACGGCTCAATGACCTTGGGTGAGTCATGAGCCTTCTCAGTGTCAGAATTTCCTGACAAGATCACGTGTTGTGGAAATGAACAGAAATGCCACATTAAAAGAATGTTGATCGTTGTTACCTGAAAAAAAGTCTCACTTCTTCATTACTTCTGTGTTACTCCTCTTGAGTTTAGAAGATTCATTACTTCATTTAAAATGAAAAAAAAAAATCAGCATGTTGAAGTCTCAGATTCCAAGTGATGAGCTGGTAGGTAATTCAGGGACCATCCTGTTCCTTCCTGGTGAGCACTTCTGTGTGCAGTGGCCCACTTCTGCCCAGGCGGGACTCTGGCTTCCGTTTCCAGGCATTGCAGTGGGCTGTCATTTACCCATGACTTCTGGGACTACATTTTCTAGCCCTCACCACTCTCCATCCCATCCCTTCCTGTGGTCTTTTAGTGTTTCTTTACTGGGTTGTGTTATTTTTGTATCTTTCTAGAGACAGTGTCAAAAAGAGACTTCTCTGTCCAGCCTCCTAATCTTCCTCTCACCTTCCATGGCGTCCTGAAGCCCTTCCCTGGGTATCTGTGTTACTCCTTCCTCTAGTTTGCTGTTGCTTCCTATACCCACACACACATAATGACCCACACATACATCATGACTCACACGTACATAATGGCTGTTTCTTCATGGGCATAGTGAATAGTATTACCATCCCCCGCCTAAAAATTATGTAACTGTAGAAAAGTCAGTTTCACTTCCTGTAAAGTCTGCTTCCTAGAGCCTCGGACTTGGGATAACACCACTAACTAGGATGAGGAATTGGGAATTCAGTCAGCATATCTTAGAGGTTCTTGTTAGTGCTTTTCAAAGAACACAGAAGTAGTGTAATGATCACGTTCATTGTTTTGCAGCAGTGTTTGCATATAAAATAGTTTTAATGGTCCTTAAAACTGTTTATTGGCTTTTGCTCTTAAGTAAGTTAACTTTTCCCTTGTTTACACTATAAATTTGCTGAGCTAGCCCCTTCCAAATATAAACCAACACCCTACCCACCATTACCGCCCCTCCACACACAAGCCTAGCCCTCCTAATACTCTCAACAGTTCCTAACTATAATTAACTCTAAGCTTAAGGCACACACCAAATCTCCCTACTAACGAGGCAGCCCCCTTGCAGCCGGCTCCTCTTTCTAGGGGCTGGTAATTGGAGATAATGAGCCAGAATCTGCAGAAGCTTCCCAGGCTCCCTTCCTCCTCTCTTCTGATCTTTATTCAACAAGTATGTATTGATCTGCCATGTGCCAGGCACAGTCATTCTTTCAACAGATATTTGCTGAGTGCCTGTTACACACCACACACTATTCTAGGTGTCAGCAACAGAGCAGGGAACAAAGCAGACAGGATGCTGTGCTGGTGTCGTGCTGCACCTTCTTGTGGGCAAGACAGGAGCAATTGCTGAGTGCAGGGTGTAACACCCATGTTAGGAGGTGAGGTGAGCACAGGGCAAGGAAAATGAAGCAGGGAATGGAGATTGGTCAGGGTGGGTGATGTTTTTAGATTGTGGTCAAGAAAAGCCTCCTTGAGGGGATGAGATGCCAACCAGGACTTGAAACAGGTGAGAAGGCGGAGGAGTGTGTCCGCCCAGGTGGCCGGTACAGCAGGGAAGGCTGTGCTGCGGGACCATAGGGAGTGGGGTGCGGGCAGAGGTGGGAGATGCAGGGACTCTGGGGTTACCACAGGAGCAAGAGCTGACAGAGCCCCTGCCCTCCTGAAGCTGACGGTCCTGGAAGATTTCGTGGGGGAGAAGGGGGTGATATAAATGATTACAAAATAAAATTCAAGTTAAGGACACAGAAGGAGTTAACATGGTACCATGAGAACTCACAACGTGGGGACTGAGTGAGGAGGTATGGGAAGGCCTCCCTGAGGATGGGACATGGAAAACAACTGAACAGAGGGGACGGAGCAGGGAGGATGCTGCAGAATTGGGAGGGGGGTCATGTGAACAGACTCTGTCATGCTGGGGAGCCCCTTGGGTCTGAAGAACTAAAGGAAGGCTGGGTGGCTGGAGCTGGAAGGACAGGGGTGGGAGTTGGGCTAGAGAAGGAGGGAGGTGGAAGCCAGACCTACAGAGCCTTCTGGGGCAGGTTGAGGACTTTTGTCTTTATTATAAGAATAAGGGAAACTTCATTAAAGGGGTTGGGGAGGTGTTAATAAAATTTCATTGGAAAATTTAGATCTGACTGCAGAGAAAGTAGGTTTGAAAGGGACAGCTGTTGAGGAATTTCCAGTAGCCCGAGTGTGACACGACGATGATGTTGGCTAGAAAGAAAATAAGTAGATGAATTCAAAAGAAGTAATGGACCCAACCAAAAGATGGATGGGAGACAGGGTGAGGAAGACAGAAGAGCCAGAGATGACTCCTGCATTTCCGACTTACTGGAGGATGAATGGTTAGATGGATGGTGGGCAGTTGAGCAGGTAGACACATGGAAGGATGGATGGGCCATCCCCTTCCAGTATTATCCCTTCCAGTATTATCCAGGATGGATAATACTGGAAGGGAACCAGCTGTGGAGAGGAGCTCAGGTTGGCATGAGATCAACAGCAGCTTATGAGTTCGATTTGGGGACATATTGAGATGCTTTGGAAACATGCAAATGAGAAGCCAAGCAGACAGTTCTGTAGACTGCTGTGAAATCTGAAAGAGAGGGGTCTGGGCTGGATTATAAATCAGTGACCCATTTCATGGGTCATATGGGTGGTGGTAGAAGCCATTGGCAGGAGGAGGTGATCTGTGGAGGGAGCAAGGAGGGCATAGAGAGCCCAAGACCCAGCTAAAGGGGCTTTAATAACGGGCGGTCCTGAGACAGAACTGCTCAGCGGTGCAGGGAGCACTGTCTCATGGAGAGAAGGGGTGCTGCTAGTGTCCTGTTGGTAGATCTAGTAGATCTAGTACAGCAGAGACTCTGATGTAGTGCTGAGGACACGAGGTCCCTTCTGAGGTGGGTTACCATGCCCTCCTACTCCATTTCCTAACAACAAGGTGTAACTAATCAGCGACTGGAACTTTGGACCTACCCCAGATTCTTCTAACCAGTGAGCCAATCTTGGTTGCTCACATTGAAGGCTTCACTTTTCTAACATTTTGTTTTATAGCAGTGTGCTTCTCTCTGCTAATTGAGTGACTCCAACAGTGTCTTTGAAGGGAGGGAACCAGAGTTTAGTTAGGTAAGAATGGACTGGCAGAGCGAGCTTTTGGCATTAAATTCAGGTGGGCATGAGCAAGAGAGAAGCAGATGGACACAATATGTTTAGGAAGGCATAGGGTAAAATAAATAAATCCCTGCCAGGATTCTGAAGAATAAAGAGAGCTCTGACACAGGGATTAGTCAGTCAGAAAAAGAGTTAGAAAACAAGGCAAGACCCATATGAAACCAACAGGAAGAGGAGAATTCATATGGAGCCACCGTCATTGAACTCAAACTTCCTGCTCAGAACCTGCATGGCAGAGCTGGGAACCAGGTGGAAACAAGCAGGGAGACTGCACTGGAGGTGGCATCCCACTGGGTAAGGCGCCAAGCACTTCCTGAGTTGCAGGCACACTGAGTCTCCTGCAGATCCTACCTTGAAACAAGCGCAACAGCAATCCTCGGCCCAAGTGCAGCCACGGGAGGAGCAAATCCATTATTTGCAGAAATCAATTGTAATTAAAATTAATTTCCAGCCTTCTCTCAGAGGCTAAATGTTACCTTGATCATTGTGATTCCAATTTACCTTATATATGTCACCAGTATGTAGCAGAGACAAAGAATTGGTTAGAGGTGAAAGATTATCAGTGATATACTCCATTTCTGCCGCTGTGGGAATATCTAATCACACACAAGTTAAAATTGCATGACTATTGCCAATATCCGTCATGTTTAATATGGAAGTGTTAAAATATTTGAAGTTACTTAGAGATATTTTTAAACATGATATTACCTGATGGAAAGGGTGGAAATACCATGTTTTACAGACTTAGGGTGGGGCATAGACCTGCCCTAAATCTCACATCACCCCAGTCCAATGCATGCCTATGTACACGGGGGGAAAACCTCAGCGGATTATAATTCTTCAACGCTAAGCAGTGGTTTGTTGTGACAAGGTCCTTATGTGCCTGTTTCTTACCCAAAAATATCTGCTTTTCTCTGTTTCATCTAGTAAAGGCTTTTTTTGAGAGATATGAGAGGAATAGCAAGTAGTTTTTATGCAGATGGAGTTTCTCAAAGTGGCAGAGTTTGTTACATTTCTTGATGGGGTAACATTGAGTTGTGATTATGATATAAACGTAAGTTTAATTTTGATCATATTCAAGTCATGCATGGCAAATAGATTTCTTTTTCTCCAATTCATACACATTAAAGAAACTTTATACACTGTGGAAAACTTGGGGAACACATCCCAGAATCTCACCATCCAGATTCAAACCCTGCTAACATTTTTTTTCTGTTTCATTCCAGTCTTCTTATTTTTCTACCTCTTGAAGCTATTGACTTAATTTTTTTTTTGCTCTTTGTTTTTCAACGAGGATAGATGTGTTATTCTCTTTCTGATTACAAAGATAATATAAACCTTATAGACCGTTAAAGTAGTACATAAAATCATAAAGATGATAATAAAAATCACTCCAGATTTTATCCCCTGCAGAAACCTCATTCTTCCAGTTATCCCACTGTGTATACATACACATACACCAATGCATTTGATTATTTCATGTAAATAGACTCTTATTAGACATGCTGCCTTGTAGCCTGCTCCTCTTCACTCTGTAATATGTCCCAGAGATCTTTCCAGGTAAATAAATTAAAGGCCTAGTAATCCTTTTGAATGATTTTATCAGATTTTTTTGCTTGTTTGCCCACCATTCTTCAGTCTCTTGTTTATATCATTGAATGGTTACCAAGGTAGTGTTAGGAAAAAAACGTCTGTTTTAGAAAAGCAGTCCTTGGTGTGGATTCACTGGTGAGGGAAGCAACTAGAGGCAGAAATGAAATAGTGCAGATGAAAATGATCAGGTCTTGAATTAAGTCATTGGCACTAATAAGACAAGTGATAGCTAACTTTCACTTACTTCTTATTGTATACCAGCTACTTACTAATGATTACTTATATTAACTCACTTAATCCTCACAAATATAGGCAGTATTGTTATTCCAGTTTTACAGTTGGGGAAACTGAGGCACAGGGAGGTTAAATAACTTGTCCAAGGCCACACAACTAGAAAGCAGCAGAACTGAGATTCATACAGGAATTCTGGCTCAGGAGCCCGGGATCCTAACCTCCATGCTCCACTACACAGAAATAGGGATAGGTTGTTGAGCAGATACCAAGAGACTAAAATGTAGGAGTTATTGAAGAGCATTTAGCATGTCTTCAAACGTTTCTCCCGTTTCCTTTTTAAAAGGATCTCCAGCTCCTCTGCCCTGAAAGATTGGCTGCTTCCAGTTTTCAGTTCTGCCCTGCTCTGCTGTTCCCCAGTGAGCATACTGGCTCTTTGTGCTTTGAAGATTTTATTAGTAAACTTCAACAAGGATGTTGCTTTTATTCACAGAAAAGGGGTAATTTTTTTTTTTTTTTTTTTTTTTTTTTTGGACAGAGTTTCACCCTTGTTGCCCAGGCTGGAGTGCAATGGCGTGATCTCGGCTCCCTGCAGCCTCTGCCTCCTGGGTTCAAGAGATTCTCCTGCCTCAGCCTCCTGAGTAGCTGGGATTACAGGCGCGCATCACCACGCCCGGCTAGTTTTGTATTTTTGGTAGAGACGGGGTTTCTCCGTGTTGGTCAGGCTGGTCTCAAACTCCCGACCTGAGGTGATCCGCCCACCTCAGCCTCCCAAAGTGCTGGGATTACAGACGTGAGCCACCGTGCCCGGCAGGGTAATTTTTTTAAAGGGGAACTAACTGTACTGTGTTCCAGGCACCTGATAATACTATGCATTATCTTATTTGGTCTTCCCAAAACTCCTAGGAAAGTAGCCCCTTGTCACCCCTGTCTACAGATGAAGCTCAGCAGGACTCCAAATTTGTGCAGATGCATGTGAGTTGTAGAGCCAGCATCAAATCATAGTCTCGGACACCAAAGCCCCTGTTAGTTTCATTTCCTGCAAAGTGTGAATGTGAAATGGCTTTGGAATAATCAAGGAAAAGCACCCATGCTGGCAGAGAAATACAGATGGTAATTAAAAACTACAGCTCAGGTCTTCTCAAACTTACAGGCTGTGTCCCCCAGAAATACCAAGTCCTCATAGTCTTGACCCCATGGCTTTCATGGTTAGTAATTGACCTGTTGTTAACCACAAAACTGATTGAATTCTACAGATCTTATGCCTAGGCAGTTGAGGTTTCCAAACTTTTTCCTCCCTTCAACCCCAATGGCTAGACCCTGTCCCTGAGAGAGGGCCCCTCCCAGCTGGTAAGCCTTCAAAACAAACCTGCAGAACAGGGCTCATCAGTGGACAATTGGCATTTCTTTGGATTCTTTGTCTGAGTGACTCCCACATTTTGCCAGATGCCAGAAATGTCTGTGAGGCATTTCCTCATAAAAATTTAATATGATTTAGCCTCAGGAGTACCCTAAGGAATAACTGAGTTTTCCTAAAAGAATGGTTGATACATATTTGTCTTTGTAATTGGCATCTGAGACAAGGTGAATGATATTTGAAGAACATATGGCGAGGGGCATCCATATACTGATGTATTTGCCCCAACAGTCTATATCTGTTGTTTTCATAGTCATCGGAGAGCTTTGTTTGAAAGAGGACGCATAAGAATCTGCAGTTTCTCTGCCAAGTCATTCTTAGACGTCCAAGCAGCAGAATATGGGGGAGTTGGAAGAGCCAATCATTTCACTTCTTTAGCTTTTACATTCACTGACTTAATGTGAGTGATGGTCATACTTTCCTATTTTTTGTATTCTGGAAGACAGGGGGATTGACTTGAGAAGTGCTGACCTGTTTCAGCCAGGAAGTGCAGTCATGTGATGATCAGCCTGCTGCTCTCCATGGCAGAACACATGTCCTGCGTTCTCCAACCCAACTGGACCCTTTCTAGAGACTTACCCCACTCTCACTGCTAACATAGGTATCTCCTGGGCTTGAGATGGATTCACTTATCAGTGTTCACCTTATTTTATCACTAAAACAAAAATACTTCATAAACAACATAATGTATGACTGTTGTCCTCTATTAGATAGCTATAGAGGCCAGGCGTGGCAGCTCACACCTGTAATCCCAGAACTTTGGGAGGCCAAGGCAGGCAGATCACCTGAGGAAAAGGAGTTTCAGACCAGCCTGGCCAACATGGTGAAACCCCATCTCTACTGCAAATACGGAAATTAGCTGGGCGTGGTGGCAGGTGCCTGTAATCCCAGCTACTCGAAAGGCTGAGAGAGGAGAATTGCTTGAACCCAGGAGGCAGAGCTTTCAGGGAGCCAAGATCACGCCATTGCACTCCAGCCTGAACAACAAGAGTGAAACTCTGTCTCAAAAAAAAAAAAAAAAAAAAAAAAAAACAGAAAGAAAAGGAAGCTATAGAGTCACCGTCACCCCTGCCTTGATTTCATCAGGGAAAGGGAACTCACCATCTCAGGAAAATGTGCCTAGCAAAAGAATTCACAGGGCTGTAGGCTGCAAGTCCATGAATGCCCTTTCCTAGGATATCAGGGACTACAGTGGAACATGAGGAGCTATTATACAAGGGAGGGGTGGAAAAATTGGACTTTTTTTATTTTTGGAAAAATACACATAAAATTTACCATCTTAACCATTTTTAAGTTCAGTGCCATTAAGTAGTGTTAAAAGAAAAACTTTAGACAAATTAAATTTAGCCAGGTTTATTTGAGCAAAGACCAATTCATGACTCAGGCAGCCCTCAGAAACAGAAGAGGTTCAGAGAGCTACACCTACAAGTGTGAGTGGCAGGCTTTTATAGGCCAAACAGAGAAGCAAAGTAGAGAAATCACCCAATTGGCTACAGCTAGGCCTTATTTGAGCATGGTGCGATGAGTTGGGAGTTGGCTGCCTGATTGGTTGAAACCTTTCCTGTTTTATGTATTCCCTAGCACATGGTCCAATAGAAATAAACTATGAAATATAAACGCAAGCCACGTGTATAATATTAAATTGTCCTTAAATCTAATAGCCACACTAAGTAACAGAAAAAGAAATAAATTACTTAAGTTTAGTAATATATTTTCTTAAATCTAATATGTCCTAAATGTCAACTTTTCAACCTGCAGTCAGTATAAAAAATATAAATGAGGTATTTTACATTCTTTTTATCATACTAAATATTCCAAATTTGATGTGTATTTTACACTTACAGCACGATTAGGATTAGCCTCATGTGGCTAACAGATATATTAGACAGTACAGATCTAGACAATATAGTTACATTTTGCCTGGCTTTTAACTTTACATAAGTAAAAGTATGTAATGTATATCTGTGTTATCCAGTATTGTAGCTACTAACTACATGTAATTGTTTAAATTCATTAAAATTAAATGAAAATTTCAGTTCCTTTGTTACTCCAGCCACATTTCATGTGCTCAGTAACTAGTGTGGCCTTTGTACCGGTGAGCACAGATATAGAATGTTTCCATCAGCACAGCAAGTTCTACTGGACAGCATTGGTATATACTCTTCTGTGTATTGCTTTTTTTGTTGTTCAACTATGTTTGTATGATTTGTTCAAGTTGTATGTAACTGTAGCTTGTTCATTTTCATTACTAAATAGCATTCCACTTTATTAATATGATTTATGTCTCCCTTCTGTTGATGGACATTTGGATTGTTTATAGTTTTGTCAGTTGTAAACAATATTGCTTCAGTATGTTTCAAGATGCACACAGTATTCATTTCCTCATGGCTGGATCATAGGTCGTGGATGTCTTCAGCTTTACTAAATAGCAAATTGTTTCTCAAAGTGATTGTACTAATTTTCATTTCCACCAGCAGCATCTGTGAGTTTATATTATTCCACATCCTCACCTGAACTTGGTGTTCAGACTTAAATGTTTTGCCTTTCTAGTGGGTATGTGATGGTATCTCATTGTAAGCTGGGCTTTTTTTCACTTACTCATAAAAATAAATGTTTACTGATTATATATTTATCAATATATAGTTATTTATACTATTATTTTCATAGAAGCGTGCACACGGGAGGTGAAGATGAATATAAGACACAGCTCCTCTTAAATAGTTATTGTTTTTATAGAGACAGGGTCTTGCTTTGTTGCCCAGGCAAGTGCAGTGGTGTAATCATAGTTCACTTCAGCCCCAAACCACTATGCTCAAGGGATCCTCCTGCCTCAGCCTCCCTAGGACTACAGGTGTGCATCACCATGCTAGGCTAATTCTTTTTTTAATTTTTATTTTTTATAGAGACAAGGTCTCTAAAAATAATAATTAAAATGTCATGTTGCCTAGGCTGGTCTTGAACTCCTGAGCTCAAGCTATCCTCCTGCCTCGGCCTCCCAAGTAGCTTGGTCTGCAGGCATATGCCATCACATCCAGCCAAAGTATTTTTGATCTGTAGGAGAAATAAGTCATGTCTATAGATAACCATATATAAGAGCACCAAAAAGTGAAATCAAAGGACTATTGACATTTAAGGAAGGAGAATTTATACCCAACCACCTACTCCATATCTCTATTCAGATGGTAAACACCTCAGATTAAATATATCCAACACTGCATGCCTCATTTCCATCACCAGCCCCAAGCTGGCTTTTCTCCATGGTTCACATCTTAGTCGATGGCACCATCTTCTGCCCTATTTCTCAGGTCAGAATCCTAGAAGTCAACATGATACCTCTTCTCATCCACAATAAGTGAACTGATCATTGTGGTCAGTCCTACCACCTAAATACCCCTCAGATTCGGCCCTGTCCAATAGCCCTCTCTATGCTAAGCTGCCATTGATTCCCCAGGACTGTGGCAGTAGCCTCCCCATTGTCTCCCCACACCCACCAACCCAACTGGAGCCCTTCCAGTTCGTCCTCAACAATAGCGGGCATCTGATGAAATGAAGCACGCCCCTGCCTGTGGCTTCCTGCGGTGCTCAGGATGAAGGTCCTAATGACCTGGCCTTCCCTCCTCTCTGTTGTCATTTCCCACCACTCTCTTCCCTGGCTTCTGACAGCACATTCTCCACACCAGCCTTCTTTGGTTTCCTGAACATACTAGATCCTTCCTACCTCCTGGCCCGAACACACATTGTCTCCTGGACTTGGAATTTAGGAGTTCTGCCCTCTCTACTTTCTATCTTCATGGTTTGAGCTTCAGCGTCCCTTTATTAGGGAATTGTTTGCTAGCTCTTCAGAGTAGGTCAGGACCCATGCCATTCACTCTCATAGCTCTCTGTCCTTTCCAACTTAGCACTTATCAAAATTGTATTTAAGTCGTTATCTAAGCAATGACTGTTAAATGTGTTTTCCATTGCCTTAAGTCCCATGAACTCAAGCACCATAAATCTAACTTGTTTACCACTACATATCCCCAACACTTAGCATGGTGTTTGGCATATAGCAGATACTCAAAAAATCACTGAATAAATGAGAAGACCTTACTGAGGAGGGGACATGTGAGTTGAATACTGAAAAATTGGCAGAATTTGGACAGTTAGAGATGGGCAGGAATGATTAGGTAAGAGATTTCTGGAAGATGAAACAGCTCAGTATTCTGACAATATTAGACAAGCCTGTATTAAAACTGAAATTTAGGCTGGGCATGGTGGCTCACGCCTGTAATCCCAGCACTTTGGGAAGCTGAGGCAGGTGGATCACCTGAGGTCAGTGGTTCAAGACCAGCCTGGTCAACATGGTGAAAACACATCTCTACTTAAAATATAAAAATTAGCCAGGCGTGGAGGTGTGTGCCTGTAATCCCAGCTACTCAGGAGGCTGAGGCAGGAGAATCACTTGAACCCAGGAGGCAGAGGTTGCAATGAGCCGAGGTCGCGCCATTGCACTTTAGCCTGAGCAAAAAGAACAAAACTCTGTCTCAAAAAAAAAAAAAAAAAAAAAAAAAAATCTGAAATTTAAAAAGGCACTGTGGACCCATTCAAGGTATCTTGGATGATCCTGGACCACCACCCATTCATTAGCATGGGGAAGAGTTCAATCCTTGTTGCTCACTTGCTGTGTATTAGGCAGGGCCCCGCACATGGGACTGCAGCCTGTGCCTCTGTGCTGTGAATGGAGTCTTTTGGAGTTAGGCATGTGGCCTTGGAGAAAGGTACTCTTAGGGATGTTCAGACTGTATGTAACACTGTCTTTGACCACAAGACATTATAATCTAGTAGAATCAATAAAAGAAAAAAGATACTACCATGTATATAAAGGCAAAACCCATCTCATTCTGTTAGGAAGTCAGCTGTACATGTGTCTTACAGGTTTCCCCATCCTGAGGGGAGTAAGGGCAATTGAATCTGGAGAAGTAGCAGCCAAGTTAAATTTTGAGGTGTGGGTAAACTGAACTGTAGGAGATGATGGTAAAACTCTACTTCAAAGGCTCTGTTGATAGGAAATAGGAATTCAGTCTTGGAGATTGACGTCCCTAAAGAGAACCTTCCAGAATAGCCTGAACCAGCCCATGGGTGGTAAATCACAGGGAGTGAGCAGCACTCATCCTGAGGTGCTCAGAGAAATAAAGCACAAAATAGAGGGGAATCTGACGAGGGGGTACAACAGATCTTCGAGACAGGCCTGCTTAGATTGCAAGGTTCTAATGCGGTCAGTTGCCTGCCTTTTGAAAACCTGCCCAGGGAAAGCCCAAGTATCCAGAAAGGTGAACCTGACCTCCCTTCAGAGGAGTTGACGAAAGCCCAGTGTGTGTGGAGTAGCCGTGATTCAGTTCTAGGGTGCATCTTTCATTCTTGCAGTTCAAATGGCATTGCCAGTGCTTGTGGCACCCTTCTGTGCAGTAGTTGCGTGTAGGCACTGGCTCTCCTAAGATACACGAAAGCCATAACAATCTACACATGTCCAGTGCACCAGCTCACCTCCCCCAAACCGCCAACAGTGGAAAACATATATAGGGAGCCACTGGTTTTAAGCAGCAAAATGTGTCCTAGGAAATTGGTTCTTAAAGCAGATCGCCATGAGGAAACATTCTGACTGCCAATGAGTCTGTTCCTGGGGTTGCTGTTATCTGCTTGGACATCATCTATAAAAACAGCAAGAAGAAAAATATGAGTATACATTACATAGCCCATGATAATAATAACTGACATCTATCCATCACTTCCTATATACCAGGCTTTTTTCTGATCTCTATATGTGTATTATTTTGATGCTCACAGTAATCCCACAAGGTAGGCACTCTTCATCTCCATTTTACAGCGAAGGAAGCACAGAAAGATTAAGTAACTGGCCCAAAACCACACGTGAAAGATTCTAACCCACCAGCAGCAATTCTCACCCACCAGCAGCGATTCTCACCCACACACTCGACCCCAGAACTTGCTCATCCCATAGTCTCCTTTGAGCAGAGCAGGAAGACATGACCTCCTCTCAGCTTTTCTCCTTCTCTGGCCCAGCTTGTCACCACATTCCAGATAAACTTATTGCACCCCAGCTAATGGTGAGGCACTGACATGAAATAATGTGACTATCTGTCATGAAGTGGAAAGCCCCGTCAAGGAAGGAAGTTTAGAAAATTGACACCGATTTCCTTCTGCCTATGCTATTGACAACAAACAAAACATCTACTCGACAGGAGGTTAAACTCCAGAAACCAATATGAAATTTTGACTTTCACCCATTAGCATTTCAAGGAATGGGTCCAGGTCAATACTTGCTCCAGTGGCCGGGGATAAAAGGGTCTGTCATCTGCAGCTCCCCTGGCTTTTATCTCAAAAGCTGTGGGCTTCATTTCTTACCACTAACCCAAAAGAAATGTTGAGTAAAGTTAGCGTCAGAAAAAGGCAGTAGCAGTTTAGAAGCAGGGTTTCCCACTGCTCCAGCAACACTGGAAGTGAAGTTTTGCAAAATGTTCTTATTAGGGCCCCCTGTGCTTTCCTTTCAGGGCAGCTGGCTTTTATCTGTTCTGAATACTGAGTTTTAGCATACAGTTTAATTGGAAGGAAGGGTCCCTCTGCTAAAAGGAACAGTAATTTAGGTAAATACATTTTAAAGGACATATATTTTCAAAAAACAAAAATGCACTTTTTATTTCTTCAAAAGTTATTTTGGGGGTAAATCTGCTACGTTCCAGGCTCTAATCTAAGGGCCAGGGACACAGCAGTGATCAGTGCAGGAAAATTCTGCCCTTACGGTGCTATTAGCACATCCTTTCTTTTTTTTAATTTTTAATTTTTAATTTCAGTAGGTTTTGGGGGAACAAGTGGTGTGTTTGGCTACATGAATGAGTTCTTTAGTGGTGGATTTCTGAGATTTTGGCACCCGTTACCCAGGCAGTGTACACGGTACCCAATGTGTAGTCTTTCCTCCCTCACCCCCCTTCTCCCCCTTTCCCGAGTCCCCGAAGTCCATTGTATCATTCTTATGCCTTTGCGCCCTCTTAGCTTAGCTCCCATTTATGAGTGACAACATACGAAGCACATCCCTTTTTAAAATATGGATTTGGGGCCAGGTGCTGTGGCTCACACCTATAATCCTAGCATTTGGGAGGTTGAGGCAGGAGAACTGCTTGAAGCCAGGAGTTTGAAACCAGTGTGGACAACATAGCCAGGCCCCATTTCTGAAAAAAATTAAGGTAACAAATAAAATACAATATACATTTTCAAGGAAATAATTGAGATACATCAATAGTATTTGCAGGTAATTTTTTTTACTCTGGAAATATTTAAATATAGCTAATTAATACCATAAATATGAGCCCTCTATAGTACTTATGTGTCAATTTGTGTTTTCATTGAATCCTGGACACAGCCCACTTTGAGGCGAGTAGTGTCATCCCCTTCTCCAGATGAGGAGGCTGAGGCCTGGTGCCCTTACTGCCTGGCCTGTGGTCACATGATGGATGGTGACAGCTTTGCTCTTGCTGGCTGATGCCCGCAGATACAGATAGGGCTTAGGGAACTCACCAGTGACTAAGGCTAGGATCACATCTGCACATCCCAGAAGCCTGCACTGTGAGTTTGTAATCATCATTTGTCAAGTTGGATGTCACAGCCTTCAACATCTCAGGGTTTGTATGTGATTTAGTGAAGTTGCTCAAACTTGCAATCCAAGATCTACTTATGTTTGTGGTTCACAGGATTGTATGTAAAAGTGTCAAACCTTTGTCAATGCTTTAGGCCCATCAATGATCAAAGAATAAGTTAATGAGATTTACTGTAAAATGTAAAAAAATATAAATCCTTCCCAATTTTAATAGCAAAATAGGAAGAGGAGGGTGTGTAGTATTTAATTCTTCATCTTTAAAGCAGAGTGTATGTGGGTGATCTTCATGTAATATGCTTACATTCTGGGGCTCAGAGCCACCTACCAGATTGCTTTTGTTAATCGTTATTTTCTGTCCCTTTTCCTTTGCAGATGATCATTCCCGAGTGAGGCTGCAGACAATAGAAGGAGACACAAACTCAGACTATATCAATGGCAATTATATCGATGTATGTATTTTATTATTTTTTAATTGATATATAATAGTTGTACATATTTGGGTGCTATGTATGATATTTTCATACATGTATACAATGCATAATGATTAAATCAGAGTCTAAAACTCAGTAAACCCAACCATTCTGACATGTACCAGTTTGTGTGTCTGCTGTACGATTGGACATACATTGGGCTCAATCTAAAAGCAAACACATGAATATTACCCTGCACACCACAGAACTTAACAGTGAAGACACGGTCACTCCTTTTCTCATGGCAGCCCATTTGTTGGTGAATTTCTCTGTAACATTCTATGCTTTCTTTGCCATCTCATGCTTATGTGGACTAAGAAAATGTTATTTCCATTTTTTTGTCAACAACTCGTATTATTCGACACTTAAAAAAT
This sequence comes from Nomascus leucogenys, assembly GCF_006542625.1. Classification (NCBI taxonomy): domain Eukaryota; kingdom Metazoa; phylum Chordata; class Mammalia; order Primates; family Hylobatidae; genus Nomascus; species Nomascus leucogenys. Next base: position 67,315,059 of record NC_044384.1, read on the forward strand.
CTGTTTGCATATTAATGGGACAAAACTCTCTAATTCCTAATACGGTGATCTGCAATCCCTTGTCATCACTGCACTTTTAAGTAGTCTTCAAAGTAGTCTGCATCTGTTCACCAGGACTTCTAATGCAAGCAAGACATGTCATTAAATATGTAGGCTGTTTAATTATTGAAGACTGCCTCTTTGTTCATTCTGCGTCATGTTAACTTAATGTTTTACATTAGAATAAATTCTTTAGGAGACAGCATGTTTTCAGTTGAAAGAATGAATGAAATCAAAAGTAGACTGAAAAATCAAGGGAAAGTTGCTGTTACCTCCAAGGCCCGCATTTACATTAAACAGATTTCTGCTCCCTTGTGGTTCTGAAGGCATACTCTGTGCTTGGCCATCACACTATTGCTTAGTCTATCAATAATTCCATAGACAGGATTGATCCATATATATGGTTTTGCTTCTTGATTGAATATTACTGAGATGCTACTAAAAGTAAATAGCATCACAATCTCTAAGAAAGTTATCTAAAAATAACTATGAGAATGTTATGTTTAGTGCTAATTAGACAGACTTGAAATTTTCAGTTATAGATTTGTGGGTGGGGACTGGGGTATGATTATTTCAAGACTATTTCATCTCTCATTCATCAAACGAAGACTCCTGCACTATTCTGATAACAACCAAAACCATACCCACTCCAGGTTCCATTTATTTTTTATTAAAGCAAGGTTTCTTCATAAGGTGCCTTGCACTTACTCCTTTAATCAGCACATGTTTAGTGAGTACCTCATGGGAGTACTCAGATGTCCCAGACCAGTTATCTCCTTCTCACAGTCTCCCAACTCAGAAGCTGAGAAACTGAAATGTGAGTGTCTTATCCAGTCCACTTACCTCCAGGCCAACTGTAGCACACCTTCCCTTGAGAGGCTCCAGGGGACACCGCTCACACTCCAGTCCCAGCTCCTGCAGTCCCTACTGGGTCCTTGAGTACAGGGACAGTGTCCTAGGCATCTTACATCCCCTGCACCTGGCACATGCCTGAATATAGAGAGCCCTTAGTAAGTGTTTCATGAAACACCGACTGAAGGAGTCATTGTGATCAGATTAGGCATCATAGAGGATGTAATTTGAATAAGCTTTAACCAGTGAGTAAGTGGAAATGCAGGAGAGAAGACATTCCAGCTCAAGGAAGTCACATACATGAGCAAGGCTATAAAGTAATGAAAAGACTGGATTAATGAGTTTGAATTTTAAGAGAGAAGAGCCAATACTGGGGGCCTCTTTATTCTCTTAGTCAATAGATCTTATTGAGTACTTATGCATTATTTACCTTTCTAGGTGCTAGCAGAAAAGCCGTGAACAGTTCAAACCAAAACCAAAAAAACCTGTGACCCAGTGGAGCTGCTGTTCTAATTAGGAGAAATGGGCAATGAATTAAAAAGTTAATTCTATATGGTCAATTAGAAAGTTGTATGTACTGCAGAGAAAACTAAAGCCTTAAAAGGGGACTCGGAGCGCCAGACCTGGAGGCCCTGATGGCAATTTTGAACTGAGTGGCTGTAGTCAGTCCCACTGAGAAGGTAGCAAGTGAGCAAGGAAGACAAGGGGTTGAGCTACACAGATACCTGGAAGAAGAGCATTCTGGGCTGAGAAACAGCCCAAGCAAAGGCCTTGTTGTGGAATTTGTGCCTGGCGATTTTGAAGAAAAGCAAGCAGGCAATCATTGGCATGGTGTATAGGGGCGTGGGGAGTTCCATGATATGGGGGAGAGGTCATGGGCCAGGTCAGGTCCACAGTTGTAAGGACTTTGGCTTTTACTGTGAGTGAGATGGGCAGTCGTTAGAGGTATCTGAGCAAAGGCGTGATCTGGCTGCTGGGTGGGAAGTGAACTGCACATGGCCAGGAGAGGAAGCAGAGAAGCCTGCTGTGTGGCTGTGGGAATCATCAGAGAGGTGGCAGTGGAGATGAGAAATGGTGAGACCCTTGAGCTGCATTGAAGGTAGAGCCAGTAGGATTTGCTGGCAGATTGGCTACGGGGTTCAGGAAGGAGAGAGGGGTCAAGGATGCTGAAGAGAAGATGGTGTGTGGAACAGATTCAGGCAGGGGTTAAGGAGGAAATGAGGAGTTCCGTCTTAGGTGTGTGAAGCTTTAAAAATGTATTAGACCTCCCAGTGGAGGTGTCGAGCAGGCAGTGGGTATGCATCAAGATTTCCCGGAAAAGGTCTAGGCTGGAAACAAGAATATAGGATTCATCAGTGTACAGACGAGCTTGAAGGCCATGGGACTGGAGGAGCTCACTCAGAGAGTGAGAGCAGATAGAGGAAAACGTCCAAGAACCAGGCCTTCCACATCAACTTGAAAAGGGAGAACCAGCCAATGAAATTGAGAACAAGTGGCCAGGGAGGTGGGTAGAAAGAAAACCAGGAGAGTCACATCCTGGAACCAGGGAAGAAAGCATTTTAAGGGGATTGATCATACTCATGCTGCCGATGGCCAAATAGGTAAGGACTGAGAAATGATGGTGATGTTCAGCAATACAGACCACTGTGGACTCTCTGGGTGACTTCACCATCAGATGAGTCCCTCCTATCTACTGGGCACCTTGCTAGGCCCTCGGACGTGTAGTATGGATAAGTCAGGCAAAGTTCTTGCCCTTGTGGGACTTACCAGCCAGTGAGAAATGAGTGATGGTCTAAAGAGTTCTATTTAATATTGTTCATGGTTCTATAATTTGAGACCTACAGCAAGTCAATTGTATAAAAGAATGTGTTTGCTTTTGTTGTTCATCGTTTTCCACTTGTTTTTAAGGGCAAAATGATCTAACATGTGCATTTAAGTTATCTGAGAAATCTGAGTTTTCTCTTCAAGTTTCTTTTTTCTGTTTTCCAACCAGTTTTGGGCATGGTATTTTGGGCAATCTTGGGGGACAGAAATAGAAAGTATTAAGATCCATGGTGATATGTTAGCTGGGTGTAATTTTCTTTGAGTTGATTTTTTCTTTCCCAGATACTTATCCTACACTTTTTTTGTTTCCTTCTTTTTTTTTTTTTTTGAGACAGGGTCTCACTTTGTCACCCAGGCTGAAGTACAGTGGTGCAATCTTGGCTCACTGCAGCCTCGAACCCCTGGGCTTATGCAATCCTCCTGCCTCAGTCCCCAAAGTAGGTGGGACTACAGGTGAATGCCACCACACCTGGCTAATTTTTGTTTTTTTTGTAGAGACGGATTTTTGCCATGTTGTGCAGGCTGGTCTCAAACTCCTAAGCTCAAGCAGTCTGCCTGCTTTAGCCTCCCCAAAGTGCTGGGATTACAGGCATCAACCACCACACCTGGCCCTTTTTCTTTGGCCTCAATTTTTGTCTGTCTTGTTTCTTATAGGATCATGATAAAAGGAAGGGATCTTTCAGAACTTCTGCCTCTTTAAATTCCTGGCCCTTGCTACAGTAGCATGTCATGGTATTAGCAGTATTTAAGAATGGTTTTGAGGATCATTATTGATATAACTGTCTATACCAATATAACAGAATGTGTGTTAAACCCTTGGCATATTGCCAATAACATCCCAAACACAAATGAAATTCTGTTGCAAATTCTCAGCTTGTTTGCATTTTGTAAGAGTAATGCTCATGTTATTTCAGAGAATCGATAAGTTGTTAGTGTTTCTTGCTCATCCATCATCTCATAGCCAGTTATGATTAAGTTACCCACACCTTTGGTGTAAGCATCAGAACTGTTGTATCTGATGCACCTTCACTAATTAAGAGAAACTCAATGGTGCTGGGTTGGCCATTTAACTTTCAGGTGATGTAGCTATTGGCATTTGTGTGCACATTCGTTTCAGCAAAGTTAGCATGTGACTTATCTGCTGTTTATCGATTTTATGTTTATCAAATATTCTCTTTTATTTATTTTTAGGGTTATCATCGACCCAATCATTACATTGCTACCCAAGGTAAGTTTATTTCTACTTTGTTGTCTTTCTTTGTTTCTTTTGCCCACTTTCTATCATTTTGTACCCACTTCACCCTCCTTCAGGAAGATATTGCACATTTATTGCGGTTCTAGCCATCAACAGGTACAGTCTTGTCTTCCCATCAGACATTCTGGTCATGTAAATCATTTAGTTAGAACTTCATGTTGAGATCATTAGGAGAAATGTGTCCATCAATTCTTTATTGAATTCAATATGTCTACCTTAGGAGTAAGTCGGACATTTGCAAAAGTAAATATATAGATAGCCATTCCATCAATATACACCAGCTGTTCTCTACACAGGGAACTGTGCTGGTTGCTGCTGGAGAGCCAGGCTGAATCCAGCAAGCACCCCCTTCTCACAGTGGTTGTGTTTAGTGGGGAAGATGTGCAGTCACCTGTATGTACTTTAGTAGGTACAGTGGCAGGTGACATCTGTGAGAGGAACAGATACAGATAAAACGTTAGGGACATTTGGAGCAGGAAGGGGTTGCTTTCAGGTGGGATGACTCAGAAAATGTTTTGTGGCAGAGGTGTGATTGGGAAGAGCCCTTCTGAATGGAGAAACATCATGAGCAAAGATGTGGAAGCAGAAAGTTAGTTCTCCCAGGTGGAAACTAGCTGGTGGGTCACCTTGGCTAAAGGAAACAGAAGAGCTAGAGGACATGTTGAGGAAGCTCATGGCAAAGGTTTTTGGGTGATTTTCCCAACGTATGAAGTGGGTCATCTGTAGAGGGTGGGGGTCATGAGGGAGCGAGGTTTTAGAGAATGAGGCATCCTAAAGGATGAGTCAGTGAGTCAATATGGGATGGACTGAAGAAGGAGTAAGAAGCAGAGAAGACCCAGTTAAGGCTGAACAGCACATGTTATTATTTTATCATTGTTTTCAGCAATAGGCTACATCCCAGGAACAGTAGCAGGGAAGTGAAAAGGATGTGACCTGCCAAATGTTAGGCATGGGGGCAGGGTGTACACAGAAAGTCAGTGACCAAGGGAATCAACGATGCCAAGATAATTGGGGTTGGAAAGTCCAGGCTTGGAAGAAGGGCAATCAGAGGTGTCCACTGGACCATGAGGAGAGGGAAGGAGTAAACAGATTGAGGCTGGGTCCCATTGATGAGTCATAGGTTAGAAGAAGAGGCAGTTGTAGCCAGAGGGCAGAATTCCAACGCTTGGATCTGCCCGTGCAGTAGAACTTTCTGCGGTGGTGGGAATATTTTCTATCTGCACTGTCCGGTATCATAGCTACAAGTGACATGTGGCTCCTGCATACTTGAAATACAGCTACTACAAATGAGGAACTGAATTTTAAATTTTAATATTGATAGAAATGGCTACGTTTGGTTATTCCCTGTGGTAGCATTAGACAGCAAAGCTTGGGGGTGGAAAAGCTCCAGCTATGGCTGAAATGGAGCCACTGTGGAAACCGATCCTGCCCCATGCCCACAGCTACCCCAAGAACCTGGGTGACACCACACAGAGTCCACAGTCTCACATCACCACTAGGGTACTCTGCACTCAGGTCTAGATGACCTGCTGGAGCTCACTGTCTTTCATCGTCTATGACTTGAAGTTGGTAATGGCTCCTTCCCAGATCACTTTGCTAGCTAGATGCAAAGTTGTCTGTAGAGTTTCCAGTACGAACCTGGCACAAAGCAGGCCCTACTACATAGAGGTTGCTGAGGTCTTCAGGAAGCAAGGCTCAGCTTGAGCTCTTACCTATGGGATAGAACAAGGATGCATGTCAGAGTCTGGTCCTAGACATCTCCTAACCCTGCTGCTTCCAAACTGGATTCGTCAGTGCCTTTAGAGGAACCTGTTGTTAGGGGTTTGAAATTCATTTTGATGGCTTTCAGAGTGTTCTAAATTAAGCATCACAGCATCACATTTAATACATTTTATGATAATTTGAAATTAACAGTTTTTGTAAATTCATGTGAAAATTTGATTGTAAAATACCCAAAATACTCCTGAGCTTCGTGTCTCTCCAATAACTTGATTAGCAACCTATGTTTTCATAGATAACAAGAACATTAAGTTGCTCTTATTTGTATTTTCAATATTGAGGCCCTCTAGATTAAGGTGACTAAACGGACAGCTAAAGTAGAGACTGAAACTGCCAAGGTCTAGACATGGCCCCTTACCAGGCTTCCTTCCCTTTGTCTATTCTCTCTGCCCCTCTCCCCCTGTAGGAGATTATTCTTTAAAGAGAAATGCCACTAGAGAAGGCACTTTCTGCAGAATTTATGTGAGTGATACTTAATAGCTCAGTAACCCTCTCTGGCAGCATTCTAGTGTTAATGAGCAAATGTATTTGTAAGCAGTTAAGAAATAGCAAATGTCATCAGTTTGCAGTAGACAACCGGTCTGCCCTTAATGGAGAAGGGCACTGACTAATGCCCTGTTTACCAGGTCGTGGCAGCCTTTCCCTGGTACAAGGTGGGCTGCAATTGGACTTCTCAAACTGACAGTACTAACATCACTGCTGGTGGTGGTGCAGGGAGAGGAGGAAAAATGAATGAATATTTTTAATTGAACGTGCAGTCAAGACTATACATATCATATTAAGAATAATACATTCAGACCATGATGTTCAGATGAGAAAGCTAGAATCTTCTATTATATACCACAAGCATAATGGACTAATAGCCTTAGATCACCAGTAATCAAGATCACTGATGATAATCTGCACTAATTGGCATGGACAGGTAGAATATGTTTGTAGATCACCTTCATTGAAAAACAAACAAAAAAAACATTAATACCTCCAAGAGGACAACAAAATGGGCGATGAAGACCAACAGGCAGATGCAGTCTTTAAATGTCTTCTTGCTCTATTTTTCCTCTGTTTTTCACTAACATAATTCTTTAAAATATATTCACAGCAGGAACCTATGAAACTATACAAATGGTCCAATTTGCTGACAACCAGTTTTACTTCCAAGAGTTAGTAATGCACAGATGTTCATCAAGTTCCTTCAATACAGAGGACATATTACAAGTTTATGTATTGGGTCTCCTCCTCCCATCCACCCTCAATTTTGTTGATTTTTCTAGCTGTAACTGACTTTGACCTTTGATAATAATGGGTGATGTTTCTGCAAATTGAAAGCATCCCATTCAAGCCAGATCTGTTGCTTTTTTAGTATTAATATGTTCTCCCTATCTCCCCTTGGTTTAATTGTTTTCTGTCTGGCCACTAATATATGATGACACAATATTAACTTCATCATGTCCGACTGACCAGACATTAGTGCAACAGTAACATTCAAGATTTATGATTTAGCAAACCAGGGGCTCAAAGGAGAGGAAGTCGTGTCCACCACTGCATGTCTGTATGTAGAGGCAGGGCAGAGTGGAGATTTCAAAAGCAGGCTCAAGTGAAGGGCAGAAGAGCATGCAAGTGGGTAGGATTGCCCAGAAGTGATCGTATTTCACAATCAAAATGCAACCTTGGAGACTATATGGCCTGCAAGCTGGATGAAGCCACACACATAAGAACCTACTGGATAGAACACCTGCTGGCCTCATGGTGGCAGCCATGGGGGCCCTGGATAAGTGTTCTTTTGATTTTTGTTTGGTTTTGTTTAGAGACATGATTGCACTCTGTCACCCAGACTGGAGTGCAGTAGTGGGATCATAGCTTACTGAAGCATCGAACTCCTGGGCTCATGTAATTCTCCCACCTCAGCCTCCAAAGCATCTAGGACGACAGTTGCACACCACGCCTGACTAATATATTTTATTTTATTTTTTGTAGATTTAGGATCTCCCTAAATCTGTGTTGTCCAGGCTGGTCTCAGACTCCTGGGCTCATAGGAGCCTCCCACCGTGGCCTCCCAAAGCACTGGGATTACAGGCATGAGCCATTGCACTCGGCTTTGTTTAGTTTTAATTTTAAAACTTACCTCAAGAGTCAGATAACTCAAGGAAAGACCATGCAAGGCTGTTACTGAAGAAAGTGCTATGAGTCTGTTCTAGACATGTCTTGCCCAGCCCTGAGCATCCTTCCTCACTTCTAAGTGAGCATTTTCCAGAGTCATGTGTGCACTGGGATCCCCCAAGAAAGAGGCTCAGGCCTGGTGTGCTCTTTCCTGTGTACTGCATGCCACCCCCCAAAACCATATGGTTAATCCAGATCCAGCCCCTGCTTTCTAAGTTATGATGCTTCTCATGACAACACAATAAAAAGCAAATGTTCGACGATACAGTCATGTCTGAAAATACATGTTAATTATTATTGTCTTCAATGTTGTAACCTGAGCTATAGATTGTTGAGATGCACACGTTACTTTTTTGAGTTTAAGTGCCTCAATGCCCACTTCATCATTTCTTTCTTTCTGAACTGTGCTAATTTGACAGGGTTGGCTACTTGATTGGGGTTCCGACCTTAGCCTTCATCTTGCCATATATAGTTTCTTTTTGTCTCCATCAGTGTTAGCTCTGTACAGCACCCTTGTGGAGTCCAGGACTAGAGAGAGGATCTCCAAACAGAAGCCCCCATGCCCACGTGAGAACAGGGAGACCCTTGCGCCCCCAACCGTGTTTTCCATAGGACCGCCCAGCCTTGCGCACTCTGGCCCAAATGTCCCTCACCTTTGGAAAACACAGAACTTCTTTCAAAACTAATGAAATATCAAGATCATTTCCTCAGAAAGAAAATTTCATTTAAGGTGGTTCATGGACTACCCCCACCCCCCAATTTTATTCATGAATTATAGTAATTCTATGGACCTCAGGTTATGAACTTTACTTTGGTCAGAAACATTAAAAGCTCTTTGGGGATAAGACAGAAACCGTAGACTTAATTAATCTACTTTTTAAAATTATACTTTAAGTTCTGGGGTACATGTGCAGAACATGCAGTTCTACTTTTTAAAAAACCATACTTGGGGTTAACAAAATGTCGTAGATTGTTTATAACTATGTGAAATACATTCCTGAAAGCATCAAAATTTTTACTAACTTAAACGAACTATTACTAAAATGTTTACTAGCCTAACCCTGTAGTAAAATACCCTAGAGTATTGTTATAATCGTTAGTATTTTGAACCATGGTCAGTTTGGGTTTTACGGTTCATCTCAGGCTGGGTTTTCTGCCTATATGTTATTTTGCATTCGTGCCTGAAAAGTTTATGCCTTTGCTCACCTTTCAACAATTTTAGCAATTATAATATGTTAGAAAATGCTCTCTCTGAATGAGAGAGACTAGAGTAGCAGGTCCCATACCTGATGTTTATTTTGTAAAAGCAGGATGTAGTAGAAATAACACATGTACCACAGCCAGAAGGCTGGGATCCAAATTCTTGTGCTGTCCCAGAAAGGGTATTTGAACTTCCTAAACTTATTTCAGGTAGAGTCCTGGTGTTTGGTAAATAGTAGTAATAGTCAGGGCCTTACCATGTGCCAGACAGTGTTGCCAGCACTCACACATACAGAGCTCATTTCATCTTTACCACAAATATGGGGGATATATGGGATTGTCCCCAATTTATAAATGAGAGGAAGGGAGATAAAGAGACTTGAAATAACATGCTCCAAGTCACAGACCTAGAAGTGCAAAGGCCAGATTCAAGTGTAGCCACTGAACTCCAGCATCAAAGCTCCTCCCCACCTCACTATACTGCCTCCCATGGGTGACCTTGGGGATTACATTAACTCATGTATGTATCAATGCTTAGAGCAATTCCTGGCATGGAGCAAATGCCATGTATGCGTGACCTGTTACTGTTTTTGAGAAACAGCACAGAATAGCTTAATGATTAGGAACACAGACTCTGGAACTACATTGTCTGAACTCAACCCCCAACCCTGGTTCCTCCATTGGTAACTTGTGTGACCTTGGACAAGTTACTTAACATCTCTGTGCTCATCATAAATGAAGATGAAAATAGTCTACCTTGTAGGGGGCTATTTATTTATTTTTTAACTTTTAGGTTCAGGGGGTACACATGCAGGTTTGTTATATAGGTAAATTGCATGTCATGAAGGTCTGGTGTACAGATTATTTTGTCACCCAGATAATAAGCATAATACCCGATAGGTAGTTTTTTAATCCTCTCCTTCCTCCCACCCTCTACCCTCAGGTAGGCCCCAGTGTCTGTTGTTGCCTCCTTTGTTCCCATGTGTTCTCAGTGTTTAACTCTCACTAATAAGTGAGAACATACAGTGTTTGATTTTCTGTTCCTGCGATTGGTCACTTAGGATAATGGCCTCCAGCTTTATCCATGTTGCTGCAAAGGACATAATCTCATTCTTTTTTATGGCTGCATAGTATTCCCTGGTATATTTGTACTACATTTTCTTTATCCAGTCTACTGTTGATGGGCATTTTCGTTGATTCCATGTCTTTGCCAATGTGAATACTGCTGTGATGAACACATGTATGTATGTATCTGAATCATGCATGAATCATATAGAATGATTTATTTTTCTTTGGGTATATAGCCAATAATGAGATTGCTGGGTCAAGTGGTACTGCTGTTGTAAGTTCTTTGAGAAATTTCCCACAGGCACCACAATGGCTGAACTAATTTACATTCTCACCAGCACTCTATAAGCATTCATCTTCTCCACAACCTCTCCAGCATCTGTTATTTTTTCTTTTTAATAATAGCCATTCTAATTGGTGTGAGATGGTATCTCATTGTGGTTTTAATATGCATTTATCTAACAATTGGTGATGTTGAGCATTTTTTCATATACTTGCTGGCCGCATGGTACCTTCTTTTCAAGTGTATCTGTTCCTGTTTTTTGCCAAATTTTTAGTGGGGTTATTTGGCTTTTGCTTGTTAATTTGTTTAAGTTCCTTATAGACTCTGGATATTAGACCTTTGTTGGATGCATAGTATGAAAATATTTTCTCCCATTCTGTAGGTTTGTCTGTTTATTCTCTTGATAGTTTTTCTTGTTGTGCAGAAGCTCTTTAATTAGGTCTTATTTGTCAATTTTTGTATTTGTTGCAATTGCTTTTGACATCTGAGGACGTGTAAGAACTCTACAATAAGAACTATAAAACACTGCCCAAAGAAATCAGAGATGATACAAACAGTGAAAAAATATTCCATGCTCATGGATAGGGAGAAGCAATATTGTTTAAATGGCCCTACTGCTCAAAGCAATTTACAGATTCAATGCTATTCCTATCAAACTACCAATGACATTCTTCACAGAATTAGAAAAAACTATTTTAAAATTCATACAGTATCATCGAAGAGCCCAAGTAGCCAAGGCAATCCTAAGCAAAAAGAACAAAGCTGGAGGCATCACTTTATGTGACTTGAAGCTATACTACAGGGCTACTGTAACCAAAACAGCATGGTACTGGTACAAAAGCATACACATAGACAAACAGAACAGAATAGAGAGCCCAGAAATAGTGCCACACACCTATAACCATCTGACCTTTGACAAAGTTGACAAAAACAAGCAGTGGGGAAAGTACTCCCCATTATTATTATTATTGAATAATAAATGGTGCTGGGATAACTGGCTAGCCATATGCAGAAGATTGAAACTGGACCCCTTCCTTATACCGTATACAAAAATCAACTCAAGATGAATTAAAGAATTAAATGTGAAGCCTCAAACTATAAAAATCCTGGAATATAACCTAAGAAATAGCATTTTGGACATAGGCCCCAGCAAAGGGGTCTTTTCTTTTTAATACCTAGTAAGTGCCCATTTACAAAATAATGTCCTTTTTTGCTGACCTTGAAAATATACTCAGACAAAGCAGAGTAGGTCTTACTAATTGCATATGTTCACATTTCAAAATGTAAGTAGTCTTATGTAAACCCCTAAATAGCTAGTGACATGAACTTTTCATTTCTCACATGTGAATAAACTTAAACTGTACATAGTTAAGAAGCCTTGGAACAATTCATAGAGATTGTGATCTGTGGAGAACTGGCCATCCAGATAGGCCCCCACCACATGTCATTGGCCTTTTCACCACCATCACTGTCTTCCTTTTATGCTCAGAGGATCCAGATGCTCAGTGTCATCTTTGAGGATGCCAGGTCACATTGGCAAAGACCACAGGAACTGATATAGAGAACCAGATACCAGATAGTCATTTACAATGAAAACTGTAACCACCCATCAGACAGAACTGCCAAGGTCAGGCAGGGGCATTCTGTGTGAAGAGGAAGATGCCTTGGCAGAAGATCACTTCATCATGACCAGGGCATCCGAAGAAGGGGTCGCAGAGTTTATTCATGATTCAATAAGTATGCACCACCTGTCTTGTAGTGAGCTGGCATAAAACATAAGCTCAGTAAGAATACAAGAATGAATGAGTGAATGAATAAATGAATGGATTGGGACTTACCGTGTGCCACACACCACTTAGACGGTAGAATATCTCAGCCAGGTAGAAAGGATGGCTCATGTTGGCCCGGCAAAGCCAAAATCCTGGGATGGATTTTGGCGGCATTATCTCCAACATCTCTGACTATTTCTGTTTCAAGTTAAGGGCTGGTCAGCTTCTATTCTTAAAAACACTTTCTTTACATATGTCAGTAAATTAAATCCTGTTTTTAGAGACCGTCCATCTTGTTAAACTAACTTTGCTTGGCTCTACCCTGACCCTGTTTTTGTAACCCCTGTCCTGATACATATAATCAGTTTTGTCTGTAGTTATAATTTGTCCATAATTTGAAAAAGAGAAGCCTAAAAAGTTCCCTCCAGACACTTTCAGCTAGGAACAAACTTTTATGTGAAAATAATAAAAATGAGGGGAGTGAAGGTTTATAGTGGAAATATTTACAGAGCCTCAAACACTGCAAAACAGTTGAAACTTTGTTGTAGTGACTTCATTCTTTTTGCCGTCAATTTGTTTTTCTTCTACATTTATTCCACATACTTCTGGTATAGTTTTAATAAAGATTTTTCAAAAAGATAAATATGGTTTATATTTTCCCAGCTCAAAATTCCCCTTCAGGCCTCTGAAGCAACAAATAATAGTGCTTTGAATGCTGCACTCACTTTCCTGGGCAAGCCATTCCGGTAGTGGAGGGTTCTCAGAATGTCAGTGTAACTTCTGCACAGTCTGTAAAGCAGCTTTTTTGTCCTGCATTCTGGCCTCCAGATGGAGATGAACACTTGAAATTATTTCTCAGTAGAATTGAAAGAACTTTTTTTAAAATCAAAAGCTCAGTCTTCGGTAAACAACTTTTGTTTTTATTCTTCCAAGAACCAGTGCGGCTTGCACTTCAAGTGCAAATTCTGTGTTAGCTAACACTGTGCTTCCTGGCAAAGTTGTTGCTGCATTGTCAGTGGGTTGTAGGTTATGTTTTGGATTCATTTGTTATGTCCTATTTGAGACTAATTTAAAAGTATTACCTAGTGAAGTGGAGCATTCTCTGGTTTCCAAATTTAAATAGGGATGCTTTGAGAAAATGTGATTTATATATAGGCAAACAGTGACTCCATAAAAGTCACTGTCATAAGTATTCCAGCTACCCAGGGCCAAGTTTATACAGAACCTGCCTGCATTTTACCAACCATCTGTGGTTTTACCAGAGAGAATGAACAATTGCAATTAGCAGCTTATCCAGAAACTTCCTTTTAAACAATAATTTCTCTTCACTAGATTAATTTCAAAAGATAGTGGCCAATTAGCCAAATGGTCACTTTCGTAGACATTTCTCATCCCTGTGCTCTAAATAAACTTGCTCATTAGCAATGAGAACATTTAAAGAAAGAGTTAAAATTAAAAGATGAAGTAAAAAATAGAGCATGTTAGGTAACATCCACCTATGTTGTTATAGATGCCATAAGGAAAATGTGGCCCTCTAATAAGAGAACCAAAGTTAATACAGAATAATTTGAAAATAAATGATGTCCTGTTGTTAAGCAGGCACTCAGATTTGAGGTGTCTTAAAATAAATGCTTTTTAAACCTTCAAGAGGATTTAGAGGGTTTCCTCATTTGAAGTAGAAAATTTGTAGAATCTTTTAGAGGTGATAGAAACTTTAAGAAGCTCACAGTCCAGTTACCTTGTTTTGTTATTAAAACAGTTGACACTTAAAGCAGAACTGTATTTAAGTGACCTTCATCCACATAAGTTCAAGTGAGTCATATATGCAAAAGTATTTGCAAACTGCATGGACTAACATTCATATTTTAATAGAGTGTGTGCAAAGTTCAACCTAGGAGAAACCTCATATGTTAAGACAGACCTGTTCCCCTATAGGGCCTTTTATTCAACAGGAAGAAAAACTGTGAGGTTACATCTTTCTCCCAGGTTCAGCCCTTTAAAAGGAGAGAGCTGAAACTAATACCCATGTACTTTCCAAAGTGCTGGCTTCCCCATGCCTCTGGCACCATGAGTCCTGGCAAAGCAAAGCTACTCCTTTACAGCCTGGTTCTTTCAAAATTGAACAAAGGTTTCTGTGCACCTGTCACTTGCTAGGATCAGCACACGATCCGGAATATACCAGTGACTTCAGAATTACCCAGTGTGGAGGTATAAATAAATGATACCCAACTCTTACTAATTTGTGATTTTAATGCACCCACAGATTTGGGGACTTCATTTTGATTTTTAATTATTTAGATTTTTTTCAAGAGACATGGTGTCACTCTGTCACCCAGGCAGGCGTGTAGTAGCATGATCATAGCTCGCTGCAGCCTCCAACTCCTGGGCTTAAGGGATCCTCCTGCCTCAGCCTCCTGAATAGCTAGAACTACAGGGATAAGCAACCACGCCCAGCTAATTTCTATTTTATTTTTTATAGAGACAGGGTCTTGCTATGTTGCTCAGGCTGGTCTCAAACTCCTGGCCTCAAGCAATCCTCCCACCTCAGCCTCCCAAATTGCTGGGATTACAGGCATGAGGCGCTGAACCCAGCCTTGGAACTTCTTTAAGCCGTTTCTCTTCACCCCTACCCTGTTTTGCAGAAGAAAAAATAAGACCGAGTGCAGCCCTAGAACCACTTTTCCGGAAATCTGGGCACCAGGTTTCTTTTTCACCCGTGGGCACAGTTTCGGACAAGTTTTTCAAGGCAGCAAACAGTTTAGGAAGTTTCTAGCTATAACCAGTGACTTTTGTTTCTTGCCTTCTCACTCAAAAGGAAGCTGCTGGAAATTTCCTCATGCAACACCCTTCACTGCCATGGAAAATTTGAGACTGCCTGCACTGAGCTATGTCTAGGGAGCCAATTTATCTCTGTTTCATTCATTTATTAGATTTATTCTCTTTTTTCTTAAATAAAAGAGGATTCCACTTGTGTACTGAGAAGAGCTTAATTAAGGAAGATAGAGACTAATGAAAGCTTTTATTTCTCTGGCAGTAGCCCCTGAAGCATATGAATATAGGCTGTTCCTTTCACTTACTTCCTTGACAGAAGGCAGCCAGATCCTTTGGGTCACCAAACCCCTCCATTCTGAAGGCTGCCATTCGTTTTTTTCTGTCCTTGATTGCCTTCTCTCTGTTCCCCTCTTTACAGCATGCACAAGTACCCAAGCTCAGTTTCTGAGCGTTCTCTTTGGAGACCGACACTGATGAATGCTCTGTACCTCCGCCAGCAGGATGCTTCTGTGCTGTGGACATCTGTCATGTTCCTTCCTTCCGAGGCCATAGCATTTTCTCCTGCCCCTCTTTTCAGCTCCCCATGCACGCTGCCATTCGGTCTGTCCCAGGGATCAGGGACTGAAGGTTCCTCTGGAAGCAGTGTCTCTATCTCTGCATTGTATAGCATATTGTTGCCACACACTACCTACCCCCATTTTATTCTTTTCTGTATTAGAGATCCTCTTTGGAGCCCTAATCTGTATCCTGTCACTCAAATCTGATGGGTCTGCCTTTCTCGACCTGCTTTCCATGTCAAGAATAATAGAAACCTTTGCATTCCTTTTCACAGTGGTACCACTGCAACCTGAAATAGTTTACATAACTGCTAGGGAGGTCTGATTCTGGAAGAGGACTGAATGTCATCCAAAAAGAACAAAATTCAAATAATGGTTTCTTTAGGTAGATGGAGTTTCCAGAAATGCTTTGGAACATTTCAATTCCGAGAGCAAGCCATGCTAGGCTACAAACCACCCCATTATTGGTTTTACCCATAGATATCTCTTTGCTTTATGCAACATAGTCACAATCAGATCTCTTCAACTTGGCCTTAAAATTTCTTCCATATACAACCATGTTTTATGTCAGTAACTAGGCCAGGACTGTCCACTCCCCACTAAAAGACAATAGGCAGAATGGTTAATGAAAGCCTAGACTCTAGAGTTGCACAGCCTAGGCTCAGATACCAGCTCTGCAAGTAACCTCTCAATAAATATTAGCTACTTATTGTTATTATCATTTTGTATGTTCCAAAAGACATATCTCTCAATAGCAGAGGAGCAGTTGAGGTTTTAACCCTAGTAAAGTGTGTACTCATATAGTTTTCATAAAAGCTGATACATCCTACACCTGTTAATGCTTCCTTCCAGAAGGATGTATCAAAAGGAGCCATTTAAGTGTGCACCAACATCCTATACTCCCTCCAGAGTACAAAGAGTGCCATCATTGTTCACTGTTAAACTGTAGACAAACATAGGTTGGAAAGACAACAGCTGCATCCTAAGCTGGAAAAGCATATTTTCCTTCTGTTTTTGAAGTCTTGCTGAAATTGAGCAGCCTTGATAGCAGTGCCAGCTCCACGTCTTGGTGTTCTGAAGGCTTCCCTGGTGCACACTGAAAGTCAGATGACATGTGAGTGAAAACAGCTTAATTCCAAAGACCAGAAAGTTCCTTCCTAACAGGCTTCATTGAAAGCAGTTCCTGAGATAAGAATTACACAGGGGTGTTTTAGAGAGGAGCTTTAACATGGTAAGTTCCTTGTATTTCTTAGGAAGGAAATGGCTATTGATTAAATTTATCTTTATTAAGACATACTAAATAATATCTACTATGTAATTATTTGTCCTTTTTGTTTTTAAACATTTCATAATCGTTTTAATTGAATAAATGATTAAAAGAAAAGATTATTAACCAGAAAAGAAAAAAGAGATGATGGTCGAAGGATTGTATAGCAGATTATAGACAGAGGTTTCCCAGGCTATTTTAGTGTTTATTTAAAACCTGTCCATTAATGTTTGGTTTATGCCAATTTTCTCTTAATGAAATTTGACATAACCTTTTGGTGTCCAATGAGGATTTCATATGTTTTAGAAATACATCCAGAAACAAACATTCCATGAAACTAGTTATGTAGAGAAAGCCATAAATAGTCACATGGTTTATATTGTCACACTTTCTTACTTCAGTCTGAAAGGAGAATTTTGGGGAATGGAATGAGTGAAATGTAAGCATCAACATGTGGGTTGTGTGCTCTGGAGAAAAGGCTAATCGTGGATACAGCAGAAAGTGTATGCCTGATTTTAGTTATAAGAAGAGTACACACCTGCAAGGCAATTTAGAAGAAATTGGGCAAACAGCAAGTACTTGCCTACCGGAGATGGCCAGGTGAAGGGAAAAGACTCTTGTCACAGGAAAACCTACTCCAGTTGAGAAGAAGAGATGTGTCATTGTGTGGCATCACTGTAATTTATTAACAAAACACTCTTTAACATTTATTATTTAAGTCATCACTTTCAACACTACTTCTAAAAAGGTATATTTTATTACAGCTTTTCTCTTCTTTTACTGTCACCAAATTAAAATTCCAGTGGACGGGTGAACACTTCTAACCCTGTAATTCTAGACATAAAGAGTTTTTCATGTGAGAGTTGTCCTTAGAAAATGTGATTTTAACAGACCAGTTATATTTTTGATTTTAGGTTAAAGTATTGCCGAGTTTTTCCCGTCATGGAACAATTCTCAGTGTGTTTGCTTGAAATTCATTAGTTGATTTCTATTGTTTCTTTTAAATGGTAATTTTCTTGGGATACTCTTAGCAGTTCGGGATAATGAGCAAATCACGTCCCTTGCACCCACCCATCTCAACTTTGCTTTTCCTTTTCTGCAGCTGAAACAAAAAATTATTCATGAAAATTGCATGATTTTTAACATAAGTAGCCTCAGGGGAGAACAAATGCAACTATCAAATAAGTGATGTTAAGGATTATTAATGCTGAAGCCAAGTATATTCTGTGTCACTGTTACCGCTTCTGTGACACATGAGGCAGATTCAGTTTGTAAAGCATGGTGGCATATTCTACTGTTTACATCTCACTACTGTAAAAATGGAAAGCTACTCAATGTCAAATTATAGACTTCAGTATTATGGAAGCATCATATTGAAAAATCACATAAAGCTTTATAATAAAAACTTAGAAAACCACTGAAGGGACAACTAGTTCTCTAAATGTTGAGTAACTGACTTCATAACCCTTATTATAGATTATCGCCAATGGCAACAGGAGCAATCATGGATCAAAAATTGAGGACCACTTTTATTCATGTAGCAAGGGCTTTAAAATAAATGCTTCTCAGACTCATCGTCTTCTGTGGTTAAGTCCCACCTTCAGCCATCTTCATTGCTGATGGAAGGAACTGGCTGCCAGTGCCCGAAGGAGGGAGCCCAGGTTTCCTGCAGCTGCTTTGCCTTAACGTCCCTCCCCTTTCCCTTCGCACTTCTGCCATTCAGTGTGTACCCCCACCCACCACACACTCCCTCCTTCAGGTCCCAGAACCACGCTAGAAACAAACATTCTGGTGATGCGCTCAAACAGGGGCCCTGGTCTCGGGCAGTTCAGTTCATTCTGCAGTCAGAACAGTGTTGCTGGGCTGACCTGAAATGGAATTCCAGCTTTGCCACATAATGGCCGTGCAGCTGTAACGAAGGCACTTCATCTCCTAAGCCTGTTTCTTGGGCTGGAGTAGGTGCCTCACACTGCTGTATTGGGGAATGAATGAGATCGTGCATATAAAGAGCAGCATCCAGCACCTGCCTGGCAGGGGGGCAATCTGGTTGTACCTATTTATTTGTCCAACACCCTTGTCCTGGGTTCCCCTTACTCTAGCCTAGAAGCCTTGGTTCTCTTATTGCTGACAGAGCTTTAGGGATGGCAAGAGTCCCCCTTGGTTTTAACACTGTCTTCCTAGTACAGCCGCAGTCCTCCCTGGTCTGAATCAAGAGGTCAGCCTATCCACCAGTCCCCTGGTTCCTGAGCCCACCTGAGCCTCATTGCCACACTGGGGAGCCTTGGAGCCCACGTTGGCCATGCCGGCCACACGAGACCGGCTTAGGGCCTGCCCCCTGCCCTATAAGCTCTGACATTCCGGCCCCCAGGCTCTCCCTGTGCTGAGCCATCACCTGCAGCCACATTGCTGCTGTCTGCTGGATTCCCGACCCATCACCACCTGGACATTTCTGCTGCAGATCTCCACCAGCCATTTGGATGCCCAGGAAGCTGTTCTTGCCATAATAGTTGTAAAATTATAAAATATGTAAAATATGTTTAAACTTTCCCTCTCATTAATCAATGCAGACCATGATCTTTTTGTTCACTGTTCTTTACTGTTCACATTCAACATATTCCTGTTTCTTAGGAATTGTTTTGTTCAATGGAAAAAGTAGACCCTTCCGCTCTGGACACTGGCATCTGTCCGGAACATGCAGGAGAGCTCAGTGGGAGCCTTTGGACTTGGCTTTGGGTAGCTGGGCTCAGTTTACCATTTCTCTCAGCCCACCGTACCTTGCTCCTCCTTTTCCCACTTACTTCATCCTCAGCTGCTGATGGCTGGTCACACCTAAGGCTGAGCCCACACCTGATCAAACCTCCTTGCAGTACAGGTGCCCCCACTAGAGTGCGTTCCAACAACCAAACACTTCTTCCTCTGTTTTCTTTCTCTGACTTTTCCCGAGCTTTGATTCTAAAACTGGAACTTTCCTTAGTCATGTTTTTTTAGTATCTGTCATTGTTGTCTTCCACTCCTAAAATCTGAACTTGCAAATCTTATCAGAATTTTACATTTCCTACAAGACGGCCCCATGGGAGTCTCCTTCCCCTCCCAAGTGGCAACAAGTGGCTCCTGCTGGAAGACCTGCCATCCCCACCCTCCGTCCCTTCTTCCCCTCCTTCAGAGTCACACCCTGTCCTTTGAGACCTATGGCATGTGCCTGACTTCAACAATGCTAGTCCTGCTGCTGCGTCACCAGTCAGACCTAAGCTCTTCCTGACTTTGACTGCCACAGGCATCCTCATACATCAGTTACCGACCCTGGCCTTCAGACTTTTCTTCTTGTGTATCCCCAAAAGAAGTTTGAAGAAATTACGCACCTGCTGTAAACATTTGAGTTTGACATCGAAAACTTTCATCACATGTTTATGTAAGTGTATTTGTTAATAAGAGATAGACAGTATGAAATATTTTCTAAGATAAAATGAGGATTGGTGTAATTAAGATAAATATTTTATGATATGTGGTATTTTTTAACTACCTTACAGATTCAAGCATATCAAACCTGAAAGAAAACTCATGAAACTTTCACTTACAGGTTTCATCCAAGAAAATTTGGCACTCCTGAAAAGCATTCTGGTTCCATTTAAAAGAGTGAATATGGCCAGGCGTGGCAGCTCACACCTGTAATCACAGCACTTTGGGAAGCTGAGGCGGGCAGATCATTTCAGGTCAGGAGTTGGAGACCAGCCTGGCCAACACAGCAAAACCCCGTCTCTACTAAAAACACAAAAGCTAGCTGGGCGTGATAGTACATGCCTGTAGTCCCAGCTACTCTGGAGGTTGAGCCAGGAGAATCACATGAACCCAGAAGCCAGAGGTTACAGTGACCCATGATTGCACCACCGCACTCCAGCCTGGGTGACAGAGACAGACTCTGTCTCGTAATAAATAAATAGTAATAAATATTACCAACCTCTACTGCTTCAAGGGTTCTGAGTTCAGAACATCTTAACATAAGCCAAAATACTAAGTTTCACTCCTCACAGAATTGTTTCAGACAGGGAAGTGAGTTTCTGGAGCCAGTATTCCAGCCCAAAGCTGTAGGTTTTTACACCTGGGCAGTGCCCCATGGTCATATTTGAGATAGGTGGTTTTTTCAAGTGTATGAAAGAGTTTTGTGAGGCTGGACACAGTGGCTCATCCCTGCAATCCCAGCACTTTGAGAAGATGAGGGAGGCAGATTGCTTGAATCTAGGAGTTACAAACCAGCCTGGGCAACATAGTGAGACCCTATCTCTACCAAAAGTACAAAAATTAGCTGGGCGTAGTGCCTGTGGTCCAAGCTACTCAGGAGGCTGACGTGGGAGGATCGCTTGAATCTAGGAGGTCAAGGCTACAGTGAGCTGTGATCATACCACTGCACTCCAGCCTGGGCGACAGAGCTAGACTCTGTCTCAAAAAAAGAAAGAAAGAGAGAAAGAGAGACAGACAGAGACAGACAGAGAGAGAGAAAAGAAGAAGGGAGGAGGAGGAGGGGGAGGGAGAGGAGGAGGAAGAAGAAGGAGAAGAAGAAGGAGGAGGACGAGAGAAGGAGGAAGAGAGGGGAAGGGAAAGGGAAAGGTAGGGTCACACCTGTAATTTCAACACTTTGGGAGGCTGAGGTGGGTGGATCACGAGGTCAGGAGATCGAGACGTTGGTGAAACCCCATCTCTGCTAAAAATACAAAAATTAGCTGGGCGTGGTGGTGCGTGCCTGTAGTCTCAGCTACTCAGAAGGCTGAGCCAGGAGAATTGCTTGAACCCAGGAGACGGAGGTTGCAGTGAGCCAAGATCACGCCACTGTACTCCAGCCTGGCAACAGAGCAGTCGTCAAAAAAATGTATGTAATAATACATTTTAAAAAGAAAGAAAGAAAAGAAAAGAGAAAAGAAGTGGAAAGAAAAGAAAAGAGAAAAGAAGTGGAAAGAAAAGAAAAGAAAGGCTATTGCATATGGAGGCTGGAGACTCCTGCCTAGGGAATAAGTTTTGTCAGAGTCCTTATAGATATTAAGTATCTGGAAATTAATACTTGAAAAACTACTCATCTATGCCTTGGATCATCTTTATGTATCTCTAAGGGTATGCATAGCTCAGTTTGAAGGGGTTTTTTTAAATTTTTTGAGACAGGTTCCCAGTATGTTGCACAGACTGGTGTCAAACTCCTGGGCTCAAGCAATCCTCCCATCTCAGCCTCTGAGTAGCTGGAATTACATCAGTTGAGGTTTAAGAGTCTCAGGATCTTTGCCTTACTGTACTTTACGTGAGAGTGTGGGCTGTTCTTATCTTATCTCTACCTTAGAAAATTTCAAGCTTCTGGATGGTGGAGACCATGTATGTATTACTCACCTTTACATCTCTACCATACCTCACAGAATGCCTGGCATTTAACACTAGGCTGAGTGCTTAACTGCTGCATGCAGGGGTGGCCACTCATACCCACTGGGGCCAGGACAGTGGTATAAATGAACAAAGCAAGCTGGGCATGAGGCCACGTTAGGAAAATGTGCATGGAAAACACACTGGCAGCACAACTCACTTTAAACATCATGAAGAAACAGGGAGCCTCCACTTGGGTCTTGGAAAAGTGGCCCGAGGAAGTGACTTTCGGACTGCTCAGCTGAAACCAGCAAGGAGACGTGCAGGCTTTAACTGATGCATCAGCAGAGGGGGGTCTTGCCGGAGGACGCTGGGGAGGAGCGTGAGGGAGATAGATGGTCAGGGAGGGGCAGGTGCCCTGATACAGTCCAGGCACAGACTATGTGGGACCACATTTGCCTTATTAAAGAATTTAGGGCTTACTCTGAGAGCAGCAGAAAGCCATGGGAAGATTTATGCAGGAAAATGACATGCGGGATTTACAGTCTTCGTAGATGAGCCCTGGCTGAGGGGTAGGGAACGGATTCAGGGGAGGCCCCATGTGGGTTTGGGGAGTTGTATTCATCCACTTGGTAAATAGGTGAGTTGTCATGGTGGCTGGGGTTTGGAGGGGGGACAGAAATGGAGTGGAGGAAACGGTGTGCTGTGCTCTTGAAGTAGTCCTACCGGGTAAGCACAGACGCTTGGGGGCTGGCTGTGCTTGTGAAGCTGAATTTGATTCTATATCAGTAGGAGGCCCTTGGAGTAGTTAAAGGAGGGAAGTGACCGAGATCATGTACCCTAGAACTTAAAGTATAATAAAAAATATATATATATGGAAAAAAAATTTTAAAAAAAGAAAACCTAGAAAGATACAAGGTTCTATGTCATTACATTAAAATTGTAATGCTAAAAAAAAAACAAAAAACAAAAAACACCTTTAAAGAGGTGGTTTCAGTGTGGTTGATGTGGTTTCTCTGCTGTTTTTCTTCTTGCTGGGATTGTGAGGACTGTGTGGTACACACCTGTCTGGTAGAGCCCTTCTGAGTTGCTTCCGATGTTCAAATGAGGCAGCATGATGTAATGGAGTCAGACTCCTGGTTCAAAACTCAGCACTATAGCTCACTAGCTGTGTGACCTTGGACAGCTTGTTTGACTTCCCAGTGCCTCAGTCTCCGTCAGTAAAATGGGGGTGAGCAATAAGACCTATTTCATAGGATGGTGTTTTCTCAATTTAATGCAATAGTACATGTAAACTACTTCAAACAGGACCTGGGAAATAGTAAGTGTTTAAGGGACGTTAGGTATTGTTCTCTTTATGATGGAATGCCAA
This sequence comes from Nomascus leucogenys, assembly GCF_006542625.1. Taxonomy (NCBI): domain Eukaryota; kingdom Metazoa; phylum Chordata; class Mammalia; order Primates; family Hylobatidae; genus Nomascus; species Nomascus leucogenys. The sequence goes on from NC_044384.1 coordinate 67,338,590, forward strand.
TTTGTACTTATATTATCTTTCTTCAAAAAACTCGAAAATGCCACTGTGAGCTTAAGGGACCTTGACTTCTCAGCAGCTCTAGTTAATGTAGGAAACATAGTGTATAGAAATTCAAATGTGAAAAGCAGGGGTACAAGTCATCAAGGTTTGAAAATGACCATTTTTATAGATGTGGGGGTACAAGTGCAGTTGTGTTACGTGGATATATTGCTTAGTGGTGAAGTGTGGGCTTCTAGGGCACCCATCACCTGAATATTACACATTGTTGAAACGAAGATTTTTGATATCTCTCACTTCCCATGAACTAGAGAACTCATACAATAAAGCCCATCCTTGAATGTCTTTCATTTATGCTTTTCATTGCTTGTTAATGTTTTTTATTGAAAAAAAAAAACTTTCCGCCCCCTTTCTTTTCCCCTTGGGGTTTGATGGTGGCAAGAATGACCCCCTGCACCTTTCCTTCTCAATAGAGGTCTCTGTGTGCCTGCCAGTTGGAGGAGATGGAATGTATTACTGGCCTGATATTATTGAAATTTCTAGATGTTACCTTTCAAATTTCCCACAGGGGGACAACTGCTGAGATTAACCGTGTTGCCTATTGTGCAAACATCTGTAAACGCACCACCACAGCAATTGCAGTGGCTCCCCCCAGCCAGAAACTGCGGAAATCAAATGCCCTGTCTTGCAAACACACCTGTTCACACCTTGAGAGAGGGAGGCTTTTCAGAGCTCCTTGCTTTGAAAAATCTTGGGAGTTTATTTGTTTCTCCACTCTGAGCAGTCCACAGCGATCTTGGGAGTCACACGTCAAAGGCAAAGGCTTACTGACCTCCCATGCTGTTCCCCTTGTCTTTAGGTCCTTCAAGGGCGTGGGTGCTAAGAGGAGCCTGCCTGTGTACCAGGCTTACATCTTTGGACTTGTGATATTGGCTCATGATGGTTGTGGTCACTCAGACCCCGCCAGGAGCTGCCGAATCCAAATGGAGTAGCTCTTGGTGACAGTAAAGTCCACCCCTCCCCTGGCCTGGAGGGTACGTTCTGATTTTGCCAGGAGACAGGTAGCTGAGTAATACTTTATTGAGATCTTGGGAAATGATTTGAAATATGTGGAAGAGAAAAGAAAAACAGGATTGATACATTCTGCATTAAAAACCTTATTTGGGCACCTTCCCTATTTTCTACCCTCAAAAAAAAAAAAAAAAAACACAAAAAAACAGGATTTGAATGAACATTTGGAAAAATGTCTGGAATCATCAGCCACGAATCACCAGTGCCCACCCCTGAGCAATTTTACAGTTGAGCCACCACAGTGACCAGGCCAGGGAGGGAGCCACGCGTGTGGCAGAAGGAACGGCCACCAAGTGTTGGCTGCACAGCGCCCCCCGCCTGCAGGAGAGCGGAGACAGGAGAAAGCAAGGCCAGCTGCACTGCAGGGAGATGTCTCTGCCTGCACTTTTTTTTCTTTCTGGGATCTATTTAGAATAATCTTTGTGTTCAATTTCGTTTTTAGATTTTAACACCGAATTCTTTTTGTTCTTCTGGGTCCACGTATCTAATTTTAGCATTGAAAAGAATTTCACCTAGTTTTTTTTTGTATCCTAATCTTTTTTTAGCGTAGGTCAATGGATAAGAAAATCACAAAAACTAAGTGTATATTATCAGCCAAGTGAGCTGCTAGTGCTTATAAACACCCTTTATTTTAAAGACAATGCGAATTTAATTATGTAAACATGTAAAAACCCAGGCCATCTTAATTGATGCCCAGCCGCAGAGGTGAGGTGGCATGGTCATGTTCCTAGATGACATGTTATGAATAGAGTTCCTTCTACATCCGAGCAAAACAGGATTCCATGGTTCACAGAGCTTGCAGGCAAGGTTAGACTAGTCAGGAGATTCAGAATGAACAAATCTTTCGTGTTTCACAGTTACAACTCCACAGGAGAGCACCCGATGGTTATACTGGAAGATGAAGTGGATGTCCTTGATGCTATAGATCAAGAAAGATGTGAAAATACACCCAGACCCAACCCCCACCCCAACCCAGTTCAGTCAGAGTCTCTTGGGTTAGGACCTGAGAATTTAAAAAAATCTCCACAGTAATTTTAATAAGAAGCTAGAGTTGAGAACCATTGCCTCCCATAGAGAACAGTCACTGGGAAGCTAGGATTTGCACTGTGGTTACCTATGGTGATGGACTGAGCTAAGCCGGAAGCAGAGCCTTGGGTGGGGAAACTGAGAGGAATGATCTGTATAGTGCTTGGGAGCAGTGGCTTAATTCCAGAGCTCCCAGGCTGTGCTGTGAGGACAGAGTGATAATTATGCTCCTTCTGAAGAAATCCTTGCAGAAGATGTCACCTTTCCATGAATTGAAAGGAGGAAAGGAGCTGTGTTTTCAAGCTTCTCCAGATAATCTTAGAAATGTAAGTTGAGAAAGGGAATCATACAAACATACATGTCTTAATTTGACTTAGTACCTAGTATGGGTTTAACATAACACTGTCATAATAATATGGTTTACACACATGCATACAAACTTACCATCCATTCATTGATTCACTGGGCTCCTGCTATGTGCCAGGCATTTCCTAGGGCACTAAGAAAACAGCAGCAAACGAAGAAGGCTGAGTTCCCCTCCGGGAGGGGTCTTAACACCGAGCAATCCCAGAATGTCGGCTGGCAAGAAGGGGTGAGTGAGGAATATGCTGGAGGCAGAATGGGGCCCCTAGCCTAGAGTGTCTCTGAGAAGACCCCTGTTGCCCTGTTGGGCCCTGACAAGGGAGGTGGCTTTGCTCTTCCTGCAGGCACAAGCTGTCCATGATGCTGGGACCTCTGATTCATCCACTAGAGCCATTGTCATCAGAACTATTTCTGGAAGTTTCTGAGTAGGTGGCACAGGCCTGTGTACCTAGTGAAGGCCCCCCCGCTCTTTGATTCAGGGGTCACATTGGGCTGTTTGCGCAAAGAAGGACTCACTGCTTTTTTTTCCCCTTGTGAATAAGTAACAAGCTGTTAAGTACACAATGAATGTACCTCTCTGCAAGCCAGAACTGTAGTGATTGATGGAATCCGATGTTTACTTGTCCCCTCTGTAACCTTAGATTAAAGTCACTGAAATCTTCAGCCTCTACATCAGGAGAATGGCACGCACATGCCAAGGGACGTGGCCAAAATGGCTGGTGGAGCTTTGTGGGAGGTGGCGTGCATGGTCCCTTCCCCAAAGGGATTAGATGCAGAGACATCAGGAGAGCAAGTCAGCTTTTATGGGGAGGGTAACAGTGTAAACAGAAGCAGCAAGGGAGAAATGATAGGAATTTGTGTTGTGGAGGGAAAGGAAGGAGGCCTGGACAGGGAAGAAGGAGAAGAAAAATTACACAAGAACCGGTTGCTAATTGGTCAAGAGGGATGGGGAGTGACTGAAGGGCCCCCTGGGTGTGTCACTATTGTTCAGTGTCCAGGCTGCAGCAAAAGGACAGCTATTAATAAACATCGTTAAATGCATCTTGTTTTCTTTCTATTGCTTTGTTGTTTATAAAATGCCTGAGTACACATTAATTCCAAGAATCCTCAAAATAACTTTGAGAGGTGTTACTGTGATCAGTATATAAAGAAAGAAGACATTGAAACTCATAGAGGCTAAGTAACTTGCCCCAAATCACACAGCCAGTTAAAAGGCAGAAGCAGATCTCAAATTCAAACATTTGAGCTCCAGCTCCAGCAATCTGAAATGTCAAGATACCTAGTACAATTGGGTTCTGGTCCTGGATGTGCCTGAACATTTGTATGATTTCACATATATCGTGTGACTCTCCAAGCCTTTGAAGTTGCATTTCTCTCATTTCCTTACCTTTCTATATGTCTTATAAAGATTTCTACTCTTATATTTATACCCTCAAGTATGCATGGACACAAAGTCGAGTTTGGGGTTTTTTTAAAATCTGGATTAAAAGAAATTTTAAATTCCAACTTTCTTTACCTGATTCTCTCTGTAGCACTGGCCTTTTGTAATATATATTCTTCCTTTTTTATTTTTTTTCCAGCCATAAGAAAGAGCTTTTTAATGCTCAGATCCCAAGAGCTAAGGAAGTAGATGGCTATTCGCGTTCTGCCAGGAATCTTTATGTTCAGTGAGAAGAAGTGCAACTGCTTAAAACTCTTAACTTCTCTCTCTTACTTTAGAAAGTCAAGCAGAAAAAAAAATGGATTAATTTGACAGATAGCACAGAATAAGAAAAATATTAGAAACAAGAAGGGGCCATTTTTCCTATAGAGGCTCATTTCATTCTATATACCACTTCCCTGGGATATCTGCCAATTGTTAGCAGAAAGAGTAATGTCATCTATTTTTTAAAATTTGACTCTTGAGTACTATGGAGATAAATAGCTAAATGATGGAGAAATAACTTTCTTTCACGGTAGTAGTCTAAGAAGGGTAGAAAGAGCTCAAATGCAGATGTTTGATGACATGAGAAAATTCAGCGACAAATGACAACTTTGATATTTCCATAGGTGCAGTTTTAGAAAGGGTATCTTTTTGCATTCACACTAGAGACCTGTGTCCATCTGTAAAAGTGAGGGAACTGCATGTGGGTATTAATAGATGCATTTGCAAGCCCCAGAAATTTTCCAGTTGAAACTTAACAAAAAAAAACAAAAAGTTTCTGTTCTGTTCTGCTGTAGGACCAATGCAGGAAACCATCTATGACTTCTGGAGGATGGTGTGGCATGAAAACACTGCAAGCATCATCATGGTGACCAATCTTGTGGAAGTGGGAAGGGTGAGTAGACCATCTGCTGCAAATGGCCATTTTGTTCCTTGCTTAGTTGGTAACAGAAAGTAAGGCATGAGGCAAGCTTTTGAAGTATTATGTGTACTTCCAAAAACATTAACTACTCCAGCTCCTCCTATTGCTTGCTGCACTTGCTTATAAATTATCAGTAAACATAGCCTGAATTGCTTTCATTTGTTGCGATAGCAACAGACAGGAAAGGCACTCAAGATTTAAAAGCAGTTGTTATTGGGCTATATTGAGAGCACAAAAATACCTCTAAGCATGAATGCTGATTGTTGAGTGTCAAAACTCAATGGGTGCTACATTAGACATGACTACATTCCCAAACTGAAGAAAATTGGCTCTAAAAACAGTGTGCAGCTCTAGATTCAATCCTTAGATTAGAATTCCAGCATCTTCCTTTGCTTAAATTGGCCTTTCCTGTGTCTCAGTTTCCAAACCTGTAGAATGGAAAGCATCATCTTTCTGAAGGTTTTGTACCACCTTCTCCATAGTAACTGTTTATGAGCAGTGCTTTTATTTAACCAGGAAACTTTTACATAGTTTTAATCTCAGTAGTAGTATGCTATAGGATTATTTACAAAGTGAAATTTTAAAATGAGCAAACACACAGCTTGCAGTTGCCTTATTTATGGTAAGTTGAATTCCATGGTTGTGCTAACTGAAGAGAAGTTGGCATCATGAGATTTGCCCTCAGCAAAGGCAGCCTAGAGGTTATCCTAGAATTGAAACAGTGAGACAGGAGCCATAAAGGGGTTGTCTCTTAAGATTCTCAGGTTTCAGGAGGCACAAAGCAGGAAGAAGAAAGACATCACAATTCTCTCATAATGAGAATATTCAGTAAGTAGGATATATATATACACACACACAATATAAGTAGGAGATATATATATATATATTATATATAATTCTAGCAAAAATGGCACATTAACCTGAAAATCCCCCTACAAACATCTAGAAATTCTAGATAAAAATATAAATATGTGTTTTAATATGTTTATATGTATATCACATGCATATGCAAATATATATATTTTAAATGTTTAGCTTAGCCCTTAATAAAGACAGCTACTACAGACCAGAAATAAAGTGAGGACTTGAGATCCTAGGGAGTGTAGCGCTTGCATGCACCCTTAGCAGGCTGGGCAAGGGGTTCTGTGTGAGTGTTGAGGGAAAGTGGGCAGCGTCAGTCTTTGTGATCTTGGATCCCGGGTTTTAAAGCCCACTGAGGGCAGGAAATAATGCGGACATGTACAATGCTAAGAATTTAGATGTTGACTGCCACACAGAACCAAAACCCACAAAGAGTAGACCCTCAGAGAAAGGGCAAACTGGGGAAGTGGAGGTAGGGAGAGGGACGAGGGAGAAGGGAGAGGAGCACCAGCCAGCCCAGGGAATTGACAAGGAAGTTAAACCATTTTCATTTAGGTAGGATCTGTGGGGGTAAAGCACTTTGGCCAACTCCAGGGTCAAAGTAAACACCTAATAAAATCAGAAAATAATTAGAACTGTGAATCATAAAGTGTCATGATAGTGTTAAAGTTGTGAAATGCAAATAACATGGTACCAGAGAAGGAAATACATGTTCTTAAATGTTGTTATTAGAAAAGCAGAAATACCAACTAAGCATCTAATTCAAGAAGACAGATGAAGAACAGAGCAAAACCAAAGAAAGAAAAAAGGAAATAATAAACATGAATAGAAATTTATTAACTAAACAGCACAGAAGCAATAATAAAGTTCAACAAAATAAAAAGCTGGTTTTGTGAAAAGGTTAATAACATGGACCTCTGGCAACAGATCAGAAATAAATAGAGAAAAACCACATATAGCCAATAGCAGATTTTTTTGTACTGCAATAGAATAATATGAATAACAATATATTTGATGAATTAGGTAATTTTCTAGAAAAATATGACTTTCCAAAACTGACTCAAAAAGAAACAGAAATTCTGAGTAGATAATAATTATCTTAAACTCGAATTCTGGTTAAAAATTGACCCATGGAAATGTACCAGTGTATTTATAGGTACTAAATATTCAAGGAACAGATAATTCAAATGTAAATGTTAAAAATATATAACATTTTATAAATACGTAAAAATATATAAATTATATGCATTTTATAAAAATTATTCTAAGAGAACAGAAAAGAAAGCTTGTTCCCCCATTTCATTTTAAGAGGCTAGTATAACCTCAATATCAAAACCAGACAAGACTACAGGAAAAGGTAAAATTATAGGTGCCACACATAGATAGGAAGAGATGAATAGACCAGTAGGTCCAAACAGGCCAGATGTAAGACACCAAAAGCCCAACATATTAAGGAATAGGATAGGAAAATGTATGATAGTAAGATTTACATAAAATTCTCTATATGACAAAGGATATAATAAGTGACCAGAAAAGGGGGGAGGTACTATGGGGCTATTATGCAAAGTTTAAACACTTCCAGAGCAATATTTTATGTACTAAAAATATAGAAATCATTTCTATCTTTCAATGATGTCTCTGCCGGGAGCCAGCATGGGAGTGCAGGTGAGCTGGTGAGGAGGCTGCTGAGGCAGGGAGGGCCACCAGCCCAGCCTAGAAGAGGGTGCTGGGCCTCTCCTTCCACAGACCTTTCTCTGGAAAGAGGAAAGTAGCAGTACTGTGTGTCCACCTGGTTGGGCTGCCATAACCAAATACCACAAGCCGGGAGGCTTACACAACAGACATGTACTATCTTCCTGTTCTGGAGGCTGGAAAGTCCCAATCCGGGTCTGGCAGGATTCCGCTTCTGGTGCGGGCCCTCCTCCTGGCTTTCATGTGGCCACCTTCTTGCTGCAACCTCACATGTCAGAGAGAGTGCACGCTCTGTGGTGTCTCTTTTTACAAGGACATGAATCCTATTGGGTGAGGGCCCCACCTTAATGTCCTCATTTAACCATCATTATTTCCTTGGAGGCCCATCTCCAAATACAGTCACGCTTGGGGGTTAGGGCTTCACCATATGAGTTTTGGGGGTACACAAATATTCAGTCCATAACAGCCTGCTTAATGGGGTTCTCGTAAAGATTCAATGAGTTTCCACATGTCAGGAGGTTAGAGAAGTTCCTGCCCATTCCGAGGACTCAATAATAACAGCTACTAGTGTAACCTTAGGTTTCCACCAACAAACCTGAGACTGAAGAAAAAGACCCTTTTTCTTCCACACACCAAATCTACCTACTTTTACTATGAAAACATTAATGACTATTGAAAAAAAAAAAAAAAAAGGCCAACTCCACTAGGCCAACTTCAAGTTCCTTGAAGGGAAGAGATGGCCTTGCTCAGCGGCCTCTCCCTCCAGGCCCAGGGCCCTAAGCAAATGCCCAGCAAGGTGAATAAAGAGAGTACCTCGCCACAGTGTCACGGAGCACACCAGAGCCACCTCATGTAGCCTAAACATTTCATCTGCTTTCATGTGCTTGTGTTTCTTCCCCTGAGAGGTATACTCCCATCTGACTCCTTCATTTACTTCACACATCCTTGCTGACCACCCACATGTGATGGGGAGAAAGAGGTACCTGGAGCCCACTCCCGGGTGCCTTCCTTTCACAATCCCAGCACTCCCAGAAAGTTGTGCACCTATGCACACATTCAATATTTGCACTGGAGCTCGCTTACAAGAGAGTCCTAAGTAAATTATTTTGAAAAGTAGATAATTGCTAAATAACAACTATTGCTGGATTTTTAAAAATAAAGGCACATGTATTTTTTGCTTAATTGAAATTCCAAAGCACACCACTGTGTCTGGACTCAGTGGCTTAGGAGGTTAAGCTGATTTCGTATGATACAGCCTTTTACCTTAACGAAAGATGAGGACAGCATAGTCTTTGGTTGAAAAGTCAAAAGAAAATTGTGCTGTAAAATTTCTGCAGCAAAAAATAATAATTACAGACTAAAGCCCACTGTGTCTGAGACATGGCACATTTGCAGGGAGCCAGGTTTCATTCAGAGCAACCTGGGTTTAGAAAAGGAATGAAAATGTTATACAGTGGTGGTCACTGTTCCGTCCATCAGGCACCTGGACCCATCACATCCAGGGTAGTCACTGATGATTTTTATGACAGCAACTATTCCTTCTGACAAATAACCATGGAAATTTTGTTTCCAATAAGATGTGGCTGAAGTGGGTGGTGGTAACTAGGTTTCTGATTTACCCATAAATCTAAGTCCATAGATTTAAAGTAACTCAACCATTTTAGGTCTGGTAAGGTTATTAAAAAAAAAAAATTCTTCCAAATCCTTACCAGGTTTGTGGGGACATGGGTAAGCTCTGAAGAGGCCCCATCTCGTTGCCATCAGCCCCTTGGATGGGCCTGACTTCAATTAGTAATGAAATTATGGCATCTGTCCTTGAAATGTCTGGCATGATTTGGGGGTTTTGACAAGAGGTCATGTTCCCTCGTGGGAAAAGCACTCTCCTTGTTCCAGGCTGTTTCCCATTGTTAATCCTGCACATTTGTTTACAGATAGCTCCTCCATTTTCCATGCTTAAAAACAACAACAACAAACCACCCAAGAAATCAAAGTGACATGGTTTTTAAGGGCAATAGCTACCTACTTAACATGTGTACCGCACATAGTGCGTCCTTCATGCATTAAGCATGAGCTAGGCGGATGCGTGTTTGTTTACACAGACTTGCTGCCGATTCATTAAGGCAGAGCTGGGGACCTGCTTCCCCCCATTTTGCCCTGAAGCTCTCTGCATTAGGCGGCCCTAATTGCTGGTGTTGGAGCCACCAGGAGACCTTTCCTGTGGCAGCACCTGGTGCAGAAGACACAGATGCTGCACTTCCCTCCAGCGGGGTCCCCGGTACATCTGCCAGGACCTGTCATTATCTAAGACTTCCTTGTCACCACCATGCCTCCCCTTTTAGCCCACGTGTTCTGGGAAGGGACCCTTGTCGGTTTTCCTGGCACCTGCGGCCGGCTGCACACCTGGCATTGAAATGGCGCTGGAACATGTTGTGATTATTTTCCCTCTTTAATGAACCCACCTGAGGGACATTTAGTTTTTTAATCCAGTCACCTGTTTCCCAGGCATTCCCATTTACACTGTTTGTGTGGAGATTCAAAAACTCTGTTGTGGTGTTGAGCTATTCCATCTGCCAGAAGTCTTATAACCAAATCTGCAGGACTCCCAAAGGAGACTTTTGCACTGGTAATTTAAGCTAATTATTTCTAAACATATTTAGTCAGTTTTATGAAGACCTCATTAGAATGTGACTGTTTATTAAAAATCCAAATGAGGTCTCACAGTCATTTAGGAAAATTATTGTTGAGTCACTCTGAATAGTTCTGATAACAGAAGGTAACATGTTTTGGAGCTGAGAGAAGTGGGGACCAGAGCTATGGACCTCTATCACAGTAGGGGATGGGAAGAAACCACCTACATGGATTCTTGGATATTTTCCACCCAAGGAGCCTGCCCTAAAATTCCTTTCACAGTACTTGTCACTAAAAGAGTCATGAAAGGAAAAGTTTACGATGAACACTAGACGTCAGAACTAACAACTTTCTAATTCACATACAAGGAAGGTATATTAAGATTCCAGGTGCCCCTCTCACAGCCAAGAAAAAACATCTTCTTTTCTGCAACAGCCACCAGACCCAGGATCAATGAGGAAGCAAGAGAGAGGCAAGGTTGACCTCTTATAAAAACTGTGGAGATACTGGTTAATTACAAGAATAAAAATATTAGTAATCGTTTTTACTACAAAATCTCTTGAATTGTTCCAAGACATCAAACTCATAAGAAAGGGAAGAGGGAAATTGTTTTTATAGACATTGCTGACAGTTTTCCATCTTGAGCACTCACTGTTACTTTCATAGATCCTTTTTCATAAACTGGTATTTAAGACTGATCTTTTGTGACCTGTGTAATTACAGTCTTAGCCTTTGAATAATTTATGCTCATTCAGCAAACACTCCTCATCTCGATTTACTGTCATCCTTTCACCTATCATAGGATGAAGCTGACATAAGCCTTACCTCCCTCCTGCACGTTACCCCTGGGCATTTAATTGCTCATTGGCCATCTCTACCTCTGTGTCCCACAACTGGCACAAACCAAGCACCTCAGAAACTAAGCTTGTCCATTCATCTTCAGACTCCTGGTCCCCAATACCTCTCCTTATCATTTAGGGTTGAAAACAAACTTCATTTTGTACTCAGCCCAATCCATTGTCAAGCCATAAAAACACCGTGTGAACAGCACACTTGCCTCCTGTTTTCATGGTGCCTCCAATGCAGCTTGGGAATTCGCAGTCTTTCATATCAGTCCCAGTAGCAGCGTCCACACTGGTCACCCTGGTGTTCACACTGGTCACCTCACCATCCACAGTGGTCACCTTGTGCTGTTGCGGTCTCAGAAACCAAAATGGATGCCCCATTATCAACTAATACAGAAAGGTGAAGGAAACAGAGTTACCTACAGGTTGAAGGTTCAGGGCCTGTCAGGGGCAAATCCTCCAAGTTCCTATGGCCAAACTCCCTACCAATAGGAGCTATAGCTCTGAGTCACAACCCAGACCACTGCAACTCTGATTGGACAGAGAACCAGCCTTGAAAACACTCTTTCCTGATAAGCAGCTGCAGATCTCGAGCCCATTTTGGCAGCTCATAGAGGCTGCATACAGACTGTCTTTGTGTCCCATAGCTGACCTTTTGATGTAAAGAGCCAAATGCCATTTTCTTTTCATGGTAAAAACCCCACCCCAAAGTGAACATGGGATGTATGGTACATGTATGTTTACCTATTGCACATGCGCTCAGCTCCCCTTATAAATATGTATAGCTTTCCCGCCAAACCTGCTGATATGTATGACTTTGTTGTGTGATACAGACCTGGTGAGGCATAAAAGCCAACCTGTCCTTCTTTCTGAAGAGAGAGCACCTTCAGTCCATGCTGGAGACTCTTCCCAGCTTGCAAACCGATAACCCCCATAAAGCTCTCCTTTCTACTGTCCAGCCATCCTGGTGGTCTTTTAGACAACACTGTCTTCTATCCATTCCATGTGTCAGTGCTGCATTAATTTTTATAAACATTAGCTCCTGACACACCACTCTTCTGTTCAGAATCCTTCAGTGATTCCTGTCGAATCCAGAACAAAGCCCAAACCTCAAGATCCCTCTATTCTGTGCCTTCACAGTGTGGCTCTAGTCTATGGCAAGCTTATTTCCCAGCATTCTCTTACAAGTGTTTGAAGTGCCAGGCAGACAAAGTGTTTGCCATTTGCCACACACGCCCAGCACTGCATTCCTTGTGCCTTTGGTGCTGTCTGGCCCATGCACAGTGGAGCTCTCCAGGAAAACCCCTGCCAGTTTGGAATGCTCTAGGTCTACACAGTCCCTGCAGAGCCTCTAGTCGCAGGGGTCTACTGAGTATTTTCAGTGTGGTTATTGTGACTGAGAGATTGACTTCTGAGGTTTATTTCATTTGTATTAATTTAAATTGAAATGGCCACATGTGACTGATGGCTTTTGTCTGGGACAGTGCAGGGACAGCACCTCCTTGCCTTCCTCCCTCTGCCTGCTTAACCAGGGCACCTCTTTTAATACTAATTGAAAATTCCACCCTTTCTAAGAAGGAAACCGGACCTGATTATTCGACTGGCCATTTTATCTCCCTCATCAGCATCCTCTCTGTATGTCACTTGCCATATTCTGTCCTTTAGTATAAGTCTTAGCCCTTCCTCATTTGTAGTAACTCAGTCAGAGAATCAGAAGGCCTTGGCTCTTCCCATGCCCATTGTAACATCTCTGAGCCCCAGATTCCTCATCTGTTAAGCATAGGGAATGATGCACTAATACACACCCTCCTGTGTCACGGGATTACTGTAAGGATTACAGAATAAATTGAGCATCTGTTGTGCCTGTTTCCACTTCTGCAAACTCACCTTCTCAGCCATTCCTGTGCACAACCACCAAGCTGTGGGTCCTTCCAGGTATGCCCAGTAGAAGCAGTTGGTCAAGAACCCTTTCCCTAAATCTGGCCACAGGGACGGCCTCTCTGTTGTCAGAGATGGTGGAGTTTGCACCTTGCCTTGAATTCCTTCAATTCTGTAGGTCATGAATTATCTGTTTCTGCTGGAAATATCAGCAATTCCTAAACTAGAATTGCTGTAACTTTAACACAAAACTAGAAGTCAAAGAGGAAATTGGCAGTGTAGCCTGTGATGATTCCCATCCAGGCACTGCCAGACGTCACGCCACTACCCCCAGCACATCAGCCAAGAAAGGAGGCACTAACGAGTACTGAGCTATCAGCAGTAGGAGAAAGGCCTTCTACAGACTCCTCAACACCAACTCCTCCAGGAAGGATGGTTCCCTGGCTGCCCTGGTGAACCTAGAGATTTTCTCTGCCTGAAAACCTCAGTTCTACTCTGTAAAAAGTTCAACCAAAGAGCTCGATTTGTCATGTTCACAAATTAGTCCAAAGATAGGCTTTTTAATCCCTTCTCAGCACAATTTAACCCAACATTTAGTGCTGTACTTACTGTATCTATGACAATAAGAATCCAAAGATAGTTGTAATTCACTTGTCCTCAAAGAATATCACCTGTGGTCATTGAGAACCGTGTATCAACAATGAACTGTGACACATGTTCAGAATGTGATGGTACCAACGAAGGGACTCATTCTGCCTGTGGCAATCTAGGTCTTCTCGGAGCACGTGGTAAAGAGCTGGACCTTAGTAGGAGGAAGGATTTTATTTTGTCTTTATTTTAGATTTAGGGGGCACATGGGCAGGTTTGTTAAATGGGTATGTGGTGCTGGGGTTAGGGCTTCTAATGATCCCATCAATCAAACAGTGAACATAGTCCCCAGTAGGTAGTTTTTCAACCCTTGCCCTCCTTCCTCTCTCCTCCCTTTTATATTCCCCAGTGTTTATTCCCATCTTTGTGCTGTGTATACCTAACGTTTAGCTCCCACTTACAAGTGAGAACATAGGGTATTTGGTTTTGTTTCTGAGTTAATTCACTTAGGATAATGGCCTCCAGCTGTACCCATGTTGGACGAAAGGACATGATTTCGTTCTTTTTTTTCTTTTCTTTTTTATTTTTTTTTTGTGGTTTGTTTTGTTTTTTGAGATGGAGTCTCACTCTGTCACCCAGGCTGGAGTGCAGTGGCACGATCTTGGCTCACTGCAACCTCCGCCTCCCGGGTTCAAGCAATTCTCTGCCTCAGCCTCCCAAGTAGCTGGGATTACAGGCGCCCACCACTACGCCTGGCTAATTTTTTGTATTTTTAATAGAGACGGGGTTTCACCATCTTGGCCAGGCTGGTCTTGAACTCCTGACCTTGTGATCCACCCGCCTTGGCCTCCCAAAGTGCTGGGATTATAGGTGTGAGCCACCGCGCCCGGCCCGATTTCGTTTTTTATGGCTATGTAGAAAATGTGTATATACCACATTTTCCTTATCCAGCCTACCATTGATGGGCACCTGGGTTGATTCCATGTCTTTGCTGAGGAAGCATTTTAAATGGCAGGAGTGAGACAGTAACCACTTCAACAGCATAAGGAAGGGAAAGCACAGGAAGGGGAGGAAATGGCTAGATGGAGAAAGAGCTAGTGGCCTGCCTGATGCAGCTGCTGAGAGAAGAACTCTGAGGCTGGGAAGCTAACTGCAGGCTTGTTGATGAGGATTTGAAATGCGTTTCTAGGAAGGAAGGAGAGGTAGAAAGTGGGCAGTGTGTGTGTTTGTTTGTTCACTTTAATGGAAGGCATTGAGGTGGTGAATCATGTGTTCTGATTGGTGTTGAAAAACAATCTTGGTGACCATTAAGGAAAGGGTGAGAAAGGCTATGGAAGAGTATGGAGACATGTTTAGGAGGTTAGAGCAAGGCTCTAGGTGAAAGATGATGTGGGCTTGAGTTTGGGCAGAGGTGTTGGGAATTTATGAGGAGCATACAGTTTGGGTGTTATGGTGGGTAGGTGGTGCTGATAAGGAAGGAGGAGAACTTGAGAATGAACCAGGGTTTCTACCACTGTGACTTGGGTTGCTATAAAGGGTATTAACCAAGAATGGGTGTCTCTTTCCAGCCCACCCCCACACCCCCAAATAAAAGTAGGTGTAAGGAGAGGCAATGTGTTTCATCTTGGACATGCTGAGTTTAAGAAGCTGAATGAGCAATAATGTGGTGCTTTCCAGAAAGCTCAAGAGAGAGATGTGAGCTGAAGACACAGAAACAAACTATGAAATGTTAGCGACCCCCTTTCTTCACAAGCATCTACTGTGTGTTAGGCTTTAGCTGCACCAGGGATATCAAGATGAAAAGACATGGCACAAACTACGGTACAAAAAGGCAAACAAAAAAAAAAGTATAATGCGGCTGGGCACGGTGGCTCACACCTGTAATCCCAGCACTTTGGGAGGCCGAGGCAAGTGGACTGCCTGAGGTCAGGAGTTTGAGTCCAGCCTGGCCAACATGGTGAAACCCCATCTCTACTAAAAACACAAAAAATTAGTGGGGCGTGGTGGCGGGTGCCTGTAATCCCAGCTACTTAGGAGGCTGAGGCAGGAGAATTGCTTGAACCCAGGAGGCGGAGGTTGCAGTGAGCCTAGATCGCACCATTGCACTCCAGCCTGGGTGACAGAGTGAGATTCCGTCTAAAAAAAAAAAAAAGTATAATGCAAAGTGATAACCACTGTAACAGAACAGGGTTCTTGAGAGAAAGTGGAGAAAGAAAAGAGGAGGACTCATAACAGAACAGTGGAGAATATCTGTTTCTGGGGGCAGTCGGGAAGAACAGCTGGGATGGAGTCTGGAAAAGGAAAGCAAGAGGATAGGGCGAGAACAAAGAGACCTGGATCATGAGAATGAAGAGAAGACAGCATTTCAACAGGAAGGGGATAGCGACCAGGTCACAAGCTACAGAAGGCCAGGTAAAGAGGAATCAGGGAGCAATGTAGAGAGAAAGAATGTACTGAGTCAGGCATCCTGCTAAATGTTTCACAAGCCCTATTGCTCTTATCACAGCTACCCTCTGAGTACATTTAAAGATTCCTATTTTCAAATTAAGTAAGTAAGGCTTGCTGTGGTTAAATAATTTGGCCAAGGGCATAGAGCTAGAATTGAAACTTTGGTCTGTCCAGTTCCAAAACCCATGCTCTCTCCCCCATTCCACAGTGCCCCCCATTAGCACTGGAGAGGTCTTTGATATGTACCAAGTTCCCATGGGGTGATAGAACCAGGAATCCAGCAGCAGTAGAACAGGGCTAAGTGTGCAGCAAAGACGCAACTGTAGCTCGTTCTTGGAGCAGCAAGTCACAGGAGAGAGAGATGAAGCAGCACCTAGAAGGGAACAGGGTCTAGATAGTGAATATAATGGTTGGGAGTGTGTTTTTAGTGATAGAGTAGACATAAGAGTGACTGGAAGTCTGAAAAGAAGATGTAATTGCAATCTCAAACTAAAGGTACAAGAAAAGAAAGGGGAAAAGTGACAGAGGAAAATAACAGACAAGACAGAAGGGGATGCTTTCAGTTCACAAGCATATGCTGCATTCGCACCACTCAATGTGGAGTCACAGAAAGCCAGGGATGCTAAGACAAATTAAGTGTGTCCCTGTACACAGGGAGGGGGCGTCAAGCAAAGGGATGAAATTCCATGATAAAGGTTTCACAGCGTGCTGTGGAAGTTCATGAAAGAGGCACCTCATCTAGCCGTGGAGTTGAGTGGAGGTTGAAGATATTTGTCAGTAAATGCTTCTCAGAGCAAGGGGTGCCTGGTGCTGAGTACAGGAGGTGGGAGAGCAAGTGGAAATTAATTGGCAAAGGAGGGAGGGAAGCTGTTGCAGGCAGAGGCAACCACAGGACCCTGCAGGGAAGCTGCAGGGATTCAGTATGAACCAGGGGAGATGGGGGATGGGGATTATAGGGAGAACTGAGGACTTGTTGTGGATATACCACGTCAGGAATTGGGCTTCAGCTCATGAACGACAGAGAGCCCCAAAGGATTTGGGTGCAGAAGTGACAAGGGGAAAGGGCCACACTGGAGATGCTGCAGAGACAGAGTGGGTCATCCAAAGGCAGAACAATCACCATCTGACTTAACAAGGAAAAGGTTATTGGCAACCTTTTGCCTCAGTGTTTTCAGAGTGATGGCCTATCAGAGTTCTTTGATTACATGCAACAGAAATCAACTGTGGCTAATTTCAGGAAAAGGGAAAAGAATATTAGAAGCTCAAAATGTTGATGTGAAGAGTAAGGCTTGCAAAAGATAGGAAAGAAGATAACAGCTCCAGAGGGCTAGTGAGCCAGATGGGAGTCACAGCCAGACAGTCTAGTCAAGGCGCTGATGCTAAGACAGTGAGCTCTCTGGTCTCTTTGTCACTGTGCTCAGGATTCTAATAACAAGGATAAACCTCCGACTCCCAAAGGTTGGTTCATGTGCTCATCCCTCGCTGTCCAGGGCCTCTAATTGACAAGCCACCCCATAGGGAAGAAGTAATTCCCCAAAAGGAAGTCAAGGATCCATTAGGAAGGATGAATGGATGAAATGGATGTTGACAGACCAAATGATGCGTTCAGTACAAATGGCAAGCACTGAAGCCAGCCTGCAGCGTTGAGGCAGCAGTAGCAAATGAGGATGCATAGACTGAGTGTAGACTTGTCAGAAGCTTAGCTCTGCAGGGAAAAGAGAGGAGTGCAGCTGTAATTAAACAGAGGACCATTTCCGAGCAAAGGATATTTATAAGGTGAAAGACCCTTGACAGTAGTTATGTGTTAAGGAAAAGAATCAGAAGAGAGGGAGAGACTGGCCATCTTGGGAAGTGGACGGAGTCTTTGCCAGGGAGGCAGGAGGGAAGGGACCCTGAGCACAGGTCTTCCATTCAGCCTTACAAGGGATGACATCTTTTCCTCTGAGCGTGCAGAGCAGAGACAGGCATGGACACACTTAAATAAATTGAACCAAACAGAAACACACTCAGGATGGCACCCTCTCCTGGTAACACTGGTTTTCCCAGTGCAGTAGGGAGCAAGGCCATGGGCTGAGAAGCTGGAGGAAAAGGGAAGTAGCTATTTTAGGGATGCATCAAGGACACAGGTAAAGGCATTCACCTGGAATGGGAGTGACCTCTTCTCTGGGGAGAAGGTAAGGATGGGCAGATAAAGTGAGACTCCGGTTGGCGGCTACAGGATGCAGGTAGGTGGAATCCCAGGACAGCCAATAGCCCAAATCCTCCAGGTACTAGCAGCAGGGGAATGTGACTCCAAGGAGAATAGGGTGTTGTGAGCGTTTCTAGGTGAATTGAAAACCAACCCATTCTTACCCCACACCTTACTTTTTGCAACCTTGGAATGAAGGGAATTATCCATATGAACTCTAAAATTCTATGTTTATATGAAGGATATTTTCCTGTTTGCTGTTTACATTTTGGTGACGGGATCCATTTGAATAACAAAAGCACCGCAGTCCAGATCCAGTTTAATTCACATGCTTCCCGAGTCCTTGATGCTTCCTGTACGCTCTGAATACCACCAACAGCAGAAAATGATTGAGTGTGGATTGTTAAAGGGGAATGATTCAGGACAAAAACATGAGGACTGTCACTCCCTTAGGAGAGAGCCCTCCATTCCCATGTCCTCTGCATGGTTTTCACATGAATTGTATAGAGGATCTGGAACGGAATGTTGCCATGTGATTAGGTACCAGTGAGACAAATCCTGTCAGTGATCCATCTGTATTTTAATTTATGCAGACCATAAAAGATATTCAGTCTGTTCTCTAATTTATAGACCTTCTTTTGAAAATAATCTAATCTGACTACAGTAAACTAAGATTTTTGAAGAAATATAGTCTTTTCAGAAGTTCTCAAAATTACTTCTAGCGATCCCCCTGATTTATCAACTGCCACAATTGGTTGCACCCGGTAAGCACATTTCTGGGTCTTTACCCAGTGATCAGCAGGGCCGCAGCGGGTTCCTGCCTGCAGTAGGGAGGGGGTCCTTGGAGAGAATGTGGTTTCTTTGGAGGACTCTCACGATCGTTTAATGAAGATATCTACGCACGCCCTGTTGTGTTCTGTGTAATTGCAAGTGTGACTGTTACCTCTGGAAGATCTCCTTAGGCACCGAAATGGCTATTTTACTTAAAGTGTTTAATCAATAGAGAATCATCGTTTCACATCCGTCAATTCAATTTGGACAGCAAATCCATTTAATTAAAGGTAAACTGTGGTATAAAGCAGATGCAAAAACATACACAATTATAAAACAACTTCATTTAATCAGGAAACACTTAATTGACTACAAATTGGGTAACGATTTTGAAAAATATGAGACTAAAAGAAAATATATACTCTCAGACTAAAGCAAGGAGAAAACCATATAACTTTTTTCTCCAATCTTATTGAAGGTTTATTCAGTATTTTAAATACTAAGTTCTGCATTTTATAACTTAGAGTAATGAGGTTTCTTATATAAAACTTCATATCATATGCCAACCCCAACCTCTGTAAACTTTATTCTGATAGTATTCCTGAAAATAAATACATACACAACATATTTACACACACACATTTTTGTTTAAGGCTAGCTATCCCCCCTCCCCCACACACACACACATTTGCCTGCATGAGTAACGAGACTAGATCTCTTTTACAATTTTCACATTCCCCATATCTGATCAGAGTTTCTTCCCAAATGTATGCACATGACACACACACACACACACACACACACGCATACACATGGACATGCACACACACACATCCCTATCTCCGTTTCGGAAATGTTCTTTGCTTTGTTGGGAGCAGCAAGCCACTGTTTGTTCTGAGTGCAGACCATGGTCCCTCTTGTTCTGAATTCTGGTGATTTGTCACCATGAATGAATGAATTTCCTGCGGGGAGAACAGGATCATCTTCCTATCTATTTCTCACACCTCCTGTGTCTCTGCTGTTGCCGGTATTAGAAACCTTAACCCCTTGGAGTCTGTTCATCTCTCTTGCTGGTTCTGCTCCCTGGTATGCGTGCAGCTAGTGACTGGGCAGGCATCAAGTGACCTCTCAGCCTACTTTAGGCAAAAGCCAGAGAATAAAAGAGAGGATCCTTCAAGACATGTACAACCCAATTATAGAGGTTGTACACAAGAAGGAACAAAACACCTTCAGCTGCCATGTTGCCCTCCCTGCCAGACCATAGGCTTCTGTGAGCAGAACCCCGAAAGGCTGGACACAGAGAAAGTATGAGTGACTGTTTCGGGAGAGGTGGAAGAATAATTACAGAGGAACATGTAAGCTGGTGCAAAATAACTGAGTGCATACGAGGGGAATTTCTGTGTACTGCACCCCTTCTGTTGATCTCTTCTACATTGGAAGAAGAGACTTGAATCTGAAGCCATACAAGTATGTATAATATATTCACTAAGGATGTGAGTGAAGATCACTACACCTGTTTGAAATGACAGAAATGTATCTACATTTAGCCTACCCAATTAATCCTTTTGTATTAAATACTTGGTAATTCAGCCTAATCCATTATGTCCCTTCAAAAAAACAAAAAAAGCAAAAGTCATTTTTACTCAAATATCAATGAAATACAAATCAGGCTTCAGAGACAATTCTTTATGTGCTATAAGTCATCTGACACTTTTGTGTCAGCCATCTCTCATGCTGCCACAGTGGCAGGATATTACAGGATCAAAGCAAATTTGCAGGTCTGAATAACAAGTGCTGCTCTGAGCACACTCTCCTGGCTCCCCCAGGTAACTGCGAGCTGCGTGCAGATCAGCTCTTTAACATTCTCTAGCTGAGCCTATGGAGACGCCTGTGCCTGGGTGCCTGCCTCCATGGTCACCCTTGCGGAGCCCTGTCGCTAGCCTTCAATGGACAGTCTTGCTGCTTTGCCATAATCGGCCGACCCTGGAAAATCCTCACTTGCATCTGTGCCTGGACTTCTTGCCTCTTTGCCATTTTACTGGCCTGGGCTTGGGGCCTCTGTTGTGTCACCCTGTCACCTCTAACTTTGTCTGCCACAGTCTTTGGGGTACATACAGGTGGTTACCTGCCTTCGTATCTAAAAAGCGCTTCAGAGGGCAGGGAGCCTGCATGTGTAGCAGACGGACAAGTGCACCTGGGACTGATGCATCACAGCCTGAGCGCTTTTACAGCGTGGCTGCAGCACACTCCTACCTGCTCAGGTGTGCACAGCTGGAGTTTCCTGGCACCATCATTGGACGCAATATGGGACGGTCTCAGAGCTGCGATAGTCCTCTTTCCTTGTTCTGCTCACGTGAGCCCTTGAAAGTCAGTTTTTCTCCCGTTTTGTGCACAGCAGGTATATCCTATTCTTGAACAATTTGCTGAAAAACAGTAAATGAGGTCCTTTCTTGAAGGCGTAATTCTTTTCTCCTTTCTCTACTTTCCGAATCTACTCCTTTAATCTGAGCCCTTCCTCTGCCTTTCCCTGAAGGCTTAGGGTTGTCTGGCCACATAAATACATGAGTAACCACTGGGGCCTCTCCCAGGAGGATAGGACCAAAGAAACAGAATAATCCAGTAACTGGTTTGAGATAGAGCCTTTACACAACTGCATTCAGATTAACAAACTGGCAAAGACATCAGTATCTCTACTTTAGTGTCATGAACTAAGGAAATAAATAAGGAGGAATGTAATTCAGTAGGTTACAGACAACCGGAATTCACTGCCTCAGAATGTTCTCACTGAAAGTGCCTGCCATATGTCTAAGACCAGAAAAAGACAGCAACTTATGCATAAGCTACCACTCCCTGTCTCTGGGACCAGGTTTCTAGCAGTGAGGTGGAACAGGTCTGGACACACCTCTGCCGTGAAATCCATGCAAAAAAACCCCTTCATACCCGACAAGAAGATAGTCTGTCAGTTGCTTCCCTATGCCTGAATTACAGGTTTGTAGAGCTCAGGACAAGGAACGTGCATTTAGGTAACATTATTTGAAAATCGTGGGGGTGCTGCTGAGTTCCAAAAGTGGACTGGTCACCTTGGCCAATACTAGCAGAGGAAGCAGGGGTGAGTTAGTCTGCTGGTATTGCACTGGATTACTTGCTAGGACTTTGTATAAAGAAGCACAGTCTGAAACAGACACACTGCAGGAGACCAGGGATGAACAGTGGGGAACACTGCCTGCAGAAGGGGATGTGAAAGGAAGCTGGGAGTAGATGTTTCAACACCCGACACTGTTTGGATTTACATCTTTTAGCTTTAGATTGTCTACTATAAAATAGAAGCAGAACTCTTATCACTTAAAATTGTAAGTAAACAGATGTCTTTATTCTAGAGTAACATAGCACATTTGTTATCTAACCAAAAATAGATTCTTTTCTGATGTTGTAGAGTAGAGAATTTGAAACCAACAGTGTATGTGTAGGAGCTTCAATCCATTCAACTGGTGGCATCATATACTTCACATCCTTAGGACTGCTTATGTGATGTGCAGTCAAGGATTGGGCAGATCATATGTAATGTCACTCCATCCTTCAATGCCTTTTGATCTGTTTAGCAGCTCCTTGTGATAACCTAAGGAAGAGGGTAAGGGTGTTGAGACTCAGATTGACCCGTGTCTTTTGTAAATTCCTCTTCCTTTCTTCCTTCCTTCACCCCTAGAGCCCTTGATTTCCTCAAAGAGATGAACTGGGATAGGTATGCACTTCAGACTATCTCAGAGGCATTTAGCCCTGATTCATGCCTCTGAAATTAAAGCTTGTTGTCTTCCTAATACTGATACAGACCATAAAGCATTGTGTGTTACAATAAATGGAGCACCTGGAGCTCTATACTGAGTGCTGTTCCCTTCTCGATAGCAGAAGTGCTGGGGTAATGGTGACTACCACTAACAGTTACTGGACATGTCTTATGGGTAAGTCAATGTGATGAGTCTTTAGATCATCAGAGTGATTAAGAAGTAGATATGATTGTTCTCCTATTCTCCAAATAAGCAAACTTAAAGACATTAATAAATTGGTCCAACCTCATACAGCTAGTTAATGTTGGACCCAAGATTTGAACTCTGGAACCCACGCTGCTGACTCCTAGGGCTTCCAAAGAAACACATTCTAGAATCACATAATCAGATAACTATAGGACTCAGAATACCTTTAATAATCAGGTCTTGTATCCTCTTTTGCCAGTAAGGAAACTGAGTACCAGAACGGTTCAGTGACTTGCACAGGATCCCAGAGCTAGATTGGAACACAGCTGGGATTAGCCCCAAGCCCTCCTGCCTGTCTGCCAGGCTTCTTTCTGTTATAGCACACTGTGTCATCATTAAATGTTCGTTTTTAAGAGAGGCTATAAAAACTTCATCCGAGGTTCTTTAAAATGTTATCCTTCTATCTAGAAGAAAATAATATCGTGTGTGTGTGTGTTTCAAGAACTTTCCCAGGTCTTGACTAAGTCAGAGAGGTCCCATCTTGGCAACTTGGGAGACACAGGAGACCCAGTGCCTGAGCTCACGAGCTCTAGGAACCCTGACGTGTGCCTGTTATTCCTGCCACCCCAGTCCTGAAGCTGCTGTCCTCTTCTCAGGCAGTGTGAAGGATCCAAGCAAGCTGCTGGTGATGGGGTTGCCTGACACATCGTCCTGGGCGATCCCCGGCCCCAACTGCTCCCAGCTCTGCCATATCCGACCTACGCACAGGTCCCTTTTCACAGTTAGTTTGCACCTTGTACTTAGCAGCCCATCCCGGCAGATGGCAGCTGGCTCAGCTGCAGAGAGCCCCACAGTGGTGGCAGTGATTACATACACCTACACAAAGGAACTAGGTACCCTTTAAAAACACTGCTCTTACAGAAAACCCATTCCTGTGTCCTCCCGCTCCTGTCGAATACAAACTTTCCTTCCCAGTACAATTCCCTTTATTTCAAAGTGTAGCATCAAAGTGCAGCGAGAAGGGCCTCAGAAGCAGCTGAGGGTCACGAGATAGTGACTGCTTCCTGCTGCTTTCAGAGGATCGCACCCTCCCAGCCCCCACCTGCCAGAGCCTCAAGACCACTCCAGCTGCCCTCTGCCAACTCCCCAAGTCTAGAATATCCCTCTCCTCCATATCCACCCATAGAAACAGCACTCCATATTTCTGTCTCATTTGTAAGGTAGTTTCCCTTATGAAGCTTTGCATACCTTTCTTTGGAATTAGCATACTTCTGACTGCCAATAGCAGTTTTCATTTTTAAAATTTTAATGAACATTTACTTGTGCTGAGCATGTTCTAGGTGCTTTACAAGGAAAAGAAGTGAGTTAATATTCGTAACAACTCTCTTATCCCATTTTACAGATGGAAAAATGGAGCCAAGGTCACACACCTAATAAATGGGACCTGGCTTTGAACCCAGACAGTGTGGCTCTAGGGAATGTGCTCTTGACCAGTAAACTTGCCCCTCATTCTGCCTTGAGTTGAGTTTGTTGTTTACACATCTGTCTCTTAGTGACTATGAGAACTATGTCTCCTTGCTCTCTGCATCCCCAGCAATGCCCAGTCCGGGCTCTGCTTGTCATGCACTTTCAGGGCTGTCTGAATGACTGGCAGGACAGCCTGGACACCACAGCCCCGAGCTAAGCACAGGATTTCCCTCATTGCAGCCACAGTGTTGGTCCCTTAGGTCTCCTATCTCTTAATCTCTCCCAGCTTTACGTTATGTGTTTGTAAAATAAGGATAATAGTACTTGCCCCACAAAGTTAATGGGAGCGGGCATATAATCAGATAGCGTTAGGAGCTGGAATCGTTTTCACCAGCATGTGATCTAGTCTTTGGCACATAAGGAAACTGAGGGCCAGAACAGTTCTGTGACTGGCACAAAGTCGTAGATCTATACTGTGACCCTGACACATGTGAAGACTGACAATGACAGAAAATACGGATTTCTTTTCTCAACAGATATATCATGTACAACTCTAAGAAACGTCCTCTCTGATGTACCTGGCGGCATATATATGTATTCTAATAATGTCATTGCTCAAAAGATTTCTGAAGTTTTTATTTCAGAATAATCTGTAGAGTAGTATGTGACACTTTCTGTTTATTGCCCTTGCTGGTGGCAAATCTCCCTCCCCTGGCAGGAGGACTTACATTTGGGGAATAGCTAAAAGTCAAGCTGAACCTCTTGAATAAGATGGGGAACAAGCAGTCGAAATAACGTGTCTCCTGAAAGTCGGGCTGTAGTTTGAGTGATGCTGCTTTCTGATTAAGTTTTCATCAAGATGAGGTAAGAGAGAAAAGTAACAAGACAGATTTCTCGTGTGGTTTGTAGGATAACACTTAAAATTCCACAAGGGGACCAGGCTGCATGTTTCTTTACAGCTGATGAAAACCAGCGTTGTGGATACAGATGTGACCTTGTGCTTATAAGTATTGTATGCCCATTAAATAATAACATTAATGAATAGATGCAATTGGAAAACAGACGCTTTGTGAGGGTACTTTAAGGCAGGACTGTAAAGGCATGAAAGAAGGATTTACTTACGATATGAAGTTATTTCCCAAACTCAAACTATCCAGACTTCCAGAAGCTCTTGATTTAGTGCCAGTTTTGAAATAATCTTCAAGGATGTTTCCCAAGGAAGGTCCCCCTTCCAAATAAAGCCAGTCTGAAAGGAAGAATCTAGGAAAGCTATGATAAGCCAGGTACTTAATCAGCAACTTTATATATACTTTAAGAAATCTCATCTAATCTTCACACCCTCCCTAAGAAGTTAATAATAGGACCTCATATTATGCATGAGAAAACGGGCTCGGGGTGGAAGTCACTTGCCACATGAGAAGACTGAGGCTCAGGGGGTGTAAGTCACTTGCTGCAACATCACAAGGTAGATGGAAAAAAAATCCATGTGCATCTTACTCCATCACACTGAGACCAGAGCAATCTGTGTTCTCAGGATATTTAAATGAGTAATATTTTATTCCTGTGAGACCTCTAAACCAAAAGGTTTGGGGATACAATAAATCTGTTATCTTGGAAACAAAGCTGGCAGCTGCTCTTGGCTGGGCTCTATGTGGTAGCTGTGCTTCATGGCAGTGTTTTTGCTCTCACTATCCAATATCCATCAAACCTCTTCTCAGCGGGCCCAAACACAACTATTAATAGAAGTATGGATACTCTGTTTGGATATCTCTTTCAAAACAAAGAAGAGTCTCTTAAAAACTCTTGACAAATCAAAACTTATAACTGCCTTATTCTTTTTCATCCCTTCTTCCCCTTTAAAGTTGTGTTTATTGGATCACATTATGGTGCCCCCAACTTAAAAGCTAACAATTAAATTTCTTAGTCCTTCTTCATCATGGGTTTCTGAGCAAAATGAGTACTCATGTGCATGCACATAAACACACCTTCAGTTCTGCCCGGGCTCCTTCCTGTGGATGGGGAGAGTTGCTGACACAGGAGGCAGAGTAGAAACGCAGCAGCTTGTGCTAACGGGCAAAGGAGGATGATGGTTTCAGAGGGTGCATTCTGCTCTCCTGCCCCCTCCCCACTCCATCCGTCTCCAGTTCTGCCCCCCAAAAGGCAGCTGAAGTCATTTCAAGGCTTCCTACTTTGTTTCTGTTCCAGAGGCCAAGCCTCCTGGTAAGACTGAGGAAAGCGTAAAGCACCTTGAGTTCCATCCTCCCAGAGGGCCCTGCAGCTGGAGTCATTCAGCCTCTCCTTCACCAACATCTAATTTATTGCCTTGAGCAAGCCACTTGCCCTCCCTAGCCCTGCCTGTCGCTTCTTCCTTCCAGAGCACGAGGAAATACAAGAAATGAAAAGGATTGAGACCAGCCTGGCCCTTGCTAGGTCTCTTCTGGGCAAATCACATGCTCTTCCATCCACTAAGTGAGGCCACAGATGTCAGAATGCAGCCATCCAGTGTATCCAGTTCAAAGTAGGAACTGCTTGGTGGATGGGAGTTGCAATGATCTTGAAAATGAGTGTTTGGAAATTGACTGTCTCTGAGATTCCTCACAGCTATATTTGATTTGAATCCCCTTCCCCAAAACCACCTATCGTGTTGAGAGTTAATCAAACCACACTGATAAGCAAATGGACATGCCAATCTCTCTCTCCCTCTCCCCCTCTCTCTTGTCTTCTCAGATAAGGTTTGAGGGAGAGAGGAATCAGCAGGGGGTTCCCCCTAGCTGTCCCTCCACCATCATAAGCCATGCACAATTATCAGTACTCACCTCTGCCCTCCTCCTTCTCCGGGACACCCTGCCTCCTCTCTCCAGGCCTCCGTGGGCTCCTTGGCCTCTGAATTCCTGTAGACATCTAGGGTCCAGATCACAAAACGATCACTTAATAGTCGGAATTTTCATTTTTTTCAATTTCCATTTTTGGATAAACTGGGCACATGGCTAAATGTTTTCATCACATTGTATCAATTAATCCAGTGGTTCCCAAATGTATCTACACTTCAGAATGGCCTGGGGAGAGGGGGGCTTCAATAAACTACTGATACCTCTGTCCCACCCCAGAAATTATGACTTAATTAGAGTGTGGCCTGGGCTGTAGAATTTGTTAAGACCTCCCTCCCCCCAGCTAAGTGATTCTAATGTGCAGGCAAATTTGGGAACCACTGACTTCTAAGAACTCTCTGCCGTAGGACCTATAATCATGCCCTGTTTACAGATGAAGCCCCTGCAGTTGAGCAAATTCCAGTGAGCCCCTCAAGCTCATGTCCACACTGCGTGAGAGCCAGCACTCCAGCCTGGCCAGACTCTGCAGCTGTGCTGTCTCAATCATTGCTACCCACAGTGTGGTCCAGAGACCACAGCATCACCTGGTAGCTTGTTCAAAGTGCACATTTTCAGGCCCCACAAAGTCAGACCTACTGAATTTATTCAGAATCCCTCCAAGGGAGTCTCATGCCTGCTTCACTTTGATAACGGCTGCTGTAGTCATGTCAAATGCCGTGAAGGTTACAGTCATGTGCTGGCAGCCTCGGGAGCCACAGCTCTGGCCCCTAGCCATCCTCTGACTTTAATTTACCTGAGTATTATCTGGGCTGCTGGTTTAAAATGACCCACCTCAAAGATCTTTTTTCAGGAAGTTAGAAATCCTGGAGTTATAGTGCTTTCTGTGCTGTTTCGTGTTTGTGAGTTTTAAAGCCAACAAGGATCACTCCTTTGGAGCAGGGACCACACATCTATTCCTGCCGCCCTCTGGCAGTAATGAGCAGGTGGCAGGGCTCGGGACTGTTAGCCTGATTGATGGCCTGATGGAACCACCACCAGGGCACTAAGGTAATTAGACGATCGGGTTCTGGACCTTGCTTTCTGGGCTGGAGGCTGCCGCCTTATGGGATGCGTGGGAGGCACAGCCTCTCCTAGAAGCTGTGCAGGTAGCGCTGGGCTGCAGGAGGCAGCCAAGCCAGGCGCACGATCAGAGCAGGGGAGCCTCCAGTTCCTTGGTTCCTGGGCTCCAACGGGCACCTCCAAATCAGTAGTTCCAGCATCTCTGTAGGCAGACCTTAGAGGACAGGAGGCGACTGCGAGCCCCACACTCTCCAGACACGGAAAGCCTAAATGCAGCGAGAACGAAACATATTTTGTCTTCCTTTTCCTTTTTTTTTTTTTTAAGCAAAATAATAACTTGACACAAGTCCAAGCAGTTAAAAAGATACTAAAAGAAACCCAATTTAGAAGGGCTTTTAGTAGGCTGAAAACAGATGTGGCAAACCATTTCGGGATATTCTGGGAGATGAGATGGGGAGGACCGGATTTGAAATGCCTGGGCCGCCTGTTCTGGGCCCGCCCCGCCAGGTGCCTGTGCTCGGGAGGGGCCCTGCCCAGCACGCGTTCTGGAAGGAAGCGGTCCCGCGCCTCCTCCCTCGCAATTACCGCCCGGTCGGAGGCATCCGGGCGGCGCGAAGTCAGCACCGTGCCGAGCAGTTGAGAGCAGACCGTGTTTTCTTTTCATTGTTCCCTCGCTTCGCTGGGAGAGCGGCGGCACCTGTTCTGCGGAAGCGCGGCCAAAGTTGGAAGCCCTGGCGGCTGCTGCCTGCCGCCGACGCGCGGGGGCGCCCGGCTGCATCCGGCCGCGGGGGGCCAGGAGCCTGAGAGCCTGGAGCTGGGTACGGGGGACAGCCAGCCCGGGAGGGCCCAGGGTCGGATTTCAGATGGAACCTGAGCTCGCTCCAGGGAGTTGAAGGAGTTGAGAGCGCATCTCCTAATAATCCCAAAGAAACCGAGCTTTCAGTGCATGCAAGGGGCATTTGATTTCCCTCATTTCCGAGCACTGAAGCACTCCACTATCATATTTTTGAAATTTGAGAACAAGGAGGTTAAAGAGTCTAAATGGAAGACTAGGTGACCATCCAAAATATCATACATCAATTGTGTCTTGTAATTAGTAAAATCATTTTTATTACTTAAGATAAATCTTGATAAGGTGTTTTTATTAGGTAAGATAAGCCTGGGATAACATACATTGCGGGTGTGTGTGTTTTGTTCAGTTGTCATTTTCAGAGAAATAAATGAATTTTTAAAGTGTATATTTATTCATCAATAATTATTTTTAAAGTGTGCCTGTATACTATATATGTAGTTTTATATCTATCCCACTACCTTCTCCTTGCATAACTGAAGTCACAAAAAGGTAAAAGCTAATCCGCCAATATACAGGAGAATCTAGTATGTCCCATATAAGCATCTTTGCTAACTGGCATCGTGAAAGTATGGTGCTGGACACTCTTGAAATGAAAGCATTGTTACTGTCAAATTAGACATCTCCACAAATATACATGATCTGCTCAAACTGACTTCACATCTGGGAAAGGAGAAATTGTAGGTCTCTCTTACTCTGGGATATTTTTGATAGAGCAAAGATATCCATGATGTAAATTTCTGAGATATTATAGATAAGCCCTTTATAAAGTCACAAATAATATTCCCATAATGAGGGGGGAAAAGATTCCAAAGAACACTGAACACTTACTGAGGGCAGGGACTGTCATTGTCTCCTGCTTTACAGTATCTGCAACTCCTAGCATATCTGGTTTACGTCTTGCCAACTAAAGGTAATGAGGCTTCCCTGGAAGGGCACTAAATCCATGGCCAGAAAGTTTCACAAGGAGGCAGCTAAAATAACCGGTCACATAGCTCATGGGGAGCATCAGTGCACCTCAGGGGGTTGGCATTTTGGGAGAGGTCCTCTCAGCTCAGATTTCTTTTGTAAACTTTCCCAGTCTGGGACTTTCCTTCCTACACTGATCCTATGACTCTCTGCATGAAATTCAGTTTTATATGTATACATTGCATATTTAGTGTGCACAGGACACAGCGATCAGATGTTGCAGGGTTTGCAGAAATAAGCAAAACAAGATCCTTTATGTGCTGGCCAGGAATAAGCTTACAGTCAAACAGTGCAAGAAGGGCATCATACCAAGGTCAGAACAAGCATGTTTCATCAGGGCAGCAAAAAGAGCTCACATCTATGGAGGAGTCTTTGAAGGAGTGCAGCATGTGAGATGTACTTTGAAGAATGCAAAAAATCTTCAACTGGGAAGAAATGGTTGGGAGGAGAACATTCTAAATAGAAGGAATGGTGCGAGTAGGAGTTTGGATCATGGGGTATGTTTGGGGATCAGGGCAAACACTTGTCCTTGAACATATAATATATGTGCATAGAAAAGAGAGCTATAAAAGATAAGGCTGGAAATGCTGGTTGGGGCCATATTTAAAAACTGGTTCTTACCTGCCTGGCCAAATAATTTTTATTTAGTTTCAGAAAGTAGTTAGAAATAGGAGATTCTTGAGCAGAACAAGTAAATGGCACTGGGATTACACACTGAGAGAGTTTTTCTGGTATTGGGACACATAGAATGCCCATGCAGGAAGACAGTAGAGCCTGAATTTAGGATTGTCGCAGAGGGATTAAGAAGTTGGAAAATACACTTTGAGAGCTGCTTCAAAGACACTCCTAGCCTTGGCAAATGGTTGGGTTTGGGAGAAGGAATGGGTTGATTAAGGGAATCATAGCAGTCACATAGGAAGTCAGGAAGAGAGCAATGACTGTGGGGCAAAGAACTCTCTTTTAGACTTACGGTCTTTGAGGTGCTGGCAGGACCTCCAAGGGAAGATGCTCACAAAAGAAGTTAGAAATCAAATTCAGAAGGTTGGACACAGAGGCCCATGCCTGTAATCCCAACACTTTTCGAGGCCAAGGCAGGAGGATCGCTTGAGGCCAGGAGTTCAAGACCTGGCAGCATAGCAAGACCCCATTTCTATAAAAAATAAAAGAATTAGCTGGGCATGATGACACGTGCTTGTAGTCCTAGTTACTTGGGAGGCTGAGGAGGGAAGATCGCTTGAGCCCAAGGTTTCAAGATTACAGTGGGCTGCGATCATGCCACTGCACTCCAGCCTAGATGGCAGAGCAAGACCCTGTTTCTAAAAAAGAAAACAAAGCAAAGACAAACAAAAAAACATTAAATTCAGCACATGGAGAAACAGGGCTAGAGTTGCAGAATAGAAATCCATCCATGGCGGGGCAGGGACAGGAATAGATGAAAATGCCAAGAATCCTGGGGAGGCAGAAAAGGCCAAAGACAGAGTCTTGAGATGGTCACGTGTTCCTGCCCAGCCTCTGGTCCTGCTCTCCCCTCGTTGATGTCTAGAAGAACATTCTTACCAAAAAAAAAAATACAATTTGCTAGGAGAAGCCAAGTGCAGCAAATTTCTTCCACCTGAGATTAGTTAGAGGCCTCAGACAATATGGAAAGACAATCTCATATTTTAGGAAGTTTTGTTTATTGAATTATTAAAATGAATCTGTAGTTCTAATTTGGGAAAATGACTTAGCTACTTCCTTCAGAAAAAAAATAATTCTAATCTTTAGTGTTCAATCTGATTTTCTGCCCACTCCACCTAAAAAGTTTTCAATCACTTTCTGAAACTAGAAGGAATTCAAAAGAAGAGCTAAAATATTGCAAACTTCCTTCACAGTTTATTTTTGCAGGCCGTTCTCTGAGTAGAGATGCACAGGAAATGAATGGTTACAGTAACTGGGATGTTTGTGGTAAAAATACAATTTTTTAAACTTAGACCATTTTTCTAGGTTTTACTTCTCCCTTAACTCAAATATTGTTTTCTTCTGAGAAGAATAAAAACACAGGTGATCTACAAAAAATAGACCTTGCTCTTGAGTATACAATTAACTTGTGTGTGCAAATTTTATACTATAAATCATAGTGTGACCCATCATGGGAGGAACTCCAAAAAAACCAAACTGTAAACCCATAATTTCTTTTATGTTTTCTAAAGGTCAAATGCTGCAAATATTGGCCAGATGACACAGAGATATATAAAGACATTAAAGTTACCCTAATAGAAACAGAACTACTGGCAGAATATGTGATAAGAACATTTGCTGTTGAAAAGGTAAGTTTTCATACTGCTTTTAAAAGCTGTGGTCAGACACTAGTGGTCCCATACTAGCCTCATTAACTTATCTAGGATACTTTACACATGCTCATATCTCAATGCAGGTAGGCGCTATCTGATGGTTTCTCAAGATTGCACCTTGCCCTCTGATTCTATAACAGCTCAGTTCCATCTTTAAAACAAATCATTCTCATTTCACAAGAATCTATATTTTGCAAGTAAACCAAAAGTTAATGTCTATTTGTTTATTTTCTTTCCCTGGTTGATATTGTTCTGCCCGTCTCTCTTTCTTTGTTCACAGAACAAAGTTTGTTAAATTTTGATAAATGTCCTTCCAGTTTGGTAAATTTCCTTCATGGTGTATGTCCATATGCATTTCCCAGTATGGAGTTAGTATCAGTGTTGAGACACAGGTCCTAACTCCTCCTGGAATCTCTCACTTCCTTGTCGCTTTCCAAACCTCTGGTTTAATGTGGACTGATGGATTTTCCAGGTGCAAGTGACCTACCTGGAAACCTAAGTGCCTGATCTCCATTAGACATGGGACCCTCTTGCATGAGCCAGCGCATTCATTCATGCTCACTCCCATACTGGTTTTCCCCTCTAGTAGTCGCTGGTGTTGGGGCCGTGAATGCTCTGCTTTCGTTCTGCCCTGCCTCATCCCATGTGCATGGATGGGGCTTCTTCTCTGGGAAGCACTGTAGGGCATAACAGGGAATTTCCTTATTCCCCCTCTTTCTGCTGACATAGGGAGGGGCCGGAGGTGAAGCAAACTGCAGTCCATCCAGAGAAGTGTCACAGGTAGGCTCTGGGGAAAGTGGAGGTGATATGGCTGAGAAACACTCTGCCTTCCAAAGATCCACAGACTTTTCTATCCAGTTGATTCTCCATAAATGAGCCCTGCACAGCTGCCCTGGACTTAGGGATCTTGGTGTGAATTTGTTCAGCTTATGCTCAGGTAATAGTAGCAGGTCTAATTGGAAGACCTGGGTTATAGGCAGATTGCTAGAGAATTGGATTTTGGCCTTCCTCTCCACTCTATATTCTCACTGCATCTAAATGCTCTTTTTAGATGAACAAGACCAGTTTTAGGAAATCAAGGAAATTGCAACATCTGCTTATTGGCTAATTTAGTCTGATGTTTTGAACTACCTTTCCTGGTTTGCAGATCCAAATTTGTCATAGAATCACAAAACTGGAAAGACTTTATTTTAATCTGTTTCTCATACTATTTAGCATTTTTTTTCTTAGCCTGTCTTTTTTAATAAGCAGGCAGAAAGCTTGGAGACTTCAAAGAATGAGGAGTTCTGGTTGACTCAGTTCTTCAAGTTCTGAACCTCACACTTTGATGTCAATTTTTTCCTTCTTAGGCAGAATTGGAAAAAAAAAGAAACACATGGAGGATTTTTGTATGGCTGTTGGCAAGAGCACTCATGAATAACCGCATTAAAACAGCGATAAAAGACCCTCAATATTTTTTTCTTTAAAAAAATCATCCAAAAGCCATCACTTAAACATGGAGTTTTTTTGAACAATACTCAGCTCTCTAATAAGCTGAAAATACATCTCTGTAGCTAAAGGAAGGGTTTGTTTGTTTCTTTCCTCTTTTTTTTAACCTCTTATTGTACTCCCCTGAATTCCCAGCTGCACAGAAATGTGTCTGAAATATCCAGTTATTTTAGTCACTAGACAACCAGTGAAGAGGTGGTGGAGAGAAGAGAAGGAAGAAGGAGCTTGTTAATGCATTTGGGGAAATCAAAATGACACGTTAGTGATTTTCTAACCGGGCAATTGGAATCTTTAAGGAAAACAAATCATTAGTACTTTTGTAGAACATTTCTTGTAGGTTTTAAACTTTCTCATTAGAAAGGAAAGAAGAAAACAGGTAAGCATGTACTTTGAGATGCCTGCAATTCTGATTCTATTTTGAGAGCATGTTGCATCAAGGGACCTAAAGGTGAAAATGGATTTGGGTTCTGCTCTGCAAAACAGGCAGATGCAATGCACTTTGGAACTCATGAATTCTTGCTTTGCATCTGATTGTTGTCTTTTATTTCCCACATACCTGATGATTCCAAGCTAAACAGATTTTAAATAATACACAGTACCCAGAGTGTCAGAAGGAAGACACCCCTGAAGTCTCCATGGATTTAGGCTGTCTGGTGAATCTACCCCTGCCTATCCTGGGAGAAACAAAGTTGACAATGGTCGCTGAATTCTCGCTACCCAGGAGCTGCCTAGGATTCAGAGAGGGCATGAGAAGATGATCCTCCTGTCTTCAAGACAGAACATGTATTATACAAGACAGAACATGACTATTCATTTCACAAGTATTTCTTAAGCACCCACTTTGGGCCAGGGACTATTGTATGACTTGGTTCAAAATTAAGTGACTAACTGGGTGTGGTGGCTCATGCCTGTTAATCTCAGCACTTTGGGAGGCTGAGGCTACAGGATCACTTAAGCCCGAGAGTTCAAGACTGCAGTGAACCATGATTGCGCCATTGCACTGCAGCCTGGGCAACAGAATGAGACCCTGTCTCAGAAAGAAAAAAAAAAATTAAGTGACTTTAACATTTTTATATATAACATTAATGGCTTGTTATAATGAAAAATCAGGAAGTAATAGTATCAAATTGGGAGGTATTTGGGCTGTGATCACTGATGACATCTATGATGTTCTTCCCCAAATGTGTTACATTCCAAAACAGAAAAAAGGAGACACTGCTATGTCAATGAACAAGAATGAAAGCTGGACCAGAAGCCATGACCTTTGCCACTCTTGTTAATAGCAAACATATTCAAGGGTGGAGGTTTAATTTTGAGAAATGTTTCTACCTTCCAGAAACTGATATTTACCTTGCTCAGAAAAAGAGTCTTAGATCAGTTAAGAGCTGTAGTTCAGGATTTGAGGATGCTGGAACTGAAATCTAACAAAGCTAGAGAGAGAAGCACACCCCATGCTCTCACTCCCCAAAAACCCACCAGGATATGGAGAAAGATATGCCCTTTTATCCCCTTTGGAATAAAATATTTACCGTCAGTAAGCTTTCCCGGTTTATGTATGGGAATGCATACCACCAAAATGGGATCACTCCTACCTGGGTCATCATGCAGAAAGCTGGGGGAGCTTTCTAGGGGTTTTGAGGGTGACACAGCCTCAACTGTATATTTTCTAAGGGAGACCTTGGGACTGGCAAACGTTCCCTTGGTTTTAGGGATAAGGAATTTGGGCTCCCAACCACCTAATCATACTACTCTGGGATCACAGAGCCTATTTAGCAGACGACAATATTGATTTGCATTTGTGAATCCCTGACTGCTTAATTCCTTATAGCTTAAACTCTAGTAAAGAATGGCATTTTCACAGAGAAGTAAAGCTTCAGCATTTGTGGGTTATTAAATGAAGACGTATTAACACATGGGTGCCAAGCAATTCTTATCTCGAAATCTGCAGTTGTTTGCTTTTCTGGTCTTTCAAAGCACATAAAAATTCTGAATTTCTTCTTTGCTCACTAAGTATGTGTGAACAATGATTGATGGTGAAAGTGATAAGGTTGAGTGTTTACTTTTAAGATACAATAAAACCAAATGCAGAAACAGTTCAGAAAATGATCATGGAATGAGAGAAGGAAGAAAGTCTAATTTGATCCTAGATGTACATGCAGAGTTGATTCTGGTTTTGTTTTCAAAACAGTCTTTTGCTTTAAAACACAGTCTTAATATATAAGCTTATACTTAGAAAACAAAATTGACAGGTATAAATTCCCTTAATTATTCTCAAAACAAAAGTAAATTAAAACCAAAAGCAAACCGTAAAGTCTCTTTCTTTCTGCCTTCGCTACAGTTGAGCGGCAGGCAACTCCCCCTCAGTTTACTGACCTAGCATAGAATTCCAGCAAAAATATCTTTCGATTCCCATAGTATATATTGGCTTACATGCCTGTTTGCCACAAGCAGACTGTGACCGCCACTCAAAAACATATTTCTGTAGCCCTAGTACCTCACATAATGCCTGGGGCAGTGTAGTCACTCAGATTGCTAGCAATTGGATGAATGGGTAAAATATTTACCCACATTAAAAAGAGAAACCTGACAAACAGAGCTGTAAATGCAAATGAGTTCTCTGACCTGTCTAGTTGGAAAGGTGTCCTCATTCATTCCTACTGCAAGCATCATCTGAGCATGCTCAGTGAGTGTGCACCATTCCAGTCCCTGCTGTGAGAGGTCCCTGGATGCCGGAAAGCCCCAACACGGAGTTGGTATTGAGAACACAGACATCCTTTAATTTCTTCTGGCCCCTCTTCTGTGCCTCTTTCTCTACAGACTCTCACCTCACCAGCCACCTTGTGATCTAAGTGAGACAAACCTTTAACATAGTCTACTTTTTAGAAAGGAATTTCAAACAACCCAACCAATTCATCCATTTGCTGGAATTACACCTAAAAATTAGCATTTTCCCCAAACATCATCTCCCTTTCATACCCAGACGTCTTCCTAAGGGTACAATGCCTTCCACACTGTGTGTGAGATCTAAGGATGGCCTCCTTCCCCAGCAGTCCACTGTTTCCTGGCCCTAGACTTGCACCTGGGGACCATTTCCACTCCCCCAGCTATCCCTGCTTATTTGTGGTTTGTTTTCCCTTGTTCTCTTCCTTGTTCTGGCTAACCAACTACTGCAGAGAGGTGTGCATGAAATCCGAGAGATCAGACAGTTTCACTTCACTGGCTGGCCGGATCATGGGGTCCCCTACCATGCCACCGGCCTGCTGGGATTCGTGCGGCAAGTCAAGTCTAAGAGCCCGCCCAGTGCAGGCCCGCTGGTGGTGCACTGCAGGTAAGCAGAGCTCCAGAGCCTCTTGAAGGAACCGCAGTGGGTGATGCGTTCAGGGCCACCTTTTGGGATGATGAGTATGTTTTAGAACTTCAGAGGGGTGATGGTTGCACAACATTTTGGGAGCACTAAATGCCACTGGAGTGTACC
Source organism: Nomascus leucogenys (assembly GCF_006542625.1). Lineage (NCBI taxonomy): Eukaryota > Metazoa > Chordata > Mammalia > Primates > Hylobatidae > Nomascus > Nomascus leucogenys. Next base: position 67,375,725 of record NC_044384.1, read on the forward strand.
TTTTAAGAGGTTTAATTTTATATTATGTAAATTTCACCTTGATAAAAAATTTAAAAAGCAGTAGCAGCAGTGTGGTCCTTCTTCCTCCACTGACAGACCCCCCTTTTCATTCAGTGCTGGTGCAGGGAGGACTGGCTGTTTCATCGTCATTGATATCATGTTGGACATGGCCGAAAGGGAAGGGGTCGTAGACATCTACAACTGCGTCAGGGAGCTGCGGTCACGGAGGGTGAACATGGTGCAAACAGAGGTACTCCCGCTGATCACCTAGCCTGGGGCCTTGGTCCCTGGGTTCTCTCCTGCATCTCCCCATTTCAGGGCCAAGGGCACAAGGAATCCAGGCAATTATCTGTTCAAGTGATCTACCTGGCATTCCCTGTTCCTTCCCTCCCTCCCTCCCTTCGTCCTTTTTGTTTTTCCTCTCGTAAACAAACCACACAAACCCAGGAGTTTTCCAGGTAACAGAATCAAGAGCCCAAATTTGCACATTTTTCTGTATTAAGGGACCCAAAAAAGTCTCTGTTAAGTGCTCAGACTTTCAATACCATTTCCTTTTATTATCTCTTTTAAACTAGCTGGTAACCAGAGCAAGACCGCTCCTGAGAATAGTGGCTGAAGGGTTATCTCTGTGCACTTTTTTCTTCTCCCAGGGTCCCGGGAAGAACAGAAGCCTCCTGACCCTAAAAATTCTGCCCAGTGTCTGGCGTCCTGGGGATTTGCCCATTTTGTGAAGTACTGTATACTAACTAGTAACTCTGTAAGTGGAAATTCAAGGTATATCAGGAATTTCCATTTTTTCAGAAGCAATATTACATCCTGCTCTTAGGACATTCATATTTTTACTCATATTTGATTAAGTAGGCGTCACACCGACCACCTGGAAAATGATTCATGAAGTGAAGTAAAGAAGAAGTAAGAACGCCTTACATTTAGATGGTGCATTTAAGTTTATGAAAGCCTCTGGGAAACCTAATCCCATTTTCTTAGCTAACATAAAAATAACAGAAACTTTAAATGCTGCTTTTATGGGCTCTTTTCCTTAGAAAGGGGATACTGTGTTTGAAAGATAATAATCATAATAATTTATCTTTTAATATACTTTATAGTCAATCAAATGTTACCACTCCCATTTCTCACTTGGATCTTCTTTTTTCAGGTGTTGTTTACTGGTAGTGTGCTGTTTTTGGGAATCAATCTGTTGGACAAGAGGTTGTTGAAAAAAATAATTAAAAGTCATATTTATGTATAGAAATCAACCAAATTAGCTGTGATAAGAGGCTTTTTAAACTTCTCATATAACTAAAGATTAATAATAAATATGATAAGACTCTACCAAGGAATTTTAAGAAAAGTCAGTGCCAAATCAGAATTAGAGGCCCCATGTTTACATATACATGAGAACAGCTCTCTGTACTTCTAAGAGCTTTCATAATCATATTAACTTTTATGTTCTGAAATAAGAATTTCTAAGTACTTCTACGTTCTGAATTAAGAACTTCCGAACTTCTTGTCTTCATGGTAATGCCAAGTTTTTCTGAACCTTCTTTGCACTATTATTTTGATCAGCAAATCCTACCATAGATAAAATTCTGCTCATTCCTCATGTGAAATACTGAGTTCCAAGTGAGTAGGATCAGAATGACAGAGGTCTTCAGCCACAGTTTTCATGGTGCCGCAGTGCGTGTGGTGGTTTGTATTGGGTCTGATTGGTTTTAATCAATCTGTATAATATTTGGCATTGCACCCCAGTCTCCTAGCAGTTGAGCCCTTGGACCGTGTTTCTCTCTGGAGAAACTGTCTCCACTCTCTTGATGATGTGAGGCTGAAATTGATACCGTCTTTCCTCCTTCTCTGGTTCTCTAAAGTCAGTAACTCGTTCCATCTCCTTCTTCAGGAGCAGTATGTGTTTATCCATGATGCCATCCTGGAAGCCTGTCTTTGTGGGGACACCTCTGTGCCTGCTTCCCAAGTTAGGTCTCTGTATTATGACATGAACAAACTGGATCCACAGACAAACTCAAGCCAGATTAAAGAGGAATTCCGGGTAAGTGATGCCTAAGGGAGGGGCACTGCACGGTGACTTGCTCCTCAAGAAGGATTTCAAGGTCAGCACCTGACTGTGAGCCCTTGAATCACAAGGTTCCCTGGCCTCCACAGCACTGTTGGCATTCAGGGCTGGGTAACTCTTGCTGGCAGATGCTGTTCTGTAGGATGTTTAGTAGCAACCCAGAGCTCTACCCAGGAGACGCCTATGGCGTCACCACCACACAAAAACATGTGTAGACGTTGCCAGGTGTCCCCCTGGGGGACAGAAATACCTGGTTGAGAACCACTGGTCTAACAACCATTTCCACCCCTTCCCTCTGAAAGCAGACACGGAGTAGTCCCCAGCACTGTGGCTCCTTGTCCACAGCATAACCATGGCGCAGTTACACCACGGCAGTGTGTGTTAAGAAGACTTTCCAACCAAGAGCTCTCCGTTGTATTCCTCACATTTGCATTTTGTCCAAATGTACCTGACTCAAGGCCAGACTCTTCCCCCACCTCTGACGTTCCAAATCCCCAGGTGTCCCACTCCACTGGGACTTGAGGGCTCTTAATTCTAGGGACCCTTAATTCTAGGGACCCTCTTAATTCTAGGGCCTCTGCCTCTGGCCCCTGTGTCTGATGGGCACTGTCAGTGGACAAAATCCAAGGAGCAAAAGAAATAAAACTCAAACTGTGGAGGGTTGGGGAGGGGAGGGGAAGGGACCATCTTGCAGTCAGCCATAGAAAGTTTGCATCTTTCCAAAACTGCATGTGAGAGGAGTCCACTGCCAAGCCTTCTTGTCCTCATGTTCCTTTCTTTTCTCACGCAGACCCTAAACATGGTGACGCCAACGCTGCGAGTGGAGGACTGCAGCATCGCGCTGTTGCCCCGGAACCATGAGAAAAACCGGTGCATGGACATCCTGCCCCCAGACCGCTGCCTGCCCTTCCTCATCACCATCGACGGGGAGAGCAGCAACTACATCAACGCTGCCCTCATGGACGTGAGTGCCCCGCTTCCCGCATGGGTCCGAGGCTGGGGTGACTGGGGAGACCGCAGAACAGGCGTGGGTCTTCCCCTTCTGCTCACCAGCCCTTTTGTTTTTTAAGACACAAACTTTTTTCTCCAACAAAAAATAGATTTCACATTCCACATATGTTTTTGTGTCAGGGCTGATATCCTTGGTTTCTCAGAGACCACCAGGCCAGAAGTATCGGTAAATGTAACATGGCACAGTTCCCCTCTGAGCGCTGAGACTTTTAACCTGCTGGCCGGGGAGCAGGGGACAGCTGTTAAGTCACCATGGCAGGAAAATGGGTTAATAGGTTTGCAGCATTATTTTAGTTCATTTTCCTGTAATTTAGCCTGTAGTTAACATAGGGGAAAGCACACCTCATTACTTGTTTGCCAGTTTACTTGTTGCTATTCAGTTGATGGAATGAGTGAATGGGGATGTGCTGTGCTAACATGGAAATTTTAATTCTGTTGGTGTCATATCATAAAAGGTACCTAAACTTTTTTGAAGCTCTTCAGAGCTGTAAAAAAAAGTACATGTATTCTTTATGGCAGAAATAAGAACACTGTCACACATACAAATTGCTAGCAAACAAGTTTTAGAAAAAGCAGAACTTTTAATTATGTGTAATTTTAAAAGTAAAGTTAAATTTTCTCCATCAAGATAATTATATATAGATTCGATATTGCCTCTCTACCAGAAATATTTTAAAAATTGATAAGAGATACTAATTAAGTTTTCTTGGTATCAAAGTAAGACTTTTATCACTATTATTCTGCAGAGAAGTTTATATTTAGTCTATGTTGGTACAGACAATGGTGACAGAATTCAACAGCTGTTAAACATGTTCAGTGTTTTGTGCCACAAGTATCCTTCTGCATGAAATAACTTAGCTTCTTCTCTTCCCATTTTCCTGAGTATATTTGGAGCATTCTTGTTTGTGTTTGCAGAGCTATAAACAGCCTTCAGCTTTTATAGTCACCCAGCATCCTTTGCCAAACACAGTGAAAGACTTTTGGAGACTGGTCCTGGATTATCACTGCACATCCGTAGTTATGCTAAATGATGTGGATCCTGCCCAGGTGAGACCCAGACTTCGTACAGTCAGAGCTAGTGCCAGGGGGTCAAATTTGTTTGCACACTGAGTTTGTCTGCACCTGAGAAGTGCAGGCCCTAGTGCCAGGTCTCAAGTGCCAGTTGAAGTTGAGAACTGGGGATGCTGAACACAACAGTTAAAAATCAGGTGGAATTAGGGGTTAGAAAGTCAGTTGAAACCAGAAATACAGGCTGAAATCATAGACGGTTGAGGTGACAGGGCAAGACAGGGCCAGAAGTTGAGCTGTTCCTAAAAGATGGAAATATCACTGGAGGCTGACAAGGTCGCAGACCGAGTCGGAGCTCAGCAGGAACCTGAACGTCGCAGAGCCAAAGCAGAACGAGCAAACCAGAGGACAGTGGAGAAGGGAAGACAGCGTTTGACACAGCCCCTGATCCCATTCCTGGAGTGACTCTGTGCTTCCTGGCACGGCTCACCGGGAGCCTACAGGTAGAGATCGTCATACAGGGTGACAGTGTCGGGGTGACAGCGGAGACAGGCAAGCAATTTTAAGGCACAGCAATTAGTTTTCTCAATGCTTCAGTAAAGATATTAAAAAGAAATAATACTGGGACTTGGAGATAAGAGAAGTTTGGAATGATAAATGGGGCTTTTGCATAGTTTCTCTTAAACATTAAAGAGAAAGAATTGGACAGTGATGACTCAGTGTTAGTAATGGGGTTAGACACATTTTCTTGAAGCAGGTTGTCAGGCAAGCATTAGCGCAGTGGCCCTTTAGGAGATGAATTTATTGCTTTGGGATGGGCCTATACCAATCATAGACAATCACCATGACAGTAGGCATTATGGGAAGTTTGACCTTAGCGTGTTTTAAGAAAAAACTTGTTCTGGAACTGAATTAATTTCCTGTCCAGTAGACACAAATTCTTCCTTTTTCTTTAAAAAAAAAAAAAAAGGTCTGAAGCATTTCGGCATCCCAACTGGACATGATGGCAAGATTTTTCCTTCCTACAATCTGTTTTCTTGCCATCATCCAGCCATAAATGGCATGGACATTCAATTTAGTTCTATAAGGTTTTTAATTATGTCTGAGGCACTGCATTACATTGTCAAAGCTCTTGCCTGAAAGCTGGTTAATGAAATAATAATGATAATCTTTGTTCTTATCCAGTCCTTTTGGCTTAAGAAGCTTAAATATTTTAAAACTCTTCCCCATTGATGCTCTGAGAAGGTTAGCTTACAGTCATTTATAAAGACAAGCAGACACCACGGCTTGGGAAGCTTCAAAGACCCAACTCAAAATGGAACCAAGGATCCTGATTTTCTAACTTACAGTGGCATGGCTGAAGTTTCACTAATTCTAGAGTCTTAAATCACAGACACTTATAGAACAAGGGACTTCTTCCTTATTTAGAATCATTATGGTTTTTTTCTTAATGTGAATTCTGAAATGTGGAGATATTTTTGTTCATATTAGTGAACAAGACATCAGTGATTCTAGTGTGTTCTGTTTGAAAAACTGCATTGGAATTCTAAAGCCGCATTCTAAACCCAAACTATCTGGACTCCAACCAAGCCTTGGCTGGCTCGTGGGTAGGAGAGACAAAAAGACTCCAGTTCTATTCAGCAGACAGAGCTGATTTTCAGAGTGAGAGAAAAGAGGCTCCTGGGATTCAGTCTTTTAGCGAGCACTAAACTGAGCATTTGAATGTAAAGGCTTTGCAGTTCTACAAGAATAGCACTCAACTATTTTAAGTATTTATAGGTCCGGTTCACGGACGTGTTATGCACCATTTAAGCCATTTTCTACATGGTTTACTTGGACAGAGCATAGAATGCAACGTGCCAAGAGGCAAGCACAACCCACGTCACTCATATTTCTTTGGTGTAAGTGGCAAGCTTTTGGTCAGGAGCTTGAACGGAGAAAGCAAGCAGAAAGCAGAGTATGCTCAGGCAGTAGAAAAATGGGCAGAACGGTTCAAATGTGCATGTTACAGCTTTTAATAACATCTCGGCTTCCCACCATAATGCCTATTAATTTCAACAATGGGTACCCTTTGGGCATCAAAAAGAACATAAACATCAGCATGCTATTATTTGACAAGGCAGTTTTATAACTTGTCACCAGGAAGTGCTGGTGAGGAAGGAAATATTTCATGGAAGCATTGTTTAAAAATAAATAAATGTAATTTTTAAAATACTATCAGCTTAGCTAACATAAAAAGCACCCATGGTTACACTACTTTCATTCTTACTTATAAAATCCCAAACTTAACTGTTCTGTGATGGAGAGAGAGATATTGCTGTTTCGGCTGGCCCACTGCTAACTGAAAACTATCCTGCAATCTTGGGTATAAATCAACATTAGCAACCTTTGACAATGAGATTTTAGATCCTTTGGAAAATAGAAATCATCTAGAAATTCAACCAGTGGATCCTCCTTTTGTGACACATCATTCTGCATAAAATTAGGTGATTGTCTTCCTCTGCTCTTGGCCCAGTATAGAAACAGGTTATATAATAAAGTAGTTCTCCCCTTGCCTTTCCATAGACCACCTGTCCCTCAGGTAAATCATAAAGATAAAAGTTAGATGCGGCTGGGCGTGGTGGCTATACCTGTAATCACAGCACTTTGGGAGGCTGAGGCCGGCGGATCATGAGGTCAAGAGATCGAGACCATCCTGGCCCATATGGTGAAACACCCCTCTCTACTAAAAATACAAAAATTAGCCAGCCACGGTGGCGGGTGCCTTTAGTCCCAACTACTCAGGAGGCTGAGTCAGGAGAATCACTTGAACCCAGAAGGTGGAGGTTGCGGTGAGCCGGGATAGGACCACTGCACTCCAGCCTGGTGACGCAGTGAGGTTCTGTCTCAAAAAAAAAAAAAAAAAAGTTAGATGCTACTCAAAAAAAGTCATAGGAATAAGAAGTCCTAAAGGAAGTATAATTTCAAACTTTAAATGCCTATTAAGGTTTCGGGGCTTTAAGAAGGGTTTTTGAAGAGAAAAATCTTAGCAGTTCTTCCTTCCTGTTTCCAAGGGTAGGAATTTTGTGGGGTGCTGGCTAATAAGCACCTTCATAAGCCACCATGCCCAGCACCACTCCTACTGCACTGAGTTGTGCATTTACATTCATGCAAAAGTTCTAGTTACTCAGTATCAACAATACCTAGAGTTTGAGGCTCCAGGAAATTACTTTTTTAATTAGGCCACTTCCAGGCCAAACAGCAAAGCATTTACTCTTGTTGCAACAGATTTGCTAGATCTGAGCTGCAAGGGTTTGGACTGCAACATAGAAATGCAACCCAACAATGTTATCAGTTCCAAACCTTGTCACAAAATAGCCTTATTCCCAATAGTGGTTATAAATCCACATGCAATCCCAGCCAGCAGAGCGTGGAGATCCGGGCATTAAGAGTCGTATAGCCATCTTGAGTACCTTACATCCTGGGGTGGCACCTAGTGCCTCTCCCCGGGGCCTGATGAGAGTTCCTTTCACCATGCAAAAGGGGACATGGCAGCTGCCCTCCACATGACCTCGTTGGAAAGCAGAATTACTCATGGCTAAAAGGTGCTTTCTGAGAAAATGAAGGAAAAAGTCCCAGGAAAAGGACAGGTGGAGTTGAGGAATCAGCCAGCAAGGAAGTCCAAAAGCCTACATTCCTGGGAGGAAAAGAGAGAAAGAAAAGAAAACAAAGGGAGTCAGTGAAATCTTCAGAATTCCTGAATGATGTCTCCAAACACAGCATCCCACATCTGTAATGTAATCCCACATCCCCCATCTGTAATTGTAATCCCAGCAATTTGAGAGGCCAAGGCAAGAGGATCACTGGAGAAGAGTGGTTCAAGACTAGCCTGGGCAACATAGTGAGATCCCTGTCTCTCCAAAAATACAAAAATTAGCCAGGCATGGTAGCACACACCTGTGGCCCCAGCTACTTGAGAGGTTTAGGTGCAAGGGTTGCTTGAGCCCAGGAGTTCAAGGCTGCAGTGAGCTGTGATGGCACCACTGCACTCCAGCTGGAGAGACAGAGCAAGACCCTATCTCTTAAAAAAAAGGATTACTGAATGTCAATACTAACCTTATCCAAACTCTTAGGAGTAAATTTCCTCTTATAACTAACCTTGTGTTTATATGTTTTGAATTCAGTTGTGTCCACAGTACTGGCCAGAAAACGGAGTACACAGACACGGCCCCATCCAGGTGGAATTTGTCTCTGCTGACCTAGAAGAGGACATCATCAGCAGGATATTCCGCATTTACAATGCAGCCAGAGTAAGAGACGGGCCTGTAGTGCCTGTGATTATGGTTTCATTTATTTTCTCACTCGCTGAATATTTGGAGCACTCACTCTGTGTCAGTCACTGTTCCAGGAGTTTGGAATATGTCAGTGAACCAAAAAAACATAGATTCCTGACCTTATGGAGCTTACATTCTAATGGGAGCAGTATTTAGAAAGTAATGATACTTATTAAAGCACGGCAAGGCAGACTTTATTCAAGACCATCACGATAGGTGCAGGGACCCCTGTCACAGGACCTTGCAGTGGGTGAGAGAGAGTGGGCTCAACTCCGAGTATGGCATGGGCAGGCAGGAATTTATAGCCAGCAGGCCGGGTGGGGGTCAGTGGATGGAAAATTACTAAGGGGAAGCATCAAGAGTAAGGAGGGTTCTGGCTAAACTGACCTAACGGGATTCTGGCTGAAGGCAGGCCAGGTGACCAGACATCCCTGGGGAATGGTGGAGGATGAGGAACCTGATCAGATATCAAACGTGATCAGGTATTGAGGGGTGGGCGGTTCTTGCCCACGGTGACTGAGCAGAAATTGCTAAAACTGGATTTTACAAGGAAGTTCATGGATAGGCCTAGGAGAAGGTTCAGGAGCCTGACAAAAGTTTGGTCAAGCAAAGAATTATTGTCAGAAATCAGACAATAAATAACAGACATAATAATAAATGTAGTAAGTTAGGAAGTGACAAATTCTACAGGAAAAAAAAGTAGGGGAGTTAGAAAGTGCTAGGGCCTTGCACAGTGGGAAGCAAGCTCTGTTGTAAGCATGCGTGCCCTGTGAGCCAAGACGGAGGACGCCAGGGAGCACTGAGGATCTCTGGAGAGGCAGCTTTCTAGGCAGAAGGAAGGGTCAGTGCAGAGGCCCCAAGGCAGGGCCTTGCATGTGAGTGCCAGGACAGCAAGGAGGCGGCGTGGCCCAGGCTCAGTGAGCAGAGGCAAGAGTATCTGATGGGGAGTGAGCAGTTCACCTGGAAGGACAGTGGCTTTGGGGCCCCGGCTGGAAGGGCCTGGCAGTCACTGTCAGCATTTTGACTTTTGCTTTGAAGGAAATAAGGAGCCATTACAGAGTTTTGAGTGCAAAAATCCAATGATGTAATTTACATTTTAAAAGGAGCACTCTGGCACCTGTGTTGAGAATAGACTGGAGGAGAGAGGCATCAGGAGGCTGTTGGGATAATCCCCATGAGAAATGACAGTGATGGGAGAGGAGATCATGGTGAGACGGGAGAGAGCAGGAGTGGAGGTCATGAGAAGGGGGAGGTTCTGATATTTTCTGAAGGTAGAGCCAGCACGATCCCGGGGAATGGAGGGGGCTCTCACGGTTCCTGTCCTGAGAGCTAGGATGATGGAACGGACACTGACCGAGTTGTTGTCCAGGCTGCCTATGTAACTGGATTGTCTGGGGGTGGAGGGCATTATGAAGAGAGGATCAGAAGCTCAATTGTAGACATAATAGGTTTGGGATGACTGTTAGGCCCCTAAGTGGGAATATCAGGTGGGCCTTTGAAAATATAAGGGTGAAATTCAAGAGAGAGGGCTGAACCAGATATATGAGTTTATGACTTATTGGGATATTGGTAATATCTAAAGCCATGAGTCTGAATGAAATCAAATGAGAGGCAGAGGAAGAGGAAGCACCCTAGGGATTGAGCCTGGGAGCTTCTGTCAGCAAGAGGTCTGGGAGAAGGGGAGACTGAGGCAGAGAGAGAGGGAGGGACTGCTGTGGGAGAAGGACCAGCCAGTGAGGAAAGCGTGTTGACAAGAAGAGAGTGTCACCCGTGTCAGATGCCGCTGAAGGCCACAGAAGATACAGTCCAAGTGATTTCGCCGTGGCCAGATTAAAGCTGTTTTCATGTTTCTACCATAAGCTAAGTAACACTTTTTTGAATTCTGCAATTCTATTTCACTATGACTAAGGATTAATTAACTATCGCTATCTTAGCAAGATTCAACATCAATAAGCAAAACCATATTATGCTCACAGGAAGCAGTGTTCTCTATCTTCACACTGAGCTCACAGACATCTCCAGGTTATAAATTATTCATTACCTGTAATTTACCTGTAATTGAAGTTATTTTACCACTTAACATGACAATGTGGTCAGTGCTTATGCTGTGTTATTTTTCTCTTGGCTTTTGCAGAATGGGAAGCATTCTGCCTCACTGGCCTGTCATTTGTCTGGCCTGTCATTTAAAACCCCTGGTTGTTTTTAACTGCTCGAGATTAAAAACCATAACTCTTCAGGCCAGCAGAAGCCACCTTGGTGATTTGTAGGCAGCACTCGCCTTTAATAATGGGAAGATCAAGTAGGTGGAATCAGCCCACTGGAATTCAGTAAATAATACCTGTTTTCTTTCCACTCCCCGATTGTTACCTGGTTCTTTGTAGCCCCAAGATGGATATCGGATGGTGCAGCAATTCCAGTTCCTGGGCTGGCCGATGTACAGGGACACACCAGTGTCTAAGCGCTCCTTCTTGAAGCTCATTCGCCAGGTGGACAAGTGGCAAGAGGAATATAACGGCGGGGAAGGCCGCACCGTTGTGCACTGCTTGTAAGTGCTTGACAGAGCTCTTCATTTCAGAACAGCCAGGCCCCACACTCACTCTCACCTCCTAGTTCTCTGTCTTTTGTTTCACTAGAAATGGAGAAGAAATAAGTAGGTCTAGGTGAAGGGGTGATCATGACACTCAGTGAGGGATTGGTTGGCTTTTCAGGAAACAGGATATGCACATTCTGCATTTGGATGGTGTGCCACTGCTGTACGAACAAGCACTGACCTTTTGATTAGGACCCCTGCCCCCACTTCGCCCCCCCGCTGCCAAGAAAAAAAAAAAACAACACTGGCTCTTGAAAGCCAATTGTTAAGTTTTCAGGAATTTTCTGACCTTGGTCTTCAACTGTTGGTAACTTGAATTCATCCATGGTAGAAGGATTTACATCATGGAAATCAACAAATGCTACAACTCAGGGCTCCGTCCCACCAGCCAAAGGCCAGTTTACCATCACATTACTTGATTATTCAATTGGAAATCATGTCAGAGGTCTCAAAGGACCTGGAGTGTGTGTGTGGTGTGTGTGTGTGTGTGCGCGCGCACACGCGCATGCGTGCTTTTTGGGAGAATGTGTATATTGGGAGGATTTGGTTACAGCCAGTGTCCCCAAAATGGGGCTTCCAGGCCAGCAGGTTTTGCAGGTGCTAAATGTGGTCACCCCTGCTACACATGGCCCCCAGCCTTACCTGCACATTGAGAATTATTTGGGGAGCTTTAAATGAAAAAAAAAAAAAAAAAAAAGCCCACACCTAGGCCACACCCTGACCAATTAAATCAAAATCTCTGGGAGTGGGGCCCAGACATGGGTGTTTTTTTTAAAATGCCTAGGTGATTTCAATGTGTTGAGATAATAAGGTTGAGAGCCACTGAATAGACAATGCCATGCTTCTCAAAGCACTTTCACCTGCATTTTCTCATTGGCAATGATACGTAGCTAATCAACCAGCTGGAATCGGCTTAATAGAACAGGCAATTAGAAAGTCATGGCAGTTAAGGAAGATGTTTAGAGAATTTGGGGAAATTTAAAGGATAAGCGTATGTCACTTTTCAGTGAAGTATCATTAGAAGTACACAATGAGATCTCTCTTAAATTGAAGGCAAAATAAAGTTTCACTCCGGGTAGATCAAGCCTAGTTAAAGTTGCAGACCCGCCTCAGGGCGTGGGTTACTCTCCAGTCAGTGCCCTTGTCTGATGCAATGCCACCTCCTACCCCAGGCCTGCGAAGTCTCCCTGGAAGCCCAGGACTCTGCCTGCCTCTCAACGATCAAAACACAATTGTGTCTCATCCTGCAGGAAACTGATATTCCTTTGGAAAGAGCCTTAAGAACCTACCCACAGTTGTCTTCAACCAGAAGTTCCAATCTTTTGTCCTCTGAAAAGCAGTTTATTAACCTCACCTTTCTCTAGTTGCTGTCATCCCCCCCTTTCTTCTCATGGACCCAGTGCATTAAAAAATCTCTATCGGCCGGGTGCAGTGGCTCGTGCCTGTAATCCCAGCACTTTGGGAGACCGAAGCGGGTGGATCACGAGGCCAGGAGATCGAGACCATCCTGGCTAACACGGTGAAACCCCATCTCTACTAAAAATACAAAAAATTAGCCGGGCATGGTGGCGGGTGCCTGTAGTCCCAGCTACTCAGGAGGCTGAGGCAGGAGAATGGCGTGAACCCGGGAGGCGGAGCTTGCAGTGAGCCAAGATGGCGCCACTGCACTCCAGCCTGGGGGACAGAGCGAGACTCCATCTCAAAAAAAAGAAAAAAAAATCTCTATCAAGAAAATGACAAAAAGAATTCATTAGCAGTCCACACCCCTATTTTTATTTCTCTTCAATCCAGATCCAACCTCTGATCAGAGCAAGAGGCTCACGCTGAAATGATACAATCCCAGCAAAGAATATTAACACTGTAGTTCGTTTGTATTAGATATGTCAGATTTTTCTAAAATACTAAAAATAGTTTGCAGTTACCCCTGCCTGCATCTGGAGACCCCCAGCATCTGGAGCTAGATGTATAATGCGTCGTTCCCCCCGGGATTAGTAGCTTTCTAAAAAGGGTCAGTGCTTTAACCCACAGGACTAAGTTACTAGTGACTCGAAGAAGTTGAGGCACCAGGACAGGCCTAACAAGAAGACTTAAAGACTTCTTAAATCACTGCACCTTGTCAACAACACTCTTCCCAGAGGCAGCTATGACCATAGAACTAACCAGTGACATTGCTGTTCCATGTAAAACCTAAAGCAATCAGCCGTTCTTTACAGTGGACGGTGGGAGGCATCCGTTGTTTCTTCTCTCCTGCCTGTGCAGCATCTCTTCCCATTTTCCACTAAGAGAACCTTGATTATTCTTTGGAATACTCCTCCCTCCCTAAAGCCCTGCCTCTGTTCATGTGGGGCTGTCTCTTGCTCTCTTAGCATCAAGGTGGGCATGAGACCTAGGCCTTGTGAGAATGTTTATTTTTGTTTACATTTATATATCTAAATCTAAGGGGTCTGTTTAGCTATAAGAAACAAAGTTAGTTTACATTGGCATCCCCCAGTACTGGCCAGGAAAGAATCAAACCACTCCAGTGTTCCTCTTGGAGGTAAAAGGATGGCATTCAGCATAGTGTAGCGCCACCTAATGGCTGTGGGTGGAGAGTTCCCGGCTGAGACAATACCTGCAGGTGCTTTGAAGTGAATGGTTCCTTGAGCCACAGATACTCAAGGTATGCAAATAGGGAGTGTTTTTCTTTATATGTATCTCCCAGCTAATAAAACTAGATTAAATGGATAGAATTAAGATTTCACCACTTTGCAACTGTTGATGAAAATAATAGATTAGACAGTGGTCTTCAACAGCTGCCGAAAGTATTAGGTACAAAGCTGATAGGAAAAACGGTGTAATGTTAATGCAAGTATAGAAAACAGCTCATCTTCTAATTAGCAGAAGAGACAGTCCAGGGACAGATCCATACCTCAGCGTCATCTGACTTACAGCAAAGATGCCATTGCAACACAGCACTGCAGGGCGTGGTGAAGACTGCCCGGACACATTGGTCTCCGGTCTCCCTCACTCCGTGTACAGAATCCCTTCCAGATAGGTGGTAGACCAAAAGGGGAAAGTAAAACAACAAAGCTTCTAGAAGAAAACATAGGAGAAAATCTTCATGACCACAGGTAGATTTGTTAAACAGGACACAGAACACTAGCCTTAAAAGAAATATTGACAAACTGGACTTTCATTAAAATTAAGCCCTTCTCTTCATCAAAAGACATCAATAAGAGGGTGAAAAAGCAAGGCAGTGGGAGGAGAGTTTTATAATACATGTGTCTGACAAAGGACTCGGCCACAATTTCTAAGAACTGCTGTACTGCAAGCCAGTAGGAAAATGATAGACAACTCAATTTATTAAATGGGCAAAAAACTTGACAGGGACTTCATTGAAGACAAAAGATGTCCCAGCCGGGCGTGGTGGCTCAACGCCTGTAATCCCGGCACTTTGGGAGGCTGAGGCAGGTGGATCACGAGGTCAAGAGATCGAAACCATCCTGGCTAACACGGTGAAACCCCGTCTCTACTGAAAATACAAAAAATTAGCTGGCCGCGGTGGTAAGCACCTGTAGTCCCAGCTACTCGAGAGGCTGAGGCAGGAGAATGGTGTGAACCCAGGAGGCGGAGCTTGCAGTGAGCCAAGATCGTGCCACTGCACTCTAGCCTGGGTGACAGAGCGAGACTCCGTCTCAAAAAGAAGGAAAAAAAGAAAAAACATGTCCCAAATAGCCAAAAAGCATAGAAAAGTTCAGTATTACTCGTTTTTAGGCAAATCCACATTCAAACCAGGATCAGATGCCACTGTGTACTCACCAGAATGGCTGAAATTTTAAAGACAGACAAATAAATGATAATCCCAAGTGTTAGTGAAGCTGTGGAGTAACTGGAGCTCTTATACACTGTAGGAAGGAAGTAAATACTGTGCAACCATTTGGCAACTGACAGCATTTACCAAAGCTAAACATATACGCAGTCTGCGGCTGAGCTCTTCTGTTCTTTGAGAAATGACTGCAGAAATGAATCATCTACCAAAAGATAAGCTTATCACAGGTTTACTCATAATATTTAAAAACTAGAAACAGCCCAAACATTCATCAGCTGTTGGATAAATTGTACAGTGGGTATTCATTCAGTGGAATTCTTCTTAGCGATATAAAATAATAAACTACCAATATAACACTGTGGGTGATTATCACACAGACAACACAGAGTGAAATAAGCCAGTCTCAGAAGAAGACATAGTGTTTGGTTCATTTACACAAAGCTGAAAAACAGGCAAAAGCAATTGATGATGCTAGGCTTAAGAATGGATTTTCTTTGGTGATACTGATGGTGTAGTTGGGGAAGGAACGTGAGGGAGCCTCTTGGGGACTGAACGTGGTTTGTATCTTGATCTGAATGGTGGTTACATGGTGTATGCATTGGTAAAAATTGACTGAGCTATCTACTTATGGTCTTTATTGTAGGTATATTATATTTTAGTTAAAAAGCTGATTCGGAATTTCATAATGGGCTGATCAAGCTGATACCCGAACATGATGATCACTCTTAAAACCATGAAACAAGGGACAACCAGATGTTTTTAGCTTGCTTCCTAATGAAAGTATACTTTAAGTATCCTTGTATAAATAAATAAATCTTAAATGCTTATCAAGCCCTGGAACTACCTACCAATTTACAGGAAATACAGAGTTAGAAAGCAGCATATTAAATAATATCACAGAGATGTGATGAATGAGAAAAATCTAGGATGTGGGACTCTCTACAGGACAGAGATGAACTTGTTTCCTCAAGAAATAAATTCTCAAGAAAAAAGAGAGAGCAAAGAGGAACTCACAGAGTAAAATAGATTTGCAAGACATACGTACCAAATCCAATCTGTGGACTTTGCCTAGATGTGGATTTTTTAAAAAGCATCTGTAAGAAACAATCTGGGAAACTGGAACACTGACTAGAAATTTGATTATTTTAAAAGAGTAATGTTATTATTTTAGGTATGATAGTTATACTGTGTACTGTGTTTAAAAATAAAAAGGTCCCATGGCCGGGCGCGGTGGCTCATGCCTGTAATCCCAGCACTTTGGGAGGCCGGGGCGGGCAGATCACTAGGTCAGGAGATTGAGACCATCCTGGCTAACACGGTGAAACCCCATCTCTACTAAAAAAATACAAAAAAAAAAAAAAAATTAGCCGGGCATGGTGGCAGGTGCCTGTAGTCCCAGCTACTTGGGAGGCTGAGGCAGGAGAATGGCGTGAACCCAGGAGGCGGAGCTTGCAGTGAGCCAAGATCGCGCCACTGCACACCAACCTGGGCGACAGAGCGAGACTCTCTCAAAAAAAAAAAAAAAAAGGTCCCTTATCTCCTTGAGGAGAGAGTGACTGCAGAGTTGATGCAGGGATAGTGCGGGATGAGCCTGGACCATTATGTGGTTGCAGAAAGTAAAGAAATAAAAAAGGCTGGGGGCGTGTCAGAAAAGAACAAAAGAGCCAGCCCGACGGAGCTCCCACTGGCCAAAGCTGGAACAATGTGAACAAAATCAATATTAGTACCCTTGGATTTTAGCTGATAGAATAAAATTATTATGTATAAGCTCACACTGAAATAAACAAATCACAAAATAAATAAACAAATAAATAATTTAATAGGGAAGAAGAGACAGCTCTTTCTTAGTGTAGAATGTGGAAAGAAGGGGAAACAGGAAATCACCATTAGGTAAACACCACAGTGATAATTAATTGTTGCAGACAAGATCCATCAATGGATGCTCAAATCAGTGGGCGAGAAACAAAATATTTGCATAGTCCCAAAATATCTTCCCCCAAGATATTTATTGACCGCAAATAGAAAGATGATAACTTTATGGTGAGAAAACCTGGCAGACACCGTCTTAACAAGTGAGCAAGTTAACATCACCAGTAATAAGACGGATGGACATCCTGAACCCCTGGGAGGAGGAAACATCCCCTCTCTGGTTTTCTTACCGAAATGCACGGCCTTGTTTCCAGTCATGAGAAGACATCAGACAAACCCAAATGAAGGGATGGTCTACATGTTATAGTTTGTGATGACTTCTCAGATTGTGGCTGGGGACAACAGCTACTTTCTACTTCTGTGTTCTACATTCTTTATATTCTACAAATCACTGATCAGTGCTCTTCAAAAGTGTCAAGGTCAGGAAACACAACGAAAGACTGAGGAAGTGTTACTGACTGAAGGAAACTAAGGAGACAGGACAACTACATGCACGATTGGATCCTGGACCAGAAAAAGGACATTCGTGGAGGAACTAGTGAGATGTGACTACAGTGTGTGGTTTAGTTAATAGTATTGTCCCAGCATCACGTTCTTGGTTTGCATAATGTGCTGTGGGCAAGTAAGGTGTTCATATCAGGGAAGTTGGATATGCATTCTCTATGCTATTTTTACAACAGTTCTGCACATCTAAAATGGGTTCAGAGTAAAAAGTTTTCTTTAAAAAGAGCCTGTATGTTTTATAGATAAATAACGAAATGCCAATGGATTTGTTGTTGTTTGAGACAGAGTCTCGCTCTGTCGCCCAGGCTGGAGTGCAGTAGCACAATCTTGGCTCACTGCAAGCTCCGCCTCCCGGGTTCACACCATTCTCCTGCCTCAGCCTCCCAAGTAGCTGGGACTACAGGTGCCTGCCACCATGCCCGGCTAATTTTTTTTGTATTTTTTTAGTAGAGATGGGGTTTCACCGTGTTAGCCAGGAAGGTCTCGATCTCCTGACCTCATGATCTGCCCACCTTGGCCTCCCAAAGTGCTGGGATTACAGGCATGAGCCACTGCGCCTGGCTGCTAATGGATGTTTTTAAAGGCCAGATACGTCTTTGAACATAACCCATACTTGTCACACTAATTTTCCTGGCAGACCCTAAATAAGGTTCATTGAAAATTTTCTACCATGGGCCCTTATTGATGAAGTGCTGTATCAGAGAATGTGACCAGGGCTGAGGTGAGCTGGGAAAGGCTCTCCAATCAGGTGACCTGTGGCCAAACACTGCGGATGGCTTGCTCCGTTTGCTTTAATTAAAAGAATCTGCCCAGGTAAGAGGTCCCCCCCGGCCTCACAGCCCTTTATTGTTACTGTTCACCAGGGTTTAGATAGCTTGTTTCCACAGGTGTTTGCAAGATGCAGTGTAAAGACAAACCAAGTGCAGTCATCTGATCTCTTTCACGACAGGAACGGGGGAGGCCGCAGTGGGACATTCTGTGCCATCAGCATTGTATGTGAGATGCTCCGGCACCAGAGAACCGTGGATGTCTTCCACGCTGTGAAGACGCTGAGGAACAACAAGCCCAACATGGTCGACCTCCTGGTAGGACACCCCCGCTGAGCTGTTCCATGAGACACCCCATTAGCATTAGAATCCACGCCAGTTCCCAGATTTGCAGGGAAACTGATGCGTAGAGGAAGAGACTCATTTTCAAAATCACAGTGTAATCACTTTGCATGTAGGGCTTTTTTCTTCTTTCTTGTTCTCCCTCTTCCTCTCTTTGTTCTTCACAAGGAGATTTTGTCTCCAGCTCATTCGAAATGCGGAAATAGCTGAAACTCACAAGTGAACATCCTTATTAACTTCCCTTCCTGGCAGTGGCTTCCACGTGGCTAAGCACTTAGTCTTCACAGAGAAGAAATAATCATAGTATGTGAAATGCCAGATTTTCAAATTATATATTTTATAAATAGCTTAATCGCCTAATATTTATCAAAGCTGTGAATTTTAGTTTGACATCCAGAATATTGCATTTAATTATGGTGGCCATATCTGAGAAAAGGATTAAAGGAGATGAGAAACAAAGGACAATGTGCAATTATTTTCTTCAGTGTATTTTATGAAATCTCTTTTTATGTGGAGCTGTTGAAATGCCAACCACCGTGACTCTAGAATAGTTTAAAGAAGGAAGCTTTTAGATTAGGTTTTTGCACTTCTCTGTGAGTAGAGGAAGGATCTGAAGGAAACAGCAGGACTAATCCAAGGTTGGAAAATGGCTTGGGGGCAGGAGAGGGAGGAAGAGATGGCCGATGGGACAAGCGCCAAAGCCAGTGTTCCCAGGTCCACAGCATCACAGCACTGGGGTTAATGTTAAAAATTAAAATAAAGGGACTTAAGAGGGAGTTGAGAGTCAAGCTGAATTTGAGGAAGTGGCCATGGTCCTCATGCAGTTTAAGAAGTCATAATAGCAGTGCTCCAGGCTGGCTAATAGTAGTGACCAATGACAACGAACTCCCAAACGTGTCCCACTCATCACGAACCACTCTCCAGGGCATCCACTTTGCCCAGATACATGTCTCATGCCTGATGAGCTGCTCCATTTCCAAGAAGCATGGCTGCTGGTCAGAAATTTGTCACACCCACTTGATTAGTCACACTCTCACCCATCAGCTGTTAGCATGTTGGCTTCTAGAAGGGGCAGAAAGGACTGTGCTCCCCAGACTCCTGCTCCCCTCCTCCCCACCCTATGGGGAGCCCATGGAAACCCAAACTCTAGTCTCAACTCTACCACTAATTCTAGTTAGGTGACCCCAAACACATTAGTTTTGTCATCTAAGTGTCATTAAGCACATCACTTAACTCCCTTAGGTTTTAGTTTTATAAACTAGGGATACCATGAGCTCACTGAGGTACCCAGTGTGCAGAGAGATGTGAAAGTGTTTTGGAAATTGCAAAGGGGAGAGGTGGTTGTAGAGAGTGTGGAAGACTGCCAAACATGATGCCGTCAGTGGCCTGGCAGAAGGGCTCTAAATGCCCTGGACGTAGTAACGGATTTCCTGTGGGTTGTTGAAAGGCTGGTGTGGGGCTTCACTAGGACCGTCTCCCTCCCTGCAACCCCACCTGAATGGTAAAGAGTTCTACCGCCATGGAATTCCCAGTCTTCCAGGATGGAGGCAGTTGAGCAAAGAGTGGCCATGCTGTCGGCAGAGGCCTGAGTTTGGGCCGGCAGAGGATAGAAACAAATGCACAAATGAAATATTCTGACTGTGGCTTCGTGAGGTAGTTAACCTCACTAATTCAGGGACAGGTATGCAGCCTCGAGACTCTGGTTGGTACTCGGGCACAGCTGACCTTGATCAAAAAAAATGTCACTTCCCTCTCACTGCAGCCTGAATTAAGCAGATCATTAGAAACAGACCCTTCCAGGCCTTTCCTCTAATGGCTCCGGCTGCAGCTTTCATCACTCACCAGGTTTTACGGGCAGGAGTGATGGGGCTTTTTCCAAATCAGTGGTGCACGCTAAAGGACAGGGGTGATTTTTCATGAAATAAATGGAGGCTTAGGTGGCTGAACCAGAAGGGAGCTCGCGGTCCCAGCCCAGAATTCTACAGTAACTTAGGACTTTGTGTAGTTATGTGTGATCCTAATGGAGAAGATGGGATTTCCGGGTGCCCAGACCTCCAAAGGTCACCAGCAGTTGGAGGATAAGGTCAGGGTCTGAGAAATGTAGGAAAGTTTTGCAATGTCCAGAGAAAACTATGTGACATATCTGTCACGGTGGCTGTTAGCAGGGTATTAGATAATACCTGGTGACAGAGAAAAAGGTCACCGTCCTCTTTTCAGTGGGTTTGAAGCTTCCAGAACTGAGTAGGACCTGTTGTCATTTGGTTTTGCCTGTAAATATGACTTCTGTTTAGTTTGATGTTGATACCTGTGTGTGCTGGCTGAGAGAATTAATTAGCTTAGGTCAGGGTGATAAAGTCTGCTACAGTTTTATTGGGCATCACAGGCCATCTGAGTTCTGAGTGTATCCTAAGCACAGAATGTTGTGCCAGCAGCTGAAAAGGGCAGTGTACTGAGTCTACTTAGCTGTGTCTTCAGAGGATGACGAGCATGTGCCAGACAGCCGGGGGCACTTCCAAGTGTCTGGAGAGGCAGGCTGGGGTGCAATAGAGGGGCCCTCGCCCCGGCCCCATCAGGTCTTACACATCACATGTGTGGCTGCATCCCTCATGGTCCCTTCCATTCAGAACAGGCAAATGCTACCGCTCTACCCTCCCTGCCAGGGGGGGAGGAGTGCACAGAGGGACGCTGTGTCTCTCACCATCTCCCTTTGCAGCGCTGATTTTTCTAAATTGCTTCTGAGTGGGAAGATTCGTCGGTTCGTGTTGAAGCATGACACTCTCCAGGGAGATCCAGAAAGCCCTCAAGATGTATTTCTGCAAATTTTTAGCTTTGGGAGCTCTGGAGAAAAGCCAGTGGATTGCCAGGAGGCAAAATAGTTTCTAATACGAGACTAGATTTTTTTGTATCCAGCAGGGGCAGCTGCATTTTTCCTGACCCCTTTTTCAGCCCGCTTCTAAGTTATCCATCTCTTCAACCAGCCTCAAGTCCCCATCAAAGAACTGGGTCCCCAGAGGATGGACAAGGACAGCACAGCCTGAGATTCTCCATGACGCGCCTAGTTAGATTCAGAAGGAGTGCTGGCACCTGAGCTCCTTTGAAGCGACTCTGGCTGCAGGAAAGCGGCTGCTTCACACCGGCAGCTCCCCTCTCACTTTTGCCTTCCTTAATGGCTTTTGAAGTTCTCAGGGCTCTGTTTTAACATAGAAATGGTCTTCAAGGGCAGATCTTGCCTAGAGAAACATAGTGTCCCCTGCGAGGTGGTGGGAACTTTGGAAGACTCCCCTCCACAGCGTAGTGCACTGCCCAGGAAGTGAACAACTGGCCCCATCATTTACCCAAATGCCTTGGGCGGGGCTGACAAAGCTGCCTCTGCAGGTAATTACACACTGTAATATGGAGTGCAGTGGCGTGATCATAGCTCACTGCAGCCTCAAACCCCTGGGCTCAAGCCATCCTCCCACCTCAGCCCCCCAAGTAGCTGGAACTAAAGGGGCATGCAATCATGCCTGGCTGGTTTGTTATTTTTGTTTTTTTAGAGATGGGAGTCTTGCAATTTTGCCCAGGCTGGTCTCAAACTCCTGGCCTCAAGCAGTCCTCCTGCCTCAGCCTTTCAAAATGCTGGGATTACAGGCATGAGCCACAGTGCCTGGCCTGGCATCTTAGTTCCATGCCATTCTGCACGTATTTCTCAGCCTCTGTTCTATGTGCAGCATCACTGGGCGTGACGCAAGAGGAGTAGAAGATACGGTCTCTCCCACATGGAGCTTAGAACTCACTGGAGATGCAAAAGTCCTACCTGAACCTCAGTTTTCTCATCTGTAAAGTGGGAATAAGAATATTAAGCCTGGCTGAACGCGGTGGCTCACACCTGTAATCCCAGCACTTAGGGAGGCCGAGGTGGGCGGATCACCTGAGGTCAGGAATTTGAGACCAGCCTGGCCAACCAACATGGTGAAACCCCGTCTTTACTAAAAATATAAAAATTAGCCGGGCATGGTGGCAGGTACCTGTAATCCCAGCTACTTGGGAGGCTGAGGCAGCAGAATCACTTGAACTCAGGAGGCAGAGGTTGCAGTGAGCTGAGATCGCACCACTGCACTCCAGCCTGGGCGACAGTGCAAGACTCCTTCTCAAAAAAAAAAAAAAAAAAAAAAAAACTATTAATTCAGTCACAAAAGGCCACATATTCTATGATTCCTTGTCTGTGAAATGTTCAAAACAGACAAATCCATGAGACAGAAAGTAGAGTAGTGGTTGCTGAGGGCTGGGGGAGGGAGATGGGGGTGACTGCTGATAGGCACAGGGTTTCTTTCTGCGGTGATGGGAATGTTTTAAATTTAGATTGCATACAACTCTGTAAATATACTGAAAACCACTAAACTGTGTTAAAGTACAAAATTACAACACATTTAATTTGAAGATCTAATTGGCTTGTATTAGTGACCCTAGAATCAGGAAACATGTCATTCTGTAAAATAGAACAAGTGCTCCAAGGAGCTGAGCAGAGGAGGCTGCTTTATAGGCAGAAAAAAAGTTGAGAAGGCAGAGACAGGGAACACAACGCAGATTGGTTGTTTCAAACTTCCTTCCATCATACTGTTAAAACAGAGGGGACTTCTTTATCATGGCAGCTCAGGAAAACCGGGTCGCTTCTGACTGGTTGCTGCACTTCTCCTGATGTTTGGAAAGCTGCCCTATTTCAAAGTTCAGTTGGATGGCGACGTAGCACCTAGCACGAGGGACTCCATTCTGGTTTGGTCTAGTCTGTCAGGGCCTCATCCAAACAGTGGCCTCCCATGAATTTTATTTAACAACTGTATCCTTTAAAGAGGCCAATTTTATGGTATATGAATTATATCTCAACAAAGCTGTTGTTTTTTACAAAGTAACATAAAAAACAACAAAAAGGAATACTGTTCGTAGAAGGCGACAGGGATTTTCTGTTTACGGAATACGTCCCAAGAGTTATCTTGTTATACTCACACCTTCACCAAAGCCAGAGGAGGTGCTGCCACTGCACCCCCTTTACAGAGAAGTCTAGCGTTTCATCATTCGTGCAAGCCAAATCCAGATCCGGATCCCTCCTCCCAGCTCCAAGCCTGCTGATGTTCAACCACCCTACAAGGAGCCCCCCGAGCTTTCTCCCAGCCTAGAGGCTGGACACCAGCGGGGCTCTCAGGGTTCATGATGTGTGGAAAAGGTAAGGCAAAAAAATCGACAACTAAAAGCCATTAGACGAAAATTCCAAATAGAATGTAGCCAGATAAGCAGTCCCAACCCACCTGGGAGTCTGAAAGGGAGGGCCCTGTAGGAAGGTGATGGTCATAACCCTTGGCTGGGTTGATTTGTTACTGAGTTGCCAGGAGAAATCCAGGATAAAGGGTGGTAAGGCAGTGCATGCTCTCGCACTGGGAAAAAAAGGGCACAGGTTAGTGTAGGGGACCTGGGAGCAGGGCAGAGCGCAGTCACTGTGTGTGTGAGCTTCATCTCAGACCAGTGTAACGGGAGCAGCCCTGTCCACCATCACGTGCCTTGTAAGATTCAGAAAAGAACGTTTCCTCAGTGGTTCTCAAGCCTGGTTGCCCACTGAAGTCATCTGGGAGCTTTAGAACAATTCTGATCCCTGGGCCCACCTGGAGACTGATTGGACTGGTCAGGGGCCTGGCTGCAGCAGCCGAGTGTTAAAAGCCCCCGGTGAGTCTCGTGTGCAGCCTAGCTTAAGAACCATGTCTGCTCTAGACACACTCTCAGCCCAGGCTGCACTTGAGAATTCGCCCACCCCCAACTCCCAGGGGAGCTTTCAGAAATACCAGTGCACAGGCCTGCCCCAGCCCACTTCAGCCAGAGGCTCTGGGATGGAGCCCCCACCAGGTAGGATGGACGTGCCACAGGGCTGAGAAAGTTGGTGTAGGAGGGTCAGCGGGCCTTTCCCTTCCCTGCAATGCCATGTGGCAGTGTTCACAGCTCGCCGCCCCCTCCCTGTCCGTCCCACTTACTCCAGAGCCAGGCCCCATCCTGATCTGCGGATCTGCTGCACAGGTTCAAGTTGCCCCCTCTGTAACTTAGAGCTGACCCTCCAGACTCAGCCTCACCTCCCCTTTAGTAAGCCAACAATGAACTCACATACAAAATGCAATGTGGTGTGAGACCTACAGCTCTCCCCCTTGTGCGACCAACTGGTGTATATAGGCTGTCCCTCAATAGCTCTTGCTGTGAAATTTGCAGCCTATTTAACAGGCTGTGCACGTGTGTGTGCACGTGTTGGGGTGGTGAGTGCAGGAGTTGGGTGGGAATCAGAGGTGAGCTAGGCTCCCCAATCCACACTCCAGGCACCTTGAATCCACCCATGGTCAGTCTTCCTGCACTGTTGAGGAAGGTCTGTAATAATTTTTGCTAATACCCCATCCCCTCTCCCCACCCCCAGATTCCACTTGCCCAGCCTGCCCCCTACACTCAGCACCAGCTGAGCGCCTGGCTCCCAGGAGTTGCCCAGTAAGCATTTGCTGAGTGACTGAACCATTCTTCTCTGCAGCCAGACCCGAGTCCAACCTGAGCCACCCTTTGCTGCCCTCTCCAACCTAGGGGAGGTTGTGGCTATGCTCAGCAGGGCCTCAATAAGGAACTGGGCATGGATTTTGCAGGGGACTTTGGTGAAAAAATGCTATCTATGTTTTAAAGATAGAGATTAAGGGAATGAGCCACTCATCATTCCAGGCACATGCTGCTGTCTTGCTGAGCAGGGATGTGAATTTATTGGTCTCCCTAGCACAGAGTGGCTGGCCACAACCTGGCTGGGAACACTGAACTGAGGGATCCCACCACCGTAATAGGGCCCACCCTGCCCTCCTGGCAGAGCATCACTCAGAAGAATTTTTCCAGCCCGAAGGATCTGTCAGTACAGGGTCTAGCCAAAATCATAGAGCTTGCCTTAGTTTCAAAAGCAACCAGGTCAGAGGTGGAGGCTATTCTCTTTGAATCTTTGGAGGCCATTGATGTGGTGTTTGAAGTGCCCACACTGGCCGCCAGCCTGAGTTCCTCAGACGCAGGCAGCCTGTGCAGACGACAGGGCTCGGGCCCCTGATGGAGGCCCCCAATGCCGCCCGCTGGTGTGCTGGCCTCGTGACGCCCTCACCAAGCGAGCAGTGGCTTTTAACAGCCAACCTCAATTTCCAGTTCCCTTGCGGATTTTGCTTTCTCCCGCTCATAAGTACAGGAAGTCTGATCGGGAGCGGGGCCAGTGCCAGGGGCCTTGGCGAGGAATAGTAGCAGGTCGCCCTGGTTACGGTCTGACCCAAGGATGTGAGGAGGACCAGGCCAGGCTCCCACCTGAGCCCCTACTCAGGGCCTCCTCATGCCTGAAGCCAGCTAATGTCACCCAAATGGGAGCACTCAGGACCAACGCATAGACATTCCTTTTTCCCCTGGAGCACAGGGCTGGCTGATGTGGCTTAATTATACTGTTCAAAAGGGAGTGAGCTGAGAGAGGAAACTGCAGCAGACAGACCTGTACCTGGTGATCAAATGTAATCCGTTTCCAATGTAGGAAGATTTCAGGCATTTACCCAGGTGCTTGGGGGAGGGGACACAACAATTTGTGGTCTTCCTTCTCCTTCCCCTTATTTTTCTGATTCAGAAACCAGTCATCACAGAATCCATGAAGACTGGCTGCTTGCTCAGGAATGATAAAGTGGGAGAGGGAGAATTCATTTTGAAAATTATAGTCATGCCTGAGACAGGGCAGCTTCGGTGACTTCCAAGCAGCAGTTCCTTAGCAGCGAAGCCCAAAATCCCTCCTGAGTTTCCAGCCTGTGTTGTGGCCTGAGGGCAGCAGCCACATCCTCCACTAGGTGCATTTTAACATGTTAAAAGGATGGCTCTGAGTAGCCACTGAAATTAATTGCACAATTAGGCTTGTATAAAATCATTTTTATGCAGCAAGGGATTAGACCATGTAGATTTCCATTACAAAAAAAATTGTTCCTGTGATTCACAAAAGCACAGAAATGATGGGAGCACTTCATAGCCAGTATGTTGGCCTGATGATCTGACAACGTGGCCTTTTGGAATTTTGAAATTCAAATTATCTCTTTTAAATATTCTGAAAATAAAAGTATCAAATCCTGAAATAATAAATACTAGAATATGAATCAGAAATCTAATTTTGCCTAGGGCAAGAAATAATTTTTTCCAGTTAAAAAGTTCAAAAAAATTCTTCTACCTTTATTGGCATTGTGTACGGAAAAAGTGGTCTGTTTAAGGGAAATGACAGGCTAGTAAAATATTTGTTATTTGCACTAGGAGATAATTTAAGGAACACCTTCTCAAATGTCATCAGACTTACTTTAAAGGCAAACCAAATCCTAAAGTTCTAAATTGAGAAAGCTGGAAGGGAAACTTAAATATGATCCAACTCCGTTTTATGACCAGAGGGGAATGGATTGGCCAGGATCTCGGGGATAGTTAATAGGACCTGAGGCTCCTGGTCAGTGTGGGGCACTCACACCCATGACTCTAGAAAGCAAAGAACAACTGGATTCATGTTTCCTGTGTCAGAGTCCACCCAGTTCCAGTTCCACCTGAGCCCTTGATAGACATTAAAGGTAGGATTCACATCATGGAATAAGCATTTTTCTACTAGCGATTTTTTTAATAAAGCTTTATTGGAATATAATTTGCATACCATAACATTTCCCCTTTTAGATGGAAATAATAGACACTGGGAACTCCAAAAAAGCAGGGAGGAGAGGGAGGGTTGAAAAATTACCTGTTGGGTATAACATTCAATTGTAATCAGTTTCCAGTGTTTTGCATTCCTACCAGCCGTGTAATGCACTATGAACATTCATTTGGGGGATGAATACCCTAGGAGCCCAATCCCCACCATTACATGTGTAATACCCATGTAACAGACAAGCACATGTACCCCAAATAAAATCCCCTTTTAAAGTGTGTCATTCACTGGTTTTCAGTGTATTCACAGTTATGCAACCATCACCACAATCCAAATGTTTAACATTTCCATCACTCACTTAGCCCCCTCAGAGAAATCCTAGACCTACTAGCAGCCACTCCCCATTACCCACTTCCAGGCTCTGGCAACCACCCTTCGGCTTCCGGTCTTTATAGATTTGCATATGCTGGGCATTTCATAGAAAAGGAGCGTATGCCCTTTTGAATCTGATTTCTTTCACTCAGCAGATTCATCCATGCTTCAGTTCATCCACGTTGTAACAGGTATTAGTACTTCATTCCTTTTCATAGCCAAGTAATATTCCAGTTTATGGCTATACTACATTTTATTAATGTACATTTGAGTTGTTTACCCTTTTTGGCTGTTAGGAATAATGCTCTGTGAACATTTGTTTACAAAGTTTCTGTGTATACGTACGTTTTCAGTTTCCTTAGGTGTACACCCAGTAGTAGAATTGCTAGGTCTTATGGGAATTCTGTGTTCAACCTTTGGAGGAGCTGCCAGACGGTTTTCCAAAGTGGCTGCACCATTTGACATTCCCTTCAGCCGTGTATGAGGGTTCGCTTTCTCCAGGCCCTCGCTGATACCTGTGATTTTTGGTTATGTGAGCCTCCTCGTGAATGTTATTCCACTGACATTAATCTCATGGCACCGTCAGTGATTGAAATGATCTTGTTCTCTGTCTTTGCCTCTGGATCATGACCTTCCCGAAGACTGAGTGTGTCATAAAATCCCCAGTCTCTAGCAGTACATGTGTATTGAGTTGGATCACATGCTGGACCCATGGCTTGTCATCGTGTGTACATGTAGCCGACTTTGACTCTCAACTGTGTCAGTTCTGGGCTAGAGACTGTTACATTATACAAAGAGGGATAAACTGTGGCCCTTGTCCTCAAATAAATAGGTTGGACTACTAGGGTATTTACAGAACAGAGTGTAGGTGAAGAAAAGGAAATTTCAGTGACAAATTAGGAGGCACTTAAGAAATACTGGACATTTTCAATTAATTTGGCAAAATGAAAAATAATAGATACATTTCCTTGGTTGTGGCTGTGATAGGTAGAGACAGTGGTGCTGAACCTCACTCGCACGTGTGATAGCTTGTCTCCTCCAGAAGTAGAAGAGAGCCTTCCAGTTGCTAAGGCCCTGTCCAGGGCCGGGCTCCTGCCAGGTGGCAGGCAGAGGCTTCCTCAAGCCCTGTGTCCCTCTGCTGGGTTCAGAGACCACTCCCAGGCTTGGTCTATCAGCACACTCCATGCATACAGGTGCAGAGTGCTCTCCCCCGCCACCCGAGACCACACCTCAGCCAGGACCTTGTGCAGGGCTTGCTTGGGCCAAGGTACATGATCCAGGAAAGCTGAGCTCAAGAAAAATGAATCCAATGCTGGGTGTGGTGGCTCGTGCTTATAATCCCAGCTAATCAGGAGGCTGAGGTGGGAAGATTGCCTGAGCCCAGGAGTTCGAGGCTGTGGTGAGCCATGATTGCGCCACCGCACTCCAGCTTGGGTGACAAAGGGCCCTGTTTCTTAAAAAGAAAAAAAAAAAAGAAAGATAGGAGGGAGAAATCAATTCCCTGCCTGATGAAGAACTGGTCTATGGGTCCCAGAGGATCTCGAGCATTTCCCCTTCTGTACCTTTCCTCGTCCTGTTGCCTCCGCCTGGAATGCCTGTTTTAAGTAACTGGTGAGGATGGCCATGATGGCCATACACTTTATCCAAACTAGGGCACTTTGAGAGTGAAAGAGGATTATGCCAGGACAACAGGCAGAAGCCAGGACCGTCCAGGGCAAACCAAGGCTGCCTCCACTCCACGCATCAGTTCCGTCCTCTGGGGAAGGCACTGTCCACCTACTTCCCACTGCCATCTTCCCTAAGAAGGCCTGCCGTCCCCTGAGCCCACCGCACATGATAGGGACCATTCCGCCTCATGTGTTGTCATTGGGTTATCCTCCTGTGTTATCCTCCTCACTGGATCACGGACTTCTCAAAATCAGGGACCAGGTCAAGGGGCTTGGTATTCAGGAGGTGCTTATGAAATTCTCATAAGATTGAGGAATTCCTACAGACTGAAAGTCAAAGGTAAATCTGGATCATGCATGAGGCCTCATCTAGGTACCAAGGGCCTTGTGAGAGATGTCACGAAGGCATTTCCTGAAGCACTCATTACTTTTTCTTCTACCCATGACCCTCCTGCACGAAGCTCAGCATGTTGATATCCTAGAAAATACATGTGTGGACAAACATATTTAGAGTTCCAAGTGTCCAGAACCTTCCGGGAATTCTAGCCAGCACAGGTAGCAAAATACCTTTCACCCAGCATCGCGGGGAGCATCTCCAAACTGAATGTATCTGGAGTTCAGAACCGTGACTTTCTGATTCATTTCTAATTCAAATCCTTCCCAGATTGATGTGTTTCCATTAAGACCCTACTCTATGGTAATTGCTTTACTAGGAACAGCGTTGAGATATTCTTGAGCTGACATTTTCCCCTCCTATTTTCCAGGATCAGTACAAGTTCTGCTATGAGGTGGCCCTGGAATACTTGAATTCTGGCTGATGGCGTAAACAGCTCTGCAAACAACCCCTTTCATACCACGAAGCCAAGACGTTCCATGGTATTTGTGCAAAAGAGATGAAGACTTCTCAATATGCTTATTTTGCTTTGCATAATTGGCTCTTTTTAAGAGCCCAAGAAAGTGTTTCTAAAACTGCTTGCACTGCCCAATCCCAGTAATGCTGCTGCCTGACAGAAACACACACACAGCCACAGTCGCCAAATCCCATACTCCTTGCCACCGGCTTCCTAGAGCAGCGTAGACATCTGGTAAACTGAAGAGCACAACTATATTCTTATGAAGGAATTTGTACCTTTGGGGTATTATTTTGTGGCCCGTGACCCTCGTTATTGTTACAGCTGAGTGTATGTTTTTGTTCTGTGGAGAATGCTGTCTGGCATTATGATAATATATTATTTTAGGTAATATTTGTACTTTAACATGTTGCATAATATATGCTTATGTAGCTTTCCAGGACTAACAGATAAATGTGTAATGAACAAAGATATGTTGTATGAGTCGTCGTTTCTATCAGATTTGTATTGTTTCCAAGGGAAAAGCTTGGGGGAGGACTCAGTTCACAAAATGCAAAACTCGACGATCAGATTCACGGACCCAGAGCTTTTCCATGTGTTTATATTGTAAATATTTTTGATTTCATCAAATTATTTATTCATTAAAAGAAATTTTTGTGAAGCACAGTGAGTGACAATCATTTTTCTTAAGGCCTGGAAACGATTTTCTGTATGATGTTACTTTATGTGAATTCTCATCTCAATAAATGATGACCCGTGAGCAGCCGTGGCGTGTTCCTGGTGTCCCAGCGCACAGGCGGTGGAGACCGCACCCAACACGCCAGCGCACAGGGGGAGAGAGTGCGGCCAGGGCCTGTTTGCCGGAGCAGGTAGAGTAGAGTTTTTTGAGAGAGAGTGTTCATCACTGAGAGCACTGGGCCCATCAGGGTGGCCTGCCCTGGTGCTGAGGAGGCTCAGCCATGAGCCTGCGCCATGGGGCATGAGCCCTGACCTTGTGGGGCAGCCAGGCCAGGGGCCATGGCGGGGACTTGCTAACTGGAGCATCCTCTTCCTTTCTCTGTTTCCCCTCAGTCTGCAAGGGATACTATCTCGCTTCTCTGTGCCTCAGGCCAACCTAAGACTTGCTGAGAGAAAGTTTTTAAAGGGTTAGAGAATCAGAGTACACTGAAGGACACTGCGCTGAACAAGTTCCCACCAGGGCGCCTGCTCCGTGCCACCCCGGGCTCTGGCTGCTGACACAGAAGGCGGGTGCACGGTGGCCTTGCAGCTTGCAATTATCTTGGGTTTTAGGCTGTGTTAATGTTTGCCAAGAGCTGACAGAGACAAAGCTCTGTCGAACACCTCTTGTGAGCCAGATACCATGCAGAGCACCTTCCTGTGTGGCAGTGCGTGCTCCCAAAACATGAGCCAGGTACGACTACGAAACCCACCTGACAGATGAAGAAACTCAAGCTAGAAAAGACTGAATAACCCGTCCAAAGTCACACTGGCTAGCAAGTGCCAGAAGCCTCCAGAGCCCGTGGGAGGTGGAAGGGCAGTACCCTCACCGCGGCAGAGGAGCAGAGTCTGCTGGCGCCGAGACAGAGGCTGGCCCGCCACCCCCTGTGGGAAGTGGAGAGGCTTGAGAGCACTGTTCCTGCCTGCGCTGGGGATCTTGGTGACCAAAGACTTCAAGGGCAGAGGTTGCCCTCCAAGAGGACTGACCTGGACATCTGCATGTTAGACCTTTACTGCTTCGCTGTATCCTGAGCAATCTATATGCCCCGATTGGTGTAAGTTTCTCTAGACCCCTCCTTAAACTGGGTGAGTGGGACCCCGTCCTCCCGCAGGAAGAGCTGGCTGCAGCAGAGCTTCGAGTCTGTACTCAAGGCCTCACATTCAGACTCCTCCTGGAGGATGGCCCCTCGCCATCCCACCTGGTTCTCTTTGCTAAGCTCCTAAAAGACTAGCAGGCTGCTATTTTTCTGTCCCTCTTCCAAATGATTTCTCCAGGATATAGGAAATAGGAATGAAGACATATGGACCGCTGCACCCTTTGTGGGTGAGTTGGGCCCTGACCAGGAGAGCCCTTGGCCCTCCGTGATCATGGCGGTGTGGCTCTGGGCTCCAGTCCGTCAGCCTGGGTGACAAGACAGCTCATCTGAGCATGGCGAGGAAGTGACCTCAGATGTGCGAGTCTAATGACACAGCCACTTCCCAGTCATTCCCTGCGTCGTCATACCCCGGTCTCACATGGTAGCCAGTTGTTTTCAATCTCTTGGATTTTTATCTTTCTTTCGCTTATTTCACCTTTTAGCGGAAACAGTGATAGAAAAAAAGGCACAGGCATTTTGTGGCTTTTTCAGATTTCCCACGAGGCCTCACAGTGTGGTTGAGACCTGTTATTTCCAGTACACAGAGAAAGTCTCTGCCCCTCGCAAGCAAGAGGAGCCACCCTCTTGGCTGAGAGTCCTTCTCTGTGTTCTCACAGTGCTCTGGATTCCCCTCTGTTGTGGCATCCGGAACCCCCCAGACACTTCAAAGCCTGTGACCGCTCTGGAAGCTGATGGTCCTGCCCCCGACTCCCTGGCACAGTCCCCCCCAAAGTCAGCTTCACAGCAGCACCTCATGATGCTTTTGTAACGTGTCAGCACAGCAAGACTGAGGTGCGTTTCCAGAATTCCATTCTCTGTATATTTCCAGATGGGGTGCGCTGCAGGGGTCATTTGGTGTAAGACGTAGAGGCAGGAGGGAAACAGCAGCCATATTGTTTTTACACTCAGAAAGTGGAGCAGCTGTGGGCCCGCAGGTGGATAGCAATGGTGTGAGCTCCTCCACCTCTCTCCTAAGGGCCCTCCCAGCCTCTGCTCACTGGGTCAAGACTCATGCCTGCATTTTTAGGTTTTGTTAAGGTATCCTAGTGCCAGGACTAAAATGTGCATTAGTTGCCTTCTGCTGGATAACAAATTGTCCCCAAAGTTGGAAACTGAACAATGAACATTTGTTATCTCATACCATTTCGGTGGGTCAGAAGTTCAGAAATGATTTAGTTGGATGATCCTGGCTCAAAGATTGCTCATGAGGTGGCCATCAAAATGGGTCAGGGCCGCAGTCATCTGAGAGCTTGACTGGAGCTGGAAATAAACTTCTAAGGTAGCTCAGTCACAGGCCTGGCAAAGTGCAACTGGCTGTTGATGGGAGGCCCCAGTTTCCCCCCATGTGGGCATTTCCACAGCTGCTTAACTGTCCCCACAGTGTGATACTGGCTTCTTCCAGGAATTCAGAAAGGAACAAGGCAGAAGCCACAATTTCTTCTACGATCTAGCCTTGGAAATCATATACTGTCATTGCCACAATATCCTATAGTTTCAAAAGTCAGTCCTATTCACTATGGGAGGGGACTGCACAAATACCAGGGCATGGGGATCATTGGAGCCATCTGGGAGGTTGGCCACCACCTGCTGGCCAGCTGCAGACCTCCCACATCAGCCAGCCCCTCAGCATCTGCAGGCTCGTTGGCTGGAGCTTAGCAAATCTCATCCCTGGAACATCTGGATTGCCAGTCAAGGCTCCTCCCATATACCATCCCCTCTGTCCTGCTATGCATTTTCATCCTACCACCTTCTACTGCGGACAGTGCTCCAAGTCGTTTGTAGTATGCCCTAAGAAAACTTCATTCCATTGTAAATAAACTTGATTAACACAGGCTTGATTAACGAGGCTCTCTTTCCCCAAATTCACGGTAATGCCCCCTCTGAAACTTTCTCAAATAGAGGTAAGTCATTCTTTCATGTCTCAAAGATTTAATCAATTTCAACAACCACCCTCATACTCCTCCACTTGAGCTGATGGCCACACCCTGCAGCCTGTCACCTTGAACTGCCTGACCTCTGAAATCTTGAATAAACATGCCAAATTCTGACTCCAACCTCTTCAACTGCTAGCTTTCTCTTCACCTTATTCTTTTATTCTTTTTCTTTGTATTTATGAAAACCTCCAGTCCAATCCTGAGTGCTGCACCCTTTCTTACCTTTTCCACAGAACAACCCAAGCCCCATGATGTATCACTTCAACCAGTTTTGCTAACACCTCTCAATGCCCTTGACACTTCATACTTCCATCATATCCACTCTACAAATGGTTCATTTTAGAGAAACTCTTCTAGGACTTTTGATCTCAGACAAACTAGGGTAACAAAAACCAGTTTACCCTCCTAAGTGTAAGAAATAACTGGGAAATATATATTTTTTTAAAAAATGGTGTGCAAGATACTGGACATCAGGCAATGGAGGATAACAGTCTCCAAGAAACAGGAAACAAATTAGGTGACCCCTAGGATTGCCCCAGCTTATGGCCTGAGAGAACTTCTAGAACATGGGTTCAGGGAGGGGGGGATCCAGGTGGAGTCACATGGTTTCTTTTATTTGAGGAGATAAGGCTGAAAGTCAAAAAGGCCAAAGTGGCAAAGATCGGCAGGGCAGAGTATGAGACATAGAGCTACGTAGAGAAAGAGTTCTGAAGATCCCAGAGTGTCCCCCTCAAGTCTTTAGCTAAGTACTGATCACAACAAGCTTGTAAGGACATTACAAAGAAAAAAGAAACACCCAAAAAGATTAGAAGGAACAATACTCAGAGTTCACACAGGCCAGAATAGTTCCTGTTTCTTTTGAATAGAGCACCCACTCACTACAATAGAGACTCTGTAGTGGGGCAGAATTATCTCTGGGCTAAGCACAGCTGTGGGCCTGCCTAACACAGCAATAACTGAGGCATCCAACTGTTTCCAAGTAACTTAATTGCACCTCAGGACAACACTCAAGAACATTTACAGGAATACAAAAATATCCAGCACCCAAGAAAGTAAAATTCACAATGTCTGGCATCCAATCCAAACTTACTGGGCACACAAAGAATCAGGAAAACATGACATATGATGAGGAGAAAATCAACCAATGAAACTGATTCAGAAATAATACAAATGAATTAGTAGACAAGCACATTAAAGCAGTTGTCTCATAACTGTACTCCAGATTATCAAAAAGAGGAAAGATTTAGCATGTATGGCAAAGACATGGAAAATATTTTTTAACGACCCAAATTGAACTTCAAGAGCTGAAAACTACAAAGCCTGAGACAAAAAAATATATATACTAAATGTGGTAAACAGCAGATTAGGTGCCAAAGAAGAAAAAATGAGCAAACTTGAAGACATCAGTAAAAACAATCTAAAAACACAGAAAGACAATATTGGCAAAAAAAAAAAAAAAAATGAAGAGAGCATGAATGAACCATTGGAGTCTCAATAAAGTTAGGGAGAAGGGGCAGAAAAAAAAATTGGTGAAATAATGGCCCAAATTTTCAAAACTGGGTGGAAATTATAAACCCACATATCCAATAAGCTCAAAAAACCCTCAAGAACAAGAAACATGAAGAAAACTATACTAAGGTACATCATAATCAAATTGCTTATAACCAATGACAAGGAGAAAATCTTATAAGCAGCCAGAGAGGACTCACTCTGTGCAGGGAAAGATAAGAATGACAGCAGACTTCAAATACATTGAAAGTCAGAAGATAGTAGAACAGCAATTTAAAGTTCTGAATGAATTTTTTAATATCAACCAACAATTCTATACCCAGAAACGATATTTTCCAAAGTAAAATAAAGAAAATTTCCAACAAAGAAAAGTTGAAAGAATTCATCCCCAAAAGGCCCATGATACAAGAAATAAAGGGAATGATCTCAAATAGAAATCTGCATCTATGCAAAGGAATGAAGAGCACTGGAAAGAATAATTAAATGGAGAAGTATAAAATACTTTTTTCTTTCCACCTCCCAGCACAGCAGGCATTCTCAGGATACACTAAGGCTGAGGAAAAGGGAGGTGGCAAAGGGTCAAGGTCCTGGTCCCTCTCATCCAAGTGCCCAGCCAGATAGGAGGGAGTCGTAATGTCTGGTAGCCACCATGACGGGTCAGACTCCACTGGGACGAGCCCCTGCTCCTCAGCCTCTTTGGTGACTTTTGCCTCCTTGTCCTTATCGTCTTCCCCATTGCCCCTGCTGTGGCAGCTTCGGCAGTGGTGCTATTGTCCAGCAGGGCGGCCCAGGCCACCAGCTTGGATAGCCTTGGGGCCCAGTGTGGCCTGTGTTGGTGGTGCCCACCGTGTCAGGCAGTGGCAGGGTGCTGTCCATAGTCCTGTCCCGGCTCAGCTGCATGCCCAGGCCCAGTGCTGGTATAGGAGGCAGCAGCTGTAGCCTAGGCAGCAGCAGGAAGCAACCTCTGCTTGCCCCTCCCCTCTCCAACAGGCTCATCAACTCATATAAGGACAACAGCAATGATTTCATATGCCCCATCTGCTTTGATATGATTGAAGAGGCATACATGACAAAATGTGGCCACAGCTTTTGCTATAAGTATATTCATCAGAGTTCAGAGGACAATAATAGATGTACCAAGTGTAACTATGTTGTGGACAATACTAACCATCTGTTTCCTAATTTGTTGGTGAATGAGCTCATTTTCAAACAGAAGCAAAGATTTGAGGAAAAGAGGTTCAAATCGGACCACTCAGTGAATAGCACCAATGGCCACAGGTGACAAATATTTCAAGATTTTTTGGGAACTGACCAAGATAACCTTGATTTGGCCAATATCAACCTCATGTTGAAGTTACTAGTGCAGAAGAAGAAACAACTGGAAGCAGAATCACATGCAGCCCAACTATAGAATCTTACACAATTCCTCAAGATTGCAAGAAGAAATAGGAGAGAGCAACTGGGACAGTTCCAGAGGAGCTAGGTGTTTTGGAAGAGGATATTAAAAGAGTGGAAGAAATGAGTGGCTTATACTCTCCTGGCAGTGAGGATAGCACAGTGCCTCAACGTGAAGCTCCTCCTGCATCACACAGTAGCATTATGGATTCCACACAATATAGCCAACATCCAGGTTTCAGTGGCAGTTCTTAGACAAAGAAACAGCCTTGATATAACAGCACATTAACATCAAAATGAAAATGGTCCACTGCTCATTTTGAAGACCTGGAGCACTGTTACTTTTCTACAAGGATGTCTCATATCTCAGATGATAGTTGAACTGCAAGCCAATTGGAGGAATTTCAGAAATGCTTGTCCAAGGTTACTCAATATAAATCAGTATGAACGTCAGCCACATTATCATGCCCTAGTGATCTCTATAGTGATTCCAGGATAGTCTCTGGTATTGAATTTGACCAGGATTGTGACTATTTTGCAATTGCTGAGGTTACAACGAAGATTAAAGTCTATGAATATGGCACAGTCATCCAGGATGCAGTGGGTATTCATTACCGTGCGAATGAAATGACCTCAATTCCAAAATCAGCTGTATCAGCTGGAGTAGTTATCATAAGAACCTGTTAGCTAGCAGTGATTATGAAGGCATTGTTATCCTATGGGATGGATTCACAGAACAGAGGTCAAAGGTCTAACAGGAGCATGAGAAGAGGTGTTGAAGTGTTTAATTTGATGGATCCTAAACTCCTGGCTTCGGGTTCTGATGATGTAAAAGTGAAGCTGTGATCTACCGGTCTAGACAACTCAGTGGCAAGCATTGAGGCAAAGGCTGATGTGTGCTGTGTTAAATTCAGCCCCTCTTTCAGATGCCATTTGGCTTTTGGCTGTGCGGATCACTGTGTCCGTTACTATGATCTTCGTAACGCTAAACAGCCAATCGTGGTATTCAAAGGACACCAAAAAGCAGTCTCTTATGCAAAGTTTGTGAGTGGTGAGGAAATTGTCTCTGCCTCAACAGACAGCCAGCTAACACTGTGGAATGTAGGGAAACTGTACTGCCTACATTCCTTCAAGGGTCATATCAATGAAAAAAACTTTGTAGGCCTTGCTTCCCATGAAGAGTATATAGCTTGTGGAAGTGAGAACAACTCTCTCAACCTGTACTATAAAGCACTTTCTAGGACTTCGCTAACTTTTAAGTTTGATACAGTCAAAAGTGTTCTGGACAAAGAACGACAAGAAGATGATACAAATGAATTTGTTGGTGTGGCGTGCTGGAGGGCACAACCAGATGGAGAGTTCAATGTGCTGATTGCTGCTAACAGTGAGGGTACAATTAAGGTGCTAGAATTGGTATGAAGGGTTTACTCAAGCCTAATTGTACTTGATCCTACTGAAATACATCTGCAGCTGAC
The DNA here is from genome assembly GCF_006542625.1 of Nomascus leucogenys. NCBI lineage: Eukaryota > Metazoa > Chordata > Mammalia > Primates > Hylobatidae > Nomascus > Nomascus leucogenys. The sequence goes on from NC_044384.1 coordinate 67,413,792, forward strand.
AATGACAGAAGAAACAGAAAATGTCATGTGATGTCTCTCCCCAAAGTCATCATGGGTTTTAGATTTGTTTTGAGTATTTTTTCTTTTTCTCTTTTTCCTCCTTTGTCACCTTTGGGACACTGGGAATACCCAGTGAACTCTCCACCATCAGTGCAACTCCACGGACATTGCTACTGTTGGTGGTGTGGTTGTGGTTATCTAATTTTTGTGATAGGGAAACACATTCTTTTAAATAAAAATAAATAACAAAAAAGTTTATTGAGCCACGAATAAATAAATATGTATATATTACTTTTTTCTTATTTAAATATTTTTAAAAGATAGTTTTTACATAAAAATAACGTATGTAGGTTATAACATGCAGAAGTAAAAGGCATAACAACAATAGCTGGGAGGGGAAAAATTGAAGTATTCTGCTATAAGATTCTTCTACTATGCGTAAAGTGTAATATCACCAGAAGGTAGACAGTGGTAAGTTTAAGATATACACATACAGCCTAGAGCAACCACCATAATAACACAGCAAAGAGTTATGGTTACTAAGCCAACAAAAAAGATAAAATGGAATCTGAAAGAGACTCAATTAATCCCAAAGAAGGCAGAAAAAGAGGGAAAATGGAATAAAGAACAGATGGGATGAACAGAAAACAAAGAGCAAGATGGTAGATTTAAACTTAACTATATCAATAATCACATTAAAATGTAAATGGGCTAAACACCCCAATTAAAAGTCAGAGATTATCAGATTAAATAAAAAGAAAGATCCAACTATATGCTGCCTACCAGAAACCCACTTTAAACATTAAAAAAAACAACAACGAATAAAGAAACCCATCCAGCTGCTTTCTTCGATACACCAAGCTGTTGGGAGCAGCTAGGAAAAAAAATTACACAAATGAGTATCTTATTGCTGCTATAAATTCATGGTATCCATCTTTCTTTTTGCACTCCTCATGGCCATTAATCTAAGGTTTCTCCACACTAAAGCTGCCTATGCTATAGCAATGGCATTCTTCCCTACTCCACAGGAAAAATAAGCTGTTCACCCTCATACCTGTTATGTTTCCACACCCATCCTTACCCCATGTTTGCCAAATTCAGAGAAACAGGAATCATGTCCCTCCTTCAAAAGACAAGTCTTAAGAGCAGGAATGGTCTCTGAGGCCCCACGGGGACAGGAGGTGCGGGTTGCTTCCTCTGCCCCGGGAGGTCCTTCTCACTGCCTCTGTATTTCACAGCCCATTTCCCCAGGTGCTTGATCAGAGAACCTAAGCATTCTCAGACAACCTCCTAAATATCTCATAGATCCATTCTGATCTCTCTAATTCCACTGGCAGGGTGCTTCCAAGCCTCATTTATCTGGTTTCTACCTGACCGGCAAACTCTTCTCCTAGTATTTCATCCTGTTCCTCCAATCCACCCTCCGGTCTGCACCCAGACTGATCCTTCAGAAAGCCAAATGTGAAGCTGTCACTCATCCCTGCTTCCCACTCTCTGCCTTCCCACTGGCTTTGAGACAAAGCTCTGGCTTTTCAGCCAGCCTCATGTGGCCAGTCACCTCATTCCACTCCAGCCTCCCTGCTCCTAGGGGCCACAGTCCTCCTTCAGGTCCTCTGCATCTCAGCTCTTTCTTATCTCAAAACACTGGCATATGCTCTGCCCTCAGCCTTGAAAGCAACTCCACCCTCTCTCCATCTCCTCCCCATACCCATCCTCCAGCTTTAGTGGCGTGACTTATCCCACAAACACAGGGCATGCAAGTTTCACTGTCAAAACCTTCTTCCAGTCAACTTATATCTGACTCCAGCCCTATCACGTCAGGCTGGAGGAAAATTAGATCTCCATCTTTCCTGAGGCTTTCACTCTACCCTACCCTCCAAATTTTACAGAATCCTGGGGTCTTATGCCTGGAAGCCCCCAGTGTCCAGTCAGCATTCATCAGTCTGCCTCTGTCTGTGATTGCCTGGAAACCCCTGTCCAGTCCGTGTGGTCATGTGACCTGCAGGCTCCACTGTTTCCTGGAGCTGCCTGGACCACAGGACACTGGGGAAGGCGGGGCAGCCGGGTGGCCAGAGCCCTTTCCTCTGTGTGCACCACCCAGGCAGCCTCTCCGGGGTCCTGCCACCTCCTGGGGTTACAATGACAGATGGCTGCATAGTTCGCTCATTCTCTCTCCACAGTCCTGAGACATTGTTTCTCTCTTGTGCAACATCTCCCAGTCTCTCTCCCTCTCCCTTGGGGACACCTGTAACAACTATTTCCGTGTGCTCTCCTCCCACCAGCAAAGGTCCTGGAAGCTAAGACTCAGAAAGCCTCACTTCCTGCTTCCAGGGGGAAAGGGAAATGATAACAGAAAGGAAACACCAACTCAGAAAGGTATCCTGCCTCATTCCAGAGAGCCTTCCCTGGCCCCGCAGGCTACGCTCACTGATCTGTCTCTTAGGACTCTTCTCGCTCCTTTGTAACGCTCAGTGTCCCCGTATCCACATGTTCAGTGTCTGAGTCACCCACCAGACTGGAAGCCCCGTAGGGCCCGGAGCCTCGCACAGTGCCTGCCACTTCGTGTTTCTTAGTACTGGTAGAATAAGTGGACGAAGGCAGGAATCAACAACAGTACACTTGCTAGCCCTTTTGCCTGCACAGGCAAAACCTATATACTTGGAGAATCTGTTCTGGGTTTTGACAAACTCTGAAACACCCAGAAAAAAAAAAATGCTTGCTCTTTCTTGAGAAGCTGCTGTAAAGCCCAGGCTAGAAAGGATAAACGAATCGATTATTGGTCTTGGTCCTGATAGAAAAAATTGTGGAAAGCCAAAGGAAAGGTACCTGTTTTAAAGGAAGGGAGCTTAAAATGCAGGCAAACAGCAGACAACATGTCATTGTCACTTGTTTTTATTCTAGCTAATGGCATTTAAATGGCTGTGGTGATACAGTGTCTCAGCCCCGGGTGACACACTCTGTAAAGGGAAGTCTGAAGTGTGGGAGCAACCACTGCACAGTCTATTGTGTCCCACATCAGAATAACAACTCTCACCTCCTCTCCAGCACTTGTGCTTAAGGGAGCGGTGGTGGTTTCAAAATAGGTCCACAAATTCTCTGCTGAACTTCCTTGCAAGAGGTGGAGGCTAATTCCCATCATCTTGAATATGGGCTGGACTGAGTGACTCAGTTGTAACAAGGCGGGCAAAGTGGAATGAAGGTGTACAATTCCAGGATGAGGTCCTGAGAAGGCACAGGGGTGAATGCCCCTTTGGAGAAGCCCCACAGGTGAGGAACCGAGGCCTCCAACCAACAGCCCGCGAGGACCCAACAGTCATAGACTGAGTGGGAAGTGGATCCTCCAGCCCCAGGCAATCCAATGACCTGAGCCCCAGCCTACACCTTGACTGCAAGCCCATGAGAGACACTGCACCAGAGCCTCCCACCCAAACCATACTGACTCCCGGCTCTCCAAAGCTGTGCAAGATCACTAATATTTGTCATTTTAAGCTGTGAAATTTTGAGGGTAATTCTGTACCTCTGGCTTAGGCTCTAGTTCTGGCATCCAGTTCTGGAGGTTCCAGAGAGAGGTACTTCTAGCCTAGAAACTTAAAGGTGTAGGTCAAAGTTCCTTATAGTCCAGGTTCTGGAAACTTCTACCCATGGGGTATTTCCCCAAGTGTGGTACACAAGATGATTGTAGATGGTGCAAAGATGAGCGTTTATTTTCATAACACTTCTGAATTTAGTTTACTGTGTATTGGAAAGTGCTGGTTTTCCACTTTGGAAAAGTGATGGATTTCTTAGTGTCTAAGGGGAATTTGTGCAGGGAAAGGAATGCTCACTAGTAACTGTAATTTAGGCAATGTACCAATTATTAATCTTTGGAATTTATTAGATAATTGGCATTCTTTGAGATAGTAAATAATCAACACTGCCCTAAATATTTATACTTACTTACAACTAATAATAAAAAATTATGGATTTAGCAAAACAAATTTTCCCAATCAATAAAAACCTAGATTGCAAACTTAACCCAGCACTTTTAGGCATTTAATTAAAATCTCAATTCTAACATATTAACTTCCTTCAATGTTCTAAGACCCTTCAAATGCAAACTGGTCCCACACACGAAAAATAGATTACAAAATTGATTAATACCCTTACTCCAAAAGCAGTTACGACAATGTGGATACCAAGACTTTAATCAGTGTCCTTTTTTGATCCTCTTCTGCCTGTATATTTTCACTGTTACATTCTTTACATTGTCCTAAGATTTCAGTAACTACGAGTTCAGTAACTCGTATTTTTCACCTTTCTGGAATTTCACAAATTTTACCAGACTCTAAAGTAAGAGAATATTTTCTTGATCCCACTGGGACTTGGCAGGTCTCGTATGGGTGACCTGTTGATTTTTGGTCAGGACATGGTTATACAGACCAAGCAGATTCAAACCTGAGCTTGGCCATCAGGATGTTTCTTTTTACTACAAAGAAGCTGCACTGGTTATACCCTGGGACTTCTATGTTCCTATCTTCCTTAGTGATGGTAACTTTGGAGACTTGGTGTCTTTCCCAGGAATGAAATGGTCTTTAAGTTTTGTATTTGACCTCTCCTTATTTTCCAATAATTATGATTTATTATTCTGGTCTATTAGCATAATTGGAAGCTTATGGGCATATGTCTTATTAGTATCTCTTTATAATTAGTAGAGTTATCCCGAGGTTTCCTCCTTTGAGAAAAGACAGAGTAAGTCTGGAGTTGGCTCGTTCTTCTTTTAAGGACATTTGACCGCTTCGTTCTGCAGGAACGCATGTTTGACTCCTCTTTAACTGGTTACTGTGTGAGAGCAGCAAGGCTGACCAACAGCTGGGGCACTCCCCATCTGCCATCCACACGTTCCTGGAATTACACCGTTCCTTTTTATGCTGTGATGATTTTAACTGACCACCAATTTCAGGTCACTCTTTCCTGCTCATGCTGGTCCGTCAATGTAACTGCTAAATAGACATGTGTTTGCCAAAGAAACAAGACATCCATAGACAGCAGCACTTTTCCACTATTGAAAATAATAAGGATGAGGCATATTCTATTAAACTCACTCTTTAAATCACTCCATTTTTAATACTTAATATTACCTGTCCTGACATTCTTTTCTTGCCCCCAAATATACCTGCAGGCTGTACAGGAAACATAGCGGCTTCTGCTTCTGGGGAGGCCTCAGGAAGCTTCCAATCATGGTGGAACGAGGCATCTCACATGGCAGGAGCAGGAGGAAGAGAGGTTGGGGGAGGTGCTACACACTGTTAAACAACCAGGTCTTGTGAGAACTCACGCACTATCACAAGACAGCACCAAGGGCACAGTGCTAAACCATTCACGAAGGATCCACCCCCATGATCCAATCGCCTCCCACCAGGCCCCACCTCCAACACTGGGGATTACAGTTCCACACAAGATTTAGTGGGGACACAGAACCAAATCCTATCAACCCTCATCAGAGTCTTTTTCTCTTTTAGTTGGAGAATGATGTTAGAGACCAAAATCTGGGTCCCAGGCACGTGTGTGAGCTGTGATGTTGGAAAAATACTGTTTCTGATGTTGCTACTGGGACATTTTTTCTAAGAGTTGCCATTTCTTTTAAAATCGTATCTTCACATTGACTTATCCGAATTGGTGTATGATAATACTAGCAGATCTTTCTAATAGCATGAGTCCACCAACCACTACGACATTCTCTCTAGGATTGATGTGCTATAGAGATATAGTTTCCTTTTGAAATATCATTTAACATCAAAAAGTGAAACGGTTAAAAAATACATTGCAAATAATAGTACAGGCAGTACTGGAATATGACAAGCAACTTGAGTGTGAACTGTGAACGAGCAAAGCTAAGCAACACCTGCAAAGCAAGCTCTGAACTTGCTCACTGGTCTGACCACCTGGGAGGCCCTCTCATGCAACATGTTGGATTGAGTTCCTGGGGTTGCCACAGCAAAGCATCATAGGCTGGAAACAGCAGAAACGTATTGTCTCAGTCCTGAAGGCTGAAGTCCTCAGTCAAGGTACAAGCAGCACCTTGCTCCCTTGAAACCTGTCAGGGAGACATTTCCTTGCCTCCTCCGAGCTTCCGGTGTGGTTGGCCATCCTTGGAGTCCTTGGTTTGCAGTTGCGGTGCTTCAGTCACTGCCTCTGTCTTCACACAGCCGTCTCCCCTGCATGTCTGTATGTTTCCGTGTTTCTTTTCCTTTTATAGGACGCCAGTCATATTGGATTAAGTGCCCACCCTACTTCATCTTAACTAATTACATCTACACTTATTTCCAAATAAGGTCTCATTCACAGGCACTGGGGTGACGACTTCAACATACCTTTTTTAGGAGCATAATTCAACCCATAACAACAGGCTTGTCAGGAAGCAGAGCTCAGCCTTGGCCCGATGCACATTCTGGGTGTGCCCTTCACTCAAGGTCAGCAAGTGCAAAGGCTGCAGGTATTGAGGTTAGAGACGCTCATCCTGGCTCCGTGTGGGCCCCAGGCTCATGCCACAGGCCTCAAGCCCGTCTTCAGCCTCTGGGCTGGACCACAGGGGCCACAGCTTTCTCCTTTTGGTCATCAGGGCAGGATCTCAACCTGAGGGTGGTTGGCTGATCAGAATTCAAACTGAGAGTGGAGAGGTAGTTTGGAAGAAGAAACTTATTTCTACCTTAGAGTTTCCCGAACTATAAAACGAAGCTTTTAGGCTAATTCAGAGGTTTTCCTACTTCACTCTGAGGAGTGATCTCAAGGTCACGTGCAGAAAGAGTGGAGGCTGAGTTCCACGAGAGCGATACTTTCTCTTCTTTCTCCATTTGTGCAACTGTCTACTCTGCACCAAAATCAAGGCTAGGTTCTTTGTGCATATTTATTCTCCTTAACCTTTTTTTTTTTTTTTTTTTTTTTGAGATGGAGTCTCACTCCGTCACCCAGGCTGGAGTGCAGTGGTGCAATCTCAGCTCACTGCAACCTCCACCTCCCGGGTTCAAGCGATTCTCCTGCCTCTGCCTCCCAAGTAGCTGGGATTATAGGCGCCTACCACCACGCATGGCTATTTTTTGTATTTTTAGTAGAGATGGGTTTTCACCATGTTGGTCAGGCTGGTCTCGAACTTCTGACCTCAGGTGATCCACCCACCTCGGCTTCCCAAAGTGCTGGGATTACAGGCGTGAGCCACCATGCCCGGCCTACTCTCCTTAACTTTTAAATAAGCCTATGATATAGATGTTCTCCCCACTTTTTAGAGCAAAACAGACTCAGAATAATTTTTCGAGGTCACTCGAATGTTGCCTGAGATGCGTTCGATCATCGGTGTGTGTTTTGTATTTTATTTGGCAGCAATGAGCAAAGCGGTCTCAGTTCCCACCCCGGGGAATGAACAATCTAGTCGGGGAAGAAATTTTAAAACCACAAAAGTGAATAAATTACAGGTCACAGAGAACACTGTACAGATGGGGCATGTGGAGGACATAAGCCAAGTTCAGACGAGGGGTCTGATGACAGCCTCTGTGAGGTTGTCAGGGGAGAGCAGCCCAGGCCGGGCGCCTGGAGAAGTGCAGGAATTGGAATGCTCCGCGCTGCTGGTGGGAAGGCGAGTGGTCCTGCCGCTGTGGGAAACAGTGCCGTGTTTCCTCAGAAACGCTACATAGAGAAGCATCGCATGATCCAGCAATTGCTCTTCTGGGTATTTGCCCAGAAAAACTGAAAGTAGGGAGTCGAACAGATATTAGTTGGTAGAGTTTGGATGTTTGTCCCCACCCAAATCTCATGTTGGAGTGTGATCCCCAGGGCTGGAGGTGGGGCCTGGTGAGAGGTGTTTGGGTCGTGGGGACAGATCCCTCATGGCTTGGTGCTGGCCTAGAGATAGTGGGTAAGTTCTCATAAGATCTGGTTGTTTAAAAAGTGTGCAACACCTCCCCAGCCCCCACCGTTGCCCCTGCTTTTGCCATGTGACGTGCCTGCTCCTGTTTCGCCTTCCACCATAGTCAAAGCTCCCCGAGGCCTCTCCAGAAGCCGAGCAGATGCCGGCACCGTGCTTCCTGTACAGCCCGCAGAACCGTGAGCCCACAAAACCTCTTTTCTTTATAAATCACCCAGTCTTGGGTATTCCTTTATAGCAATGCAAGGACAGCCTAACACATTGGCACACCCATGTTGATAGCAGCACTACTCACAATAGTCAAAAGGTGGAAACAAGCCAAGTTTCCATTGGTGGAAGAAAGGATTTTTAAAATGGGCATATACACATACAGGAATACTATTACTGTTCAACCTTAAAAAGGAAGGAAATTGTGACTTCTGCTACAACATGGATGAACTTGAAGGCATTATGCTGAGTGAAGTGAGCCAGTCACGAAAGATCAAATACTTTCTGATCCCACTGGCGTGATGTCCTGAGAGCAGTCGCATTCCTAGAGGTAGAAAATAGAGTGGGAGCCACCAGAGGCTGGGGATGGGTGGGCTGAGAGGGTTTGTGTTTGATGGGTACAGAGTTTCACTTTGGGAGGATGAAAAAGTTCTGGAGAAGGATTGGTGACAGTTGTATGACAATATGAATTTACTTAATGCCACTGAAGTGTCCACTTAAATGATATAAATAGTCAATTTTATGTTATGTGTATTTTAGCACAATGACATAAAACAAAATACTTTTCTCCCTCCTGTTCAGGTGAAGGCAGTGCCTCAAAGTAAAGGAGTGCTCTCCCAGCTCTGGGCCTGCACGGCTCACAGGCGGCCTTCTGTGCTGGTGACAGCCTCCCTCATGGGTCCCCTCTCCTCACTGTCCCCAGGCCCGGTTCCAGTCACAGCCTTGCCCCTGCAGGGCCCTCGGGCTCTGGGGAAAACAGTCTGAAAATCCCTGGGCCTTGGATTTCCTCTGCATGTAAGGCCCATGGGTTGAGGGTTTGCCTGGGTAGGCTTTGAAGTGTCTGGATTTTTCTCAGCCCGGAAGAGAAACGCCGATGACTCATGGGACAGGGGCAGGACATTTGCTCATGGAAATCTCTAAGCCCTCTCATCAGTTTGGATCCTCCCAGCTCACTATGGCCACAGCAGCCCCCGGGCCTGCACTGTCTCTCGGTGGGAGCTCATCCTTCAGGAAACATCTGTGTCCATGTGGGCAGCATGTGTGAGCATCAGCCCCCAACCGCCAGGACAAAGCTCCTATTACGAATCCTTCCCTTCTCTGTGGGGCCGTCTCTCCCACATCACCCCCCTTTAGGAAGGGGTGGGGAGGCTTCTTCAATGAAAGGGCTGGCACCAGGTCTCTGTCTCTGACGCTGGCGTAAGCTTCCAGAGCTTTCTCTTGTGCCAGTGCTGAGCTGGAGCCCACTGAATTGAAGATCTGAGTTAGGGGAGCCATGTGACCATGACTGCCCTCACATGTGCTGCTGGGATCGGGGAGCACCTGACCCTGCTCAACTTTTCCCGTAAGAGAAGTGGGGCCAGCCCCTCAGTCCTCTCTAGTTGTTCGAATCTAAATGTACCGTTTAAGTCACGGGTGATCCCTAGAAACCCATTTTCACTGGGTGCTTCTCAAGTATATTTGGGAAAAGAACAGGACAGTGACTCGCTCCACGCTGTCTTCCTGCAAGAAACCAGAGACTCCCAAACCCCCCAGGCCTCCTGTCAAACAGAAACAAAACCAAACTAGCCACAGCCAACTGGGGGTCTCTTCCCTGCCTCAGTTTCCTCGCCTGTTGAAGGCACACACAAAGATGTGTGTGGTGTGGAACAAAATGAAATAGGAAACTGTGGTGAAAATTAAGAGAGCTATGCAAATGTAAAATGCAGCCACTGAGTATTCGAGGTAAGGAATTATATCACGGCCGGGCGCAGTGGCTCACACCTGTAATCCCAGCACTTTGGGAGGCTGAGACAGGCGGATCACCAGAGGTCAAGAGTTCAAGACCAGCCTGACCAATATAGTGAAACTCCGTCTCTACTAAAACTACAAAAGTTAGCTGGGCATGGTGGCACGTGCCTGTAATCCCAGCTACTCAGGAGGCTAAGACAGGAGAATCGCTTGAACCCAGGAGGTGGAGGTTGCGGTGAGCAGAGATCATGCTACTACACTCCAGCCTGGGTGACAGAGTAAGACTCTGTCTAAAAAAAATAAAAATAAATAAATAAAAAATAAAAAAGGACGTTCACGTGGATAGAGTGAAAAGTGTGGTAAGTGAAACACTAACTAGTATAACTAACAACCGTGGGCAGGCAGAGGGGGCCAGTGCTCTTCCCTGCTGTGTCTGGGCTGCAAGGAGGCCGGTGTTGACCTGGGCTGGAGGGGCCCTCGACCCTCGGACATCAAGAGCAGCCAGCAGGGTCCTGTAAACAGTGGCAATGCCACAGCCCTGGCCACATGCTGCTTGGAAGCCCATGTAGGTTTGCTGTTGGTTCATTAAAGCAACGTAAAGATGCCCTTTATCTCTCTCTGTTAACACAAATAATAGAATGAAAATGTAATTGCCACAGCATTAAAAGCATTTCTGAAAGTTGCCCCTTGCTCCTGGTGTATTGAAGACTAGATTTGGAGCCACTTGTCACCAGCCCCATGGTGGACTGTGCCATTTACTCCCCCAAAGGACCCCAGGAAACTAACGTAATCAGCCCCATTTTACAAGTGAAGAAACTGATGTTCTAGGGGGGTGAGTGGCCTCCCTGAGGCTGCACGGCTGCACAGGGGCAGCTGCAGGATTTGAACTCAGGCTGACCCCACCTGCGAGCCCCACGGCCCCCCAGGGGTGTTGGGCATCTGGGGCCAACTGCCTGGGTCCCAGCAGCCAGCGCCTGGCTCTTGGGCTGTTTGATCTTGGTCAGTGTATATAATCTCTGTATCTTAATTCCTGGATCTGATCAACTCAATTAAGTTCTTCCTCGCGGCCGGGCGCAGTGGCTCACGCTTGTAATCCTAGCACTTTGGGAGGCCGAGGCAGGCGGATCACGAGGTCAGGAAATCAAGACCACAGTGAAACCCCGTCTCTACTAAAAATACAAAAAAAAAATTAGCCGGGCGTGGTGGCGGGCGCCTGTAGTCCCAGCTACTCGGAGAGGCTGAGGCAGGAGAATGGCGTGAAACCGGGAGGCGGAGCTTGCAGTGAGCCGAGATTGCGCCACTGCACTCCAGCCTGGGCGACAGAGCAAGACTCCGTCTCAAAAAAAAAAAAAAAAAAAGTTCTTCCTCGCATACTGCATATTTTGAGAACATGCCTGGTTATTCCTTCCTTTCCTTCTCTCCCCTTATTGAAAACAAACTGCTGTCTTGTGATTAGTGTGGCCTTGGCAGTTTTCGCCCGGGGCATTTCCACGGAGGCGGCTTCCTCCACTTCCTCCCACACGAAAGACAGCACATTAGCAGCTAATTCATGGGACAAAGGCAGAGGCGGTGCAGATCAGTGAGCCTGGGTGCAGATCAGTGAGCCTGGGAGCAGATGATGAATGCCTGGGGGTGCCTTCACTGCAGCAAGCACTCAGCCCTGCAGCATGACTCAGAGAGCGGCCTCGGGCAATCCACCAGCCTGAAACCACAGAACAGGACTGGCAATCTCAGCACAGAACACTGATGCCCGTCATCATTTAAAGACTCAGAAGCAGTCATGAGGCGGAGTGGATCAGAGCCACTCTGGACTTCTCACGGCCAGCTCAGACGCTCGCATATGTGACATGCACAGGGTGCCCACGTCTTCCTGGGCCTTTGGATGGAGCCCCCGGCCACCTGGAGGGAGTATTGAAACTGATGACGCTAAACTCGCACTTGGAGTTGCCTTCTCAGGTCCCAGCACCTGTGCAGAGGCCTCTCGGGGTGTGACAGTCCCTTGCTGAATGGCACCTTCCCCTCCAGCACCTGCAGGCCTTCCCTGCCTGCTGCGCCTGCCTTGCCCCAGCACTCCTGCCCGACCCTGGAGAAGGTTGGAGATGCAGGGTTTTGTGGAGAGTGCCAGGAAGGGGCCTCCTCGGGGAAGGGAAGCTGATGGCAGCCCCGCCCTCACCTGCCCCAGCAGCTGAGCTCATCCCCTGGGGGGCACTCATGCTCCCTAGAAGTGACAGGTGGGCCCGCTACCCACAGGCCAGCAGAACGCAGCTCCTTTGGGGTGGGGGAATTCCTGCCCTGGCCTTGGCCACAGAGCCCCAGGATGAGTTTTGTGACAGAGCCATCCCCAGGCACCCACTGAATCAGGACGGAGGCCCAGCCTGGAGGTGGGGACTGCAGAGAGTGCAGAGGGCATGAGGAGGCACTCCAGCCATTCCTTGTTCTAAGTGGGACCTCCCTGGGAGGACAGATGACTGCTGCATTAGGAGGGTGTTTCAGGCCCACCTGCCACCTCCAAGGAGTATAAGCTGGCAATGTTGGAAATCAGCCTACAGCTGTCCCTCCAGGTGACCGCATCAGGGGACCAGGACTACGGGAATAGCCACCCAGGTATTGAAGGATTGTCACTCTCCAGGACCTCGCTGCTGGAGCCAGGCCAGTGCTGAAATCCCCGCCAGCAAGGGGCAGCGTGCAGGCTTTCTGGGGCCTGCTCTAGCCTGCCAAGAGAATGTGAGATTCATGGATACGCATGCGGGCGGCTGCACCCTTCCAGGCCACACATTGGACCTAATAGCTCCTGTCTGGTTAGCAGTGCCCAAGAGATTTTCCTGGTGCTGGAAACCTATTGGATTTGGGGTGTGCGTGACCCACCTGGGTCAGAGTGCTTGGCTTTCTGCTCATCTGCTGACTCAATGGGGGGTCTGTGTCCATATACCCATCTCCCCTTTTCCTTGCACTATCTCAGAATCTCTATTTCATAAAACACCAATTATTTGGCTATTACCCTCATTTTTAATTATATATATTAGTTAGAACGTAATCCTCCTTCTCTCTCCGATCTCATTAGCTGACAAAAGCATTAGCAAATTGTCACATGTCTAAATGACCGTGTAATAGGTATTGGTTTTAATTGTTGGTACTTAAGTGGCCGTTATAACAAAATGTTTTGCTTCATAAGCCAGGTGAGCCCCTCGCTCTCCGAGGAGGAACGCTGGAGACTCGGCTGCTCAGAGCCGGATTTGCAATTTGCTGGCCACCCGTGTATAGGACTCCAATATTTTGATATTGGCCTCTAGAGTCGTTTTTTTTTGTTTGTTTTTGTCTTTAGAGGATATAAAATTTACCAGTTTAAATGTACTGATCAGTGGCATTAACTACATTACATTGTCATGTAACCATCACCACCATCCATCTCCAGAACTTTTTCATCCTCCCAAGTTGTACCCAATAAAGAACAACTCCCTTCCCCCAGGCCCTGGTGACCATCATTCTACTTTCTTTCTGTATGACCTGACTACTCTAAGTACTTCATATAAGTGCAATCGTCAACTCTTTGTCCTGTCATTGCTGGCTTATTTCACTCAGCATGTTACCCTCAAGGTTCCTCTATGTTGTGGCATGTGTCAGAATTCCCTTCCTTTTTAAGGCTGCATAATACTCCCCTGTGTGTATATATTACATTTTTTGTATTCATTCATCCACTTGTAGATGCTTGGGTTGTTTCCATCTTTTGGCAATTGTGAATTGAATTACTGGCCTCAGGTGCCTTTGTTTTGTTTTATATTCCAATTTTTTTTTTTTTTGAAATGGAGTCTTGCTCTGTCGCCCTTGCTCTGTCTGCTGGAGTTCAGTGGCCTGATCTCTGCTCACTGCAACCTCTGCCTCCCAGGCTCAAGTGATTCTCGTGCCTCAGCCTCCCGAGTAGCTGGGACTACAGGCATGCGCCACCACGCCTGGCTAATTTTTGTATTTTTAGCAGAGACGGGGTTTCGCCATGTTGGCCAGGCTGGTCTCGAACTCCTGACCTCAGGTGACCTGCCTGCCTTGACCTCCCTAAGTGCTAGGATTACAGGCATGAGCCACCACACCTGGCTTTTTCTCATCTGCTTCTAATTTTTACTCTTCAGTGACTGACATTAGACTCCTTTGTGGCCCCTTTCTTAAATTCTACTAAACCACCTGAGCAACATCTGAGACGAAATTCCAAGAGCCAGTGAGTGAACTCTTTTCCTATGCAGGAAAGAGCTCTTAACCACTGGGGGGGGTCACCCACTCATTTGAGAATCTGAGAAAGTTTTGAATCCTCTCCCATTTGAAAACCATACAGTCACTCACACAAATGTGACCTTTTCAGTTTCCATGGACACCCCTGAGACCCATTTTTAGACCGCAGGTTTATCTCTGCTCTACATAATTCATTTCTTCCCAGAACGTGGTAAATCAAAAGTTTTCTAATCAGAGCGTGGTTGAAATGCTTGAATAAAACACAGAATCACTTCCAGTTTGGCAATGATATAAAGCGGAATGTCTGTGTTTGGAACTTCCCCAGTGCAGAACACGACAGTAAAAAAAAAAAAACAAACCAAACCAAACAAACAAAAAACAGTGCATCCATGGAGTGTCTCCAAAAAGCACGGGAGGCTGGGAGTTGAGTGTGGGACTCTCCTTCTGGCTTCAGAGGGGATTGGTGACTCTAGACATGCAGGGGAGAGCATGCTGGGGAAAGAGGCAGAAATGCCCCCCTCCAAATAGGAGTCCCTCCCAGTACCTGCCTCCTGTGCTCTGACCGTTCTGATTGCTGGCAGCTCTAGCCCCAGCCCACCAGCCTAAGCACACACCCCCTCCCACTGTCCCAGCACAGGGAATCAGTTAGGGAACCAGGAGGCCCTAGCTTCCAATTAGACTGCACATGACCGTGTGTCACTGACCAGGGAGGGGCTTCTGCATGTGGCAGCCGACCTCCGCCTCAGGGCAGCTCCAGTTGCACAGGCCATGGAGGCTGCTGCCATCCAGCTTCGGCTGCAGGAGCCCGGGATCAGCCAGACTTGTCTACTGAGGATGGGGGGGTGTGTGGATAAATTTGCCATATCTGAACAGGAAATACAAGTCAGCCTGGATTTAACACAGAGCTGGAGGCTGAGCCTCAGCTGAGATGCCATGTGTGGCAGCGTGCTGGGGATGTGTGCGCTGATAGCAGGCATCTTTACAGAAGGTGGTGTGTCTAGGAGACATGGGTCCTCGGGTGTGTGCACCTGGGGTTGGACACAGGTCCCTGTGTGTGTGGAAGGGTGAAGTGGGAAGAGGGGAATAGAACAGGAGCACAATGTCTGGAACCTGGTTCCCCACAGAGGGCAGAGCTCCAGAACCAAACCCAAACCCTCCTGTCCTGAGGCCTGTGCAGCACAGGATGCCTGGGACAGCCATTCTGCCTGGGTGTCCCACAGAGTGAGGGACAAGGACAATCTCCCTTCCCCCTTGGTCAGGGACTCCCAAGGGGCTGCAGCCACATTGCTCCTTTTGAGGTTTTGCCACAGCACTCTGGCAGAAATGAAGCCGTCACTCAGGGCAGCCCTGATGGGGGCTCTCTCCCTTCCCAGGAGCCTTGGAACCTCATGGCCAACTGACACCTAACCCTTGTGGCACTTTAAAATCACCCAGGGAGCTTTGGAAACAGGCCCCCTTTCCAGACCCATCATTATAAGAATCTCCAGAAATGGGGCCTGGGCCCCGGACATTTTTTAAGTCCCTGGGTGATTCAAATGTGCAGGCTAGACCCACTGATGGCCTCTTCTTTCCCCTTGGGAAGCCCTCACCCATCTTTGGTAAATACATGATTGATTATGCGTAAGGCGGGTAACTGGCAATACTGAGTCCACTGAAAGATGCTCATTTTAGGATTCTGATAGGGATATTCCTTACAATCACTGTCAGGCAGGTGACAGGTATAAAAAGCTGCCATCGTCATTAATGAAGCGTGTGTTTACCCCATCAAAGTATTTCATATGGTTGTCACTTTAATGGGCATTATTGGACGACACATGGAGAGTTTAATTGCTATTTTAAAATATCCTCAAAAATGTTACACTGTGATTTGGCCTTGAAATGAAAAAATATTGTGTGTTTGATGAGCATGTACACAGAGCACCAGGATGTACCTTTGATGTCACCGAAGCAAATATTTCTCATTTCCATTTCATGGGGTTTTTTGCAAAGTCATAGCCAAGGGCTTTATAGAACCTAACAAAGAAAGACACCACAGAGTGATCCATGAGAAGGAACTGTCCATCATACACCTAGAAACGCAACCCAAAGGCCAAGAGATATCCAAATCTCGGAAACAGCTTTCTAAGAGACACACGGCTCTACTGCACTCTACGGCCCAGTCATCAGGGGAAACACAGGCCCATGCTCTGAGCCCAAAACAAGAGCCACACAGTTGCATAAGGATGCGGAATAGAGAAAAATTTTAGAAAGACCCCACCAATGTATTTCACTCATTTATTCAGTTTTATGTAAGTACGAGAGTGACATGATACAATCCATGTCTATGAATTTCAAAAAGAGATCCTTCAGCAAATATAAAGAAAAATTTGAAGTGATATAAAGCATTGTTTCAGCTTTATTGGAAATGCTTTTCTTAGTGATTCACAAAATGGGTGCATCTTAGAATCAATGGTTTGTTAGTTTCTGTGAAATATGGTCATTTGCTACTGGTCTAATTCCTAGCACTCAAGTTTAACCTGCCCATTGCACGGGCCATCCGAGCTCCCATACTCTGGTTGTATTCTCTTCTGAGAATGCCAATAGGCGCCCCCTTCCCAGGCTTTTCCATTTCATGGAGAGACTCTGTGGCACTGGCCTCTGCCCTCACACTTTCTCACCCAGCCCCATCCTGACAGGTCTTTCAGCTCTTCTCCTCTGAGTTAACCCTCAGGCTTTCTTCTGCCATTTCTCATTTTCACAGTGCCTCTTTCCCTGTAATTCCAGCCTATTTCCACCACACACTGGCAAACAGGGGCCCTAATTTCAATCTGTCACACTTACTCATCTCTAAAATGGGAGGCAGTAAGACAGAGACACAAGGCATGCGCTGGGGAGTCACAGATATGGATTCCCTCCAAGCTTTCTCACTCAGAAGCTGGGTAACCTTGGACATGTTACTTTGCTTTGCCTGAGAAGGGAAGAAAAGAATCACTATGTCTGGGGTTGCTGCAGGATTAAATGAGAGAGTGCGTGCACATTGCAGACCCTCTTAATTATAGCTGCCTCCGTGGCATCCTTCCCAAGTGCAGCTACTATGGAGTTTGGGTGGGATTGGCCAGGTCAGGGCTTGATTGGCTTAATCCCAACCATGTGACCTAGGGCATGTGACCTAGGTTGGTCTAGTCAGATTAAAGCTCAGTTCTTACTCGGATGGTTTGGGGAAGATAATTTCCTTTTCGCCCTGATGGTATAGTACAGTCATCCCTTGGTGTCTGCTGAGGGTTGGTTCCAGGACCCTTGAGGATACCAAAATCAAAGATGCTCAAATTCCTGATATAAAATGGGATAGTATTTGCAAGTAACCTACAACAATCCTCCCGTATTTTTAAAATCATCTCTCGATTACGGCCGGGCGCGGTGGCTCACGCCTGTAATCCCAGCACTTTGGGAGGCTGAGGCAGGCGGATCATGAGGTCAGGAGATTGAGACCATCCTGGCAAACACTGTGAAACCCCGTCTCTACTAAAAATACAAAACAATTAGCTGGGCTTGGTGGCGGGCACCTGTAGTCCCAGCTACTCTGGAGGCTGAGGCAGGAGAATGGCATGAACCCAGGGGGCGGAGCTTGCAGTGAGCAGAGATGGCACCACTGCACTCCAGCCTGGGCAACAGAGCGAGACTCTGTCTCAAAAAAAAAAAATCATCTCTCGATTACTTGTAATAGAATACCTAATACAATGTAAATGCCATGTAAATAGTTGCTATACTGTATTGGGTTTTCATTTGTATTATTTTTCATTGTTGGATTGTTATTTTTAATTGTTGTTTATTTTTTTCTGGTCCTCAGTTGGTTGAATCCAAAGATGCTGAACCTGTGGATCCAGAGGGTCAACTGTGTCTATGAAGGCTGTAAGTAACCCCAGGAGCTCTTGGCTACCAAGAAGCCAGCCTGAAAAGGAGGCTGGCCTTTGAGGAGGACAGGAGGACAGAGGAGGAAAACGGAGCCAGGGCCCCTGTCAAACCACATCTGATCCCTACAGTGACTCAGGTATGTGAGCCATAAAAATTATTTTATTTAAACACATTTCAAGTGTCTTGTCTATCATTTGCAGCCAAAAGCATTTTAAAGGATCCAATATGAAAAGCATGTAAAAAGAACTTAACAGACAGTACTTATGCTATCAACTCAAGTGTTTAAAATTTATAACGGAGATGAGGGAAATGAGTGACATGTCTGTCGCTCCAAGTGAACCTGTTCTGTAGCAGCATGTAAACCCCTGTGCCCTGTTCTAGAATTTTGCCAATAAATGATCACCCCAGAAACCCTAACCGCCACTCTACCAACCAGAATATATCCCATTTCCACATTCGAAGTAAGTAACTCAGGGCAAACCCTTTTAGTGACAGAAAGTATTGACTCCGAACCCCATCTCTCCACTCTCCCCTAGATTAATTAAGTGGAAGGAATAGGAAGCCTGCTGCTCCTCCACAGTGCCCTATGGCACCAGTGTGCCTCACAGAAGCCGCACTGGCCCCACACGCCTCGCTGTGTGCACAGAAGCCTGGGCCTGATGCTCCCGAGTGTTACTGAACTGAGCTGGGATCCACGCACCTGCCGCAGTAGAACCAGATAGCCACACTGAGCTTTTTCTGCGGTAGAAAGGAAGGTGTTTATTTGCAGGGCGCCATGCAAGGAGGCCCAGCAGCCTCTGCTCAGTCCTGGTCTCCCCGATGGCTTGCGGGCAAGGGCTCTCCCAGGCAGGGATGTGCCGCAGGCAAGCGGATGCTTCGGGCACAGTTGTAAATCAACATGTGGAGGGGACACACTGGTCTTTGCTATTAGTTCGGGGGGCGAAGTTTGTTTAAATTTTAGGGTCCGCAAAAAAATATGTTAACTGGCTGGGGAGGGAGGCAGTGACTCCCTCCAAGCCCCCCAGGAAGAAACTTAGAAGAAAGAATGGCCGTCAGGGTTCAGTCCTCAGCTCTCCCTCATCTGAGGTCTGCCTGCCAGTGGATCTGGTTGGTGAGGGTCCTCGGCGGCGGGGTGGGGGTCCAGGTTTCTGGATTTGAACTTCCTTGGCTATTGTTTTACGCTACTGTGACATTCTTGCTTTCAAGTTGCCCACTTCCTTCTCAGGGCTAGCTAGGTGCCTGGAATTTCTCTTGAAGGAACGTAGGATTTTCTTTTATTTACTTGCTTGATCGGGGGACCACAAGCCTCTAAAAAAGGGGTCCCTGCTCTGGCTCAAGAGCAGGAAGGTGTCGAGCCAAATCAATCCTCCCAGGGAAGTGTGGTCTCCAGGAAGCAGAGGCTCCGGACGCACTTCTGAGCCTTCCTTGCCTGGCCTTGGCTCCGCACATGGAAGGAAGGCCGGGGCAGCCCCAAACTTCCTTCTTCACCCTCCGCAGGCGGCCAAGTGCCTCCTGCAAAGAGGTTGACGTGCGCTGCGGACCACAGAGCGCCTGTGCCTCCAGCAGGTCACTGGGCGCATGGCTGTCCCTTCAGAGCACAAGGGTGGTGTTCCTGCAGTTTTCACAGTGGCGGAAAGGGCTCTTCCCGCCCTGGCCCTGCCACCTTGGAGGGGATAGAAGGTGGCCCCCAGCTCCGTGGTGAGCTTGCCTGCTGCGTTAGACTCATCACAGCAGCACACTCTGTGTGCACCCAGTTGTCACAACGTAGGTGGTGTGACTTGAAATCCAGTTCCTCAGAGTAGGGCGAGCAAACTGGGGTTGGGGGGCTCTGAGTGGGGAAGGCGCTTCAGCTGGCAGAGCCGAGCAGAGCTAACTGTGAAGGACGGGTTGCCAATATAAATTCTTCCATCAACAAGCAGAAAACGTGCTTATCACTCTATCATTGTACCCAGGGCTCTGCTACAATTCATATCTTCTTCATGGTTAATGGCGTTTTAGCCCACTGATGCCACATAATACATTTCATCAATTCTAGGGGGAGGCTCCTGCCCAGAACATCAAAGCCAATTTGTAAATATGGAGTGATGGATTTTGCCAGTAAATTCGTATCAGAACAAGGCAATAACGTTCCCACACAAATTAATGTATCTTAGCAGATGTTTAACTTTGAATATCCTGTTTTGAATATATATTACTTGATAATGTATATACACAAAGCATTTTTTATTTCCACTCATTAAATCTCGATCAAACAAGTAATCGTCCTAAACCACAGAGGCACAGAAATCCGTTTTCCCTGCCCATCAAATAGTAGCAATTTATTGTGGTGTAAAATAAATGAACTGCTAATACAATTTTTTAAAAACAGCAATAACAAAGCTAAAGGGCCGTGCCCCTGAGAAAGGATTGCCATGGTAGGCAGGGGTGCAGGGACGCAGAACCAGTGATCAGGTTTGAATTCTAGCTCTGCCACTGACTGAGCGACCTCAGCCAGGTACCTCCCTCCCTGGGCCTCTGTTTCCCCTCTGCTGAAGGAGATGAGCGTCATCTACTTCATAGGGTTGTGGAGGGTCTTAAATGGATTAATTTGTGTGAAGCGTTTAGAACCCTTCCTGGCATTATGTACCTGCTCATATTATTATACCTTAAATGACATACAAGAAAGGTGGAAGCAAGAGTATGCTTCTCCTTCAGGGGAGGGCCTGGGTGTCAGGAGCAATGCCAACCCCTGCATTCAGCTGGCTCCTCCCTAATGCGACTCCTGGAAAAAGAGAGCCTTGGTTTCCCCAGGTGCAGGTGCAGATAAGCATTTTCGTCTCCTCCTGGTGCAGCTGAGCCCAGACCCACCTTACCAGTTCTCTCTGAAGTGCCAATTTCTGGCTCACCTGTCCCCTGCCTCGGGAGGTCACCAAGGCAGGGGGCTTGATGGTAGCGCCCAGTGATATGGGAGCGGGGCAGGGAAGTGCTAGGTAGAGAAAGGCGGGGTCCCTGAAGAAGGCTCCACCCTCCAGCCTATGCCCATGGACCTAGGTGTGGACAGGTACTTCTGTTTTCACACCCAAATGTTGCATTTTCCAAGACCACCCTGACCCACCATGCCCCCCATCTTGTGCCTGTAAAACCCCAAGACCCTAGTGGGCATACACATGAGCAGCTGGTCGTTGAGAGGAACACACCAACAGAAGAACACACTGGCAGACTCCAGCAAGCCATTGACAACAGAACCATGCGGATGGCGTGGAATTCGGCCAGGGAATGTTGGAGGAGAGTCCGGCTGCTGAACGGCCTGAATCCAGGGGAAAACCACCTTCCCACTCCATCCCCCTTCTGGCTCCCATCCGTCTGCTGATGGCTACTTCCACCACTCAATAAAACCTTGCACTCATTCTCCAAGCCCACGTGTGATCTGATTTTTCTAGTACACTAGGGCAAGAACCCCGGGATACAGAAAGCCCTCTGTCCTTGCGATAAGGCAGAGGGTCTAACTGAGCTGATTAACACAAGCCACCTGTGAACAGCTAAGCTGAAAAAGTGCACTGTAACACACGCCCACCGGGGGCTTTGGGAGCTGTAAACACTCAACCCTAGACGCTGCCATGGGGTCAGAGCCCACGCTCCCCAGGACCTGCCCGTCTGCATGCTGCCTCTAGGGGTTTGAGCTGTGGGACACGGAAGAAGTGAGCCACGCCTTCGTCACACGCCCAAACTCCTCCCATTTCACCAGGCAGGACAGAAGATGCAAACCCGGTGTGCAGCCGTGCTCAGTCAGCAGGCGGCAAGCGGCACGACGCTGCACACCTGTCCTCCCTTTTCCAGGCCCCTTGCTCACAGCTGTCTGGGTTTCCCGTCTCTTTATTCTTCCTTTCCTCATCTCCTGTCTTCTCTCGTTCCATCCACTCGTCTGACACATTGTAGATGCTTTTCTCTCCTTGTTGCCATTTCTGACATCGATTTCTGTTCTTTTGCTCACTTGATTACTTTTCTCTCACTTGATTACTTTTCTCTCACTTGATTTGTCTTTTTGACTTTTGATGACCTTCCCTGGGAAGCTCACTTCAAGAGCCTGGTCTCCCCCTCCAACCTCCCTTAGAGGTGGACCATGTTAGACAAGAGGGGTGGGCAAGAGGCCCTTCCAGGACCACCTTTGCCTGCTTGCCTGCCACGTGCCA
Source organism: Nomascus leucogenys (assembly GCF_006542625.1). Taxonomy (NCBI): domain Eukaryota; kingdom Metazoa; phylum Chordata; class Mammalia; order Primates; family Hylobatidae; genus Nomascus; species Nomascus leucogenys. The sequence goes on from NC_044384.1 coordinate 67,435,899, forward strand.
GCCACTGTGTTGAGTGCTTGCCTGCAGAGCACCTGGAATCCCGCATGCCACCCAATGTAACAATAACAGTCACAGACACATTTTGAGTGCGTGCTTGCTGAGTGCTACGTGTCCGATTCTTCACTTGCCTTAACTATTGAGTCCTCACGAACCATATACGTAGGTACGATTGTTATTCTATCCTTGTAGATGAGGAAAACGAGACACAGAGAGGCTAGGTAGCATGCCAGCATGTCATCGACAGCAGGTGATGGCAGAATTCAGACTCAGGCAGTGCAATCTCAGCCCCCCACACTACATGGCAAGATTATTCCTCTTGATTTTTCCTTGATTAGGAACTGAAGTTCAGAGAGAATGAGTAACTTACCTGAGGTCACAGAGCTTACCTTACCCAAGGCCTCCGAGCTAAGTGGAACATCTTTGCATTCAACTGATGTTCTCCTTATATGCTAGTCTGTGTCCAAATTTCCCCTTTTATATGGACACTAGTCATACTGGATTAGGGCCCACCCAATGGCTTCATTTTAGCTTAATAGAGACCCTGTCTCCAAATAAGGTGACACTTTTGGGGAGACACAATTCAACCCTTACCACAAGGGCAGTGCCTGGATGCAGCAGCCTCAGGAGTGATGATGCAGCCACAGCCTCCCATTAACAGTCCAAGGTCTACATTGTTTCAGTACAAACAGGTTCCAAGACCACCGTGTGGTGAGTGATGACAGCGTTACTGCTTTTGTCTCATGGAGATGTGACCTTAGCCAGCAAGGGTGAACTTGACAATAAAGAACAGAGAGAGATGGTGCCTGGACACCTCGGAGAACTTTCTTGTGCGCTGACGACAATAAATACATAGGTAAGTAGGCCTTCTCCCATCATCCCAGATCTTCATTAGCCAACCACTAGACCTCACATGGACCCAAGAATTTTTAAATACATTTTAATCATACTATTCATACAGACACAACTCCCAGCAAAATATTTTCTCATGGCCTCTCACACCCAAGGGGTGACCCAGGGACCCACTCTGTGCCTGGGAAGCACTGCTGCTGGCCCGAGTTCCCTCTTCATTCCGGCTGCCACCTCCCTGTGTCTCCTTTCTTGATGAGGGTGTGGCTCTCATTAATTATCAATGAGATATCGACACAGGGTTTCTGTCCACCTTAGTAGGGTGTCCTGATATTCCACTTTCTATTCCTCCCTCTGGAATTCCCACCACCCTCTCCCAGCAGGGAATCTTAGCCTCTGTGGAATTTTCTGTTGCCCTCAACCTGGGGTGCTCAGATCCCCCAGTCCACCCACTCTTGCCCTCTGCTAATTCCAGGACCCTTTGACATATTAGCCAGATGCTGGCTCTGCATCTTGCTTCCTGCAGCCCTGAGTACATTGCACACAGAAACGGTGCACCTCCCCACCAGCTTCTCCAAGAGCTTTCCCTTCCCCCTGCAGATGGAGACAGACTAGCGGTGCTGGAGGGCCCACTCAGCACCAGTGCCTTTGCATATGCTTCCTCATGGAATCCTCATACAGGCCTGGGTTTGGCAGATGAGAAAAGACTGGCCTGGGTTTGGCAGATGAGAAAAGTTAGGCTCAGATTGGGGAGTGAGCTGCTTGAGGTGGTGCAGCTGTTCACGTAGGAGCTAGCACCCTGAGCCTGGTGCAGTGTCTGAGCAGGGCTGTTTAATAGAGCTTTAGAGAGGGCATGGGTGAACCCAGGTTTTGTGGGACCTGAAGCTTACACAATGTAGAGGACCCACTTGAACTTATGGAGACATAAAAGACAGGGCTTTGGAAGGGGCCTGTGCAAGTGAGGGACCCTGAGGCTTCAACTTCATTAGCTTCGCAGTAAATCTGCCTCTGAGTCAATAAGTAAGTGAGTAGATGAATAAAGTCGAAGTACAAAGATGTATAATTTTAGAGCTTATAGGACCTAAAAAATGATCAAGTCCTATGTCCTTTTTTAATAGTTGCAGAAACCAGGACTGGAGAGAGTAGCTTTCCCATGAACACACAGCTAAAAGTCTTACCAAGGTTGAGTGGCTGTCCTAGGGTATCATGACTGCAGCCTGGTGGTGCTGAGCCCAAGGCCATGTCTTTACTCTGCCACTAACTCCATCCCTACCTTAGGAACAGTTGGTGCTCATCTGCTGTACTTAACTCACGTCTCCACGTCAGGGCTGCCAACAACTGTACAATGTCAAGGGCCAGGCACAATGAGGTCTTTGTCAAAGGACTCCCCGGAATTATGGGGCACTTACACTGGGTAGCCAAACACAGCATGATCCTGTTAATGGTCTTGACCTCCTCTTTTGGTGCTGGTTTCTGGAGGGAAGAGAAAGGAAAAGTGCTTTTTCCTCTCCCAGAACCTCATATTTCTTTTTTTTTTTTTAATTTATCAAGATTTTTTAAAGTTAATTTTTATTTCAGTAGCTTTTGGGGTACAAGTGGATTTTGTTACGTGGATGAGTTAGCTAGTGGTGAATTCTGAGACTTTAGTGCACCTGTCACCAGAGTAGTGCACGTTGTGCCTAATGTATAGTTTTTAATCCCTACCCCTCCTTCCAGCCTCCCCATTCTGAGTCCCTAAAGTCCGTTATATCACTCTGTATGCCTTTGCACGCTCATAGCTTAGCTTGCACTTGCAAGTGAGAACCTACGGTTTTTGGTTTTTCATTCCTGTGATACTTCACTACAAGTGGAGAATAATGGCCTCCAGCTCCATCCAAGTTGTTGCAAAAGACATTATTTTAGAACCTCAAGTTTCTTGACTCATGGGAATTCAATTAACTCAGTTATGCCAGTTATCAATTTATTTCCTGTCAGTTCCAAACTCAAATTTCATTGCCTGCTCTGCAAAAATGGAGTAGGGCCCTGTAAACATGTCCTTTGCAGCAGGCAGGCTGCTGCTCCTTCTCAGTAGAGGGCGCTGGAGGGGCGCTGAATAAGAAAGGCGTTTTTCTCTCTCTGGCCCTGGTGTGCATCTCACCTGGCCCCCAGAGCAGGCAGTTTCTCCAGCACTGGCATCTGCTGTGTCCAGGGGCCAGCAGGAGCAGCTGCTCTCCCCAGCATGCCCCAGGGCAGCTTTGCAGCAAAAAATGCAGCTCCACCCTATGGACAGCTTCCCCCATTTCTCAGAGGGCAGATTTCCAGCAGGTTCTGGGGCAGCACCACAGTCACTTCTCTGCCCAGCAGTGAGTCACTACCATGCCCTCTCAACAGGTCTGGACCTCAGCCCTGAGGGGTAGAGAGCCTCTTCCCTGGATGTTTTATCTCAGCTCCCAGAGTAATAGCTACTTCTTACGCCTGTTATTCCTGCATTCTTTAGAGTTCTCCTGACTTTTTACTAGGCAATCTCCCATTATGCAATCATTTGAGTTAGTTAATACCTTTTATATTAAACTTTCAAATTACTGTGTGGTTTCTGTCTCCTAGTTGGACCCTAACTGATACCCAGTCACTTAGTTCTGAAGTCATGGGCCCTTTGTGCCTGACATTCCCAACTTAGCTTTGTCAGCTCCGGAGATCTCCAGACCTGGCTAAATTGCTCTGAAGAGACCCTACCTGTGTGTGGTTCTTCCCCAGAATGGTGTGGCAGTGACTCTTTGGAGGCAATCAGGTATTAAAGCCTGCATACCAGCCACCCAGCAAGCATCACATATGTGACGTGTGTTTGTATGATCCAATTAGAAAAATGGATACATTGAAAACAAATTTACAAATGGGCTCTATACAGCTAGAATCAAGGATTAAATTCAGCATTAAAACTGTCAAGAGTGCTTGTTCTTTCTGAAACATTTTTTTTTTTTTGAGATGGAGTCTCGCTCTGTCGCCCAGGCTGGAGTGCAGTGGTGCGATCTCGGCTCACTGCAAGCTCCACCTCCCAGGTTCACGCCATTGTCCTGCCTCAGCCTCCCCAGTAGCTGGGACTACAGGCGCCGACCATCACACCTGGCTAATTTTTTTGTATTTTTAGTAGAGACAGGGTTTCACCCTGCTAGCCAGGATGGTCTCGATCTCCTGACCTCGTGATCTGCCTGTCTTGGCCTCCCAAAGTGCTGGGATTACAGGCATGAGCCACCATGCCTGGCCTCTGAAACATATTTTTGACACCAACAGTTGGCCATTCATAGCCAGAAAGAATGGGTCATAAATCTGAGAGCTGGAAGAGACCTCAGAGATCCAGAGATCAATCCACAATCAGTCCCACCAAGTTTGTGGTCAGGATTCTGCCTTAGGCCACAAAGATATTTACCTATTTGCTCACAAAGAAGGGACAAAGAAAGATCTTATAAATGGGTGAGACCGCAAAGAGTGGAGGATGGGGCTATAATGCAGGGCCTACCCTCTGGTCACACCAGAAACACACCTGGTGACTGATGAGGATGTAGAGGGTGTAGAGGTTTGACATTTTGACCAAACGTAGAAACCACAGAGTTTTAAAGGTCAAAAAATCTTAGAATTTTTATTTTACCTCCTCCCTATTTTACAGATATATTAGTCTGTTTTCATGCTGCTGATAAAGACATACCTGAGACTGGGCAATTTACAAAAGAAAGAGGTTTAATGGGCTCACAGTTCCACGTGGCTGGGGAGACCTCACAATCATGGCAGAAGATGAAAGGCGTGTCTCACATGGCAGCAGACAAGAGAAGAGAACTTGTGCAGGGAAACTCCTTTATAAAACCATCAGATCCGGTGAGACTTATTCACTATCAGAAGAATAGCATGGGAAAGACCTGCACCTGTGATTCAATTATCTCCAACCAGGTCCCTCCCACAACACGTGGGAATTATGGGAGCTACAATTCAAGATGAGATTTGGGTGGGGACACAGCTAAACCATATCAACAGATGAGGGAACTGAGGCCTAGGACTCCAAAGTCGCTTGAGTGAACTCCACCTTTGGTCTTGCAGAGCTCACACAAAGTGGGGGCCAAGGCATTGCTCAGAGCAGCTGAAAAGACCTTAAGCAACATCCTTGACATTTGTTGACCTATGACCTTTGGACAGTCATAAAACATATGCACACTACTCCCTCACATCTTTGATGGCATATTCCCCTTGACCCAACTTTAAAATAAATAAAAATCAATATAATTTTTTTGAGATGGAGTCTCGCTCTGTCGCCCAGGCTGGAGTGCAGTGGCACGACCTCTGCTCTGCTCACTGCAAGCTTTGCTTCCCAGGTTCATGCCATTCTCCTGCCTCAGCCGCCCAAGTAACTGCGACTACAGGTGCCCACCACCACACCCAGCTAATGTTTTGTATTTTTGATAGAGACAGGGTTTCACCGTGTTAGCCAGGATGGTGTTGATCTCCTGACCTCGTGATCCGCCCACCTCAGCCTCCCAGAGTGCTGGGATTACAAGCGTGAGCCACCACACCTGGCCAAAAATCAATATAATTTTTTTAAAATTAAAAATTACAGTTCAGCAGCCACCTCAACAGACAAAGAGCCCCAGATACAGAAACAGGGAGGCCTTGGTGGCTCCATTTCTTTGAGCCTCCTCAGATCCTCTCCCTGAATGTTTTCCATCAAAGCCCTGCACCCAGGGACACTCCAGAATTTTCCTGACTGACTAGTGGAGTGCTATTGAGATTATTGTCATGGGAAGAAGGGCTGATGAAGGTGAATTTAGAGTGATTTTGCAGACTGAAGAGCTGCAGCTTGGGGATCTCACACCAGGCTGGATCTTCCTGTGTCATTGTGGTGACCATGATCATCACGGTGAGTATTTGAGGAGCACTTGGCCCAAGGCAGCACTGTTGTAACTGCTCTGTAGAGAGGAGAGAGCCCCAGGGTTACTTACTGGATCTCCCCACCCCTAGCCCACGCTCTCCCAATTACCTGGCATATGCATTTTTTTTCTATTGCTGCTGTAATAAATTATCACAAACTTAATGGCTTAAGTCAACATCCATTTTTAATTCACAGTTCTTATGTGGTATGCTTTGGATGTTTGTCCCCTTCAAATCTCATGTTGAAATGTAACCTCCCGTGTTGGAGGTTGGCCCTGATGGGAGATACTTTGATCGTGGAGGCAGATCCCTTGTGAATGGCTTAGCACCATCCCCTTGGTGATGAGTGAGTTCTCGCTCTGAGTTCACAGGAAATATGCTTGTTTAATAGCTGGTGGCACCTCCCTACTCTCTCTCTTGCTCTTGCTCTGGCTCCTGTCACTTTCTGCCACAATTGTAAGCTTCTTGAAGAATCACCAGAAGCAGATGCCAGCACCATGCTTTCTGTATAGCCTGCAGAACTATGAACCAATTAAACCTCTTTTCTTTATAAATTACCCAGTCTTGAGTATTTCTTTATAGTGATGCAAGATTGGGCTAACACATTGTGGGTCAGAAGTCTGAGCACAGTGTGGCTCAGCTGGTTTTCTGTTCAGATTCTCACAAGGCCAAAATCAAGGTGGCAGCAGGGCTATGTCCTTTTCTGGAAGTCTCTATAATCCATATCCAGGGTCATTTAGGCTGTGGTGTGATTCAGTTCTGTGTGGGTGTAGGACCGTTTTCTTGTGGGTGCTCAACCAGGTCTGGTCCTTAGATTCTAGAGCCACTCAGGTCGTCTGGCTTCTCACCCTCTTCAAAGCTGGCAGCAGCAAATAAAAAGCTGTGAGTCTTTTTGATCCCCCACCTTCCTCATCTCTCCTGCTTTTCTCTTTCACTGAATCTGTCTGACTGTAGCCAGATAAATTTATCTGCTTTTAAGGGCCAAGTGGTCAGTTTGGGCTTGTCGGGAAAATCCAGAAATTGCATCTACAAAACCCCATTAGAGCAGTACCTAGATTAGTGTTTGGTTGGATAACCAGTGATGGGAATCTAGGGGGACATCTTTAGAATCCCGCCAACCTCACCTGGCTGTGAACCACCTGGGAGTGAGGATCCCTTCTCTCCCAAGAAGAGAGGATGGGCCACCTGAGGTCTCAGCTCACCACAAGGTCATTGCGGGGTAGAGATCAGAACTGGTGGCAGCCCCTTAGGCAGCTCAGTCACCATCCCCACCCCAGCCCCTTAGTTGTCAGCAGTCAGTCACTATCCCCAGAAACCTCCCTCCAGGACAGGGGGCAGACATTCCCTCTGTGTCTTCATCTGCAAAGTGAGGGTACTAATTGTGGTTCACAGTCTGAGACCCCTGGTCCTTCTGAAGTTATCCAATGGTCAGTATTTAAAAATTGTATAATAAAATCATGCATTTAGAAGCAGTAAGCCAAAACTGCTCAATTTACCCCAAGTCTGTGTGGCAGCTCTGCTAATCAAATGGGGATCAGAGGCTCCAACTTGCCCTTCAGTAGCTTTTGTATAGTTCCTGAATCATTTCTTAAAAACAAAAAGCAAGCAAACAGATAACAACTTGAAGTAAATTTCAGACTGCAGGAAAATGGCAAGAATAGAACAAAGAATTCTCATATACACTTAACCCAGATTCCCCAAAAGTTAACATTGTATTACATTTACCAACTCCCCTCTCTCTGAATCTCTCTCCATCCCTCCCTCAATTTTTAAGCTGCTGGTAACAAGCTGCTATATTGTAACCAGCCCTCTGGAGGATCCTGAGGGGCATGATGAGGAATGGAGTGATATACACAAAAAACTGAAGCCTGCTGACAGCCACATGAGTGAGTTTGGAAGAAAATCCTTCAGCCCCACAGCACTGCCAACAGTGTGTTTTTACACTTTTTACCTTTGCAGATCTAAGAAATGTGTGAGAAATAATATATTTCTTCTTCTTCTTTTTTTTTTTTTTTTTTGAGATGGAGTCTCGCTGTCACCCAGGCTGGAGTGCAGTGGTGCAATCTTGGCTCACTGCAACCTCGGCCTCCTGGGTTCAAGCAATCCTCCTGCCTCAGCCTTCCAAGTAGTTGGGACTACAGGCATGGACCACCACGCTGGGCTAATTTTTTGTAGTTTTAATAGAGACGGGGTTTCACTGTGTTAGCCAGGATGGTTTCAATTTTCTGACTTTGTGATTCACCCGCCTTAGCATCCCAAAGTGCTGGGATTACAGGCATAAGCCACTGTGCCCGGCCCAAGAAATAATATATTTTAATCAGTTTTAATTTGTCCTCTTATTAACAGTGATGTTGAGTCCTTTTTCATATATTTAAGGAACATTTTAGTATATTTTTGTGAATTATTTGTTCATGTATTTGCCCATTTTTCTCTCAAATATATGCATTAGGAATATTAGGCTTTTATTACATATGCTGCAAATTTTTTTCCCAGATCTTCATTTTCTTTTGATATGCAAAAGTTATTTTCATTTTTATGTAGTTGAATTTATCTATCTTTTCTTTTATTTCATTTAGATTTTGGGACATAGAAAGCTTTTTCCTACATCCAGGGAGTAAGTTACAGAGAAATTCATCCATGTTTTCTTCTAGCTCTTGTGTGGTTTTGGTTTTTACATTTGGACCCCTGACCTTGTTTATCTTTGTGTGTGGTATGAGGTGTGGATCTAATTTTTATCTTTTTCCAAGTGGCTAACCAGTTGTCTCAGTATCATTTACTAAAAATTCCATCTCTGTCACAAGTGATTTAAGATGCCACCTTTATCAGACACTAAATTTTCATACGTAGTTTGGTCTATTTCTGGTGTGTGTGTTCTGTTCAATAGGTCTTTCTGCTTACTCATGCAACAATATGATAGTTTCAATTATTGAGGCTTTATAGTATGTTTCAATGTCTGATAGGGCTAGCCTCCCTCATATATATGTTCTGGCTATCCCTGCATATTTGTTTGCTTGTTTTAGAGACAGTGTTTTGTTCTGTTACCCAGGGTGGAGTGCAGGGGTGCAATCATAGTTCACTGCAGCCATGAACTCCTGAGCTAAAGTGATCCTCCAACCTCAGCCTCCTGAGTAGCAGTGACTACAGGTGTGCAGCACCACATCTGGCTAATTTTTATTTTTATTTTTATTTTTTTACAGAGATGGTGTATTAGACCATTTTCATGCTGTTGATAAAGACATACCAGAGACTGGGAAGAAAAAGGGGTTTAATTGGACTTAGGGTTCCACACGGCTGGGGAGGCCTCAGAGTCATGGCAGGAGGTGAAAGGCACTTCTTACATGGCAGCAGCAAGAGAAAATGAAGAAGATGCAAAAAAACCCTGATAAACCCATCAGATCTCATGAGACTTAGTCACTACCACAAGAATAGTATGGGAAAAACCACCTCCATGATTCAAATTATCTCCCACTGGGTCCCTCCCATAACACGTGGGAATTATGGGAGTACAATTCAAGAAGAAATTTGGGTGGGGACACAGAGCCAACTGTATCAGATGGAATCTTGCTATGTTTCCCAGGCTGGACTAGAACTCTTGGCCTCAAGTAATCCTCCTACCTTGGCTTCTCTAAGGTCTGGGATTAAAGGCGTGAACCACCACATCCAGCCATGTTTATTTATGCATATGAGCTTTAATATCAACTTGTCAGGGTTTTAAAAGTTTCTTGGGATTGTGTTAAATGTATAAATTAAAATAGAGAGAACTAACATCTTTGTATTGCTGAGTTGCCCTGTCCAAGAGCAAGTTTAATATTTGCTCAAACCTAAGTTTATACCTTCAAGACCTTGTTTATCTTTGTGTGTTGGTCTAATTTTTATCTTTTTTCAAGTGGTTAACCAGTTGTCTCAGTATCATTTACTAAAAATTCCATCTCTAAAATTCCATCTCTACAATGGGCAGAAAAAAAAAAAAAGAACATTGGGAATACCTGGTCTTTGAGACTTTGGTAGAATTATCCTATAAGACCATATGGGTCTGATGCCTTTTTTGTGTAAGAGTTCCTTGATAACTTTCTGTCTCTAATAGGATCAATTTTGGTAAACTGTATTTTTTAAGGAAATTATCCCTTTCAACTCAGCCTGTGAGTGATCTAATGCTTATTAAACTTCTTTTGTGTCAAGTTATTTCCTTGTTGCCATTTCTTAGTTTATTTATTTATGCTTTCTACCCTCTCTTTTTTTCTAAGTTAGCTAGTAGTTTATCTATTTTGTTACTTTTTGAATGGAGGTATTGATTTATTGATTGTGAGTTATTGTATTAGTTTTCTAGGGCTCTTGTAGCAAAGTACCCCAAAATGGATGGCTTAAGCAGCGACGTTTATTCTCTCACAGTTCTGCAGGCCAGGAGTCAGCGTTTGGTCTCAGCTCCGTTATACTACTTTATGTTAAAATTACCACATTGTGTTGAAAGTGCTGTGTTTCTTTTTCTTTGTGATGAGTTTATTTTGTTCATTTAGTTTTTAAAACAATTTCTTTTGGGATATAGGAAGGTTTAAAGTTTTGTTCTACAGACACTTTTCAAAAGAAGACATACATGCAGCCAACTCAATCATATGAAAAAAAAATCTCAACATCACTGATTGTTAGAGAAATGCAAATCAAAGCTACAATGAGAAACCATCTAAGGCCAGTTGAAATTACTATTATTAAAAAGTCAAAAAATAACAGATGCTGGCAATGTTGCAGAGAAAAAGGAATGCTTATACACCGTTTGTGGGAGTTTAAATTAGTTCAACCATTGTGGAAGACAGTGTGGTGATTCCTCAGAGACCTAAAGACAGAACTACCATTCGACCCAGCAATCCCATTACTGGGTCTATACCCAAATGAATATAAATTATTCTATTGTAACACATGCACATGTATGTTAATTGCAGCACTATTCACAATAGCAAAGGAATGGAATCAATCCAAATGCCCATCAATGATAGACTGGATAAAGAAAATGTGGTATATATATACCATGGAATACTATGCAGCCATATAAAGAATGAGATCATATCCTTTGCAGGGACATGGATTGAGCTGGAGGCCATCATCCTTAGAAACTAACACAGAAAGAGAAAATCAAATACTGCACGTTTTCACTTATAAGCGGGAGCTAAATGATGAGAACACATGGACACATAGAGGGGAACAACAGACACTGGGCTCTACCTGAGGGCGGAGGGTGGGAGGAAGGAGAGGATCAGGAAAAATAACTAATGGGTACTAGGCTTAATACCTGGGAGATGAAGTCATCTGTACAACAAACCCTCATGACTCAAGTTTACCTATACAACAGCCTTGCACATGTACCCCTGAATTTAAAATACTTGTTAAAAAAATAAAGTTGTGCTCTAGTAGTTATATTTGTACTCACAACGTTTTAAATGCCACTAGTCCCTTTGTTAGTTTATTTTTATCTTTTACCACGTGGCTTTTAATTGTTTTCAGTAAATTATTTAATACTATACAGAAATGTGTCTGTTGTACTCTTGAACACTCATCCACGAGATTGACCACAATTGCTGTGGCTTGCTGCTTTTTAATGGTATCCACCAACTGCTGGTGTCACAGTCAATGATATTGTTCTGCTTTTTCCTTTTCTGCTCCCTTCTCCTCCCACTTTTAGTTGCATTATTTTCCCCCTTGTGGGAATATTTACCAGAAAAGTAAGCACTTTTTCTTTTCTCACACAGCCAACACAACACAGAAGAGCTCTGGTCACTAAAATGGGGTGAGAAGTACATTCCCCACACACTAAGCAATTCTCCAGAGACACTGGCTGGGTGTCCTATGATTCAACTCCATTCTGACACCATCTACCTGGATTTAGAGTCAGATCGCACAGGTTAAGGGCTCAGACCCACAAGACTGCCCCCCATTTCGGACGCTACTTGCAAGCAGTAGGTTGTCACCTATATGTCTTACTGATTGGCTATAAATCGGGGTTCCCATGACCAACTCTTTGGGTTTGGTTAATTTGCTAGGAAGGCTCACAGAACTCAGAGAAACACATTTACAAGCTTATTATATTAACAGAAGATGTGACCAAGGACAGAGATGAAAGTCAGGTAAAGAGGCGCAGTAGGGTGAGGTCTGGAAGGGTCGTGAGTATAGGAGCTCCTGTCATCAGGGAGTTGGGGTGCACCACCCTCCAAGCACACAGATGTGTTCAACCCTGAAGCTCTCTAAACCCCATAGTTCAGGTGTTTTATGGAGGCTTCACACATCATGTAGGTGTGATCAATTAACTCGATAACCAGCTCCTCTCCTTTTCCCGGAGGTTGAAAGATGGAGCTGAATGTTCCAAGCTTCTCATTATGGTGTGGCCTCTCTGATGACGATCCCCAATCCAGAAGTCCACCAAGAGTCACCTCATTGGAACAAAAGACGCCCCTACTGCCAAGGAAATTCCAAGTGATTCAGCAGATCTGTGTCAGGATCCAAGATCAAAGCCAAATATTGGAACAAAAGATTATCCCAGCATCTATCTACAAATGTTTTAGGAGTTTGGTCTCAGGAACTGGGGGCAGAGATCAACAGATACATATTTCTTATTATTTCACAGAATATATGACACATGGCATATAACCTACAACATATAAAATACTATTCCTTCACCCTTGTTCTGAATTATTTTTATTCATGGGTCTACAAATAACTATTAAGTGCTTATTATAAATACTTCTGTTGAAGTTTTCCCATTCAGCTGTCGGTTGAATGAAGTTCATCCTGTAGTTGATGCCTCAAGAGAGGCTCACAGAGAATTCTCTATATTTTTGTTTGTTTAAAACTCTTTTTCTATAACCTTCATACTTTAAGCATAGCTTCACTTGATATAAAATATTTTGTACATATTTTCCATGACTCTGTTTGAAAATACTGCTTAGTTGTTGGCATATGTGTATGTTGCTTTGGGGAACTCTGATACCAGTCTTATTCTCTTGTCCTTGAAGGTTATTTTATTTTATTTTTTTTTGAGATGGAGTTTTCACTCTTGTTGCCCAAGCTGGAGTGAAGTGGTGCGATCTCAACTCACTGCAACCTCTGCCTCCCAGGTTCAAGGGATTCTCTTGCCTCAGCCTCCTGAGTAGCTGGGATTACAGGCATCTGCCACGATGCCCGGCTGGTTTTTTGTATTTTTAGTAGAGATAGGGTATCATCATGTTGGCCAGGCTGGTCTTGAACTCCTGACCTCAGGTGATCCACCTGCCTCAGCCTCCCAAAGTGCTGGGATTACAGGCTGAGCCACCACACCCTGCCACGATTTTTTTCTTTATCTTTAAATTCCAGTAGTTTCACTGGGATATGTCTCAGAGTTGATGGTTTTTGGTTTATCCAGGTACTCAGGGGCCCCCTTCAGTATTGAGATTTCAGTTTCCTCATAATTCCAGAAGGTTTTCTTGCAATGTAGTAGTTTGATGTATAAGCTTTGTTCCAGCATTTTGTTTTTCTTCTTCATGGTCTTCAATTACATATATTGTCTGCTTCTTCCATTTCAGTTGCTTTCTCTCTGAACTTTTTTCTTCTTTCTTTAGCTTATTTTTATTTTTTAGCTACTCTCCTGTCTTCCTTCAATGCTTCTTCTTAAATTTTCATTTCTGTCTATTATCCCTTGTGCACCTGGGAATCTATTTTTTATTCCTGAGATCATTTTGTCTTTTTCATTTTCTTTCCTGAAATCAATCAACTTTCTTTATTCTTTCTATTTTTGTCTTTCTGGTTTAAGCTTTTTAATTTCTGATTGAAGATGATATTTTCTATCCTGAAATGTTTGTTTGATGAGCTCTCACTGAATTTTGAGTGTAATATGACCATTGTCTTCTGCTTTGTGATCATTTGGGGGAGGAAGAGTTTGATGCACTGAGAAGTCATGGTGTTAAACTAGGTTTATATATATTTAGTTTGCTCTGCCTATTCATTTTATGGGATGGCTTACAAGACTACTAGTTAAGGGCCCCTCTCTGTCAACGTAGGAAAGTGTGGTTTCTTTAATGGGTGGCTTGTTTTGGAGGGGCATGGGCGAAGGGTTATGTGAATGTTTTTTGCTTCTCTCTTGCCCTTCAGAGCCCTAAAGGTTCCCACTTATGCCCTATCTTCCAAAGGATCTTCCTTCCTTTTAGCTTCTGCCCTAGAAGCAATGCCCTTGGAGCCAGGTCACTTTGTATTTTTGCTGTAGGAGCCTCTCCTGTGGGCAGTAATCTTGGGTCAGTCTCAGACCCACCATTAGGCGGCCTCTCCTCTCCTCCATTCCCTTTTTCCCATACCGCCCTTGCTTTCCATTGTCTTGAGACCCACACACAGGAAATGGCTTGCTGAGATTTGGTGTTCATTGCTCTACTCGCCAGCAGCTTTAAGTCTGTGAATTCTCCATCTCCTACATGTGCTGAGAGTTGGGCTTCACATCACCTCGTCTGACCTTCCTGTTGTTGTCTACTGATTTTTGGAGGATATGTTGGGAGATTCAGATTAATCCAGATGCTATTACTTCAACTCCCTAGAATTCTTTATATATTTTTGATTAACATAAAAAGAAAAAATTTACTTGGTGTTTTAAAATTCAAAAACCTACAAGCAAAATTAAATGGATTATAATTAATTTCCACTTTTTGGAGGTCCCAGAAGGTGACTTTAGTTCTAACGTGCAATTGGATGAACAAAATATTTCAACATGTGATGTCCTCAGAGAGAAAAACAAGAAAATGTGTCCTTGGTGGTGTTAATATCAAGAACCTCACAGTGAACTTTTCTGACTGAATTCTCATCACTGTGGTCACAGCCACAGTGACACTAATGGGGGACGTCCTAGGCCCTAAGCCAGGAGTAAACATGGCCCCTTCAGAAGCCCTCCCTCTCCAGCGAGCAGCCCTCCACTCATGGCTCATTACAGCCCTCCTTGGCTGTTTGGCTGAGGGATGTTCCCCCCATATAGGCACGAAATTTATCAACATCCTGGCATTTGTCTCAATCAAAGAAAAGAAAAAGATTGAGTTTTGAGTTTATGGCCAAGTACGGGAAAACACTATGTGACTTCTTTGCCTCTTTTCTTTCTTGCCCTCAATAACCATCCTCAATAACTGGTTAATCAGAAAAATGGACCCAAGTGCATACACAGAGACACACTCATACACACATGCACGCCGAGCTGGAGCCATGCCCACAGCCTAGCAAGGCCTCCCTTTCCTTCCCTCCAAGCACACGTGCCATCAGGGGTATCTGAGAGGCCTTGGTCCAAAAGGAATGACAGGAACAGACAGCCCCAGCTCCACCCCACATGCCATGCCCCCAGCTTGGGGCTCCTGCCCAGGAGTCGGGGCCACAGAGGCCCTGCCCCATGTGCGGTCAGCACCACTCAGGGTTCTCAGAATCAGCTTACCCTCCAGGGGCCTGCATTGCTCATTAGTAGCCATCCCTAACATTCGTGCTCATAGAGTCCCCATGAACTGATGGATGGACTATAACATGGAATATTATGCTCAGTAAATGTTTGGTTTCGGGAGCTACAGTGGTGATCGTGAGGTGCAGAGGTTGGGTATGGGTCACCATGGGGCCAGTCTGCCTTCCTTTGTTCCTTGCCTGCAGAGCTGGCCCCATCCTGGCTTGGGTGTGGGTTCAATTGCTCAGTGGTGTCACCGAGGTCTTTCCCACTTCCTTCAAGCAGCCGCCAGGGGTAGGGTGCTGAAGCAGGGAGAAAGAAACTACGATACAAAGATTTTCCCTCTCACCTCTGCAGTTTTTCTGTGGCTCCAAGGATTTTCTTTTGTGCAAAAACAAAAAGGAAAAAAAGCCTTTCATCTGCCAAGATTTTTACTTACCACATATGAAAGGATAGCGTCTTCTATGGATTTTAAAATGCCTTAAAAATGGGTATCAAAGAGTCCGAGGCCCATTAATCTAAATTGCTTTAACACTTAGAGAAGAATAAAAGGCACTTTCTAAAATCTGCAAATGAGACTAACCTACAAAATTATGGATTAAATGCTGGGGGAAAAAACTTTCAGTTTTCACTTGAAACAAGCATCTTTAAAAGGAAAGAAATATTTCTCCAATATTTAAAAAGTCATGTTTTGAAATAGATACGAAAAAGACAGATATATACTTAGACTTGATGGAAAGAGACAGGGAAAAAAATTCTAGTTCAGCTAAGACAAGCCACCAACAAGTTTCATTCAGTGAAATTTCCCAAGAGGATAAGCTCCAAGACAGGCTGTTTTTACCAACTTTGCAGAAACCCTTCTACATGAATCTCAATTTCTAAGTCATTTTTCTCCCTCGGAAAAAAGATACACAGTTTTCAAAGTTTAGAGCTGAATTCTCAACTGTTACAATTGGTAGGAAAGAGGTTATCTTACTTTTCAGTCTCTCCTATTTAAATTTATTATCCGTTACTTCGATACTAAAAATAGAACATAAGGCTATAATATTTAATAGTCTTGATTTTTCAGCACCAGCCAGGCTGGGAAAGCCATAATAATATAATAACACCTTAAATTTACATCCTGAATATCTCTAAGGAGCTAATGGAGTTTTATCAGGCAATTTTAAAATCTGATTAATCCTGTCATCATGCCTGACAGGTCGGTACCTAGATGGGGTCTTTGCACGGACCCTCTCTGCTCAGCAGTGTGAGGCCGAGTTCTAGAGACCACATCTCCAGCACCCACAGCTTCCCTCAGGCTCCTTCCCCGTCCCTACTGAGCTGCTCTGATTCTGCTGGAGGAACAAGCTCTCTTCTAGAGGTCTAGAGGTCATGTTTGACTTTTTCCTAATTTTCCATATTATAGGAGAAATACAAGCTAATGCAGAAAAACTAGAATATTCAGGCAAACAAGCTATTGGGGGAAATGACCCAAAACACCACAACCGAGAGACCACTATTATCATTTTGGCACACATCCATCCAACCAAGCTACTTCCCTGCACTCAGACATAAAGATAGGATTCTACTATATTTGTTTATATAAAACATAAACATAAAATATATGTACATACATACATATATCACACACACACATACATCCCTCTAATAACATATACACATCAACATTTGTTAACGGCTTCAGAGACTTTTGTTTTTTGCAAATCAAAACCTCTTTAGCTAAACAATTATTTCCAAGTATTTATCAATATCAACAGTGTCACCAATGAAAGATATATACTATTTATGATCTTCTAAAGTTATTTTTAAATTTTTTAATTAAATTTTACTTTTAATTGGCTTGAATTTTTCTCTAAAATTTTTTTTAAATTACAAATAATTTTCTTTAAAATGTTTTAAATTTAAAAGATTTTCTTTACAAATTTTTTAAATTTAAAAAACTTTTTCTTTAAAAAATTTTAAAAATTGGAAAAATTTTTCTTTGAAAAGTTTTTTTCTGTTTTATCTCCTTCTTCCACATTTGATGTCCCCCTATACTTCCAATATAACCAAAATTATTGGCTTGATTTCTCTCTTTCCACGTACTTCTCTGTGTGTAGAGAAACACATATACATGTAAGAAGTAAAGTCCGCATTTCAAGAAAGTTAGTAAGTGAATTAGACAGGTGTGTTTAGCCAAAAACAACAGAAAGCCTAATGAACTGCTGGTTAAAGAGGAATTTATTTTTATCATTAACAAGAAGATTGGAAACAGGAAGCTTGGGTGTGGGTTCAACTGCTCAGGGGTGTCACCGAGGCCTTCAGCTGGCTCCATCTCTGGGCTTTGCTATCCTTGGGCTCTTTTCATTTCATGTTTGTTGCCTCATGTTCACAAGGTGGCTGCCCCAGACACACGCAAGTTTGGAGCATGAGAGGAAGAAGCTGTCTCTTAGGAGGAAACCAAGCATTCCCATCATAGACTTTCCTTTCATCCCATTGGCCAGAGCTGGGTCACATGGCCCTTCCTCACTGCAAAAGTACCTGGAAAGGCAAGAATTCGTATTGGCTGCTTTCAGTGAGCAAAGTGGCTTCCCACAGGGAAAAGGAGCAGAAATGGCTGTGGTGTTTGGTAACCACACTTTCTGTGAGAATAATACACTAATGTCCAGAATAAAAGAGCAGTGATTCCTTCTGTAGGGACTAAAAAGATTCCCTTCCCTGCTCCAGGGTCCAGAGAGACCATGGGACTGACTGGCTTCCTCAGACCCTCTTCAGATCTCTGAATAGTCCAAAGTCATTTTTGCACAAGACTTCTGGGACTTGGAATTAAATTTGGCCAAGGTGGAAAGGCATCTTACCTCTGATGTGATAATTTGCTTCTGGGATGTCTTGTCTCCCAGTTCCTTTGGTCTTTCTGCAGTTGAGACTTCTATATCACACAGGCGAAATTTGACCAAATGTCAGATGAAAAGTTGGGGCCTTTCACTCCTGGGAGCACCTTGCAGAATCCCTCCTATCACTTGTCATAGGAGGGCATGCAGTTGACTCCACCATACAGAGCCGCACTCTTACGGCTTGGCCACACTTTCTTTTTTTCGTGTACCATGGGTTTCTGCAAATCACATCTCTCTGGACATACCCTCATGTGAGTGAATTTGGGTCACCTTCTCAGGACATGGGTAGTGGTCATCCTGACTTCCTGGTCAGGCCTCTACTTTTCATAAAAGACCCCAACACCTCTACACAGAACTTAAACACTCTTCAAAGATGGTAGTTCCAATGACTCTGTGATTGACAAATCTTTCACCTTTCCTTGTGTTACTATGCTTTCCTATAATTCTGTGTTATACTTAATGCCACTGTTTGGTGAGGGAGAATTATGTGATGAATTGAAATCGTTATAATTGTCAAGCATAAAACTGACAATATCTGAAACACAAATAAGACACCTGTCTCTGGACGGTGTTGAAAATTTTGAAAACCAACAATAACAACAACTTTGCTACAAGGAAAACTCTTTTTGATAAAAATAGTTATCACTTACAATATTGTTTTATTTGCATGAAATTCTGGTTTATGCAGGAATCTGCACGCACAGAACTCATGCCCAGGTATGATTCAGCCACTAAGAGGGCTCACAGTTCACTTTGATTACTTAGTTTATATCTTTTTTATTTGATTGAAAGTTGCTTCCCATAAAGAAAGAAA
Source organism: Nomascus leucogenys (assembly GCF_006542625.1). Taxonomy (NCBI): domain Eukaryota; kingdom Metazoa; phylum Chordata; class Mammalia; order Primates; family Hylobatidae; genus Nomascus; species Nomascus leucogenys. Next base: position 67,454,743 of record NC_044384.1, read on the forward strand.
TTTGCATGCAGCGACCAAAGGATCAACCCAGTTACCTGATCCTTCCTATTAAGAGTTTCCTTGTTTTATGTTGTGTTGTTAGACTCTGTCCATTAGTGGGAATGGTTCTGGGCATCCTCTCTGGACTTGGGCTTGTATTTCAGGCTCATGGCTGCTTGAGTGAGCTGTTTATGTTCAGTGTTAAGGAAGTTTGTGAAGAGATGTTTTTCCCCCATAGCCTTCTAATACAATCATCGACACAGAAACCTAATGCCATTTTTAGGAGAAAGTTGGAGTAAAGTAAACACTCAAAGTGGTTTTGGGAAGGTGAGTGCTTTGTCTCCCCCAGGAAGCTTCTCCCACTTCTCTCACACCGGAGTCCAGCAGACCCACCGCCTATCTTGGGACATACGTACAAAAGACTGATGAGGTTGCTACTGAGAGGATGTTACTTTTGGTGATGATTATAAACAGCATGGAAATTCATTTAGAAGCTAAATTTATAGAACAAAGCATCATCCTAACTATTGTCTACAAATATTTTTTACCTACCAGTGGCAGTAGGATAGACTTTACTACTCTTAGATCCTGTGGTCTCAGATGCATGCCTCTCAGATGGAGGTGTCTTGGTGGCAGAGTTGGGAACACTGGCTGTCATTTCTGATCATTGTTAATTATCTTTAACACTAGCAAGAAGCTCTGCTATTGAGTTCCTCTCCTAGGAGATTGTCATTTAGACCTGATGGCCCTTGACGTCTCTATTTTTCCAGTCGTTACTCCAAGACAAGTAGATTCTCTTCACCGGTTGTTCTTCTCCCTAAGCCAGCAATCCTGCCCTCTTCTCTTCGTCCTTCTTCTCCAGCTCAAAGCAGACACCTGCACAGTCACAATATGACAGCTGCTTCCTCCTTGAGCAAGACGTGGGCTGGTGCCAGCTCTGAGGCCACAAGCAATAGCTGAGAGGAGGGAGGGGACAGGAACATCCAGAGAAAATGACAGAAAACCTGGCTTTAGAATGGAGCAAGTGACCAGAGAGCAAACACATGCCACAGGAGGTTTCAATGAGTGTCTGGTTCAGTAACTTCCTCATTCCAAAAGAAGGTGCTTAGCTCAGCGCCCACTTCAAGGTAAAAGTTGTTGAAATGCAAAAGTTGGAGAAAGGGATTCCTGTAGAGCGGCATTGCTGGCACTGCGGGAGAAGGGAGTGCTTTCCTCACTCAGACCTAATGAAAGGCTTCACAAAGAACCTGCAGAGAGAGCTTCTCCTTGGGGATGCCTTGTAGCATTGGGCTGGTAGGCACTGTGTGAAGCCACCTGGCCAATAGGTAGGTGGGCGCTGAAATCTAGCCAGTTCCCCTCACCAAGCCTTGCACACCCCACACATCTTTTTCTAATCTGTACATGCACTGGAGTGCACACACATGCCATTTTTGGGATAATCAGGGGCCCCGCTGACAATCACCTGAGACTACAGAGTCCTGGGGGAAGAGGTGGGCTACAGTGGCTGGGCCAGTGAGCAGCTGGGTGGGCTGGGAAGGAGTTGCCTATGACCAGAGCCAGGTAGATATAGGCCTGCCCAAGGGCATGCTCTGGAGGATTGAGGGAACCCCACAGAAAAAGACTGGACATGGCCACTGGATGCCCAGAGGCAGAAGGAGTTTTTCTTTCTTTCTTTTTTTTATTATACTTTAAGCTCTGTGTTACATGTGCAGAGCATGCAGTTTTGTTACATAGGTATACACACGCCCTGGTGGCTTGCTGCACCCATCAACCCATCACCTATATTAGGTATTTCTCCTAATGTTACTCCTAGCCCCCCAACCCCCAATAGCCCCCAGTATGTGATGTTCCCCTCCCTGTGCCCATGTGTTCTCATTGTTCAACTCCCACTTGTGAGTGAGAACATGTGGTGTTTGGTTTTCTGTTCCTGTGTGTGTTTGCTGAGAATGATGGTTTCCAGCTTCATCCATATCCCTGCGAAGGACATGAACTCATCCTTTTTTATGGCTGCGTAGTATTCCATGGTATATACATGCCACATTTTCTTGATCCAGTCTATCATTGATGGCATTGATGGACATTTGGGTTGGTTCCAAGTCTTTGCTATGTGAATAGTGCCACAATAAACATACGTGTGCATGTGTTTTTACCATAGTACAATGATTTATAATCCTTTGGGTATATGTCCAGTAATGAGATTGCTGGGTCAAATGGTACCTCCTGTTCTAGATCCTTGAGGAATTGCCACACTGTCTTCCACAATGGTTGAACTAATTCACACTCCCCCCAACAGTGTAAAAGCATTCCTATTTCTCCACATCTGGCAGAGGGAGTTTTTCAATAGGAGACATGGAAAACAGTCAAGTTTCTTAGGATATACAACTCTTACAAGTTCTGTTCCTACCATAATTGGCTATAGACGTGAACAAATGTCCATCACTACATAAAGAAACATGAAAGCAACAACGACATATTATTTTTCATCACATTGGCAAATATTCCAAAACCAGTAGTATTCAAAGCCGGTGAGGGCAAGGAGAGATGGGCGCCCTGATGTACAAGTGAGGTTTTCAATTACTTAAAACTTTCTGAAAAGCAACTTGGCAATAGATAACGTAAGTCTTACAAATAATAAAACCATTTTGCACAGTAATTACTGTAATTACAGTTGTAGGACTCTATCCAAAGGAAATAAGAAATGAATATAAAGATCTTCCTTGCATGTATAGAAAGAAAATTTTTAACATCCCAAATGTCTAACATTAGTATGAGAAAATTTATTAATTTCTGCTATTTCTGTTGAGCATTTATAGGAATCAAAATTATGTTTATGAAGCTCTTTAAAAGCCTAAAAAGTATCAAGTGAAAAAAAAGTGGAATTCTAACAGCATGTAGAAAAAAGACTAGAAGAAGAGATAGCAAAGTGTCAATGATGGATCTTTCTGGATCACGGATTATGGGGAACTTTTCTTCTTTATGCTTTAATTTCCCACAATAGACGTATATCACTCTTCTCTTTAAATCAAGAAGAAAAAATGTCAGTGATAAAGGGCTGGTAACTGGTAGCTGAATGAAAGGCCTGGTGACTGGTGGCTGAAAGAAAGGCCTGGTGACTGGTGGCTGAATGAAAGGCCTGGTGACTGGTAGCCGAATGCTGGTGCTGCTGGGGGCTGTAGCCCAGCACGCAGGTGACCATCCTGGGCCTGGTCTTGCCTGGCAGAGATGCTCAGCTCTGAGCTGTGTGGGTGCTGGTAGAACACCTTCTCAGCAGACACAGGGGTCTAGGCTGCAGGCAGCCACCCTCAGGTTTAAGGCATTTCCCCCCCAAATGCTCAGGGCTGTTGCCACTCTTCGGAATAGTTCTTTAGGGCAGTGCTTCTCAGACTTGAATGTGCAGACCTATCACCAGGGGACTTGTTAAAATGCAGACTCTGATTCAGAAAGTCTTGGGTAGAGCCTGAGGTTCTGCTTCCCTATCACCTTCTAGGGTATGGAGATGACCAACTGAGGATCACGCTCTGAGTGCTCATGAGCAGCACGGCTCTAGAGCAGTTTCTCAGACTTTAATCACACACGAGGATCCCCTGGATCATTTGTTAGACACAGCTTTCCGGACCCTGCACGCAGAGAACCTGACCCCATAGGTCTGGGTGGGGCTTGATCAGCTGCATCCTGCTCAGCTCCCCGGTGATGTTGATGCTGCCTGTCTGCGGACCACACTTTGGGCCCATTGCACTCACATCTCTAGCACCTTGTTCCTCAAAGAGCGGTCCCAGACCCAGCAGTATCAGCATCACCTGGCAGCCTGCCGAAAATGTAAGTGCTCAGACTCCACTCAGACCTGTGGAATCGGAGCCTGCAGCTTAACAAGATCCCTGGGTGATTTCAGGTACGTTAGAGTTTGGGACACTCTGGTCTATAACAGACTCCCCAAGAGCTGATTGAGGGCATTTTCCGGATGATCAGTGGGTGTCCTCCCTCTCCCAACCCTCGATCACTGGGTGAATGAGCAGTCCTCCTGAGCCAGCTGAGCTGCTTTCTTGGTCTCCCTATCACGGTCACCATCAGGGTCATACGGCTGATTACCTGCTGACAAGGGACGACTTCTGCTCTCAGCTTATTTCCTTGAGTGGCCGTTCAGGAGAAAGGCAGCTCAGTGGCCATGGAGCAAACTTGGAATTCTTACATCAATTCCTTAAACCAAAACTCCTTGCCTAGATAAGTGGAGGTGACCAGGGGAAACTATTTTCCAGGTAAGAAATGTGAGCTTGCTTAAGGTTCCTTGTTGTAGGACTTCGGGAATAGGAGCAGGGGAAGGAAGTCTATGTTCTAGATCACCTCAAAACAATGCTGTGCTCTGAAAAATTGACTGTTCTTTCACTGGAAAGAATTTGCTTAAAAATACCCTGTCCTTATTTCTTTTTAATACACCACAACTTTAGGAGAACATTTTTCTTTTCCCGAGATGGTAGAGTATTGGAAAAGAAAGAAAAAGTGCTCTGTTTATGGAAGATGTAATTATTTGCTAAGGTACTTTCCTTAGCCCTGGGCAGAATGAAATGTACATTCTAGATTTTCTCTTTGCTTGAATTTAAATGCAGAGTATGTTATCATATTTCCTGCTAGTTGAAGGTGTGGGTTTTTTTTAAATCTAACAGGAGGATGGGGAGGGATGCTATTCACTAGTGGCTATTTGAAATATAGTGATTCCCTAGAAAGGAAGAAAAAACCCCCACCCCAATGTTACTTTTGAGCAGTGAATATTTTTTACTTTGCTAAGAAAATTACTGCAAGGGCCAGGTGCAGTGGCTCATGCCTGTAATCCTAGCACCTTGGGAGGCCAAGGTGGGCAGATCATGAGGTCAGTAGTTCGAGTCCAGCTTGGCCAACACGGTGAAACCCCATCTCTACTAAAAATATAAAAAATTAGCTGGACGTGGTGGTGGGCAACTGTAATCCCAGGTACTCGGGAGGCTGAGGCAGGAGAATGGCTTGAACCCTGGAGGCAGAGGTTTGCAGTGAGCTGAGACCACGCCACTGCACTCCAGCCCAGGTGACAGTGCGAGACTCCATCTCAAAAAATAAAAAAGAAATTACTGCAATTTGACACACAAAATCTAAGGCATAGATAAGCATGATCCTGAAAAATTATCTTTTGTTGGCTTGATAGTAACAAAAAAAAATCATGTCAATGCTATAGGCATTTTCTCATGCTTCGTGAGAATTCTGCCTGTGCAGCAGAAAACCATCCAACACCCTCCCTACATTATTATAACAGGAAAAATGGGGCTGACTTCTGAAAATGATGGGAGTGACCACTCTGCCCATTGGGCAAGGCAAATCATGATTATCACTTATTGCAAGAAAATCATTTCAAATCATTTTAAATGTAGTATGCATTACACATTCTGACATACTTAAAATTCTGCCTCTTTATAAAAGGTTTAGATTTACCAAAAGAGTGTCTTTTTCTGTTTTTGTTTTTGAGAAGAATCCATTTGTCTTTAATTCATATTTAACAGGTTTGAATAACGAAATTTTTTCTTAAAATTGTCATTTACCCATAGAAATATTAGATACAAATGTTGGAATATAACCTCAGCCTTTGAAAATGTTTCCACCCAAATGAACTCTTTCAGGGTCACTGTGTAATCTATCATTCTCCAAAGGGGACACCATCACAGTCATTGACCTAATACTCTCCAACCTCAGAGCAGAAGTGAATGATGAAGAGAAGTCTCTGGGCATGGTCACCTTCTTGGATATGAAGGTGAAATATACAATATTCTATTTTAGCTTTTGAGAATTTTTGTGGAGTATGAGTATGTGTGTGTAGGGAGAAGAGAGGAGGTAAATTTTGCTTAGTTTTGCCAAGCTTATGAAAATAAGTTACCCACAATACCTGTTGGAACTTGGCTTAATTGGAAAGTGAGTCACAGATGGGCATTTTCCAGGGACACAGGCCTAGAAGGCTGACTGCTCAGTCCTAGGTGAGCTCCGTGAACGGTGCTCTAAACTCCGCATGGCACTGAGGCATGAGAACGAGGACATCTCATACACTTGTCTTTCCTTTATTACATCACTAACCGTGTTCCTCCTGGAGATTACCGTATCTGAGAAAACCTGAAACCTTTTCGATGGCATGATGGATGTAATCAGCGAATGTTCCTACACGGAGAAGATGGCTTTGGAAAGCTACTGGCTCACTGTGGTAAAGACTGATTCAGCGGCTGCATTGACCCTGCAGCTCAGTGGTGGGGTTGTTGGTGGGGTTTCACTTAGTTTGTTTTTTTGAAATAGAAAGGGATAAAAATATTCCATTAGTCTTTTGTAACTTGGGAAGAGTATATAAAATAAAATAAAAAGATTAAATGAATTTCATATTTATATGATGATCAGTAAAGAGTGACAAAGAAGTCTTGAGGCCATGGGAGGTAGAAATAGAGAAGGGTGAGGAGGAAGCATGAGCCTAGCCACAGGGGGGCCTCAGACGTAGACTGAGAAGGATGGAGACAGACACATACATATGCGAGACCGTCAGAATTTATTGTTTAGAAAAGCAAACAAAAACTCGTTCAACTTAAGCCTAATGCTCAAAAGCACAGCAGTGTGAGAGTCTTCTCTCCCCATCTCTGGAAGGGAGCAGTGATTGGAACTGGGTGTGTGGGGAGCTGCAGAATCCCTGATGTGTGGGGAGCTGCAGTATTCCTGGTAAAGCCCTTCCCGAGGCCCTGTCTTGTTGCAACGCTTGTAAACTGCTGCCCTCTCTAGGAGCCCTCCACCCCTCTGGAATCAAGTGAGGGGCTGTGCCAGCTGCAGGGTGGTTGGTGCCAGAATGTGTAAGGCACTGCATTTTGAACAAATGATCAAAAGACCATTTTTAATGGCTGTTAATAAAAAGTTACCATGCTTAGATGTTAACACAGGACTACTGTCAAAAGACAACTTACAATAAATTTAAACATCTTAATTGGCTTTTATGTGTGATTCTAGAATTGGGAAACACCTTGTTCTATAAGATAGAAAGTGTTCCAAAGAGCTGAGCAGAGGAGCTTGGTTTTCTAGACAGGGCTGAGGAAAGCAGAAACAGGGAACAGACAGCAGATTGGCCATTTCAAACTTACTTTTCTTGTGAAGGTTCAAGCAGAGCAGACTTCTTTATGCTGCTAAAACTGGCCTGTTTGGGGATTTGACTATCACCTCTCTCCATAATTTCTTGGCATGCTAAGGATCTTAGTTTCCACTTGGTGGTGTTGAATTCGCAGGAGTGACTCCATTTTGTCTGGTCCGCTGGGCCTGGTGCGGGAGCTTAGTCCAAACCAATGACCTTCCATAAATTGTATCTAACACGACTAACTATGATGTAAGGAAAATTGTCTAGGTAGAAGAAGATCTTTTCTTCTTTCAGGTGGCCTCTGCATTGTTTTAAGAATGGATCCAGAGGCCCCAGGCTCTGTACACAGATTAAGAAGCCACACATTTCCAACCTCTCCTAGAACTCAAATGAAAATGTTTCAGCACGGATTCCCTGAAAAGAAGGACTAGACACCTCATCTTGGTAGTTCATCTCTGCACACAGTATTTCTAGATCCTGGAAAAGCATTTCCAGCATCAGAGTTTGTTTGGGGATGGGATCTGAGGGTCACCTGGAAGATAGGAGTCCCCTGTGTTCCCCAGGGCGAAGTCCCCCTAGTCCTGCCAGTAGGCCAGCCCAAGTGGCCAACCCACACCCCCATGTTTAACATGGAACCTGCCTTTCTCTTTTCACAATGTCCCCTCCCCTACTGAGGTCCAGAATGTTCTCATTGAGCAATCTGTGCCTTTACTATAGGACTTGAGCCTTCAGTGACTGGTGACAAAAAACTCTGAGGACAGGCTTTGTGAGGGAGCCAGAGGGCAGGCGGGAGGCCCCCACGTGGCAAGTCTACTCTCCCATTTCACCTGCTTCCCCTCTCTCGGGTGACTATGCACTTTGGCCCTGCCCTCACCACAGCAGGCACAGCAGGTCTGTGTTTCCACCAAGACCACAAGTAATCAGAATAGCTTGCCTCTGGGTCAGTCTGCTGGTCGCTCTTCTTGCCCCTGAGACTCTAAGACCCGCCCACTGTAGCATAAAAAGGACACGGAGCTGCAGAGTTGGAAATGGCTAATCCACTGGGTGCAGTGGCTCACACCTGTAATCCCAGCACCTTGGGAGACTGAGATAGGAGGATGGCTTGAGTCTAGGAGTTCGAGACCAGCCTGGGTCTCAAATAGTGAGACCCTATCACTACAAAAAGCTTAAAAATTAGCCGAGCATGGTAGCTCACATCTGTAGTCCCAGCTACTCCGGAGCTTGAGGTGGGAGGATCACTGGAACCCAGGAAGTCTAGGCTGCAGTGAGCCATGATTGTACCACTGATTCCAGCCTGGGCGACAGAGCAAGACTGTCTCAAAAATAAATAAATACATGAATAGAAATGGCTGATCAGAAGCAGTGGCTCTATATGCTTGAGTGAGCCAGGTGGGACAGGGAGTGGGTGAGACAAGGCAGTGAGCAGCCCAGGAGCCCCGAGGGTGACCCAGGAGGAAGGAAGAGCAGGGGAGGTGGCACTAGAGCGCTTTTGCAGTTCCTGCCAGAGACACAGCTGCAAGGCTGGATTTCAAGAAGCACATTTACTCCTATGATTGCCTCCCACCAGCTGGTTGGTGATGCCACTCCCCTCTCAGTGTCTTTACCCAATAATCTGTAAAATGGGGATAATGATCCAGTCACACAGCCAACTTACCAAGCCACCAGGGGCCACACAGTACTTTAAAATCGCCATGGGCAAGGTTCAAAGTACCAGCCAGGATGTTTCTCTAGTGGTGAGAGCTTCGAAAGAGCAAGAAAGCTTTGGGAATGAAATGTGATGTTTCATATTTGACAGAGGGATGTTTTAGGTGACAGTGCAAAAGACAGGAGGGTTGGCAGGGAGAGCAGGGGCTTGGCTGGGGAAGACCAGGCGGAGCTGGACACCTGCCGAGCTGAGTCTGTCTCTCTGCATTTATTTTCTGATTAGCATTCTAATGGTAGCCCAGAGGGTCAGATTAATCAAAGTGGGAAGCATTTCTCTTTCAATTGCAATTACAACCATTATTTATGTTATTGAAATTAATCAATCACTATTGACTGCCTTTACTATTTTTATATCACTTTGAGGAATGGGACAAACAAATGTCCCACCCCTTCCCTGGTAGGCAGCCCCAAACCGAGAGGCACAAAAATTCTCCTCACCATGGAGTAGAAAAAGTAAGGAGGGTGGTGTGGTCGATATGAAATTTTTAACATGCAATTTATGTGTAAAGCAACATGCTATTTGCATTCTTAGAATTTCTTGGCAAAAAGCTGGCACTCCTTAATAGACCTGTGTCTCATACGCAAGTCACCCACATCAGTACCACATTTTGGGGTGCCTTAAAGGACACTTTTTGGTATGGCATAGCCATTCTGCTTATCAGGGGGTATTAGAAGTGGGGGCTAGACCACTGTTTTCAATCCGACCACATGGTTGTCTGTACATAAATTGAAAAAAGCATTCATGCTGTTCTCTTGCTAGTTTTAATGTACAGCATTTTTCCTTAGCACAACAGAAAATGGATGAGTTTAATACTATGATTAAAATCATATCCACATTTTGAGTAAGACAATGATTAAGTCTATGACAGGGAGTTCTGAATACTTTCCAACGTATAAGACTTCCTAAACATATACCTACTTCTAGCTTCTCCTTTCATCTTCATTACTCTGAGAGCTGAGCCAGGCAGTTGTTAGGAAGCTGCATGACATAGTAAAAAGAGCAAGGGTTAGCATCAAAAAGATCTGCCTTTGAAGGTTAGGTTCGCCGTTGTCCAGGCTGCAGGGAAGAGTGGCATTTGAGTCTACTTTGTAATTGGAGTTAGGGAGATAGAGAAGTAGGGTGACCGACCTTTCCCTATGCCTGGGGGCCTTCCTGGTTTTGGCACTGGAATTTCCCCATCCAGGCAATACCCTCAGGCCAGGGGAAGCCAGGGTTATTGGTTACCCTATAAGGGATAGTGGGTGATGCGGGTTGGATTCCAGAAAAGGCCCTGAGCAAACATGCAGGCCATGATCATCCCTGGCTTTTCAGGGAGGAGAGAGCTTGGGTGGAAGCCACAGGGTGACAGGAGGTGCTAGAGAGGTGGGGGACAGATCATGAAGGCCTCTGAAAGGAGGGCCGGGCCTGCACTAAAAATCTATCAAGAGGGTGGATCTCATATTGAGTTTTTATCACACACACACACCAAAACACAAAACAAAGAACAAAAAAACCAAGGGGCATGAGGCAGCTTTTGGAGGTGACGGCTCTGTTGATATGGTTTAGATGTTTGTACCTCTAAATCTCATGTTGAAATGCGACCCAGAGCCTGGAGCAGTGACTCACGCCTGTAATCCCAGCACTTTGGGAGGCCAAGGCCAGGTGGATCCACCTGAGGTCAGGAGTTCGAGACCAGCCTGGCCAATGTGGCGAAACCCTGTCTCTACTAAAAATAACAAAAATTAGCTGGGCATGGTGGTGTGTGCCTGTAATACCAGCTACTCGGGAGGCTGAGGCAAGAGAATTGCTTGAACCCAGAAGGCAGAGGTTGCAGTGAGCCAGAACCGCACCATTATAGTCCAGCCTGGGTGACAGATCCAGACTTCGTCTCAAAGGAAAGAAAGAAAGAAAGAAAGAAAGAAAGAAAGAAAGAAAGAAAGAAAGAAAGAAAGAAAGAAAGAAAGGAGGGAGGGAGGGAGGGAGGGAGGGAGGGAGGAAGGAAGGAAGGAAGGAAGGAAGGAAGGAAGGAAGAAGAAAGAAAGAAAGGCGACCCCTAATGTTGGAGGTGGGCCTGGTGAGGAGTGTTTGAGTCATGGGCATGGACCCCTCGTGAGTGGCTTCGTGCTGTCCTTGTGATAGTGAGTGAGTTCTCACTCTATGAGTTCACATGCAATTGGGTTGTTTAAAAGAGTGTGGCGCCTCCCCCCTCACTCTCTCTCACCCAAACTCTCGCCATGTGGCACACCTGCTCCCCCATTGCCTTCTGTCATGATTGGAAGCTTCCTGAGGCCTCACCAGAAGCAAATGCTGGCACTGTGCCTCTTGTACAGATGGCAGAACCATGAGCCAATTAAACCTCTTTTCTTTATACATTACTCAGTCTTGGGTATTTCTTTATAACAATGCAAGATCAGCCTAACATATCTGTTTATTACCTTGATTGTGGTGATGGGTTCATGGGTCCATATTCATCAAATTGTGTAACTAAATATGTGCAGGGTTTTTTTGGTATGTCTAAATGAAAGGAAGGAAGAGAGGAAAGAAGAAAAGAAAGAAAGAAAGAAAGAGAGAAAGAGAAAAGAATGAAAAGAAAAAGAAGAAAGAAAGAGAAAAGAAAGAATGAAAAGAAAAAGAAGAAAGAGAAAAGAAAGAAAGAAAAGAAAAAGAAGAAAGAAAGAAAGAAAAAAGAAAGAAAGAGAAAGAAAGAAAAAGAAAGAGAAAAGAAAGAAAGAAAGAAGAAAGAAAGAAAAAGAAAGAAAGAAAAGAAGGAAGAGAGAAAGAAAGAAATAAGGAGGGAGGAGAAAGGAAGGAAAGATTGATGTTCCTTCTCTCTGGGGACACCCTGCTCACAAGTGAGGCCCCACGGAGAGCAGAGCAAAGCCTGAGCACGACCAGACCAGCCCCATACTCCCTTGGCGTGGGCCAGTAGAGCCCAGTTGCTGTTTAAACTGACTTGACGGGCCTTTTGTTTGTTGCCTCCAAAGTACCCTAACAGAAAGAAATAATTTTTTTCGCCACTGAACATGTGGGAGCTTCATTTAAGGTGCTGCCCTCCACCCACCTTAACCATGGCCTAAGCCTGGGCTCCCTGTGTGTCCTCCATGCACGCCACATCCACACTGCCTGCTGCTCCCCTTTCCTCATCCCATCTCCCACCTTCAGTGGAAGTGCAGGACTGGCTCTTCTAGAAGAAACAGTGCAAGGGAAGGATGGGGGACACTCAGTGATCCCCTGGCTTTGGAGACTGAGGGAGAGGGATGAGCAGACCACAGGCCTCCTCCCTGACCACTGAGATGTGCTTTGCAGCCTCCTGTAGCGAGTCAGGTCTGGACCCCAGGCCCCTTCCTTCGGGCCTCCTGGGGCTGTCTCTGCAGGAAACCCAGACAGAGGGAAGGCAGAAGGAAGCAGAGTCTGGATTGGGACAGGTGAGAGAGTGATCCCCCTTCCAACTACCTCAACCTCCGACTCAGGTCAGGCGTCATCCAGGCATATTTTATAAAAGCTCAAAGGCAAACTCTTTCTCAAGTGTTGCATGGGGCCCCTTCAAGGTTTCAAAGCGTTCATTTGTATCTGCAAGGTTGGAAGCTCTAATCAGGAGGAAGACAGCCTCATTGGAGCATAGTGGGGTGTCTCATCTTGATGTACTGACTTTTCCCATAGCTCAGAAGAGTTCCTTCCACTCCCTGTAGTTTTCTCCAGAACTCTCTCACTAGCCCCAGGCCCCAGATCTTGCAGCTGATTAAAGTCTAGTTCCAGAGGCTATTGTGCCCAGCTCTGTGCAGCTGGGCTAAGCGTGTGGGGTGTTGGGGTGTTGACTTTTTCTGCCTCCAATAGGAGAGGTGACTAGACCACTCCAGAAAACCACAATCCCATGACCAGAAATCTTTGCAGATAAACACCAAGACTCAGGTTAGGGCTCACTTCACCTAGGAGCCTCTCCCTCAGCCCCAGACCAGATAAGGACTGACTAACCTGTGCACGCCACGGTCATATTTCTCCATATGTTTAAATCATGCGTTTAAGTGCCTGTTTACCCCTCTCCTGCCAAGTCATAATCCAGGAGGTTTCAAGGACCAATTGCAAACCTAGCATAGTGGCTGCAATTTCGTACATTCTCAATGTGTTGAGTTGAACTGAGGAATTCGTAGAAATCAATTACCGTGTTCAAGAACGTTAAGCCCGACTGTCATCTGCCCATTTGGTTCCCCAGCTTTCTTCCAATTAAGAAAACGAATGATCCACTGAAAATTGAATGAATGGTTAAGATCAATAATAGTCTTGTGAAGCAATTTATCCCTTATCCATCCATATACACCCAGACACCATGGGCATTTCAACGTCTTAGTCTCAGGCCGTTTGTTAACTTTACAGATAAAAAGATTTCTCAGCTCTCAAATCCTATTTGACTTTTGAAGCCCCTACTAGGATTCGAAGCAGAGCAAAATACATTTTCTGCTTATTCCTGGAGCGTGTTATGTTTTGCTGTTCAGCCAAGAGAAGTGCTTCCTTGGGATTGTTGATGATCTAAGGCTGACACCTGGAAGCATTTCTCAGCTTCCCCTTCAGAACAAAGGAGTGAGAACCAAAACCTCTGAGCTGGATAAACCCACTTCCCATCTCTGCATTAGCCCTGCTTTAAAACGCCACAGTTCACAGAACAGCATTGTCTAAAGTCTCTGAAATCTAGTGCATCTCCCATCACAATTGCAAGCAATTCTGCCCTGATTGCTGTAACCTAGATGACCATGCGTTTTCCTGTACAGGGAGAAACTAATGAGATGGAGAGTTTCCTCGGATGGGAACCTGCTGGCCCCCTGCCTAATGCACCATGCCAGGGACCTCTGGGAGCCCACCTCCCAGATTGCCTATGTGCCTGGTTGCAGCGGAACGTGCTGACGTGTCTATTGATTGCAATAGGATGTAAGTGGACTGTAAAATAGAACAGCAGGTGAAAGGAGAGGCTACCAAGAAGCGACTAAATGTTCCTCCCAGCACGCTAGATATTAGCCTTATCACTGGACTGGCCTCTTCTCGATCACAGGGCATTTATCTACCCAGAGTGTCCATTAGGAACACACAGCTATGGAACTGGGAGGGGAAAACCCCAGGCTGGTATGCAGCAGCTTTCTGTTCACGAAGTTTCAGGCTTGAAAAGCTGTGCCAGGGAGCAGAGCCTTATGCTTTATTATTGGTAATGGTGAGTCCAGCAGTAGCTGGTCAGCATTGCTGCCAGTGTTCTAAGGTGAGTGCAGGTTGGTGGGGAGTGCTGGGGACAGGCTCTTCACTGAACTTGTTCATTTAAGTTAAAAGGGGAGAGGATAAAATAGACAGGAAATAAGACACTGATGATTTGTTTCTCTGTGAGATCCAGATGCTGACCCAAGGAAAAGTAGAGGAACGAGAGCTTAGACAGAACACCATGAGGTCTCCAGAAAGGACTCTCAGCTTTCAGAAGTGAACACCCAGCTGGCCCTTCTATGCACCCTGTCGGCTTCCCTGACAGAGGCAGGCAGGATGCCAGCCTTGACAGTTCATCCCTGTGATAGATGACTCCATCACAGCCGCTTTCCTTCCCGCCTGATTGGGCATGCTTTCTCATCCAGTCTAGCTCTCAGCTGGAATCATCATGGGCTGGCCGCATTAAATAGAACAAACAGGAAAAAAGGAACATTCTGCTTTGCCCTGAATCACCAACTCTTTCCTAAGGAAGAGCCACCAACACCACTTTCTGCATTCTGTTTGCTAATGTCCCAGGAGACTCATGTGACTCGCAAGCCTGACACCTGTCTTTCCCACATTCCTCTCTACTGGGTTATGAGGCAAATGAAATGCTGGAGAGAGTAAGCGTTACAGAATCTGTGGCCGGGTTCTATCTGCAAGAACTGTCACTTTGACCTGGCAATAGAGTCCACTTGGTATGTGGGCTTAACTGACTTTCCCCAGATCACAGTGTCTCCTGGAGAGACAAGCCTTTGTCTCCGCTCTCAGCTCTGCATCTTTGGTCACTGCTCTGGATCCTGTCACCAGAACAAAGGGGGCTCAGCTTTGTCATTTGAGCAGGAGGAAGAATGCGATCTTCTGTGTAAGAAAGATACGAAACAGACCAACCCGGCAAGATGTAACCACCTGGGCTCTGCCACAAAAACAGAGGCACATTAGGGCTTGAGGGTTTGCGATTCCGTCAGCCCATCCTTTCCCAGGCTTTCTTCTGAACCAGCAGCAAAGCTCCTCCAAGATCTCTATGGAGACCAGCTGCAGCCACTTGTGTTTTTAGCATTCTCCCACCTCGACACCAAGCTCATTCAATCCAGCAGTTGGCAGAGGATCTAGAGAGTTCTGCTCTCCCCTAATTTTTCAGTCCTCATTGCATCAGCCTTCTTCCAAGTTGCAGAATACTACTTCCTGCTTTTGCGATGAGGAATGCTTTGGCTCGGATCTGGGGACTGCCTATGGCTATGCTGGCTAGTTCCCAGGGAAGAACATCTGAGCTCCTGAGTCAGCCTAGGCAGGGGACTTGCAAATCCTTGGTAAAGTCACCTCTACCCAAGCTCTGTCATGGCCAGAATTGTCTCTGCATTCTGTGATCTACCACAAATTACAGTGAAGAGAGGTTTTTCTGTGCATGATGCTTCTTAACTGGAAAATTAACTCCATCACAAAACAGTCTGGGGCTCTGTCAACACTGGCAGTACGCAAGTTGAAATGAGTATCTGTACTTCAACTGGTCCATAAATATTTTTTGAGCTTGTACTTTGCACAAGGTGCTGAGCTGAGTGCTTAGAGGATTGATTCTCTGAGTCCTGTCAAAGAACGTGTGTCCAGCCAGAGGGATGAGCCTCAGACACTGGGAAATGACACTGACAGGGCTCAATAGAACAGAACACGCAGGTTGCAGGATGGAGGTGGGAAAGGTGCCGAGTGAGGAGGGAAGGCCTTTTAGTGTGCCTCCTCTGTTCCCCTGCCTGGCAGCCACCTGCACCCTTGTTCCTGGCTGTGGGATGCTGTCCACGAGGCAGATTCCTTTCACAGGAGACAAAATCCTCTTGGCCTAATTTATCAGATGAACCTGCAGAAACAGGATAAATATTTATCTTATGAATTAGTGAATCTCTAAGCCTTCATTTGTACATCCAGCTGGGAGGATGCCCTCATGCCTCTGCCCACACCATCCTGGAACTGGCTCCATCAGCTAGGGAGAGCTAATGGTTAAATATGCATGACTTTAAGGCTGAGGCAGGCAGATCACTAGAATTCAGGAGTTTAAGACCAGCCTGACCAACATGGTAAAACCCTGTCTCTACTACAAAACACAAAAATTAGCTAGGTGTAGTGGTGCATGCCTGTAATCCTAGCTACTCGGGAGGCTGAGGCAGGAGAATCACTTGAACCTGCGAGGCAGAGGTTGCAGTGAGCCAAGATCATGCCATTGCACTCCAGCCTGAGCAAAAGTGAGGCTCTGTCTCAAAAAAAAAAAAAAAAAAAAAAAAGCATGATTTTTGTGAGCCAGTGTTAAGCAGCTGGTATCTTGACACTGGCCAGGAAGGGAGTATCACACCATGGAAATTCACAAACATTGCCCACTGGGGTCATCTTATTTTGTTTTATTTTTTGTGCACTGGTTTACCAGCACATCACTGGTTTAACACCACTTAGATTCTGAAAGTCTGTTTCCACCTGTCAATCTAGATAAGGATACGAGTTTCACAGCTTGGTGGGGAGGGTCCCGTGGATATACAGCCGTGGACATATGGGAAGGTCTCACTAAATGGGAGGCCTGTTAGTCTGTGTACAGAGGGAACTGCCCTTTCCCACAGTCTAAAGAGGATTGATTCGGACCACAAGGATTTTCAAAAACCTCATTCCCCCCCAAAGGGAAAATACTGCTATCCTAGTGGACCCATGCCATTTTTTAAGACTTGCCAAGCTTGAGAAGTCTTGCCCTGTTCAAAGAAACCACATGGATAATTCCCGTGACCAGCGCTGGCAGCCCTGGCTGTTCCCACCAGCAGAACCGAAGGGTCCAATGAGTCACTGCTGCTTTGAAGGCTCAGGAAGCTCAGCCGCTGCTGATAGTCTGACCTATCCACAGGGAAAACCTATAATGTGTCCTTTGATAAAAACGTGGGCTGGCCTCTGCTCAACTGACATCCTAATCAGATGCTATGTGTATGTGCCACTCCCTCCCATTGGTGTCAATGCAGCTGTCCCTGACACGTGAACCACCACAGTTCTTTCTGGTGCTGCTATTGACAAAAAAGTGAGCAATTTTAAGATTCTTACAGAGGGCCAGGTGCAGTGGCACATGCCTATAGTCCCAGCTACTTGGGAGGCTGAGGCAGGAGGATCACTGGAACCCAAGAGCCCTGGGCTATAGTGCACTATGCTGATTGGGTGTCCACACTAAATTTGGCATCAATATGGTGACCTCCCAGGAGCAAAGACCACCAGGTCACCTAAGGAGGAGTGAACCAGCCCAGGTCAGATGCGGAGCAGGTCAAAACTCCTGTGCTGATCAGTAGTGGGATTGCGCCTGTGAATAGCCACTGCACTCCAACCTGGGCAACATAGCAAGACCCCATCACTAAAAAAAGAAAGATTCTTAGAAGGGACATTCATGTTTCTTATTGAAGTAGTATGTCCTGCTCTGTTCTGATATATCAGGAAATCTTCTATTCCGTTTTTCACGTTAAAATTTCATGTATTTTTTTTTCTGATTACAAAAGCCACACAGCTCTGCATAGAAAATTGGGAAATTGGGCCAGGCACGGTGGCTCACACCTGTAATCCTAACACTTTAGGAAGCCTAGGCAGGCAGATCACTTGAGGTCAGGAGTTCGAGACCAGCCTTGCCAACATGGTGAAACCCCATCTATACTAAAAATACAAAATTAGCCGTGCATGGTGCATGCCTGTAATCCCAGCTACTCAAGAGGCTGAGACAGGAGAATCACTTGAACCAGGGAGGCAGAGGTTGTAGTGAGCCGAGATTGCTCCATTTCACTCTAGCCTGGGCAAAAAGAGTGAAACTCCATCTCAAAAAAAAAAAAAAAAAAAAAAAGAAGAAGAAGAAGAAGAAGACAGAAAGAAAAGAAAATTGGGAAATTGGCCTTCATTTTAGAATAGATGATATTTGTACTTGGAGTTTGCTCAAATGGAGCTATTTCAGTGGTGGAATAAGTAGGAAAGATAAGAGGCTGGTGCCAGTTAGCTACTACCATCCAGGGGGGCAAGAATGAGCTGGTAAATTTAGGGGTACTTTTTTTGAGGATGGGGTTACATACTGTTTTTTTTCTAGAGCCTTTGCTGACAAAAATCATGTCAGGCCATTTAAACCTCCTTTCTTCATCAGGGAATTCTTCAGCTGGGCTCAGCCTTCCTCAAACAGGCGCCCAGCCTCCAGGAAGTAATGAAAGCCTGATAATCCTGTGTACTCAGGAATTCATTTTCCTTCAGAGTCATCAGAAGCCTAGATTCATTAAATTAATCAGAGGCTGGAGGCTGTGATATGATACCTTCAAATGTGCAGGTTGGTTGGCTAAGGGCGCCAGGCTGCAAATATTTGCATCCTCAACGTCAAGATCATCATCTTGGAAAACCGGGTTGCGTCTTTTGAGGGCAAGAGCTGTAGCAGCAGGGAAAAAGCAAAGACCCCAGGACAAAACACCGCCTACTGGGTTTATCCAGAACATCCCATGAGTTTGAATTTTGTTTTATTTTTTCCTAGCTAACCCCTGTGGGGTGGAACTGAAGAATGTTGAAAGAATGAAGGAGTAAAGAGATGAATAGTGAAATGGCTGTGTTAGTCCATTCTCACATTGCTATAAAGAAATACCAAAGTCCAGGTAATTTATAAGAAAAGAGGTTGAATTGGCTCACATTCTGCAGGCTGTGCAGGAAGCATGGAGGCATCTGCTTCTGGGGAGGCCTCAGGGAGCTTCGACTCATGGTGGGAGGCAAAGTGGGAGCAGGTGGCTTACATGGCAGGAGCCAGGACCAAGAGAGAGAGGGGGGAGGTGCTACGCACTTTCAAATGACCAGATCTTGTGAGAATTCACTCACTATGACGAGCACAGTACCAAGAGGATAGCACTAAACCATTCATAAGAAACCTGCCCACAAGATCCAATCACCTCCACCCAGGCCCCACCTCCAACACTGGACATTATAACCCAACAGGAGATTTGGGTGGGGACGCAGATCCAACCACATCAATGCCTCTGTGCATTGAACCTCAGACCTAGATAGCAAGTTCGTGGGTGAATGTTGCTAGTGACAGCACAGCCCTGTGATGTCCCAGTCTCCCTTCCTGTGGCCCACCTAATGGGCCAAATCCCAGGTCAGGGCGGCTGCCTCTAGCCAACCACCCCAGCTGGTGTGTGATGTAGATCCAGCCCCCAGAACAAAACAGAGCTTCTCCTAAACTCCCCTTTCCCTTTCATTTCCTTGCATCTTTGTGCCATTTACTTGAGTCAGTCTGCTCCAAATACGCCCACTTCCTTCTGTCCTTATTGATGAGCATGGCCCCGATGACCTGAGAAGGAAGCCAAAGTCATCATCAGTGTTCCCCTGACAAACCCATAAAGGCTGAGGAGTAAGAAACAGCGTATTACCCTTATTTTCTACTGTGATTGAAAAGATGAGTCCACAAACTCGGTCACATTTAAGTAAACTTCAGGGGTGGTCACTGGCAGTGGTGAGTCAGGTGGCTTCCTAAATCCCACCTCTTTAGGTGAGATAAGAAGAGCCATTCTCGTGGAATGCTGGGGATGGCCCGATCTGTCGTCCAGCCTCATGGAGACGGTAACAGAACTTGAGGTATTTTGACAGAATTATCCTATTAAGCCAAGGGAAGTGAGTCTGTTACATCTGCAGTAATGTCGCACTACATGCCCAAATCTGACAGTCAAGGTCTGTTGAAAGATGGTCTAGTGAATTTAAGACAGAAAATCTGTTTGTACTTTTTGTTGTTGTTGGACTTTTAGTTGTTGGATTTTTAGTTTGAAAAATAATTCACAAAGTGATCATTATATAAAATAAAATAATTTCTGTGTACCTTTATCTCTGATCTATTTTATAACAGAGCCTATGTAATGACTTCTTACAATTTGCTTCAATATTTGACTCAGTTTTCATTTATTTTCATCATTGTTCATTATATTTTAGTGTTCTCCTGGCATCTATGATAGCCAGTGGGAAAACGGATTAAAAATGTATTTTAAAAATCCAACAAGATGCATGGTTTGAGGCTTATAGGGCTGACTCATGATAATATCATCACAATGCTTTATCCTTATATAACACCTTTTGAAAAGAGATTGAGAAAACCTTTAAAACCATAATTTAATTCTTCTTGTGGTATCTCTATAAATATTATAATCCCTGACTTATAAATGAGGAATCTAGCTTTAAGTATTAAATAATAAGCCACATCTTATTACAGACTCATGGTCAACTTTCTGATACCAAAAAGCTCAGAGTGCAAACTGTGCCATTGACACATACACACATACACACACACACACACACACACACGCACACACACCACAGCATTGGGAAGAAGAAATGGAAGTTTCTGCTTTTCTTGATTAAACAAAGGTCTGTTCTTCACCTATGTTCCCAAAGTTCACCTTATCCTCCTCTGTCCCTTGCCCCTTCCCCTCCCTCCTCTTCCCCCATTCCCTCCACCTGTAGAGCAAAGCTATTTCCCCCTTCCCCTCCACGGCTTCATAAACAGATCTTACCCCTGGACTCTAGATTATACACTGTCAATAATAAGATACTCGGAGTGCCAGCCACTAGTTAATCACTTGACAGGAACTGACTCATTTAAAATCACCAACCCATGGATATAGAAATGAAGACCAAGGTCTCAAGCCAGGGTTATGTGCTACTCCCACCTGGCCCCCACACCTCTTGAGTGAAACCTAAACATTTGTGAGACCAAACAGATGTTGAGCACCTGCCTGATACGAAGCTCTGTGCTGGGCACTGGGAACCTGGAATCCCCAAGGTGAAAGAGCTCAAGGAGCCACAACCTTGTATGTGGGGAGGGAAGTTTAGTTTACGTGAAATGTCAACAGACTACCACAAAATGTGGTAAATGATGTGCTAGATCCATGCACCTTGGTGTTATTGGAATACACAAGGAGCACGTAGTCCAGGCAGAATGGGGTGCAGGGAAGCTTCATAAAGGAACTGATGGATGGTGCACTGAATCTTCAGGCTGCAGAGAGAAGCCTAGGCTGGCATAGTGAACTGCAGGAGCGCAGCAGGCTCGAAGAGCCCGGCCTGTGGCTGAACCACAAGTGCTCCTCTTTCCAGGGCATGAAGGCGCATATGGGGGTGGCTGGAGATGAGGCCAACAGCTAGTCAGACAGCAGGTTATGAAGAGCCTCAGATCCCATCTTATGCTGATGTGGGTGATGGGCACCCATGAAGCTTTTTGTCTCTCGCTGGGGTCTGTTGGTTGGGGAGCAGGTGGGAGCTGGCAAGGCCACTTATGGAGTCTGGTTGAAGAGGCTCTGGGACTCCAGGGAGAATTGTCCAGAGCAACTGGATGGGTGATCCTGGGGCTGGAGCATGTTCTGGGGGAGGAGGGCATCCTCATCGTGGTATCAGGCTATGGAGAGGCTAAGCTCATGTAAGGAAAGGACAAACTGGGAGGAGGAGAGGACAGACGCCACTGAAAGGACACCTGCACTTAAGGGGGGGACACCTGGGCTTAAGAAAAGGAGACTTCCAGAGGGTCTGAGAAGGAGCAGTCATGCAGTTTTAAAAAGAAAATAAATTCAAGAAAATGGATTTGGTCAACAGTGTCAAGTACTGTAGATGGAGGAGGACAGAATGTAGTAGCTACAGGGAGCACTGGCCTTGGGGAGAACTCAGTCAGCTGCAGGGGAGGAACTGCAGGCAGGAGCGGGGCTGGGGGGAGAGGGAAGGGAGGGAGGAGGCGGGGAGGGTGAATATAGATAGCAGGGCACTGGCAAGGCCGCTAGGGCAGGAGAGAGATGGCCAACGACAGGAGTTGTCTTTGGGTTTTTTTTTTTCTAAGAAGGAAAAGATGTGTGTGTGCGTGCGTGTGCGTGTGTATGTGTGTGTTTGTGTATGTGTATGTGCGCGTGTGTGTGTGTGTTTGTGTGTGTGTGTGTGTGTGCATGTGTGTCTGTTTAGAGAAAGAGCCTGGGGAAAGGGAGAGGATGAAGATGCATTTGGGGGAGGGGGTGATTCGTCCCTGGGGTCGTGAGAGGGGTTGGGATCTCAGGCACAGATGGAAAACTTAGCCTTAGAGAGGGTACCAGGAAATGCAACTTCTTGGGAGTCTAGAGAAGATAACTAATCACACCCCTGTGTTTCTTCCCTCCACCTTTAGAACCTAAGAAAGAAGGAGCCAGAGATCTAGCAGCCTGATTTCTGATCAGAAGCTGCTAAGAGAGCTGGCTTCTCCTCTGCACCCAGGGCCTTTCCTCTCACTCTTCTCTCCACCCCAGCCCATACACCCTCTTGACTCCAGCACTCAATTTCCCACCAGGACTCAAGACACACCGCAGATCACAGCATCTTCTGCTAGAGGAAACCACTTGCTACGTGTGGCCAAGGAGGGCTATTCAGCTTCCTGGGGATGCCAAAGAGAGAGCGAGAAGAGGGCTGGGCCCTGTTGCCTTCCTCCTCCCACACTTACCCACTGGTGGAAGCGAGGGAGGAGACGGAGAGAGGGATAGAGAGGCTCTTCCCAGGTTCTGGACTTTTCCAGAAGAGTAAGGTTTCCATTTAATAGGCCTAGGCAGGAGTGAAGAATGGAGAGACTATTTCCCCCAATGCTTTCACAAACATGGGAGGTAGACAAACCAGAAATTGAGGGGTTCCTGGCTATTTGTGCCATTGGTAGTGGGAACATCCTCTGGGAGTAAGTGACAAGCACCAAAACAATAATAACAAGACTGCTCAAGGACTCACCCTTCAGTGAGACAGGAGGAGTAAGTTCCAGGTCTATTGTACAACATGACGACCGCAGTTAACAACATGTATCATAAACTTGAAAATCGCCGACAGTAGATTGTTAAATGTTCTCACTACACACACACAAAAGATGTATGTGAGATGATGCTGATGTTAATTAGGTTGCTTTAGCCATTCCACAGTATGTGCATATTTCAAAATGACATGCCATACACCATACATATATGCGATTTTTGTCAACTAAAAAATTAATAACAAATAACAAAACAGCAACAAGACCATTGATGAGCTCCTCACATACAGGATTCTCTCTCATCCTTGCAGCATCCTCCACCTGGTGGTTGTCCTTGCCTTTGACAGGTGGGACAACTGAGGCTCAGAGGTGCTGTGACCTGGTTGGGGTGTGTCTGGCCCCAGGCCCGTGGCTGATGAGCCTGTAGGGAGGTGGTGAGGGAGTCATCACAGGGTGGCTGAGCGGCGTTGAGTGCTCAGCAGAAGCTGGAAACTCCATGCTTGTAACAGTCCCAATCTGTCCACTGTGTGTGTTCAGCAGCCCAGGTTCAGCAGTGGAGGCAGCAGGAAGTTGGACTGACCTAGGATTGCGATTTTGCTAAGCAAGGCAGGGACACTGAGGGTATTGATCAGAGAGAGATTGAAGAATCAGAGATAGGGGGAGGAGATCCTTAGAGCAGCAGGCCTCCATCCTGGCTGCGCATCAGAGCTCCCGGGGAGCTCTGAAAAACTCTAGGCGTGCCCAACTCCAGCGATTCTGATTTAATTAGACTAGGGTGGAGTTGGGACCTTGCTGGCTTCTAAAGCCCTCCAGGTGATTGGAGTAAGCAGTCCGGGCTGAGCTTCAGCTCAAAGCAGCACTTCTTAAGGGTGGTCCTGCAGTAGCAGCAGCAGCAGCACTGCATATTTCTTGGAAATGCAAATTCATGAGTCCCATCCCAGACCTCTGGGAGATTCTGATGTACCCTAGAGTTGGAGAACCACCAGCTGACAAGATCTGAGAGGGAGCAGTGGCATTTGGGATGCTCAGAGCTGGAGTCGCCTGAGTGTGAGGAAGGACCAGGATGGGTTGGGTGGCTGACGTGGAGTGCAGATCCAGGCCAATGGAGATCAGGGCTTGGGGAGCTGGAGAGCTAGCTTGTCATCATTTCAGGTGATGTGGGACTTGTGATAGGCAGAGTGTGGGGTGAGGATCTCAGGGGCACAAGTCTTCCATAGATGTTCGGGAGGGGGAGTTGGCAAGGGACAGTGACCATCGAGGGCAAATGCTGTGCGCAGAGGTTTCTGAATAGGGTCAAGGTAACTCCTCAGGTACAGGTCCGGAGAGTAGGAGAATGCGGACCCTGCTGTCCTGGGATTGCAGGGTAAAGGAGGTCCTCGCAGAGTGCAGTTCCAGGTATAGCCAGCAGGTGGAGGGGCGCAGGGAGTGCTCTAGGAGGAGGCGGAGGATGCAGAGATGGTGCAGCAAAGCAAAGCTTCCAGGGGCAGGTGGAAGGTCTTCAAAGAGGAGAGCACAGAATGGGAAGGCCGGGAGGGAGCATGATCAGGTGCCAGGGCCACACCCCTGCTGCACTCTTGCTGTGAGGCCTTGGGAGAGTTGTTTAGCCTCTCTGAGCCCCAGTTTCTTCTTCCTCAAGTGGGAGTGATGATAATAGGATCTTGGCTGTGGGTGTGAGGCACGATGGGGCTCGTTGGTCTCCTAGGTCAAGTCGCGTCTGGGGCTGTGCAGCCTGGGTCTGGCTGCTGCTGGACTCTGGAGCCCTTGCCGGTGCCAATCTCGGTTGCTCCTCGTCTGTTTTCCAGGCCTCCCTTCATCCTGGCTTGCTGTCTATGGTGCAGAATCCTCACCATTTTACTTCTTTCCCGTGTGATGCTGGGCAAAACAGACAATCACTGTGACACTCAGTATTTTCATCTGTAACGGGGTAATCTCACCTCGCAGGATGGTGGTGAGATGAATTGAAGTGGCATAAATGCAGACACCTGGCACATTACAGAGCCCGACTCCTGGCTTCCTTTCTCTCTCCTTTGCACCACATGCAGGGCTGGTAGGGGTCCAGCGCTTCATTTAGAAGTTACCTTGCCCTGTCTCTAATGACCCCAGCCGCTATTACAAATCCTCATCCTATGTATCTTTCAGAGGCTCTAAGGTGCTATAGGACAGTTTTTGAAATAATTCCTCCAGGTGCTAAGTGTGTGTGAGGAGGGGAGGGCAACAGGTGTGTCTCTTACTCCAGCGCCTTCTCTCATGTGAGCTCATTAATCCAGTGGTTTTCCACCCTGTCTGCACACTATAATCAAATGGGGGAGCTTTCAGCATGTCACTGTCCATCTCCAGCCCAGGCCATAAATCTATTCATCAGATTACTAATCTTGCTTTTTTATTACTACTATTTGCGAGTCTGATGTGCTCCCAGCTTCCTGCAGAGGAACGTGGTACCCGGCAGAGTGGTGGGGAAGGTAGGTCGGGGCCTTGCAGAACTTCTCATGTCTCACTACTTGGGGAGGTGACCCCCCTACTCCCACCCCAGTCCCGAAGCTCCCTCGGAGCATGCTTCATGCTCTGCTAACTCTGTCGCCCCCCAACCTACCCCCAGGACCAAGTGCACGCGTGTGAGACCTCACTGCTGCCACATTGGAGGAAGGTATCTTTGCCAAATGTGTACACAAAGAGGACTGCTTATATTACCGAAGCACTGCACTAAGTTTGTTCCGGAAAACACTGTTTTCCATGAGTGAAAACAGAGAGCTACCTGAGCCCCCATCAATTACCTTTGCCCTTGAGGTCTTGAATTAAGTGCTTTTCAATTGAATCAGGCATAAGGAACAGTGTGCTTCTTGCCTGTTAATAGCAGAAACCAACCCATTTTGAAAATTGCATTGGGAAATGTCTTTTTGGGGATTTATAGGACAAAAATTGTTCCACGATTTTAAGCACAGCTTATTTTCCCCCTATTTACACAAAGTTTGTAAGGAAAAGAATGGTGATGTTTGGAACAACTGTGTAAATATGTTTACGGATGTACTTTTCTATAGTGTTAGTATCCGTTTAACACACTAAAAGTCACCTAGTAACAAATTAAGGAACCATGAAAGAATCAGAGAAGCAGCACGCCTGCCTCCAGATCATAACCAGGAGGCCTGGTGAAGCTTGGCCGCCAGTTGCAGATACCCTCATAGAAAACGTCTCTGGAACTTCACAAGCTTTGCTGTGGCTACAGAGCCATCTTGTGGTTCTGCGCAGTATCAGCTACAAGGAATAGGACCGCACCAGGCCTTTCTCATCAGCACCTAAAATGCGGCTTGGGACAAGTCCTTGTTTGTAATCAATAAAATCCATTCCTTCCTGCTGCACCGTGTCAGCATTTGCACTGCTCTCCTGAGTCGGGGGAGTGAATAAGACAGAAAGAACAGGTAAAGAGGAGGGCAGGCTTGAGAACTGACAAGAACTTGAGCTCTGGGAAATCTCTGTATCTTAAGGAATAATATGTTCATCTATCCGTGGTCCTACACAACCAATTTACTGGCTAGGCCAGGAGAAAGAGCTGTCTAGCCTTTTCCATGTGACAAGGAAACGGTAACAATAGATATGAGACCTTTCAGAATTTTCAACAATTCTCAAGGCTTGAAGCCTGGCTACCTTCGGGAAAAGACATTTCTGTAGGATGTGTCAGATCTCTCCGTGTTTTAATGTTTCTGTCAAACAGTGTAGGTCAATGTCAGTGTTCTAGGATGCAATATTTATAGGGCTCCCTTTTGCCTGGCCTTATCTTGCTTTCAGGGAGACGTGCACAACCCTGTCTGCAAACACGCTCTGTGGCCTTTTGATTTGATGTGTTCCAGTTTGAATGATAGCTGGGTTTGTTAATTATGACTGCTACGTATCCTGGAGAAAACCTAGTAATCTTTATCAAATAATTTAAAATGAATAGTATAGTAACGTCTTGAAACATTTGGAATAAGCTTGAGACTTCTAGCAGAGAATCTGAAGAATAACTTGAGATCTACAATAACTCTACAGTTATCCACAGATAGATACTATGATGACTGGATTTTTTTGACTAATTTTTAAAAATTCAATATTGATACAGGTGCTTGGAAACAAAAGTAGCTAAATATGTTAGAAGGCACTGGAACCTTGGGATATGTTTCATGAGGTTGTATATTAGTAACCAGATTGCAGTGACATAAATCTATTGATGCTATAGGAGTTTTTCTTACAAATATTAATTAAACTTTCCATGAAAAAGCAATACATGTACATTATATAAATTTGAAACCATATAAATTTCAAGAGAAGATAAATGATGCATAATCTTATTACTGTTAATATTTCATATATTGCTTTCAGTTTTCTTTTTTCTTTTTATGTAGTGTTTAAAATATAGCTTGTGATAATAGACACATTATTTCATTTTTCCTCTAACACTGTGTCTCTGTGTTAGCAAAATTTTTTTTTTTTTTTGAGACCGAGTCTTGCTCTGTCGCCTAGGCCGGACTGCAGTGGCGCTATCTTGGCTCACTGCAAGCTCTGCCTCCCAGGTTCATGCCATTCTCCTGCCTCAGCCTCCCGAGTAGCTGGGACTACAGGCACCCACTACCGCGCCCAGCTAATTTTTTTTGTATTTTTAGTAGAGACGGGGTTTCACTGTGTTAGCCAGGATGGTCTCAATCTCCTGACCTCATGATCCGCCCGCCTCAGCCTCCCAAAGTGCTGGGATTACAGGCATGAGCCACCGCGCTAGGCCAGCAAATATTTTATAAATATCATATTAATAACAGCACAACAGTTCTAATATAGACAAAAAGTTATGCACAGACATACATTTACCTTATTATTAAAAATACTCCCCAAAGCCTGGGCAACATAGTAAAACCTCATCGCTACAAAAAAAAAAATCTTTTTTTAATTGGTTGGGCATGGTAGTGTGCACCTGTAATCCTATCTACTCAGGAGGTTGAGGCAGGCGGATCCCTTGAGCTGAGGAGTTCGAGGCTGCAGTGAGCTATGATTGCGGCACAGCACTCCAGCCCGGGCAACAGAGCAAGACTTCTCCTAACAACAACAAAAAACCTCCCAAAAGAGAAGCAAATATGTAAGCTAGGATTGCTTGTTAGTCCTTGCTATTATACATAACACTGCATTGCAAGTCTTTGTGCAAAAATTTATCTAGTTTTTTTTTTTTTTTTTGAGACAGAGTCTCACTCTGTCACCCAGGCTGGAGGGTAGTGGCGTGATCTCGGCTCACTGCAACCTCCGCCTCCCGGATTCAAGCAATTCTCCTGCCTCAGCCTCCTGAGTAGCTGGGATTACAGGCCTGTGCCACCATGCCTGGCTCATGTTTGTATTTTTAGTAGAGATGGGGTTTCACCATGTTGGCCAGGCTGGTCTCGAACTCCTGACCTCAGGTGATCCACCCACCTTGACCTCCCAAAGTGCTGGGATTACAGATGTGAACCACTGCACCTAGCCAAGATTTAGAATTATTACTTTAGGATGCAGTCCCAGAAGTAAAATGATTGCATCGAAGGGTATCCATGTATTCACAGGCCTCTATCACCATCCTGCTTTCCACAGGAGGTACCCACTAGCACTTCCACAAACAATATCCGAGAATACTTACCTTACCCATATCTGTTGCATGAGACGCATGATGTTAAGAAAGGATTCAGAATTAACCCCACTCGCCATGGACCAGATCATCATCACCCTGTCTTCAGTGAATGAACCCTCTGCCAGGGTATGGTGGTGGAGCAGGTGTCCTGAGCTTGAACACAACACCTTTCATGAGAAGTACTTATGGCCCCCAAAACAAATAAGCATGTGGACATCGTTTCTGGCTTTCTGTTTGTACTCTGTCCCGCTTCTTGGGTCAATCAGGCACCGCCCAAGCTTCCCAAGCTTGTGCATAGCTCTCCTTTTCTGTCATTCAGGCCCTGCCGGGGGGTTAACACAGCAGTCCTTGCTGTGTTGTTCTCGTGCCTGCTGGAATGACTTTTTTCTTTCCTCCAGGTGTCCAACGTCCTCCTATTCTTCTGCTCGTGGTTTGTAAGACACTGTGTCACCTCAGATTATAAGGTTCCCACACATATTCCCCTTTTACCCACTCCAGGGCCTAATTCTTTTCTTTTCTTTTCTTTTTGTGACAGAGTCTCATTCTCACCCAGGCTGAAGTGCAGTGGCACAATCATGGCTCATTCGAGGTCACTATCCTTGACCTCCCAGGCTCAGGTGATCCTTCCACCTCAGCCTCCCAAGTAGCTGGGACTATAGGCATGCACTACCACACCCAGCTATTAGTAATTTTTGTATTTTTTGTAGAGATGGGGTTTCACCATGTTGGCAAGGCTGGTCTCAAACTCCTGACCTCAAGAGATCTGCCCGTCTTGGCCTCCCAAATTACTGGGATTACAGGCATGAGCCATCGCACCCGGCCCTGATTCATTTCTTTGGTTTAAAGTGTAAATGGTGTTTCTTGTCACCTTTCAAAATGTGAGTGCTCTTGGGAAAGGAAATCCATTAAACTGTTTCAGACCATAATTATCTTAATATGAGGTAATCTATCAGGCCTGTCCGTTCTCCCCCTTTTTCCTCCTCTCCCCCATTACCTCCTTTTTCTTTCTTCCTTTCCTCCCTTTCATGCAGTTTTGCGTATATAAGTGTTTATAAAAGTCAAATAGTTTTATAAGGCTTATAACAAAAAAAGGCATCTCTCTCTCTCCACCCTTCCTCACTCCCAGTTCTGACTTCTTAGAAAGCAACCACTCTTTTAACTTTTCCTTATGGTTTTTGACTCCATATTTCTAAATAAATGGGAATACTGTGATTTTTTGACTTTTAAAAAAAATTTTAGATAGTGCTTGTTGGTTTCTGTTATAGAATATGAACATATAGTTCTTTTTTTTTTTACCCCAACCCACATAAACACACACCAACTTCAAGGTTTACGTTATTATAATTAAATATTATTCACAGCTGAGCCACATATGGTACAGTAATTAAATGTCCCTTCTATAAATTTTCGTTTTTGTTTTCTTTGATTATTAATTTATCCTCAATTCTCTACCACTTGTAGTATCTCCTTACAGTCTGTTCAAATGCCTCAGAGCATCTGATCAATTTCATCTTCTTTCTTAAGACCTCCTTCTTTGCGTCCAGCCCATTATAACCTTGGCTGCTTTCCTGACGTCCCTATACCTCTCTTCCTGGGTAAATCCCACGTCTTCCTCTTCTTGACTCACTCGCTTATTTCGGAGGAGGACATCTTCCAGTAGCTTCCTTAGAAGAGTAAGCGGAGAATGAAATCTGAGAACTTGTAGGTCTAAAATCTTTTTACCCTACTCTTATTCATGATTTGGTAACTTTGCTAGCTGTCTCAGTCCAGTCACACTGTTATAACAAAATACCATAGACTGGGCACCTTATAAACCATAGAAATTTACATTAGTTCTCGTCCACCTAGGGTATGGGGAGCCATGTCCGAAATCAGGAAGGCCCTTGACAGCCAAGCAGCAGCCTGAACACTCAACTTCATGGAAGATAAAGGCTGCCAGGAAGGAAGAGAAGGGGAGAGATTGTCAAAGAAAAATTGTTACTTCAATGTGGGCATTAGGCGAGCCAGGGCCTCTGTAAAACTAATGCACTAAATCACAGATGGTCCAGCTACCAGGTCAGGCCTCCCATATGAAGTGCAGCAAGACACAGTCCAAGTCCTGTTTAAAGTTGCAGGATGACAGAGTAACAGAGCTGGAACATAGTAGCCACAGTGATCATCCATCCAACTCTTTCATTCGAGGCTTAGGGCTTCAGGGCTATGTCTTGGTTCACAGAACACAGTGCTGACTGCAACCGGTGCCACCATAGAGGGACAACACCCACTGCCCATGTGCTTTGCTGTCTGGCTCCACAGAACTTGATGCACAGCTTTGTGCACACGGCACTCCCTCAGCAGTAACTGTTTCTCATCAGCTCCTCACAGTCTGCCTTCCAGCCACCCGGGGGCCCCTGGGCTCTGCAAATTCACCATCAGCTGTGCTTCTTTGAGCTTCTGACGTGCTGTTTTCTTAGGTCCTCTTGGGTTTCGAGTTATATTTTAGGATGGTCACTTTTTTTTTTTGCTTTTTGGACTGGAACAAGAAAAGACTGAAAAGAGGCTGCTGTAGAGGTCCAAGCCCTCCATCATAGTGGCGTGGACCAGGTAGAGATGGTGGCCGTAGCAAGAAGTGGGCAAATTTGAGGTTTATTTTAGAAGGAGAACTGATAGGACTTGGTGATGGACTAATGATGAAAGTGGGGAAGTCAGCTGTAACTCCTCATTTCCGGCTTAAGGAAGTGGAAAGTCATGGCGCCACTCACTGTCAGAGGCAAAGCTGGGCCATGAAGAGGTGGTTTGGGGGGATATAAAGAGATTTTTAAGACGTGCAAAATTAATTGCAGTGTTTCAGACAGATACAACAGGAGGTTGTCTGAAAATGCCAAATGAACATAACCCTGAACCCTGGAGGTCTCAGGATACTCCTCTGGGAAATCAAAAGGCTGAATAAAATCATCTCAATGTACCCCTCCCACACCCCAACAACCTTCATTCCAACACCTGGTCTAGGCTGGTCTCTCTCCAGAAGTTGGGTATGTCGACTCATATCTCAGAGGAGAGATCTAGGCTGAAATGCATGGACTTGAGACAGCAGCATGAAGATGAAACTCAAATTCAGGGGAACTTATGCAGTCATATGGGAAGAAAGTATGGAAAGAAAAGAGAAGATGACTCTGGACTGCCTGAGCCTTCAGGAGTCCCAGCTTTCAGAGGTCAGGTAGATGAGAAAGACTCTAATAGTACCTGTTATTTTAGCACTTCTGGGGGAAGGTGGGCAAAGCAGTAGAAAACCTGTTTAAACTTAAATGACTCAAGTTTTCCCTCGACTTCTGGAGTGTGTCTGGTAGGGACGAAGACTACAACTATTACCTAAAACCCAGCCTCTGGCAACCAGGAAATGCCTCCCTCTGTGAGGACCATGACCCAGTTAAATCAAAAGCTACTCGAAACCCCAAGAAAAGGTTTTCTAAAGAAAGACCTTGTCTGTTAAAACCATTGGAAACTGAAGATGTGATTTCACAGTTTGACAGTTGATTCTGTGGTGGAATGTGTTTGTGACACATAGGGAAACAGTTAATGATAGAAAACATCATCACTTCTGAAGGAGGGCATTAGAGAAGGTTACTTGTGGCTCAATAATTCTTCAGGGGGCCAGATGTGGTGGCTCACACCTGTAATTCCAGCATACTGGGAGGCCGAGATGAAAGGATCACTTGAGGCCAGGAGTTTGAGACCAGCCTGGGCAACATAGTGAGAACCCTGTCTTTACAAAAAAAAAAATTAAAATTAGCTGGGCAGGGTGGCATGCACCTGTAGTTCCAGCTGCTCATGAGGGTGAGGCAGGAGGATCACTTGAGCCCAGGAGCTGGAGTCTGCAATGAGCCATGATCACACCACTGCACTCCAACAGCAGAGCAAAACCCTGTCTCTAAATAAATAAATAGTAGTAATAATAAAAATACTAATAATTCTTCAGGGAATACCAAACATAAGTTCAGGGCAAAGTTTTCCCACGTTCAGAGAAAAGTGCACAGTGAGAATAAAAGCATGAAACTCAAATGGTGAGTCCAGGCCCAAATGGAGTTGTTCATACAGTAAGCAAGTTGCTGTCATTTTTTAATACAAAATTGGGCAGCTTCCCCTGCCTCTTTCTTTTTCTCATCAAGATAAGTAAGTTTTCTGCCCCATTGGATATCAGGCTAATTTCCAGCTTCTTTGTATATTAGAAGTAAATTTAGAAATGACAATAGGATTAAAAAGAAGACATGGCACTTACTCACACACTTTCATCTTAAATAATTTAATTTTTAAAACTTCTACCTAAATGAAAATGAACAAGATCATTTTAATTTTCAAATTACTTGTTTCTAAAAAACACAACCCAGTAGCTTCCAGCAGAGGAAAGTCCTCTTACTGTGAGTCTCAACTAATCATTTGTGACTGTGAAAAATTAAGCTTTAAAATTGAGATTTTTTTAAAGTGCAGCTGTAATTATTTATTCAAAAACAACCTTACTATATTATGTCCAGCAGAATAATATATAGTTTCCCACTTGAGAATGAGGGTTATCAGGTCTTCCAACAATCTATCAGAAACCAGTAGAAATGAGTGTATTTTCATGCAAATAACTGAGATATTCTTTTTAAAGAATTAATATCCAACTTCTGTTGCATAAAATTGTCTAGCATTATTTTAGTTTCTTGCAAACTAGAAAACTACAAGTTATACAAAAATTACTAATACAATGGAAAATACTTTTGATAGCTTTATTGATTAGGGGAAGGGATATACTTCTTGCTCTTTATAAAATAGAATGGAAACGATACAGAAAAGTACAAAAGGAAATAAAGATCATCTGCAATCATATCACCTAGAGATGGCTATGGTAAACATTTTGTGTATATTCACAATCTTTTTCTCTGTGGCTACTTGTGCCCTCCACAGCACATACACAGCCCACCCCATACACACAACGTTGAGATCGTATTTTTAGTACTTGCCTGGTGATCTTTTCCCCTTAATCATGAACAAGCTCTTTTGTGGTTTCATAGTCTGCTTACAAGTATTAACATCTACATAGTATTCCATTGCATAGCCACACCAGCATTTACTTAACATTCCCAGATTACTGAGCATTGAGTGTGTTTTTTTTTTTTCCAGTTACAATGATGGTGCAGTGAATAGTCTGTACATAAGAAGCCTTGTTTACATCTCTGATAACTTCCTTAAAATAAATTTCTATAAGTAGAATGGGTGTGTCTAAGTACGTTTCACACATTCAAGTTTTTTTTAATTAATAGACTATTTTCTAGAACAATTTTAGGTTCAACCCCAGTGTGGTGCATTTGTTACAATTGATGACCTATATGGATACAACATCATCACCCCAAGTTCATACTTTACATTAGGGTTTGCTCTTGGTATTGTACTTTCTGTGGATTTGGACAAATGTATAAAGAAATATATTTTCCAGTATAGAATTACATAGAGTAGTTTCACTGTCCCCAAAATCCTTGGTTACCCACATTTTAAAGGCAAGTTAAATATTACCTAAGAGTGGACCAATTCATACTCTACCAGTGTGTATGAAAGTTTCTGTACCCAGAATTCTTGTAACACTAAGAATTTGATGATTTGGATCTGTGTCCCCACCCAAATCTTATGTTGAAATGTAGTCCCCAATGCTGGAGATGGGGCCTGGTGGGAGGTGACTGGATCATGGGGGCGGTTTCTTGTGAAGGGTTTGGCACCACTCCCCTTAGTGTTGTAGTGAGTTCTCTTGAGATCTGGTTGTTTAAAAGTTTGTGATACCTCCCTGTCCTCTCTCTTGCTCCTGCTCTGGCCATGTAAGATGTGCCTGCTTCCCTTTCGCCATCTGCCATGATTGTAAGTTTCCTGAGGCCTCCCCAGAAGCAGAAGTCACGGTTTTCTGTGCAGCCTGCAGAACCATGAGCCAATTAAACCTCTTTTCTTTATAAATTACCCAGTCTCGGGTATTTCTTTATAGCAGTGCAAGAAAGGACTAATACAGAATTATAAGAAAAAAATCTTTACCCATTTGATAGCTAAATGATGACATCTCATTTTGATCTTTTAGTGAGCTGTTGGTTGTTTGAATTCTATAAAATGTTCATACCCTCTGCCTGTTTTAAAGTTGAGTTTTATTTTTTCTTATTGGTTTATTAGAGATATTTATATTATTCATTTTCATGTATATTGCAATGATATTTTCCTTGTTCAGAGACTGTCTTTTATGTTCTGTATTTAATGGTTGTATTTTATTGATTTTTTAACATATAGATGTTTTATTTCTTACATAGTTATATCTATGGAAAATTAGTTGGTCCTGATTATTTGAAACTAGAATTTATAAATGCTGATTTTAAAAAGAAAATACAAATCACCAATACAAATAAAAAGCACATACCATCACAACTAGGAAATCCAACATAAAACAATAATATACCATTTTAAACCTATTATATTAGCAAAGATTAAAAGCCTTGATAATCTGACTTGTTCATGAAAGCATATGAAAATAAACACTTTTATACTCTGCTGGTGGATGTGCAAATTCAGCAACTTCTTTGGAGGGCCATTTGTCAATACCCATTTCTATTTAGAATACAGAGACCCTTTGACCCAGCAATTCCTCTTCTAGTCATTTAGCTTATTTAGTCATTTATTCTGGTAGAAGTGTGTAAAGATATATGTACAGGAGGTTTATGATAGCATTACTTGTAATAGAAGAAAGGTAAAAACCAACCTGTATTATTTATTTATGCAACAGACATTGATGTAGTGCCTACTATGTACTAAGCATCATTCTAAGCATTTTACAAATATAAACTGATTAAATCTTCCTAGAAGTCCTGTACAGTTAAAATACACAAGTTTCAGAAACTGTGATTCCAACTAGCTTAAGAAAACAGAAAAGTTAGTCTCTCATATAACTCTAAGTCCAAAGGTGAGAAGCCCAGATGTGGTGTGAGAAACAACTCAAAGCTGCCCCCCAGGAGCTAGGTCTTTCCTGGCTCAGCTCTGCCATTTCTTGGATCAGCACCTCTTCTCGCAGTTGCAAGATGGCGGCACGTTTCCTGGTGCCTTTCTAGAGAGGAGACAAAGAAGACAGAAGGCAGAGCATAGCTCCTCTCCCCTAGCTGTGCATGTGCTCTAAGCCCTAACCTTCAGTCTAATTGATCAGTTTAGGTTAGGTATATATTCCCAGACCAACAACTATCACCTGGGTAAAGCCAGGTTCTGCAGGGCTTGGGTTAATCAGTCTTCTCTTCTGGAGCTGCAGGAAGGGATAAATAATTGAACAAACTTAAAATGGAAGGAGGGAACAGATGATGTTAGGAGGGCAACAAATAGTGCCCATCACACAACCTCAATGTCCATAAGGAGTTGATGGAATATATTCATGGTGTATCCATTAAATAGAAACTTGTATACCACCGAAAAGAACAAGATAATCTATATATGGTGACATGGAAAAATCTCAGCTGTATTGTCTTAGTCCATTTGTGCTGCTATAAAGAAACACCTGGGGCTGGGTAACTTATAAAGAAAAGAGGTTTATTTGGTTCACGATTCTGCAGGCTGTACTGGAAGCATGGCACCAGCATCTGCTTCCGGTGAGGACCTCAGGAAGCTTTCAATCATGGTGAGAGGGAGGGGAACAGGCATCACATGGTGAGAGAGGGAGGAAAGAAGAGAGAGAGGGGAGGGGTGCCACATTCCTTTAAACACCCAGGTCCTGCATAAACTAACAGAGTGAGAACTAACTCATTACCATGGGGATGGCACCAAGCCATTCATGAGGGATCCACCCCTGTGACCCAGACACCTCCCACTAGGCCCCACCTCCAACATTGGGGATCAGATTTTAACATGAGATTTGGAGGGGACAAATATCCAAACTATATCATATACTAATTTTTTTTTTGAGACAGAGTCGCTCTCTGTCACCCAGGTTGAAGTGCAGTGGCACGATCTCAGCTCACTGCAACCTCCACCTCGTGGGTTCAAGAAATTCTCCTGCCTCAACCTCCCAAGTAGCTGTGACCACAGGTGTGTGACACCACACCTGGCTATTTTTTGTATTTTTAGTGAAGATAGGGGTCTCATCAAGTTGCCCAGGCTGGTCTCAAACTCCTGATCTCAAGTGATCTGCCCGCCTCAGTCTCCCAAAGTGCTGGGATTACAGGTGTGAGCCACCATGCTCAGCCAATTTTTTTTTTAAGTAAAAGAATATTGGGTATCATCCACTGTTAATTGGTAGAAATAGAGAAAAAAATCAATTATGTTTGGATACACATAGGAAATTACTGAAAGTACTTCTAAGGAGTGAAATTAAAATGGAAAAGAAGTAGGGAAATTATGATGAGTAAATTTTGGTTTAAGAAAGCATTTTGGATTTCAAACAAAGATTTCTTGGAATGTGTGGTAGGCAGAATAATGATCTTCTAAGATATCCATGTCCTAATCCCCAGAACCTGTGAATATGTTACTTTATGTGGCAAAAGAAACATGATTGATTTTGGTGGAGCCAAGATGGCCAAATAGGAACAGCCCCGGTCTCCAGCTCCCAGCCCGAGCGACACAGAAGACTGGTGATTTCTGCATTTCTGCTTGAGGTACCGGTTTCATCTCACTAGGGAGTGCCAAACAGTGGGTGCAGGACAGTCGGTGAAGCGCGCCGTGCGCGAGCCGAAGCAGGGCGAGGCACTGCCTCACTCGGGAAGCGCAAGGGGTCAGGGAGTTCCCTTTCCTAGTCAAAGAAAGGAGTAACAGACGGCACCTGGATAATCGGGTCAGTCCCACCCTCATACTGCGCTTTCCCAACGGGCCTGGAAAACGGCACACTAGGAGATTGTGTCCCGCATCTGGCTCGGAGGGTCCTATGCCCACGGAGTCTCGCTGATTGCTAGCACAGCAGTCTGAGATCAAGCTGCAAGGCGGCAGCGAGGCTGGGGGAGGGGCGCCCGCCATTGCCCAGGCTTGCTTAGGTAAACAAAGCAGCCAGGAAGCTCGAACTGGGTGGAGCCCACCACAGCTCAAGGGGGCCTGCCTGCCTCTGTAGGCTCCACCTCTGGGGGCAGGGCACGGACAAACAAAAAGTCAGCAGGAAATTCCGGAGACTTAAATGTCCCTGTTGGACTGACAGCTTTGAAGAGAGTAGTGGTTCTCCCAGCACGCAGCTGGAGATCTGAGAACGGACAGACTGCCTCCTAAAGTGGGTCCTTCACCCCTGAGCAGCCTAACTGGGAGGCACCCCCCCAGTAGGGACAGACTGACACCTCACTCGGCCGGGTACTCCTCTGAGACAAAACTTCCAGAGGAACTATCAGACAGCTGAATTTGTGGTCTCACGAAAATCCGCTGTTCTGCAGCCACCGCTGCTGACACCCAGCCAAACAGGGTCTGGAATGGACCTCTAGTAAACTCCAACAGACCTGCAGCTGAGGGTCCTGTCTGGTAGAAGGAAAACTAACAAACAGAAAGGACATCCACACCAAAAACCCATCTGTACATCACCATCATCAAAGACCAGAAGTAGATAAAACTGCAAAGATGGGGAAAAAACAGAGCAGAAAAACTGGAAACTCTAAAAAGCAGAGCACCTCTCCTCCTCCAAAGGAACGCAGTTCCTCACCAGCAACGGAACAAAGCTGGATGAAGAATGACTTTGACGAGTTGAGAGAAGAAGGCGTCAGATGATCAAACTAATCTGAGCTATGGGAGGAAATTCAAAACAATAGCAAAGAAGTTAAAAACTTTGAAAAAAAATTAGAAGAATGGATAACTAGAATAACCAATGGAGAGAAGGGCTTAAAGGAGATGATGGAGCTGAAAGCCAAGTTTCGAGAACTACGTGAAGATTGCAGAAGCCTCAGTAGCAGATGCGATCAACTGGAAGAAAGGGTATCACTGATGGAAGATGAAATGAAGTGAGAAGGGAAGTCTAGAGAAAAAAGAATAAAAAGAAATGAACAAAGCCTCCAAGAAATTTGGGACTACGTGAAACGACCAAACCTACGTCTGATTGGTGTACCTGAAAATGACGGGGAGAATGGAACCAAGTTGGAAAACACTCTACAAGATATTATCCAGGAGAACTTCCCCAATCTAGCAAGGCAGGCCAACATTCAGATTCAGGAAATACAGAGAACGCCACAAAGATACTCCTCGAGAAGAGCAACTCCAAGACACATAATTGTCAGATTCACCAAAGTTGAAATGAAGGAAAAAATGTTAAGGGCAGCCAGAGAGAAAGGTTGGGTTACCCACAAAGGGAAGCCCATCAGACTAACAGCAGATCTCTCGGCAGAAACTCTACAAGCCAGAAGAGAGTGGGGGCCGATATTCAACATTCTTAAAGAAAAGAATTTTCAACCCAGAATTTCCTATCCAGCCAAACTAAGCTTCATAAGTGAAGGAGAAATAAAATACTTTACAGACAAGCAAATGCTGAGTGATTTTGTCACCACCAGGCCTGCCCTAAAAGAGCTCCTGAAGGAAGCACTAAACATGGAAAGGAACAACCGGTACCAGCCACTGCAAAAACATGCCAAGTTGTAAAGACCATCGAGGCTAGGAGGAAACTGCATCAACTAATGAGCAAAATAACCAACTAACATCATAATGACAGGATCAGATTCACACATAACAATATTAAGTTAAATGTAAATGGGCTAAATGCTCCAATTAAAAGACACAGACTGGCAAACTGGATAAGGAGTCAGGACCCATCAGTGTGCTGTATTCAGGAAACCCATCTCACGTGCAGAGACACACATAGACTCAAAATAAAGGGATGGAGGAAGATCTATCAAGCAAATGGAAAACAAAAAAAGGCAGGGGTTGCAATCCTAGTCTCTGATAAAATAGACTTTAGACCAACAAAGATCAAAAGAGACAAAGAAGGCCATTACATAATGGTAAAGGGATCAATTCAACAAGAAGAGCTAACTATCCTAAATATATATGCACCCAACACAGGAGCACCCAGATTCATAAAGCAAGTCCTGAGTGACTACAAAGGGACTTAAACTCCCACACAATAATAATGGGAGATTTTAACACCCCACTGTCAACATTAGACAGATCATCGAGACAGAAAGTTAACAAGGATATCCAGGAATTGAACTCAGCTCTAAACAAAGTGGACCTAATAGACATCTACAGAACTCTCCACCCCAAATCAACAGAATATACATTTTTTTCAGCACCACACCACACCTATTCCAAAATTGACCACATAGTTGGAAGTAAAGCACTCCTCAGCAAATGTAAAAGAACAGAAATTATAACAAACTGTCTCTCAGACCACAGTGCAATCAAACTAGAACTCAGGATTAAAAAACTCACTCAGAACCGCTCAACTACATGGAAACTGAACAACCTGCTCCTGAATGACTATTGGGTACATAATGAAATGAAGGCAGAAATAAAGATGTTCTTTGAAACCAACGAGAACAAAGACACAACATACCAGAATCTCTGGGACACATTCAAAGCAGTGTGTAGAGGGAAATTTATAGCACTAAATGCCCACAAGAGAAAGCAGGAAAGATCCAAAATTGACACCCTAACATCACAATTAAAAGAACTAGAAAAGCAAGAGCAAACACATTCAAAAGCTAGCAGAAGGCTAGAAATAACTAAAATCAGAGCAGAACTGAAGGAAATAGAGACACAAAAAACCCTTCAAAAAATTAATGAATCCAGGAGCTGGTTTTTTGAGAAGATCAACAAAATTGATAGACCACTAGCAAGACTAATAAAGAAGAAAAGAGAGAAGAATCAAATAGATGCAATAAAAAATGAAAAAGGGGATATCACCACCGATCCCATAGAAATACAATCTACCATCAGAGAATACTACAAACACCTCTATGCAAATAAACTAGAAAATCTAGAAGAGATGGATAAATTCCTCGACAAATACACCCTCCCAAGACTAAATCAGGAAGAAGTTGAATCTCTGAATAGACCAATAACAAGTTCTGAAATTGTGGCAATAATCAATAGCTTACCAACCAAAAAGAGTCCAGGACCTGATGGATTTACAGCTGAATTCTACCAGAGGTACAAGGAGGAACTGGTACCATTCCTTCTGAAACTATTCCAATCATAGAAAAAGAGGGAATCCTCCCTAACACATTTTATGAAGCCAGCATCGTCCTGATACCAAAGCCAGGCAGAGACACAACCAAAAAAGAGAATTTTAGACAAATATCCTTGATGAACATTGATGCAAAAATCCTCAATAAAATACTGGCAAACCGAATCCAGCAGCACATCAAAAAGCTTATACACCATGATCAAGTGGGCTTCATCCCTGGGATGCAAGGTTGGTTCAACATACGCAAATCAATAAATGTAATCCAGCATATAAACAGAACCAAAGACAAAAACCACATGATTATCTCAATAGATGCAGAAAAGGCCTTTGATAAAATTCAACAACCCTTCATGCTAAAAACTCTCAATAAATTAGGTATTGATGGGACGTATCTCAAAATAATAAGAGCTATATACGACAAACCCACAGCCAATATCATACTGAATGGGCAAAAACTGGAAGCATTCCCTCTGAAAACTGGCACAAGACGGGGATGCTCTCTCTCACCGCTCCTATTCAACATAGTGCTGGAAGTTCTGGCCAGAGCAATCAGGCAGGAGAAGGAAATAAAGGGTATTCAATTAGGAAAAGAGGAAGTCAAACGGTCCCTGTTTGCAGATGACATGATTGTACATCTAGAAAATCCCATTGTCTCAGCCCAAAATCTCCTTAAGCTGATAAGCAACTTCAGCAAAGTCTCAGGATACAAAATCAATGTACAAAAATCACAAGCATTCTTGTACACCAATCACAGACAAACAGAGAGCCAAATCATGAGTGAACTCCCATTCACAATTGCTTCAAAGAGAATAAAATACCTAGGAATCCAATTTACAAGGGATGTGAAGGACCTCTTCAAGGAGAACTACAAACCACTGCTCAATGAAATAAAAGAGGATACAAACAAATGGAAGAACATTCCATGCTCATGGGTTGGAAGAATCAATATCGTGAAAATGGCCATACTGCCCAAAGTAATTTATAGATTCAATGCCATCCCCATCAAGCTACCAATGACTTTCTTCACAGAATTGGAAAAAACTACTTTAAAGTTCATATGGAACCAAAAAAGAGCCCGCATCGCCAAGTCAATCCTAAGCCAAAAGAACAAAGCTGGAGGCATCACGCTACCTGACTTCAAACTACACTACAAGGCTACAGTAACCAAAACAGCATGGTACTGGTACCACAACAGACATATAGATCAATGGAACAGAAGAGAGCCCTCAGAAATGATGCCGCATATCTACAACTATCTGATCTTTGACAAACCTGACAAAAACAAGAAATGGGGAAAGGATTCCCTATTTAATAAATGGTGCTGGGAAAACTGGCTAGCCATATGTAGAAAGCTGAAACTGGATCCCTTCCTTACACCTTATACAAAAATTAATTCAAGATGGATTAAAGACTTACATGTTAGACCTAAAACCATTAAAACCCTACAAGAAAACCTAGGCAATACCATTCAGGACATAGGCGTGGGCAAGGACTTCATGTCTAAAACACCAAAAGCAATGGCAACAAAAGCCAAAATTGACAAATGGGATCTAATTAAACTAAAGAGCTTCTGCACAGCAAAAGAAACTACCATCAGAGTGAACAGGCAACCTACAGAATGGGAGAAAATTTTTGCAACCTACTCATCTGACAAAGGGCTAATATCCAGAATCTACAATGAACTCAAACAAATTTACAAGAAAAAAACAAACAACCCCATCAAAAGGTGGGCAAAGGACATGAACAGACATTTCTCAAAAGAAGACATTTATGCAGCCAAAAAACACATGAAGAAATGCTCATCATCACTGGCCATCAGAGAAATGCAAATCAAAACCACAGTGAGATACCATCTCACACCAGTTAGAATGGCCATCATTAAAAAAACAGGGAACAACAGGTGCTGGAGAGGATGTGGAGAAATAGGAACACTTTTACACTGTTGGTGGGACTGTAAACTAGTTCAACCATTGTGGAAGTCAGTGTGACGATTCCTCAGGGATCTAGAACTAGAAATACCATTTGACCCAGCCATCCCATTACTGGGTATATACCCAAAGGACTATAAATCATGCTGCTATAAAGACACATGCA
Source organism: Nomascus leucogenys (assembly GCF_006542625.1). Taxonomy (NCBI): domain Eukaryota; kingdom Metazoa; phylum Chordata; class Mammalia; order Primates; family Hylobatidae; genus Nomascus; species Nomascus leucogenys. The sequence goes on from NC_044384.1 coordinate 67,497,306, forward strand.
CACGTATGTTTATTGCGGCACTATTCACAATAGCAAAGAGTTGGAACCAACCCAAATGTCCAACAACGATAGACTGGATTAAGAAAATGTGGCGCATATACACCATGGAATACTATGCAGCCATAAAAAATGATGAGTTCATGTCCTTTGTAGGGACATGGATGAAACTGGAAAACATCATTCTCAGTAAACTATCACAAGGACAAAAAACCAAACACCGCATGTTCTCACTCATAGGTGGGAATTGAACAATGAGAACTCATGGACACAGGAAGGGGAACATCACATTCCAGGGACTGTTGTGGAGTGGGGGGAGGGGGGAGGGACAGCATTAGGAGATATACCTAATGCTAAATGACGAGTTAATGGGTGCAGGAAATCAACATGGCACATGGATACATATGTAACAAACCTGCACATTGTGCACATGTACCCTAAAACCTAAAGTATAATAAAAAAAAAAAAGAAACATGATTGAAGTAAGGATCTTGAGATGGGGGGTTATGTAATCATAGGGGTCCTTATGAAAGGAAGGCAGGAGGGGTAGAGTGCAAGAAGATGTGACGAGAGAAGCAGTGGTCAGAGTCAGAGGGAGATGGGATGATGAGGATATATTGCTGGCTTTGAAGAGGAGGATGGGGCCACAGGTGAAAGGATGCTGGAGGTTGCTAAAGACTGGAAAAGGTGAGGAAACGGATTCTTCCCTGGAGCCTCCACAAAGGACACACACCTGAAAACATCTTGATTTTAGCCCAGTAAGACCCATTTTTGACTTCTGACTTCAAAGCTGTAAGTTAATAAATTTGTGTTGTTCTAAGCCACTAGATTTGTGGTAATTCGTTACAGCAGTAATAGGCAATGGATGCAGAAAAGACATTTTCATTCTTACTCTGTTGAATTAATTTTAAGTTGAAAATATAGGGCTGGAGAAAGTGAATTACTTGCCTCTGAAGTCCTGCTATCAAATATACATAAAACACTTTTAAAGGCAGGTGCAGTGGCCCACGCCTGTAATCCCAGCACTTTGGGAGGCCAAGGCAGGTGAATCATGAGGTCAAGAGATCGAGAACATCCTGGCCAACATGGTGAAACCCCGTCTCTATTTAAAAATACAAAAATTAGCTGGGCATGGTGGTGTGCACCTGTAGTCCCAGCTACTCGGGAGGCTGAGGCAGGGGAATCACTTGAACCCGGGAGGCAGAGGTTGCAGTGAGCCGAGATCGTTCTACTGCACTCCAGCCTGGCAACAGAGGGAGACTCTGTCTTAAAAAAACCACACACTTTTAATAGTCGCTTAGAGAAAATTAACTAAGTGCAGCTTTGTATTATAGATGCATAATAATGGTTGTTGGAAAATATGAGCTCTGGACTTAGACTTGGCTTCTCATTCTGCCTTGGCATTTACTATCTCTGTGACCTTGGGTTGGTTATTTGTCCTCTCATTTACTAAGATGGAAACCATCATGCTTTCTTTTATGGGGCCACTGTGAGAACTCAACGAATTAATGTATTGTTTTAAAATATACCCGAGATTTGGGTTTTATTCAAGTATGGTGAGGCCAACAAATCAGGAGATGGCTGCCATTGAAAAGATAGTTTATTACTCACAGTTCCCAGGAGGGTGGGCCACACCTAGGCAGGGCCACAGGAGGGAAGTGCCTGGGTAAGTCATGAACTCAGGAGAGAGGTCCAGGCTGGAGAGCAAGCTGTCACCTAAGAACATTCACACTTGGAAAGGAAAAGGAGGAAGAGGCATTGCTGTAACCGGGATTCTCTAGATGCAGAGCCTGTGATATATCAAGAGTGTATTCTCAGGAGAAAATGTTAAAGGAGTCCAGGGAGGGAAGGGAAAGAAGCCACATGAGAACATGGGTTTTGGATAAAGTCTAGCTTCAGCTTTATCCTGCTCTGGAGTGTGAATTCTAGCACAGAGTCTTGAGGCTGGTGAATGAGATATCTATATCCTTACACCTTTTGGTCCTGGGCCATGGGCTGCTAGAGGCAGAAGTCGGGGCAGTAGAAGAGAGGTGTCTTTGAGGCCAGGCGCAGTGGCTCATGCCTGTAACTCCAGCACTTTGGAAGGCAGAGGTGAAGGGATTGCTTGAGCCCAGGAATTCGAGACCAACCTGGGCAATAGAGTGAGATTTTGTCTCTACAAAAAACATTTTAAAAATTAGCTGAGCATGGTGGCGCATGCCTGTAGTCCCAGCACTAGGAAAGCTGAGGCAGGAGGACTACTTTAGCCCAGGAGTTTGAGACTGCAGTGAGCTATGATGGTGCCACTGCACTCCAGCCTGGGCAATAAGAGAGGTGGTTTTGAAAGTTTGGGGGCAAGCCTCTAGAGAAGGTCACAGGTACAAACCATTAATCACAGAAGCCAGAGCAGCCGGGAGATGGGCGCACCAACCAAGCTGGTCAAAAGGCCCCCAGGGCATTGGCAGAGCATGATAGCACCTGCTATAAGCCATCCCTTACCCCACTCAGATCCTCCTGCTTCTCACCTGAGGAGTCCCCATCCTGCCAGCACTAGCATGCTGGCTGCTCCCAGACTCTGGGAAAACTCACCAGATGCGAGTTTAGGGGCAAGCTACAGCCCCACTGGAGCAATTGGTCCCAAGGTGGCTACTGATGCTCATCATTGCTGGATCCCACCACCCATTCTAGATGCCCTTTGCCTGTTGCTCTCACTGCTGTCAGGGAGCCAGATCTTGAACAGCCTTTCCTGCCATCAGCCCTGGTCTGCAGGAAAACAACTTTGCTGAGCCTCACAACAGTGCCAACTTCCTCCTCACCAGCACCGTCTCTGTTTTCTTGTCTTTTTTTTTTGAACAGGGTCTTGCTCTGCCACCGAGGCTGGAGTGCAGTGGTGCCATCATAGCTCACTGCAGCCTCAAACTCCTGGGCTCGAGCGATCTTCCCACCTCAGCCTCCTGAGTAGTTAGGACTACAGGTGCACACCACCATACCTGTTTAATTTTTTAAAAAAATTTTTAGGAACAGGGTCTCACTATGTTGCCCAGGCTGGTCTCAAACTCCTGGGCTCAACTGATCCTCCTGCCTCAGCCTCCTAAAGTGCTGGGATTACAGGCATGAGCCACCACACCTGGCTTGTCTGAGTTTTCTTTCTATTGCTGCATAAGAAATGAGCACACACTAGAACTTGAAACAATGCACATTTTTTATCTCACAGTTTCTGACAGTTTCCGCAGGTCAGAAGTCTGAGTGCAGTGTGGTTAGATTCTCTGTTCAGGGTCTCACCAGGATAGAATCAAGGTGTCAGCAGGATGAGTTCTCACCTAGCACAGGGGGTCCTCTTCCAAGCTCCCTGGGTGTTGCCAGAATTTGGGCCCTTAGGGTTGTAGGACTGAGGTCCCAGTCTCCTACTAGCTATCAGCTGCTGCTGGGAGTTTGGTACTGGGAGGTAGGTTGCTACTGTAACAAATACCTAAAAGTGTGGATGTGGCTTTGGAACTGGGTCATAGGTAGAGGCTGGGAGAGCTTTGAAATACCTGCCAGAAGCACATCCTAGATTTTCTTGAAAAGGCTATTAGTAGAAAGATGGCTGTTACAGGTGCTTCTGGTGAAGACTCAAGCAGAAATAAGGAATGAATTATTGCACACTGCAGGAAGGGTGATCTTATGTAGTTGCAGAGAACTTGGGGCTGTGGCACCCCAGTGGCCTTGGCACGCCAGGGGCCAGCCATAGCACCCCAGACTGCTCCACCTGCCACCAGTGCTGGGTCCTCACTATTGGTAAGCTGGTGGGTGACCCAGTGCAAGAGCCCTATGTCTAGAGTCTACTTTTAGAACTACTCCTGATATTGAACACTTTAATTATGGTTCCTTAGAAGCACAGCCCAGGACAGGGATTTTAAAAACAAGAACACTCATTACTGGCAAGAATGAAACTTGCACTCTGTTCTCTGTTAATGGTTTAGGTTGCTTTGGAAACAAATTTACAATGTATATGAGTTTGTATCCTGAAGTTTAATTGAATAATTCCATTTCTGGAACTGTATCTTACGGTAATCATAAGAGGTAAACACAAAAATGTTCAATTCAGTGGTTATTTATTGTGAAAAAATGGAAGACAACCAAATTGTTCAGTAACCGAATGTTCAGTGATAAATTATTGAATTATTTACACCTTGTTTCATTGCCAAGAGTGCTTCAACAGATTCTAGTTACTTAATAGTATATTAAGTGATAATGGCAGTAATAAACATGCTTGTGTTATAATTGCAGGAGAGTGAACCAATCCATAGACTTGGGGGGAGACGGAAATATTCATTTCCTATGTTCTTAAATGAAATGAAATCCAAATGCAGCCTTCATCTCCCTGGACTAGCAGGAAATTTCATCCCAGGCATAATCTATTCCTCCCAGGCATAATCTATTCCTCCCTCACCTTTTTCCAGTTCAGTAAATTATGTCCACACCATATGGCCCTTAAATCTAAACTCAGGCCACATTCCTGGATTGCTGTCTCTTCCTCTGCCTCCCACCTCACACCCAGGATCAGCAGGTGCACGCCCCCTGAGCCCACTGCCAGTCTGTTCATCCTCCGAGTCCCAACCTACCCATCCCCTTTACCGCCCTGGACTGGTCTCTAACTGGCCTTCCTGAAGCCCATCTTGCTCCATCCACTCCTCCGAAGCCTCGGAAGAGCATCCAGATGATCTTTTAGAAGAATCTGGCAGGACACATCGTATTCCTGCCCACAACCCTCCTGCAGTCACCCGTTACCCGAGGCACGTCTCACCTCCCATCCCAGCTACTGAAGCCCTCCTAGATCTGGTGTCGTGACCCTCACCCTCCCCTCTCCCTGCCCTCTCTGCAGGAGCCCCCATTTTGTTCTGCAAGCGTTCCAAGCTCAGCCATACCTGAGCCCTCTACCAGCTGCCCCTTGCCTGGGATGGCTTCCCTCGGGGTCATTTCATGGCCAGCTCTTCAGCCTGAGAGTCATTTCTGTGGAGGTCACACCTATCACTTCACCTGATCTTGATTCTTGGCAGGACACTCAGCACATGCTAGGTTTCTTTTTCATGCATTCATTCCCCATCCCTCCCCCCTACTCTACTAGATTATAAGCTCAAGGAGAAGGGGGGACCTCAGCCACCTTGTTTATCACTGAATTCCCGGTACCTTCAGTGGTCCTGACACACATCCCTAGGAAATGTCTCTTGGATAAATTTTTCCCTCCAATATGCTCAGGGTCCCAGCCAGCTCTGTCCCTTCTGGCCCGAGTGCTTCCCAGCCTCTCTGTGATGCCTGAGGCTGAGGGGGCCTAGAGGAGGCAGAAAGGCCCCTGGCTGGTCTCCAGCCTCCCCGTGTGCCCTGGGCAGGCCAACTCATTCCCCAAGGTGACATCCTCTCTCCAGGGGCTGCCCCTGAGCAGGATGGGAATTCCTTCCTCACCCCCACCCCATACTCCCTGCGCCCTTCCGTCTGGGCAGGGCTCCAGTTCTCCTGCCAAGGCCCAAGGCCTGGGTTCTTCCTTGGCATTCGAAGAATTCAGCAGAAGCTATGCAAAAGTGTTTGGGGCTAGGGATTGTTCGTTTATTTAAATATCCGTATCGTTTAAGCAGCTCTCAGTTTTCCTTTGGGAAAATCTTTGAAGTTGAGAGTTGGAATACACAAAGAATAGGGGAAATGCAAATTATCCTGCCACACAGTGTAGAGTGAAAACCACCGAACGCAAAATTGTAGGAAGTGATTGATTATAATGCTTTTTTGAAAGCATAGACAAAACACTCAGAGAAAGTAAAATAAAGTATTATCCATGGTTGTTTTGAAAGAGCTGTCACAATGGGTAATAGTGACTCTTCAACTTTCACATCTTTTCTCTATTTTATGTAATGAGAGTATGTTACTTTCATAAATCTTTAAAAGTTTTAAAATTGTACTTAAAATTTTTTAAACCAAGAATTTCTCATCTGATAATTTATTATTTGAAAATATTCAAATGTGCATGTAGATTTTGTTACAAGAATGTTTATTAAATAATTTTTCCATGATAGTGAAAAAAGTAAAAGCAAACTAAACATCCAAAAAAGGAGAGACCCACCATGGTGAAATATAGGCAGGCATTAGAAAGCCTGGTTGTAGAAGAATATGCCATGTTACAGAAAAATGTTTGCTGTGCCGATCGGTTCAAAAAAGACTATAAAACAGAATATGACCTCATTTTTGTAACTATATGTAAATACTTGAGAAAAACCGCTTCAGAGTATAAAGCCAAAGTTAGCCTTCCTTATTGTTCAAAGATGGCATTACAGGTAATATTCATTTTCTTATTTGTACTTATCTTTTTTCCCCCACTTTTTTTTTTTCCAAGATGGAGTTTCACTCTTGTCTCCCAGGCTACAGTGCAGTAGCGCAATCTGGGCTCACTGCAACCTCCGCCACCTGGGTTCAAGGGATTCTCCTGTCTCAGCCTCCCGCTGAGGTGACACCTGCCACCGCACCCAGCTAATTTTTGTATATTTAGTAGAGACAGGGTAACACCCTGTTGGTCAGGCTGGTCCTGAACTCCTGACCTCAGGTAATCTGCCCATCTCAGCTTCCCAAAGTGCTAGGATTGTAAGCATAAGCCACTGTGCCTGGGCCTTCCCCAACTTTTGTAAAACAATGAACATTAGGTATTACTCTTCCAGTATGGAAAAGACAGCGATAGAGGTTTTGCATGTGCAGTTATTTTTTTTAGACTTTTAAGTTCTAGGGTATATGTGCACAACGTGCAGGTATGTTACATAGGTATACACGTGCCATGTTGGTTTGCTGTACCAATCAACTTGTCATTTACATTAGGTATTTTTCCTAATGTTATCCCTCCCCCAGCCCCCCACCCCCCCGACAGGTTCCTGTGTGTGATGTTCCCTGCCCTGTGTCCATGTGTTCTCATTGTTCAATTCCCACCTGTGAGTGAGAACATGTGGTGTTTGCTTTTCTGTCCTTGAGACAGTTTGCTGAGAATGATGGTTTCCAGCTTCATCCATGTCCCTGCAAAGGATATGAACTCATCCTTTTTTATGGCTGCATAGTATTCCATGGTGTACATGTGCCACATTTTCTTAATCCAGTTTATCATTGATGGACATTTGGGTTGGTTCCAAGTCTTTGCTATCTTGAATAGTGCCACAATGAACATACATGTGCATGTGTCTTTATAGTAGCACGATTTATAATCCTTTGGGTATATACCCAGTAATGGGATCGCTGGGTCAAATGGTACTTCCAGTTCTAGATCCTTGAGGAATCGCCACACTGTCTTCCACAATGATTTGAACTAATTTACACTCCCACCAACTGTGTAAAAGCATTCCTGTTTCTCCACATCCTCTCCAGCATCTATTGTTTCCTGACTTTTTAATGATCGCCATTCTAACTGGTGTGAGATGGTATCTCATTGTGGTTTTGATTTGCATTTCTCTGATGACTAGCGATGATGAGCATTTTTTCATACGTCTGTTGGCTGCATAAATGTCTTCCTTTGAGAAGTGTCTGTTCATATCCTTTGCCCACTTTTTGATGGGGTTGTTTTTTTCTTGTAAATTTGTTTGAGTTCTTTGTAGATTCTGGATATTAGCCCTTTGTCAGATGGGTAGATTGCAAAAATTTCCTCCCATTCTGTAGGTTGCCTGTTCACTCTGATGATAGTTTCTTTTGCTGTGGAGAAGCTCTTTAGTTTAATTAGATCCCATTTGTCTTGCTTTAGACAGTCTGCCCTTGAATAACACAGGAGTTAGGGGTGCCAACCCTGTCCCCTACAGTCAATAATCTGAGTATAACTTGACTTCCCAAAAACTTGGCTCCTAAGAGCCTGTGTTGACCAGAAGCTTTGCTAATAACATAAACAGTCGATCCATACATGTTTTGTGTGTTGTATGTATCATATACTGTATTCTTATAGTAAAGTAAGCTGGAGATATTACTAAGAAAATCATAAGGAAGAGAAAAATATATTTACTATTCATTAAGTGGAAGTGGATCATCATAAAGGTCTCAGTCTCATCTTCGTTCTCTTCTTCACATTGGATGGGCTGAGGAGGAGGAGAAAGAGGTGGAGGAAGAGGAGGGGCTAGTTCTGCTGTCTCAGGAGTGGCAGAGATGGGAAAGGTGGAGGAGGTGGTTAGGGAGGCAGGAGAGGCAGGCACACTTGGTGTAACTTTTACTGGAAAAAGCCACGTATAAGTGGATCTGCACAGTTCAAACCCATGTTGTTCAAGGGTCAGCTATACATGTATATACATTTTTTAAAGACCTTCACAATAGCCTGTTGCTGTGTAGGAAAGCCATGTCCCTGGGCAGAAGCACCCAGGAGCCCCTGCAGAAGGCAGGAACGCAGGGGAGAGAGGAAGGTTCATGAGACTGGACAAGCCCAGGACTCAGTGGTCCACTCAGCTTCCTGGTACCTAGTGACAAGAAATTGTGACAGTTGGTGACAGTTACCTCTCTCTTCTGGTTCCTCTGTTTGGGTGCTTTTTGAGAGCATATGATGTTTAACAAGTATTTATTAAGCAGTTACTAGGTGCCAAGCACTGCATCTGAGCTTTGGACAGATGAGGGGCTGAAGAAGTGGCCCCACCCACAGAGCATGGCAAGCCAGCTTGCTGGGATCAGCTGACCCTCGTGCAGGGTGAGTAGCATGTGGCAGGTGTAAGAGCTAGTGGAGAAGCAGGAAGCTAGGTGGGCGGTTCTCAAAACAGGGATAAGAACTGACTTAGGCACTCTGGACTTCGATCTTACATGAACATTTTGACAAAGTAAAATGCATAGTCTTGTTTAGCCCTGCCTGTAAGTCACCCAGAGCACAGGTTTTGCATGCAGAGGCCTGGGTTTGGTTGCACACCTGTGAGCTCTGAGACTGACACATTGCTTGACCTCTGTGTGTTCTGTTTCTGCTTCCGTAAAATGGATCAATGCTACCTACGTCAGAGCTGTTTTGACATGTACATTGAATGAGATGGATTGTGTGAGGTGCTGGCGGCTTTATTATTTAAAGAGCATCACAAAATGATGACAGTGGCATGACCATCTAGGGCTGTCACCGGGGACCTGCTCTGAGCACAGGTGGTGACTGTACAGGGGCCAGCCAGCCGCAGTTGTGGTTCTCAGCCCAGCCACCTTGGCCTGCTGGGAGACAGGAAGGTGCATTTGGCCTCAGGTCTCGGATATCACTTTGAACTTGGCCTCTTGGAGGGAGGGCAGGTAGCTAATGACCCCCTGCATGGCAGCAGGGCCACTGAACTGGCCAGGGAAACAGAGCAGGAAACCCCACCCTCTCCCTGGCTTGGTGAGCCCTGCTGGCCTGTTTACATGCTGACATCAGTGTGTGCCGCTTTCCGCTCTGGGCATTCTTGGTTCTTCTGTGAATTATAGCCTTCTGAGTTGCTGAGCCTGAGAGATGAGGGCCTGCGGTTGCCTCCCAGCTTCTTCCAGGCTCACCAGGGGACATGCCCTGGCTCAGATGTGGCTGGACTCCCTGACTACCGCTAAAGGTTTGCACTCTCCGGCCCTTCTCCTGTCTTTTTGTGTCCCACACTACCGTCTCCCTGTTCACAGCCCTAACTGCCTAATGGGGTGTGTGAGTGTTCATGTTATTCACACATCGTTACCTGGGATTTTCTGCCAAATGATGCCCTGTTGATACAACCTTTGTCACCTTGTTCCCCACTGTGTATGATTTTCTTGAGCTGTCTTTGACCAGGTTTTCAATGTGTGGTGTCATGGGAAGAACACGAGCCATGAAAAGGCCAAACTTGGACTTGAACCCAGGCTTTGCTGTGTGACCTAAGCTGACAAGCACGTGAGTTAACCTCTGTACCTCATGTTCCCGCCTGCAAAACAGTGGAACAGTACCTGCCACAGAGGCTGGCAGAGAGGATTATTTGAGTTAATAGGGACACACATAGGACACACCTAGGGTGGTGCCTGGCATACAGTGGGTGCTTAATAAATGCTCTGTGCTATCTAGTGAGTTTCACAAGACCCTTTAGAAGTTGCTATCTAAGATTTCACCTTAGATCAATCCTTCCATCAAGAAAACTAAGAAAAGTTTGTCTTTTCCTAGTAAGAGCTATGTTACTGAAGGAGAAATGAATGGTGGGGCCAGGCGGTTCCCCAGGGAAGCCCGGGGCTGAGTCCCTGCCCCTTCCTGTCTCCCTGTCGAGGGGGTCTGGTGCCTCGTCGACATCCAAACTGCTAGCTTTGGCGATGCAGATAGACAGGATCTGGCAGAGCATTCAGGCAAGCTTCGCACTTGCTGAGCCGAATCATTCCCTTTGGTTACACCCCAGGCAATGCCAAGTAAACAACTTCAGGAACCCAGACAGAGCAATTAAAATGATCCTATGCAGCTGCCTGCCAAGTGAAGCGATTCCTGCTAAACTCTCGATTAGCATTCACTAAAGTGTGTTCTGTGGGACACAGGATCAGAGGGAGGTAAATAAGAGCCATGGGGAGAAAAGGATGCATGTTAAGGGCACTCGGGATTCAAGGCCAGGTTAGGCTGAGCCGGTTTCTTTCCTGCACGCCTTCTCAGGCCTCGGTGTTCTATGCCTTGTCAATCTCTCCACGGGCTATACCCACAGTGTTTTTCTAAACACACCTGACTGTTCAGCTGTCTTATTCAGGAACTCCTATTAACACATTGCAGAACTAGGATTCCTTTGAGAAATGTTTCTAGAAATATGGCTGGGTTTTTTTATAACTTTATTGAAAGATATTTTACATATCATATAATTCACTCATTTCAAGTGTAGAATTCAATGATTTTTAGAAAATTTACCAAGTTGTACAATCATTACTCTAAATCAGTTTTAGGACATTTTCATTGCCCCCCTGAAATCCCTGTGCCCATCTACTGTTAACCCCTGCCCCCACCCCCTACCCTAGGCAGCCACTAATCTTATCTGTCTCTATAGATATGCCTTGAGAAACATTGCTTTTTTGAGGGGATGGTAAGATATACATAAAATCAAACTTGCCATTTTAGCCTTTTTTTTTTTTGAGATGGAGTCTCGCTCTGTCACCCAGGCTGGAGTGCAGTGGCACGATCTCGGCTCACTGCAACCTCCGCCTCCCAGGTTCACACCATTCTCCCGCCTCAGCCTTCTGAGTAGCTGGGACTACAGGTGCCCGCCACCACACCCGGCTAATTTTGTTTTTGTATTTTTAGTAGAGATGGGGTTTCACTGTGTTAGCCAGGATAGTCTTGATCTCCTGACCTCGTGATCCACCCGCCTTGGCCTCCCAAAGTGCTGGGATTACAGGCATGAGCCACCGCACCAGGCTCATTTTAGCCATTTTTAAGTGTGCAATTCAGTGGCATTAAATACATTCACATTGTCGTGCAATCTTCACCATTGCTCATCTCCAGAACTTTTTCATCACCCCAGACAGAAACCCCGTATCCATTAAACAGTAATTCCCCCTCCCCTGTGCTCCTGGTAGCCACTTGGCCACTTGCTGTCTCTTTGAATTTGACTATTCTAGGTACTCATGCAAGTGCAGTCACATGATTTGTCCTTTTATGACTGGATTATTTCATTTAGCATAATGTCCTCAAGCTTCATCTTTATTGCAGCATGCATCAGAGTTAGGCCAGGCGCAGTGGCTCTCACCTATAATCCCAGTACTTTGGGAGGCTGAGGTGGGCAGATTGCTTAAGCCCAGGAGTTCAAGACCAGGCTGGGCCACATGGTGAGAACCTCATCTCTACAAAAAATACAATTAGCCAGACATGATGGCATGCACCTGTAGTCCCTGCTACTCAGAAGGCTGAGGTGGGAGAATCACCTAAGCCTGGGGAGGTTGAGGCTGCAATGAGCCATGATCACACCACTGTACTCCAGCCTGGGAAACAGAGTGAGTCTCAAAAACACAAAAAAGAATTTTAATCCTTTTTAAGGATGAATAATATTCCATTGTATATATATATACAGGTTGAGTATCCCTTATCTGAAATGCTTGGGACCAAAAGTGTTTTGGGTTTTGGATTTGTTTCAGATTTTGGAATATTTGCATTACACTTACCAGTCGAACATCAAATATTTTGCCCATTTTCTAGTAAGACTATTTTGTTGTTGTTGAGTTGTAGGGGTTTCTTTATATATTCTAGATCTTAATTTGTGAAGTTGTAGGAGTTCTCTGTATATTCTAGATCTTAATTCCTTATCAGATATATGATTTGCAAATATTCTCTCCCATTCTGTGGGTTGTCTTTTCACTTTCTTGATGCACAAAAGTTTTTAATTTTGTTGAAGCCCAATTTATCTCTATTTTCTTTTGTTGCCTGTGCTTTTGATGGCAGAAACACTGCTTATTGCTTTTTAGAGATCAAACCAAAAAAGAGACTACCTGTGAAAGTCAAATAGAAAAATAAAGTTGCCAGGTATTCTCATTATCCCCCCAGAAGTAGTTTTTTAAAACAAAAACTCTCAAATATTCAGTTGCTTCAGTCATGTGACTTGGCATATAATTAAACAACAGTTGCTGCTGTTACTGAATATTTATTGCTCCCTGACAATGTGTCAGACACAGCCAGAGACTGAAATACAAGTAGATGCCAGTTCTGGAGTTGTCTGCCCTAAGTGAGATGAGAGGCATATTTATTAGTAAAAACTCAGTTGCAGGTGACAGAAAACCAGTTTAAAATAACTTGGATCAAAAGGGGAATTCACTGACTTTTTTTAACAAAATGTTGAGGAGGAATGTAGTTTTTACTAGCTCTGGAGGCTATATATCAATTACTTCTCTTTTCCTCTCTCCTTTTTTTTTCCTCCTCCCCAGCTGTGTCTAAATGTCTATGTCCTCCCAAAACTGACATGTCGAAATCCTAGTCCCCAGGTGATAGTGTTAGGAAGTGTGGCTTTTGGGAGGTGATGAGGTCGTGGGGGTGAAGTCCTCATAAATGTGATTGGTGCCCTTATAAAAGAGGCCCCAGAGCGGTCCCTTGTCCCTTTCCCCAGGTGAAGTTATAGAGAAAGGACAGCAAACTACAAACCAGGACAAGCACCCTCACAAGACACCAAATCTGTTGGCACCTGGATCTTGGACTCCCCAGCCTCCAGAGCTGTGAGAAATAAATTTCTGCTGTTTATGTGGTATTTTTGTTACAGCAGCCTTAACAGACTAATGCCCTCCTTGTCTGTGTCTTTTATTCTCTCTCAGTGTCTTGGCTCTGCTTTTAGGTCTCCTCTTACCCACTGGCCTCTTTCCCTGCTACTGTATATAACTTCCTGTATGCATCTAGGGGAGGTCATGAGCAGCTGTAGCATATGTGGTGTTAGTGAACCATCCCTGTAATTGAAATCCGAAATCCCAGCGAATGCACTGAAAGGGCCATAGGAATGGACCACCCTGACTGGCCAGCCTGGTCTAACTGGCTTTGGCCTGCAATGACAGGCTTTATTTACATAACTGAAGAGTCCAGAGATAAATCCTGGTTTCAGGCATAGCTTGATCTAGGACTCAGTTCCTGCAGGATCCATGTCTGAGCTCCACGTCCTCCTTCTCAGGTTTTCCAGAGAACCTCCAGTGCAGTTCCCAGTCCTCCCTGTGGCGACAGTGGTTCTGTGCCTCTTGTCCTCACACCACTGAGCCTGGGAACGAGAACATGTAGGTGTCAGGATTCCCAGAGCAGGCCTGAGGCTATGAACAGACAAGCTGAGCTGTGGGCCCACCCCTGCGTGAGTGACCGTGGCTCAGGGCCCCTCCCTGTAGTAGAGGAGATGATATGCTTACTGGCCTCTGGACCTTAAGGTGGGGTCAGTCCCACCCAAACCCCAACTGAGAAAGGAGAAGGGGTTGCTTAAAATACCAATGCAGAGCAAAACACACAGAAATTTGAGATACTGATGTCAGGAAGGAAGAGGAAAGGGTTCCAGCAATGAGCAGGTGTCCATTATAGGAGAATAATTTGATTATCAAGGATGACAGACAACAGTAGAAGGTTAAAATGAATGATCGGGTTCGTGCTGGGTGACAAAAATTGCTGCCTGGGGCCAATTACGAGGAGGGCAGCTAGTTTCCAGGCCTTAGAGATGTTGCTTTGTACTCCTGTGTGCCTGCAAGCTGGTTTGTTCCCCTCAAGGACAGCAAACTTTTCACAAGCACCTGCTGTGCCCTGATCTTGCTGGGTGCTGTCACCCTGCCCTCTGGAGCACCCCGCTCGGTTGGCAGATAAACCCACGAGTGCTGTGTAACTGAATGTGTAACTGAACTCACGTTCAGCTGCTCGCCACTCAAAAGCCAAACTGGAGAGACAAGACTTGGTGGAAGGAAAAGCAGGTGTATCTGAGAGCCGGCAACCTGGGGAGATGGTGGACTAGCATCACAAAGACCATCTCAAGTCAGTACAAATTTCAGGCTCTTTTTATGTTAAGGGCAGGGGGAAGAGGAGGGTGTTGGGATCAACACATGACCTACAATCATAGACAGGTGGGTGCCAGCAAGGGTCCAAGGAAGTTGGGAATTTCTTTGTCCCTGGTCAGGTCACAATGCTCCTTCCTCCTATAAATCTTTAGCAAAATATAGTCAGTTGCTCAAATACTCGTTTTTAATCCCAGAGTTCATTTCAAAAACTGTATGACTCCTGTTGTAGTGTTTCATCCCAGCACTCTAAAATTATTCTAGCCCACATGCAGGAATGGGTATCTAAACATAGATAAGGGCCACTCAAACAAAAATGGAGTTAGTCATGTTCATTCTTTCGCTGTTTCACTGTTACAAATGTGAGAAAGGATGTTGCTCCCAGCAGGCATGTAAGGGAACTCCTAATACACCATCTGGCTGGGGGTCCAGCCTGGACAATGTGCCGGGCACAGAGGTTTGTAGATAAATGGGCTGAGGTTGTCCAGAAGTAGCTGTGGAGATTCCATTTCCAGAAATTGTTCATCTCTTACTTCACTGACTTCACATCTTGATTTATGAAGAATGATTAGATGCCAAAAACATATTCCTAACACATTCTTCCTGAAGAATATGATTTATTCTATTATTTTAAAAATTCAGTCCATCTCATCATCTATTATTATATTTTGTCATTATATATACTTAAACACATTTCTTTAGTAGACTTAAAATGCTTTAATTTTATTCCCTTAATAAATATTCATTTCAAGGTGACAACCAGAAGGGCTGCAGGCAGAAAAAAAAAGCTTATCCTTCAAGCAAATTTATTATTGGTGCATTTTCTTATATGCTGTCATAAAGGCCAGGCTCTTACCACACATTAATTTTATGACTGTGTAGTTCACGTGAATGCCAAACTCCAATTCCTTTTTCTATCTACTCATGGACTGAATCATTTTATTTTCCTTTGCAGAAAAGAAATGTTGTATTATATGAGGTATAAATTTATAGCAGATGTAGTATTTAGCTTGCCAGAAGATCTCTTTCAGGAGGCAATGTTTATTTAAAAAAAAAACTAATTCAGCTTCATGACAGGGCAAGAGTATTCATATTTTCATTATTAGAGTTTCCAGTAGAAACCTTGCTTTGATTTACCCTGTTATGTCTTTGCTAATTGGCTGTGTTCAGACTATACTACCGAGCATCCCCAAATCCTCACTCCATCGCTTCTCAATAGCTCATGTCCATTTGTCCTTCTCCTCCTCCTCCATCTTCTGAATAATGATGACAACAGTGATGAGAGCAGTAGAGGTGATTAGTCAATGGCACTGTCGTTCCCAGCAGGCTGCAGAGTGAGGAGTGAATCACCCACCTCTGTCCAGGTGCTTTGCATGCGTTGTTGACTGCAGAAGCATGTCTCTGAGCAGGGGCATGCAAATCCAAAATTGGGTTTCAGGCCAGGCATGGTGGCTCACGTATGTAATCCCAGCATTTTAGGAGGCCAAGGCAGATGGATCACTTGAGGTCAGGAGTTTAAGACCACCCTGGGCAACATGGTGAAACCCTGTCTTTACTAAAAATACAAAAACTTAGCCGGCGTGGTGGCATGCGCCTGTAATCCCAGCTACTCAGGAGACTGAGGCAAGAGAATCGCTTGAACCCAGGAGGTGGAGGTTGCAGTGAGCTGAGCTCGCACCACTGCATTCCAGTCTGGGCGACAAGAGCGAGACTCCGTCTCAAAAAAAAAAAAAAGGATTTCATTTCTTCCTCCTAATCTAATCTCGATGAACAGTTTCTCCTTTTGCTTGTGCTCCTGCTTCAGACACTTATGCCATATGGGCTGCAGCAATTGGTGCTAAGACGAATGAATAATATTCATGAAAATATGATGCTGGATTAATGACATTGACAGACAAAGCATACTCTTGCATTGAATCAGCCTTTTAAATCTTCTGTTAAATTAAGGGCATGATAAGCGAGACTGCCACCTAAAAACCTTAAAATCCACAAAACTCACTTGTAGGAAAGACTCTATTCTCCCAGGATGTTAGCTGAGCCTCCTCTGGTCAAAGGTAGCCTCCTGGCCCTGCCCACACTCCTTGGGCTGTGGCTGTTGTGCAATTCCTGGCGGGAGGCAGCAGGTGCAAAGCTGTGCCCCAGCCCACCCCAGCGCCCTCCCTCCAAACACTCAAGCCTCCAATTCATGTTGAGTTTCCTACATGGGAGGGCAAAGCACACGTGTGGATGAACAGGGTGGGCCAGTCAGTGTCTGGAAGTAAAATGGGAAGGAAAGGCTAGAAGAAGGGATGGGAAGAGTCAGACCTGAGCCTTTCCATAGGCTGATCTCTGGGAGATTTTGTGTGAGAGAGCTGCAGTTCCTCACATTAAAGATGAGTTTCAGCCGGGCGCGGTGGCTCACGCCTGTAATCCCAACAGTTTGGGAGGCTGAGGCAGGCAGATCACGAGGTCAAGAGATCGCGACCATCCTGGCCAACATGGTGGAACCCCGTCTCTACTAAAAATACAAAAATTAGCTGGGCATGGTGGCATGCACCTGTAATCCCAGCTACTTGGGAGGCTGAGGCAGGAGAATCACTTGAACCTGGGAGGTGGAGGTTGCAATGAACTGAGATTGCACCACTGCACTCCAGCCTGGGAGACAGAGTTAGACTCTGTCTCAAAAAAAAAAGAAAAGAAAAAAGAGGCTAAAACAGCCAAAAGGGCAAGGTCCACTGTGGGTGGCCTTTAGGCAGGCTAGGCAGGTGTAGACTTCAGGCAGAGTCTGTCTGGTGAGGGAGGGAGCTATGTGGCTCTCAGTCCCCAGTCAAGGCTGGATCAGGGATATAGTTTTTGGACCAACCAACTGGCTGGGACATTGGTCCAGGAAGCAGGGCAGGCTATAGCCAGAAAGGTGGCACAAGGCTGGGTACCCAAGGTTCACCAGACTGGAGCCACACCAGGTGCTTACCCTGCTTAGCCACATCCACTGTGAAGACTGCTGTCTCCTCCGGCCCAAGTCCTAACTCTGGACCAACAGATGGGTCTAGATTTCTTTCCAGGTATCTTGGCCTTACCTCTTTGGGATGCAAACAGCCTCACTAGGGTATTCTGGCTCTGGAGTCCTTCATCATCTGGAACTGGAGTTGGGGCATCTGTCCTAGCTCCCTAGCCCCCAGAGACTGTCATTAATAGACAATAAGCCTCTGCTTACTTAGATTTCAGAAGCATTGTGCATTAACCGCTGAACATGTTCCCAAATCACATACGATCACGAGAAATCTTTAACTTGAGGGCACCCCTGGAACTGCACTCATGCTAGTAAACACTTGGGCATTGAGGGATTTTGGATTTGTAGTGTACGTTTCTACACTTTCTGAGGAAGATATTTTCAGTTGAACAAAAATAATACCTTAGTTTTGTGAGCCCAAAACGATTTGCATAGCACTCTCACATCCATGATCTCATTGGATCTTTACAACTAATAGCCAGATAAGCAAAAAGAAAGTGATTATTATTCTTATTTTACAAATAAGAAAAAAGCCTAGATTAGTTAGATAACATGTGTGCAGTGTCATGGCTAGGAAGTGGCAGATCTAATCACCAGATCTCCTGGGCCCCATTTCCTGCCCTGGAGACTTTGGTCTCCGCAGACTGGTCTTCATTCCTTAGTTTACCCCTTCAATCTGGCATTGCATGTTGTTGTATAAGTGGCTCAGTCACCTCCCAGGAATCCTGGATCCAATCTGCAATAGCCCATATCTGTTTCATGGCTTCCCATAGTTTTCTCTTTTACTTGTCGGTTTGTTTTGTTTGGAGGCAGTGTCTCACTCTGTCTGTCACCCAGGCTGGAGTGCAGTGGCAGGATCATAGTTCACAGCAGCCTCAACGTCCTGGCCTAAAGCAATCCTCCCACCTCAGCCTCTCAAATAGCTGGGACTACAGGTGTGTGCCACCACATCCTGCTAATTTTATTTTTATTTTTTGTAACATGGTAGTGACAGGGTCTTGCTATGTTGCCCAGGCTGGTCTCCAACTAGTGGGCTCAAGTGATCCTCCAGTCTCCACCTCCCAAAGTGCTAGGATTACAGGTGTGACCCACCACGCCTGGCCCCATATTTTGCTTAAATGAAATGTATGTCTAAGTTGATACTCTGAGTTTTATTAAGGAAATTCTCCCTTCTCAACTTCTTACTTTCTCCAGGAGTTTCAATGACCATGTCCAGATACTCCTAAAACCGTTGGCGATGAGCATTCTTGATATGGATACAACAATTCCACAGGTCATTTGTAGCACATGTTTATATATAGGTATCCCTTAAAAAGAATGGGGCCTCACTTTCAGTTTTCAGGAATCAATCAAATATAGTCAGACTCCCAATATTTTACTTTAGGGTAAGTCCTCCTCCCCAGTTAAAGTGAGGTCTCAATTGCAGCCACTGACTTTGATCCCATCATATCCTTATATGCACAGGAAGACTTAAGGGTCCATATCAATCTGTAGCCTTCAGACGTAAGTCCAGCTCAGAGAGAATTATTGCTTCCACTGGCCATAAAAATGACATATACACTTAAGCTTCCTCATAATCATTTTAAATTTTTAATTTTTGATTGGTAACCTTGAAAGGAAAGATGAAGAGATGATGGGCCAGCTGCCAGCTCATCGTGCTGTATAAATGTTGGTTCTCTCATCACTTGCTTATGGCTAATTTCCATTTAGAGTGTTGAGGCTTAAATGACCACGTTGAGATGTTCTGAAAACCATTGCCTGAGTAGCAGTGCATTGTCACTTTCATCTTCAGAGGGAATTTAAGCAAGAGAGGGCTGTGCCACCACACTTGCACTCTGATGAGCTCCTACTCATGCCCCCATATGGCGGTGTAGAGAGAGCACTTAAACAAGTCTAAAGACCTGAGTTGTTTTCCCACATCTGTTCCTTCCTATCTCAGCCTCAAGCAAATCACTTAACCCTTCTCTACAGGACCCTCCATGTGTCCAAGCCCTCATTTGCCCCTTCTCCATTCTGCCCTGTGCTCTGCCCCAGAGGCTGAAGCTGACCTGTGAGGCTGGCATCAACCCACCTCCCTTGCTGTCTGGCTACAGATTCAGTTCAGATGAGAAAGGGGGCTTCCCTCAGGTCAAAGGGTGGAGAAGAGTGAGGACAGAGTACATATTCCTGACCAAATTGCTGCAGTTAGCTCTGTCCCTCTGTGAAAAGCTCCCATTGGTCACCTGGTGTATTAGTCAGTTCTCATGCCGCTAATAAAGATATATCTGAGACTGGGTAATTTATAAAGGAAGAGGTTTAATCGACTCACAGTTCCACATGGCTGGGGAGGCATCATAATCATGACTGAAGGCAAAGAAGGAGCAAAGTCATGGCTTCCATGGCAGCAGGCAAGAGAAATCATGTGCAGGGGAACTGCCCTTTATAAAACCATCAGCTCTCACGAAACTTATTCACCATCATGAGAACAGCATGTGAAAGACCCACTCCATGATTCAATTACCTCCCACTGGGTCCCTCCTAGGACAAGTGAGAATGATGGGAGCTACAATTCAGGATGAGATTTGGTGGGGGGACACAGGCAAACCATATCACCTGGGTTCTGCTGTCTTCCTTTGCACTTTCAGACCTCCTACTAATCGTCTGCCCCCTGATTTCCCCAGGTGCAATCCAGGTTGCCATCCCCTCCTACCTGGACATACATGTCACTGATATTATAGGCTTAGGAAGTCTGCCCATTAAAACAGTGACAATGAGACAAATATACAGTATGGAAAAAAGCAAATTCCCGCTGAGAATGAAAATAATGAGTGTGGTCCTTGCAGAGACTAAAACGGGCACAAGAAAGCCCTTTCTGTTCAAGCGCAGGCAGCTCTTAACCATCCTTGGGACGAACAAAGTGATAAAGTTCCTTGCCATGGAGATTTCCCAAGGAAAGAAGAAGCAGCATTTCCTCATCACATATGCCTAACAGGGCAGGGTCTTCAGGAGAGGTCTGTATTTTAACTCAGTTTCTGACGTTGCTGTGGCTATGCCAAGTGGACAGCTCTACTTCCAGTCCTCCAGAGACTACACTTCCCATGTGAAGCCATTTGCATCATTCACAGCCAGTGAGTGTTTCCTTGCTCTGCAGAAGGGTGTGGTTTCTGCCAAAATTCAAGGTGAGCTACACAGAGTTGAAGTCCTAACGTGCCAGAACATTACCACCAAAACCATAGTCCAGCTTCCCCTGTTTGCAGAAGGAGACTTCCGGGAACTGGTTGACGATGCTGGGCCAGGGCTCCTGCAGGAGCTGTGTGAAGTCAGAAGACTCCCGTGCCATGTCAGAGTGACCAGTCTGGATCCCTCCATGGCCAGAGACCCCCTGTGTGGGACTGAGGATCTGTGGGTTGAAAATGTCATCATTAAACAATGCCTCGTAGCCACAGATGAGACTTTGCCAGAAGACATATACAGAGATTTCTCAGAAGACGTATACTTGAGCTTGTCAGAAGACACATTTGAAATCCCAGTTGAGAAGATGAGCTCAGAGGTGTTGGTAGTTGAAGAGCACTCATGGATGAGAGACGCCAGGAAGGAGCCCAGCTTGGCTCTCCATGACATAGAAGAGATAACTGAGGCAGAGTCCCTGACCTCTAGTAATTACATGATTGTTCCCCAACCACCGCCATGCCCTCCAAAGCCCAGAAGTTTGTCTTACAACAAAAATTGTGATCATTAGCCACGCCTTCTCTCCAAAGAATAGCACTAGCACGTCCAGGACCTGTGCATTTTGGGTTACTGGAGAACTGAAGCAGCCTTCTAATTGGCATTCCTGTCTCCAGCTCTGCCCCTTTCCAGTCCATCCTGCACACTAACCAGAGAGCTGTCTTAAAATCTATACGGGGCCAGGCACGGTGGCTCATGCCACTTTGGGAGGCTGAGGCAGGCGGATCATCTGAGGTCAGGACTTTGAGACCAGCCTGGCCAACATGGTGAAACTCCGTCCCTACTAAAAATACAAAATTAGCCGGGCATAGTGGTGCGCACCTGTCATCCCAGCTACTCAGGAGGCTGAGGCAGGAGAATCGCTTAAAGTCGGGAGACAGAGGTTACAGAGGTTATAATGAGCTGAGATCTCATCACTGCACTCCAGCCTGGGTGACAAGAGTGAAACTCCATCTAAAAAAAAAATCTAAACTGAAAGAAATCTTTATTTATTTATTCCTCAGAACTCTTCCCTTTGCCTTGGGATAAACTCCAGATGCCTTAAGGTCCTTTCTAGGGCTCTTCATGGATTGGTCTCCTGCCTGTGAATTCATCTCTCATCCCCCAGCTTGCTTCTCTGACTCTCTATATGCTGCAGCCAGACCACACTACTCCCAGAGCCTCCCAGCCTGCTGTTGAACCCCAGGACACGCTAGTGCCTGGCATGCTTTCTGTCTGCCTTCCCAGGGATGATTTCTGCTCATTCTTCAGATCTCCTCATAGATGTTACTTCCCTCAGAATGGCTTCTCTAAACCCCAAGTCTAGCTCAGTCTCTATTCTACTTGCTACAGAATCATCATGGCACAGTGGGTAGGAACAGAAGTTCTGCAGTTAGACGGGCATGATTGGAATCTCCATACGGGGAATGTAACCTCTCTGGAGCCTTGGTCTCTTCCTTGTAAAATGTAGGTAATAGCAATTCCTACCTAATTGTTGTAAGGGTGAATGAGATGACCCACGGACCACTTAGAACATGGCCTGCATCTCCATAGGGTCTCAGAAGATGCTCAATAGTGTTACCTTGGCCAGGCATGATGGCTCATACCTGCAATTCCAACACTTTGGGAGGCCAAGGTGGGAGGATCACTTGAGGCCAGAAGTTGGAGGCTGTGATAAGCTATAGTCATGCCACTGCACTCTGGCCTGGGCAACAAAGTGAGATCCTGACTCAAAAAAATAATAAAGATAAGCATACATCAGGTGCTTCTGAGCCACCTTCTTTGGCCTGTGTTGGCAAGATGAAAGCTGGATTAGTTACCCAAGTTCCTTCTGTTGGGTTCATGGCGATGCCTTTGCTCGTGCTGTCCTCCTATGTGAGGTGCTCCTTTCCCCCAGCCCCTCACCCACATCCTGCTACTCCTCAGGGGCCTGCCCACACACTGCCACCTCTCCCACGACGACACTGGCCCTCACTGACCCTCCCATTGTGGCTCCTAGAGTACTTGTCTATTAATAACAGTGGTCACCTCTGCTCACTGAGTGCCTACTGTGTGCCCCGCAATACAATGCATGGCTGGCACTGGATGTGTATTTCATTTCCTCACCCCCGCCCCGTAAGGGTTGAGCTCAGATTCTCTCCTCTTCAGATAAGGAAACAAGGCTTGGGCAAGTTCTCCTCTTCATCACAAGGATGAGCTGAGATTCAAATCTCCCTGCCTCCCATGGCACAGCCTGCCATCCTTCCTGGCTATCACACTGCACTACAATTGTGGCTTACCCTCCCCCGTCCCCAGTAGAATGAAAGCACGAAGTTATGAGACAAGGACAATCTTGTTCACCGAAGTGTCCTCAGGAAATGGGACATAAAGCCAAGAGCTTTGGAAGCTGGCTCAATGTGACAATCCAGGGTGGGGTAGCCAGGGGGTGGAGCAGGTGGACTCAGGAGAGCCAGGCTCCAGGAGCTGCTGATAGAATTGCCCTGCTCTAGACGTCCCTGGTTTGTAACTTCGGGGGATGGAGAAACAGAAAATCAAATTTACCAGTCTGGGAAGAGGTCTAAGAACAGAACCAGACTCTGAGAGGGCTTTGAGTGCAAATAGCTTATTTAGAAGGTGACCCCAGAAGAGTAGGCAAAGTAAACCAGGGAAGGGAAGGAGCCAGTCACTCCAGATTACCACTGTAGGCAAGCAGGGCTCCAGCTCACTGGGACCTCTGGGAGATGATTTACACTGGGATCAGTGAACTATAGCTGAACCCAGCTCATTGGGTTTCTATAGCCTATGAGCTAAGAATGGTCTTTATGTTTTTATTTTTTATTTTATTTTATTTTTGTTTTGTTTTGTTTTATTTTATTTTATTTTATTTTATTTTATTATGACAGAGTCTCACTGTGTCACCCAGGCTGGAGTGCAGTGGCATGATCTTGGCTCACTGCAATTTCCACCTCCTGGGTTCGAGCGATTCTCCTGCCTCATCCTCCCAAGTAGCTGAGATTACAGGCACCTGCCACCACACCCGGCTAATTTTTGTGTATTTAGTAGTTTTACCATGTTGCCCAGGCTGGGGTCTTTATGTTTTAAAATGGTTGAGAGATAATCAAAGAAAAATATTTAGTGACATGAAAGTTATTGAAATTCAGGTTTCAGTAGCCATGAATTCAGTTGTCCTTTAACAGAGCCATACGCCTGTGTTTCTGTGTTCTGTACGTGATGGCTGCGTATGTCCTACCACGGGAGAGTTGAGTAGTTGTGACAGAGACCATATGGGCCACAAAGACCAAAAAATGTACCAGCTGGCTCTTCACAGGAAAAGTTTGCCGACCTGGTTTAGACCATGCGTCATCATCGTCCCACCCGAAGGGCAAGGAGTGCCTCTTTGTCATTGCTTGAGGGCTGTTCCGGAGGGCTCTGACCTCCCGGTGGTTCTAGCTTGCCCCTCGGCCGAGCAAGCTCCTGTGCTGCAGGAAGCTGTCTGGTAATCATGGGTGCTCAGAGTAGAGTAAGAGGCCATTTGCATATTGGAAAAATAGTGAGAACCAAGCTAATCCAGGCAAGGCACTGACGGGGGAACCTTCTCCAAATGGGGCCGGAATCCCCAAAGGCCATTTTTACTGGGCATCAGCCATAGTGCATGGGGGAGCTATATCTCCTGTCAAGAAACAGGAAGGAGCGAACATCCGAAGATGACTTACCTGTAAAGAAGTCGTCATATTACCAAATATCTAATTTCCCTAAAATGGAAAGAGGAGAACCAGTTCCTTGCTAAGATGAGTGTGTGCTTTTATCACCATTTGCTGATAAGCAAGGTGAAGGCCGATCACAATGGCTCACAGCTGTGACCCCCACACTTTGGGAGGCTGAGGTGGGCAGATCACTTGAGCCCAGGAGTTTAAGACCAGCCTGGGCAACATAGTGAGACCTCGTCACTACAAAAAAAAAATGAAAGAATAAAAAAATTAGCCTGGCATGGTGCTGCATGTCTATAGTCTGAGCTTCATGGAAGGCTGAGGTGGGAGGATCGCTTGAGCCCAGTTCAAGGCAGTGGTGAGCAGTGGTGGTGCCACTGAAGCCCAGCATGGGCAACAGAGCAAGACCCTCTCTTAAACAAACAGCAACAACAAAACAAGGAAAGATTGCAGATCTGAGGAGGGAGCAGACCCCAAGAAGCAAGCTCAGTACAAGCGCGAGTGTAAGGGAGATGGGCTTGGGCTCGGGTGGGCCAGGACCCGGGAGCCAGGGCAGGGAGGGTGGCCTGCTCTCAACTTCTGTGGTCTGAAACTTTAGAGGAAAGGGCAACAGAAGACAATACAGTCTACCAGTCTGGGAAGAGGTCTAGTAACTGGATACCCAAATTTATGCCCAAAGATAAGAAGAGGAGTTAGTGTTAGCAGATATTGGTGGTCCTTAAATGTAAACGGAAACCCCTTCATTCATGGAAGGAAAGTGGAGGGGGGTCAAGCCGATTGCTTGGTAAGCAATGAAGCTGGGTCCAAACCTGGATCTGCTGTTTCTTGTCCCTTGCAAGTCACCCTGTGTACATCTCCTATATGTCATCTTGATTTCCACAACACGCTGTAGGGGACAGGGATGTTATTTTGGGGGTTGGGGAATCAGGTAGAATTCTTTTGCTCCAGTTTATGTGCAAAAAACAAAAATCTAAGAGAACAAAAAAATGAACAAAGGAGAGAAAATGGAAAAACAAATAAGATGAAATAGAAATGGCTAATAAATGTATTCAATAATGCTCACTTTGATTAGGAATAGCTTTGTCCCTAGATTGCTAGTAATTAGGGAGACCCTAGATCATAACCTGGTTCACTGTTTTCAGCAAGAAATTTTCTAACATTCTAAAGAAGGGAAAAATATAGCTACTCCTCTTTTTCTGGATGTGGGTGAAGATGGGCAGGATGCTATTTGAGAGAGGCTATGATCCGAATTGCCATTTTTTTTATAGAGATAGGATCTTGCTCTGTGCCCAGGCTGGAGGGCAGTGGTGCAATCATAGCTCAGTATAAATTCAAACTCCTGGACTCAAGTGATACCACTGCCTCAGCCTCCTGAGTAAATGGGACTCCATGGGTACACCACCACGACTGGCTTTTTTTTTTTTTGTAGAGATGGGGTCTCTCTATGTTGCCGAGGCTGGTCACAAACTCCTGGCCTCAAGTGATCCTTCCACTTTGGCCTCCCAAAGTGCCAAGATTATAGGCATGAGCCACCATGCTGGCATGAATTGCTCTTTCTTAAAATGGATTTTTTTCTTTTAAGGGGTTTTCTGAATTGTTTTTTCACTTAGAGAAAGGAGGAGAGGTTGAAGAGGTGGTGAGATGTCCACAGGGATTGGGGGAGGTAGTCCTGGAACCAGATGCCTGATGCCTTGATAATGTTGCAGCCAATATTTTACCCAAATAGCGTGTGCCTTAAAAGTCTGACAAGTGGTAGATATGCAGCCAAAGAGATGTGCTACCTTTATCATCACAACAGAGGGTCCGAGAACTCATTCTCTTTTCTGTGCAGGCACAGGCTGGCCCATTGGTGCTTTAAAGACAAAGTTTCTTGAGAAAGACAAAGTGGATGGAGCAGCTTTTCTCTGAAGAAGATCCCAGGCAGGCCCTGGGTACCCATGGCCACTCTGGAAGTGGCGTAAAATATCTAATCTCTCCAAAATCTTCACTTCCCCTCTGATTCAGGGATAGTGAGTATGGGTCTTCAGGGAGCTCGCTTAGGAGGTCCACTGTCTTCTATCTAACTTTATTTCAAGTAGGCTCTGACACTGGAACTTCTTTGTTATACCTCAGTAACCTATGGGTAAAACCTATGGGTACAGCAAAATTTGGCCACCTGGATGTCTCTGTGTTTGTGAGTGCCTTGCAGCCCAAATAGACTCTAATAGGTAATAGGGAAGGCCTTCTGTTCTCAGCCACATGCCTTGGCTTTCCAAGGAGCCAGAGTGTGCACACGGTTGCCAGAAAGCTGTCACTCATTTGACTGATGGCAAGGGCCTTGTGTAGACAACCTGGAAGAAGCAGATGCCGTTGAGATTTGTGAGATGGTGCCACGAGTTACCAGCTGGCTTTCTACATCCTTATTACTTAGACTAGGGCATATAATACTCTTCAGTCAATCGTATTTGAATTTGTTAGCATCCTAGATCAAAAAGCTTAGAACCAACCTTTCCTTTTTTAAAATTAATGCCTTTAGATGATAAAAATAAAACATATCTAAAATTTCTATTATGGCAAAATATATTCTTAAACAAAATTGAAATATAAATGACAAATTGGGAGAAATATTTGTAATAGTTATGACAGGCAAATATTCATGCTGAGAATATTGTAAAGAACTCATCAACTGGAAAAAAGACAAACAATTTAGTAGGAAAATGAACAAGGAAAAGAAAAAGTAAAATTAGAGAAGATGAAATAGAAATGGCCAATAAGGCCGGGCATGGTGGCTCATGCCTGTAATCCCAGCACTTCGGGAGGCCGAGGTGGGTGGATCACTTGAGGTCAGGAGTTTGAGACCAGCTTGACCAACATGATGAAACCCCGTCTCTGCTAAAAATACGAAGTTAGCCAGGCGTGGTGGTGCATGCCTGTAATCCCAGCTACTCAGGAGGCCGAGACAGGAGAATCACTTGAATCTGGTAGGCGGAGGTTGCAGTGAGCCAAGATTGTGCCATTGTACTCCAGCCTGGGCAACAAGAACAAAACTCCATCTCAAAAAAAAAAAAAAAAAGCCAATAAATATATTAAATAATGCTCATCTTCACTAGGGATCATGAAAATGAAAACACTAAAAACTGAGATGTCATTTTGCTAATTGAAATGACAAAAATTTTAAATTTGTGTATATTAGTGGTTGGTGAGTAAATGGGAAAGGATAGTATCAATATTGATGGTGGGAGTGTAAATCTACACGACAGCATTGGAGGATGGTTTGGCAATACCACAATTAAAGGGAGCCCCGATGGCCAGTCATCCTTCTCTGTGTCTTCACACTAGAGAAACACTTACGGTGGCAGAGGCTACCAGTCATTCCCACATCAGTTCCCCATTGCCTTGTCATAACAGTCTCACTACCCAGCTAAAGGCTACACTTCCCAGCCTCCCCTGAAGCTAAGTGTGACCATGTGACCAAGTTTCAGCCAATGAGATGTGAGAAGAGACTTTGCAACTTTTATGATGTTCCCTTAAAGGGAAGGAGCACGCCCTCCCCTTCTCCTTTTCTCCTTGTCCAATGGCAATGCCCTTAGAATAAGAGGAGAGAGAGACACACAGGAAGCAAAAGCCATGTGAAGACAGAAGCAGAGATTGGAGAGATGCATCCACAAGCCAAGGAACGCCAACAGCTACCAGAAGCTGGAATAAATAAGGCTGTCCCCTAGAACTGTCAGAGAGAGCGTAGCCCTGCCAGCACCTTGATTTTGGACTTCTAGCCTCTAGCACTCGTGAGAATAAATTTTGGTTGTTTTAAGCCACCAAGTTTCTTTTCTGGTTATAGCAACCCAAGACGACTAATACACCATGGTATACTCATTTCATAGAATACCGTGCAGTAATTGAAAAGAATGAGGTCCACGAATATGTGCTGTCATAAAAAGATCTTGAAGATACTGGTGAATGAAAAAAGCATGTGGCTGAATTATATTATATATCCATTACAATATCACTTACACAGAGGGAAGCCACAACCAAGACTATACTTTCTACAGGAACAAATAAATACATGTACCTGCAGAGACACATCTGATGTGTATCAAGCAAAGAACAGTGCTGACCTTTGGGGTGGGAGAAGGAGATGAGGAGAGGATCAGAATTGTGGAAGATAGTCAGAGGACTTAGTTCTATTGATAATGTTTCCATTTTTAAAAAGAAATATTTACATATGAATTGTGCAATAAAGTAACTTCAATCTAAGATGGAAGTGGTAAGACCGGCAGTAGGGAAGGAGGCTGATTGGACCCCTGGGCACAAGGCCTTGGGCATATCATCTTTCAGAGTCACCAATTGATCTGCCCCACTTACCTCCTGTGGTGGGCTGAATAATGGTCCCTCCTCCAAATATGTCCATGTCCTAATCCCTGGAAACTATGAGTGTTATATTGCAAAAGGGGCTTTACAGATGTGATTAAGTTAAGATTCTTGAGATTTTGGGGTTATCCTGGAGTAGCTGGGTGTGCCTGATATAATTACAGATACAATTACTTTTATAAGAGGAGGCAGGGTCAGAGGAGAAGATGTGACTATCGAAGCAGAGTTGGGAGTTATGCACTTAAAAGATGGAAGAAAAGGACCAGGTAAAGAATACAGGTGGCCACTAGCAGCTGGAAAAGTCATGGAAACAGATTCTCCCCTGGAGCCTCCAGGAGGAACCAGCCTTGCCAATACCTTGACTTTAGCCCACTAAAATGGATTCAAACTTCTGACCTCAAAACTGTGAGAGTAAACTGGTGTTGCTTTCAGCCACTTCACTTGCTGTAATTTGTTATAGCAGCAGTTAGGAAATGAATGCCCTTCTCTGTCCTACTTCCTACCGATGCCTGCTGAAAGCAGCAAACCTTCTTTGGAGGAAGTGTTCCAAACTTCAGGGGCATATATTTTTGGTAATTTGTATTTGTCTTAGTATATTCATGCTTCTATAAAAAAAAGCACAGACTGGATAATTTATAAATAATAAAAATTTATTTCTCAGAGTTCTGATGGCTGGGAGTCCAAGATCAAGGCAGCAGCAGGTTTGATGTCCGCTGACAGCCTGGTCTCTGCTTCCAAGATGGCGCCTTTGCTGTGTCCTCCAGAGGAGATGAACACCGTGTCCTCATGTGGCAGAAGATGGTAGAGAAAAAAGGGCCTAGCTAGTTCCCCGAAATCCTTTTATAAGGTCACTAATCCCATTCATGAGGGTGCTGCCCTGATGACTTTATCACCTCCTAGAGGCCTCACCTCTTAATACTATCACATTCAGGTTTAAGTTCCAACATAGGATTTTGGGGGGGACACATAAGTTCAAACCATAGCAGTACATATCTGCATTTCTGAGTTGTGGGATGTTTGCCTCCAGCTCTTGCCTTATTAGAGATGGGTTGACCTAAACAGCCAGGCTTCATCATCACTCACCTAGCCTGTATACAGAAAATAGGACCCTGTCCTGGGTGAGCTACTAAAAACTTTATTAAAAAATTCTTGCGCTGGGCATGGTGGCTCACACCTGTAATCCCAACACTTTGGGAGGCCGAGGCAGGTGAATCATGAGGTCGGGAAATGAAGACCATCCTGGCTAACATGGTGAAACCCTGTCTCTACTGAAAATACAAGAAAAATTAACCGGGCATGGTGGTGGGCACCTGTAGTCCCAGCTACTAGGGAGGCTGTGGCAGGAGAATGGCCTGAACCCAGGAGGCGGAGCTTGCGGTGAGCTGAGATCGCGTCACTGCACTCCGGCCTAGGCGACAGAGCGAGACTCCGTCTAAAAAATAAAAAACTTCTTAGAAGTTGAGGCATTCTCTTTCTGGAAAAGAAAAATCTCTAAATTTCAAGATTTTCCCTAATGAATCTTGAGATATTGACTATGATGAAAGTGAAGACTTTTCCTGTCTTTCCAAATTGGAATTCTAAGTGTGCTCAGCAATTTCAGCTCTGCTCTGGAAACCACAGCAAGCTGAAGGTGAAACAAAAATCGTCCAGTTTTAGCACATCATAATGCCAGCCAAGAAAATTATAAAGCCTAGCCACGATAACTGGCTATCTTAAAACTTAGACATAAATGCCTGAGAAACTCTCTTCCCAAATGGCAGGAACTCCCACTATTCCCATTACCACCCTTATCACTGGGAAATCAGACTGGAAGAGAAGCCTCACTTGGAGAAATGCGGACATCTCCTCCCAATCCAACACCAGTGTGCGGTGCAAACAGAGGAGCTGTAGCTGGCCAGGGCCTTCCACATGAGGACTCTTGTCCAGACAGCTCCAAGAAATAGGAGAGAAGATGCCTCCTGCAGGAGCGGGAGGAATATTCTGTCTTTATGAAGCGGTATTTTTATCCTAAAAACAAAGTTTTCCACAGAAGATACAGGATAACAATCCAGAACAAATCTTCTCATCTATTGTTCTAGTAACTTCTTGTGCAGGAGTTCTGTGGATTTCTTCATCTAATGCCCTGCTAGTAGCTACAAACAGAGACATAATAACCTAACCACTCTGTTCATCTTTTTTTTCCCTTAGAATGTGTGAGAAGAGGATGTAGAGAACTTGGATGTGATGAATCATTTTCAGAATATGCTTTGAAGCATTGAAACAGACTATTTTAAAAGACAAAACACATGATAATTGCATGCCTGCACCAAGAAGGAATCCTGAAGAGAGTCAGTGCTTTCAGAGGAATGACTTGCTACCAGGGAGTCCCTTCCTTGACCCCCTTTCTCTCTGTGAGACATTGCACATTCCAAACAAGGAGGGCTCTCTCGCGTCCATCTTTTCAGGGATGTAGCCTTCTTGGCTGGATGGAGGAAGATCGTCTTGAATGTGGAGTGTGTTCTGGGTTGCTCTGAGCCCACCCTTAACATGTGGAAGCCATGAGGAGGCATCACTGGAGGCAGACCGAACACCTGTTTGCTGATGATCCTCAGCCCCCACCATTAAGTGCTGCTTCCAAGTGGAGACCAAGACCTTTCCATCATCCATGGGACCCACCCACTCACTGTGGCACGGACCCAGCTGGGAAAGCCTACAGCAATCCTTGTGTTGTGGAAGGACTCAACTCTGAGATGACAGAAGAGATGGTCCTAGGTTGTCTGCTCCTTGAAGAAAAACTGATGAGGAGAACAAATTGTCCCTCTGGGACTGGCTCCTCTTGTCACCCAGCCTTGACCAAGTCCTTCGCTCTTTCCTACAGCATTAGATTCCATCACAGGTGAAAGTGCCTCCGGTTCCAGGCCCCTACTCATCTCTCTGGTTCCCCT
This sequence comes from Nomascus leucogenys, assembly GCF_006542625.1. NCBI lineage: Eukaryota > Metazoa > Chordata > Mammalia > Primates > Hylobatidae > Nomascus > Nomascus leucogenys. Next base: position 67,528,808 of record NC_044384.1, read on the forward strand.
CCCCACATTTTCCTTCCTGTTCCCTCTAATCTCTGGGCGGGATGAACAGCATTTCTAAACTGTTGTCTAGAAAGAGGAAGCACTGAGTCAGATCACTCCAGAAAAAGGCAAATAGCCAAATTGGCATACTTATCTACACCAGCTCCATCACAGCCACTTCTGAAAAACAAGGGAGCAGGCATACACGCATACCTTCAGGGGGATCAGAGATGCGGAGGGAGCGTCAGACTTCCCAAAGCATCTCTCTGTTGTAACAAACCAAGACATTTATGTACATTCTTTTAACATGTGTATGTTTACTGCCTGTGTGTGCACTGCCATCCTATCTGTGGCACATATGTAGTATGTATGACCTATCCGGACATGAAAGCAATCTAGGTCAGCTGCCACCAGGTGTTCTAGGTCCCTGTGGAAAGCCACTGGCTTCACCCTGTGCTGTCTGTGTGCCTTCTTAAGGGAGAGGCTCAGAGGTAAGTAGAATTAAAACTTGTGACTGAAATAAGTTTAGAAGAGCGGATTTCATGGCTACTCCAGCAGCTGGATAGCCCAAGCCTCAGGAGGTCTTACTGTTTCTTTTTCTTTTATTTTTTCTCACCCCTCTAGGATGCTGCCAAAACACATCTGAGAGAGAGATTGCGTCCCTTGCCATCCTCTGCCCCTAAGTGACCAGAAGAGGTAAAGCTATGTCAGGTTTTTAGCTCCTGTACGTAACAAAAGCCTTTTGTTTTCAAATCTTAAGTCAGCATTTTCTCCAGATGGGACCTCTGTTGGAGCTGTGCCACTGAGGAGAAGAGTCATATCCTTAGAGTTCCTGGTTCTTGCAGAGTATCTGACCATCCCTCCTTCTAGAGGACCTGGGGTGGCTGGGTTTGGGTATTTGGCCATTGGAAGTGGCAGGATGAAGACTCAAGGAAAAGCAGGCTTTTTTTTGAGCAAACATTCTCCTAGAGGAGAGCACATTGCATTCCTCACCAGGAGAGATTTCTCTAGGATGTCCTCCTTGTTGTCCTTTCTTTCAGTGTGCCTCAGTCATTTAAGTCACAAAGCAAGCTCAGTTGTGCTTCTGCAAAAAGTAAAAAAGGACTGGTATGGTCCCACAAGAATTTTTTAAATGTTAAAGGTTGAAGTTTTGTGGCACACTTTTAAAATTTATTCATCTTTTAATTTTGATTTTTCTTTTTCTTTTTTAGAAATTTTTTTATTTTTTATTTTTTTGAGACAGGGTCTCACTCTGTTGCCCAGACTGGAGTGCAGTGGCATGATCTCAGCTTACTACAGCCTCTGCCTCCCAGGCTCAAGTGATTCTCCTCCCTCAGCCTCCCAAGTAGCTGGGATTATAGGCGTGTGCCACTACCACCCAGCTAATTTTTGTATTTTTAGTAGAGACAATGTTTCACCATGTTGGCCAGGCTGATCTTGAACTCCTGACCTCAATGATCCACCTGCCTCGGCCTCCTAAAGTGCTGGGATTATAGGCATGAGCTGAGGCACCCAGACTAATTGTGATTTTTCAAAATAGCTATACAACAAACTTGCCCCAAGCCCACCAACTGCTAACACCATACCTTGCCTGTGCTATCTCTCTCTGTACACACCTCCTTCTTGCTGAACCATTAGAAAGGAGGACACAGGTGCCCGACAGGCCCCCTAGACCCTTCAACTACAATGCTTCTGCCACCACTAAGGAAACTAACATGAATTCAATAAAAGAATCTAATACAATTTCCCCAATTGTCCCACTGGTGTTTTTTATAGTTCATTTTCCTTTCCACTCAGAATAAAATCAAGGCTCACACTTTAGCATTTGGGTGCTGCACCTTGTTATTCTTCCCTAATATAGAACAATCCCATCCCCTCACTCTACCTGATAATGAGTCCTTTGAAGGGTCCCTGCAAAACATCCCACATTCTATATTCGTCCCTTTCCTTGTGACTATATTTAGGTGAAACATTTCTGGCAAGAACACTATTTGGTGAATTTCTGAACCTCTCACTACTTCACAGCAGGAACACATAGTATTGTTGGTGTTTGAAGCCACAGCATCAAATCCAGTAACACAGGCTTCTTCCACAGCTTCTCTCATGCCACTTCTTCCACAGTGAAAACCCTGCTTCCCAAAACAGGGATATATTGATTCCTGTGTGCTAATCCACAGTTCACACCCAAGCGTTTTAGTATTAAGGTGCCAACACCATTTTTAAAAAACACATCCAATACTAAGGTTAAAATGTCTTTGCCTCTTAATTTTATTTTTGTCCTTAGAATATATTCCCCTGAGGATACACTGCCAGAGTACTGTTTTTAAGTTACTTTAATCAATTACGTTATATTTGAACAGGACATTATGGATAATGTGAAAGAACTATAAATAATTCACATATGTCCGTCTGTGAAAATAAATATAAAAATGTAAAACAATTTCATTTTCTAGTAAAATAAATTAGAGGAGTAAGAAAAAAGGAAATACAAACAGAATCAGGGGATTTTTAACAGATTCGTGGAAGAGAAGTGGTAACTGGTTTAGCAGAGAAGAGGAAGCCACAGCCTAAAGTATGTGCCCTGAATCACACATAGAAAAGGAACCAGCCCATCCTACCTGTCCCTGAACAGCCGGAGGCTGGGGCAGCAGACACCACAGAAGCTGGGCTGAGGCTGGAGAAGAAAGCAGGGCTCAGATGAAAGACTTCACATGGAGTAGCTGACCCCACAGCCCCCTTCTCTCCCTGTGTGCAGAATGCCCCAGCAGGCTCTCAAGGACCCTCCCTGGAGACCTGCGCTGTCCCTTAGGGAGAGCTCTCTGTACGGGACATTCTCCCCCTGGCCCCTCAGATCTGCTGTCCACCCTTATCTACCGTGCCCATCCCCAGGAGGTGAACCACACACACTGTGTCCCTTAGGCTCTCTCCATGTGGCTTTAGGGTGGGTTCTGCTGGGCCAGGGGCACACAGGGGGCTGGCATATTTATTCTCCTTTTTCTTCACACCAGGCTGTAATTCAGCCAGGGCTGCATTCCCCCGCTTTTGACAATGGTTCCTATTGAGAAGCCCCTCTCCCACAGCTAGGAGCATTTACTAGAGTCCGGAAACTTCTATTGCTCCAGATCTCAGGTGGTCATGGCTCCTGGCTGTTGCAGTCACCACCGAGCACCTTCACATCCATCACTGGTCCCCTTGGCCCCTTACAGTCCCATTGTTCAACTCTCTCCCTGGCCCTGTCTGGAGCATCCATGTATTTCCCGACGGGATGGTGGCTGACACAACCTCCACACACCAATAACTGCTGGTCCCCTGACAAGCTGTCCACCACCCACTCGACAGAGAGGCCCGCTGGGTGACTTCCCATCTGCTTCTAAGTGACTCACTCTTATTTCTGAATGGGCAACCATGGTACAATAAGTACAGCAAAAGCTCACCACATGCAGGCAAAAATACACAGAAAAAAAGGAACTAGAGGAAACAGAAGTCATGCCGGCAAAAACTTTAAATATAAATAAAACGCAAATAATACCCTCAGAGACGTTCAAGATGATATTGAACCCCTAAATCAATGAATGAATTAAAAACAAGAACACAATCTTGCTATTTAAAAATATAGCACGTAGTCAGATGTCATTCCCCTTTACCTGCAGTTTTGTGTCATTGTCCCAGCATAGCCTTGCCTATGTTGATTGATACAATATTCAACATTTAAACATACAACATTTAAAAAATTCATTAAAAGATTTGAGAGGTAAAAATTTTTTAAAATCTCCTGGAAAGTAGAATAGACAAGATTTTTAAAAATAGAGATTCAATACACACACACAAAAGCCAATGTAAGTATTCTAAATGAGAGAATATAGAAAATTATTCGGAAGAAAGTATCCAAGAAATATAAAAATATGAGGCTTAATTAAAAGATATAAGTCTCCAGAATTACTGTATCCATTATCAACCTGGTACCATACAGAAAAAAAACCAACACCAAGGCAGTTTTAAAGAAATTTCTCATCACCAGAAAGGAATGATTCTATTAGCTTCCAAAGAGGAAACAAACAAACAAAAAACAAAAAACACAGGTTATCTGAAAAAGGAACATAAATGAGAATGGCCTCAGGATTCTTAATAGTAACACTCGAATTTAGAAGATAATGGAATAAAGTCTTCAAATTCTAAGAGAAAAGTATTTGTAGCTAAGAATTCTATAACCAGCCTAACTAGCAATAACATGAGCAGAATAGGATACCTTCAAACATGCAAAGACCTATAATATTACTTCTTAAGCTGTCTAAGAAAACTCCTAGAGAATGTTCTCCCATAATATGAGGGTATAAATCAAGAAAGGTGAAAACATGGAATCCAGGAGACAATAGATTCAACCCAAAATAGCAATGAAGATAAGACCTGTAATACTATCTGTATATGCCTGACGAGCAACCAGGCCACAATGAACTCAGAATGTGAAGGGCCTCCAGGGTGCAATTATGATTGCTGCTGACTGTGTGCTGAATGAAACAGCAGAGAAGCCCCACAAGGCATTTCCATCAGCAAGAGGACAGCATAAGAGAGACCTAGATCAGCCCCAGAGAAGGGAGCACAAATTTAAAATTTTGCATTATTTGGCAACCATGAAAATCCTAAGTTGGGGCAAGTATCTATAGATGGCTGAATGTCCATTCATTCAGCAAATGTTAAAAAGAATGAGGCAGGGTGGCCAAGATGGCTAACTAGAAGCAGCTGGTGTGCATGGATCTTACAGAGAGGAACGGAAGGCGCAAGCAAATACAACACCTTCAACTGAAACATCCAGATCCTCACATTGGGATTAATCAAGGAAACAACCTGACCCACAGATAATGAGGAAAAGCAAGACAGGACAATGGCCCACCTCCGAGCAACACGGAGCCAGAAGATCCTCCCCGACCCAGGGACACAGTGAGTGAATGAACCACCCTGGGAAACCACACTTCTCCCACAGATCTTTGCAACCCTTGGGTCAGGAGATCACCTTATGAACCCACTCCACCAGGGCCTTCAGTCTTAAGTCTGACGGACAGAGCTATGTAAAGTCTTGGCAGAGCAGCCACTTAGGCATGCATGGAGACCCTGAAGCCTTACATACTTGGGCTTTCTGGCAAAAGTAGCTACAGCTCTGGGAAAGCAGGAGGTTAGATTCCTCTACATACCCCTAGGAAGGAGGCTGAATCTGGGGGCTGAACAGCAACAGCCTGCAGGCCCCACTTCCACAGCACCACACAAGATAAAACCCACTGGTTTGGAATTCCACCCAGCTAGCAGTAGCAGCATTGCACCTCCCTAAGAAGGAACTCCTAGGTGGGGGAGCAGGCTGACATCTTTGCTATTTAGGCACCTTAGCCATTCCAGCCTTCAGGCTTTGGAGAGTTTGAGCTGATCTGGGGCAGAAAGGATGCCCCACCATGGCAGAGCTGCTCTACCACAACATACCCAGACTGCTGCTTTAAGCAGGTGCCTGATCCTGTTCCTCCTCACTGGCAGGACTCCCAAACGGGGGCTCCAGCCAGCCCCAACTAAGCTCTCCAGCTGACAGAGATCTGAATTCCCCCTGGGATGGTGCTTCCAGAGGGAGGGGTGGGCCATCATCTTTGTTGTTTGGGTGACTTAGCTGTTCTAGCCTTCGGGCTTTGGAAAGTCTGAGCCCACCCAGGGCAGGAGGGATCCCCCAGCACAGCACAGCTGTTCTGCCACAATGTGCCCAGACTGCTGCTTTATGCAGGTGCCTGATCCCATTCCTCCTCATTGGGTGGGACCTCAAAACCAGGGTCTCCAGCCACTTCCTATGATGCCTTTGGTCTGGCAACAGGTCCATACCTCCCTGGAACAAAGCTCCCAGAGGAAGGGAAAGGCTGTCATCTTTGCTGTTTCACAGCCATCACTGGTGACACCTCCAGGTTCTGGAAAACCCAAGGTGACTAAGGACTAGAGTGGGCCCCAAGCACACTGCAGCAGCCCTGTGGAAAAGTGGCCAGATTGTTACGTGGGTGCCTCTTCCCCTATCTCCTCACAAGGCAGGTCCTCCAGGCCTGGACCTCCAGCCATGCCCCCTGCCAGAGCTATTGAGCCAAAACCAACTCAGCAACTCCCTGGAAAGAGCCTCCAGGGGTAACTGAAAGCTTCTTGGCCACTGACTCTGCTGTGGAACTGCCCTTCCCACCCTTGGACTAATGAAGGAGTGAAGACCCTACGTGCCTTATCCACACCTCCAACAAGCTGCAGTCGTCCCAAGGAGAGGGGGCCAGCCCATCTCCCACAGGTACCACACACCCCCCATGACTCATCACCAGACGGGGAACCCCTGGCTTGGGCCCACAGCATAGATCCTCCATCTGGGACTGACTGCACTGAGTGATTGCTCACCTGCATCTCTCTGGGGTGGAACCCCCAGGAGTCAAGCAAAGATCCTTGGCCATAACCACTACTAAGATATCTTCCTCTGCTGCCTCTAAGCTGGAGAAGGAGCATAAACACTGAGATCGCCCCAGAGCTGCAGTGGGCAGCCCAGGAGTGCCAAGTCGTGATCTACAGTGAACACTCAAGGGGAAGAGAAACCCACAATTTCAGAGCACTGAGAAGGAACATGGCTGCAACTGTGAGGAAACATAGGGTAGCCACATAACTGAGCAAGAGTCTACCAAATGACCAATAAGCCTAAGTGCCGCCTGCTGGATCACAACCCAAAGCCTCAACACAAAAAAATACCTCACTAACATACCACCCTCTGAACCAGCGACAAGAAGTCAGCTTCAAATAAAGGCCCTACACAAAGCTTTCGCCTGGTGAAAACATCTAGAAAAAAAGTCTATTGACTGTACTCAATCTACACTGCAGTTAAAGGAACACCCACATGGAGAGATGAGAAAGAACCAACACAAGAACTCCGGTAACTCACACGGCCAGAGTGTCATATATTCTCCAAACAACTGCACCAATTCTCCAAGCATCCTTAATCAGGCCAAACTGGCAGGAATTACAGAAACATAATTCAGAATATGGATATGAACAAAGATCACTGAGATCCAAGAGGATGATAAAACCTAACCCAAGGTAAATAAGAATCACAATAAAGTGATACAGGAGCTGAAGGAAGAAATAGCCAATATAATAAAGAACCTAATGGGTCTGACAGAGCTGAATAACACAATACAAGAATTTCACAATGCAATCACTAGTATTAACAGCAGAATAAACCAAACTGAGGAAAGAATTGCAGCACTTGAAGATGGGTTCTCTGAAATAAGACAGACAAACATTTTTTAAAAAGAATAAAAAGAAATGAACAAAACCTACAAGAAGTATGGGAATATGTAAAGAGGCCAAATCTACCAATCACATGCCTCCCTGAAAGGGAGGGAGTGAAAGCAAACAACTTAGAAAATATATTTCAGGATATCATCCATGAAAACTTCTCCAACCTTGCTAGAGAGGCCAACAGTCAAATTTAGGAAACACAGAGAACTCCTGCAAGATTCTACAAAAGAAGATCATCCCCAAGACACATAATTGTCAGATTTTCCAAGGTCAAAATGAAAGAATGTTAAAGGCAGCTAGAGAGAAAGGGTAGGTCACCTACAAAGGGATCCCCATCAGGCTAACGGCAGACTTCTCACCTAAAACCCTACAATTAATAGAAGAGACTGGGGACCTACATTAAACATTCTTAAAGTAAAGTTTTCAACCAAGAATTTCATATCCAGCCAAACTAAGCTTCCTAAGTGAAGGAGAAATAAAATCATTTTCAGATAAGCAAGCATTGAGAGACTTCATTACTACCAGATGTGCCTTACAAGAAATCTTAAAAAGAGCACTAAATGTAGAAAAGAAAAACCACTATAAGCTAATACAAAAACACACTTAAAGACACAGACCAGTGTCGCTGTAAAGCAATCACACAAACATAAAAATCAGCCAACATAATAACCAGCTAACAGCACAATAACAGGATCAAATTCACACATATCAGTACTAACCTTGAATGTAAATGGGCTAAATGCCCCACTTAAAAGGCATAGAATGGCAAGTTGGATAAAAAAAAAGACCCAATGGTATGCTGTCTTCAAGAGACTTATCTCACATGCAATGAAACTCATAGGGTCAAAATAAAGAAATGGAGAACAATCTACCAAGCAAATGGAAAACAGGAAAAAGGCAGGGATTGCAATCCTAATTTCAGACAAAACACATTTCAAACCAACAAAGATCAAAAAAGACAAGGAAGAGCATTACATAATGGTTAAGGATTCAATTCAACAAGAAAACCGAACTCTCCTAAATATATATGCACCCAACACAGGAGCATCCAGATTCATAAAGCAAGTTCTTAGAGCCCTACAAAGAGGCATAGACTCTCACACAATAATAGTGGGAGACTTCAACACTCCACTGACCGTATTAGACAGATCCTCGAAGCAGAAAATTAACAAAGATATTCAGGACTTAAACTCAGCATTGGACCAAATGGATCTAATAGACCTTTACAGAAATCTGCAACCTCCCCCGCACACCAAAAAAAGTATATACATTCTTCTCATTGCCACATGGCACATACTCTAAAATCGACCACCTAATTGGACATAAAACAATTTTCAACAAATGTAAAAGAATCAAAATCATACCAAACAGACTCTCAGACCACAGTACAATAAAAATGGAATTCAACACAATGAAAATAGCTCAACACCATACAATTACATAGAAATTAAACAACATGCTCCTGAATGACTTTTGGGTGAATAATGAAATTAAGGCAGAAATCAAGAAGTTTTTTAAAAATAATGAGAACAAATGTACAACATACCAGAATCTCTAGGACCATTAAGGCAGTATTAAGAGGGAAATTCATAGCACTAAATGCCCATCAAAAAGTTAGAAAGATCTCAAATTAACAACCTGACTTCACGACTGAAAGAATTAGAAAAGCAAGAACAAATAAACCCCAAAGCTAGCATAAGACGAGAAATAACAAAAACCAGAGTTGAACTGAAGGAAATTGAGACACGAAAAACCATTCAAAAGATCATTGAATCCAGGAGTTGTTTTTTTGAAAAAATAAAATAGATAGGCCTTTAGCTAGATTAATTAAGACGAAAAGAGAGAAGATCCAAATAAACACAATTAGAAATGACAGTGGCAATGTTACTACTGACCCCATACAAATAAAATCAATTATCAGAAACTACTATGTACACCTCTACACACACAAACTAGAAAACCTAGAACAGATGGATAAATTTCTGGACACATATACCCTCTCAAGACTGAGCAAGGGAGAAATTGATTCCCTGAACAGACCAATAAGGAGCTCCAAAATTAAATCAGTAATAAATAGCCTGCCAGCCAAAAAAAGCCCAGGACCTGATGAATTCACAGCTGAATTCTACCAGATGTACAAAGAAGAGCTGGTATCATCCCTACAGAAACTATTCCAAAAAATTGAGATACAACATGCCAGAATCTCTAGGACAGTTAAGGCAGTATTAAGAGGGAAATTCATAGCACTAAATGCCAGCCTGAGGCCAGCATCATTTTGATACCAAAACCTGGCAGAGACACAATAAAAAAAAGAAAACTTCAGGCCAATATCACTGATGAACATCAATGCAAAAATTCTCAACAAAATATTTGCAAACCAAATCCAGCAGCACATCCAAAAGCTAATCCACCATGATCAAGTAGGCTTCATCCCTAGGATGCAAGGTTGGTTCAACATACTAAAATCAATAAATGTGATTCATCATGTAAACAGAACTAAAGACAAAACCACATGATTATCTTAACAGATGCAGAAAAGGCTTTTCTTAAATAAAATTCAACATCCTTTCATGTTGAAAACTCTCAATGAACTAGGCATAGAAGGAATATACCTCAAAATAATAAGAGTCATATATGACAAATGCACAGCCAACATTATACTGAATAGGCAAAAGCTGGAAGCATTCCCCTTGAAAACCAGCACAAAACAAGGATGCCCTTTCTCACCACTTCTATTCAACATAGTATTGGAAGTTTTAGCTAGAGCAATCAGGCAAGAAAAATAAATAAATAAAGGGCATCCAAATCAGAAGAGGGGAAGTCAAACCATCTCTGTTTGCAGATGACATGATCCTATATCTAGAAAACCCTACAGTCTTAGCCCAAAAGCTCCTTCAGCTGATAAACAAGTTTAGCAAAGTTGCAGGATACAAAATCAATATACAAAAATCACTAGCATTCCTATACACCAACAACAGCCAAATTGAGAGCCAAATCAGAAAGGCAATCCTATTTACAACTGCCACAAAAAAAAAAAATACCTCCGAATACAGCTAACCAAGGAGGTGAAAGATCTCTACCATGAGAATTACAAAACACTGCTCAAAGAAACCCAAGAAGACACAAACAAATGGAAAAACATCCCCTTCTCATGGATAGGAAAAATCAGCATCATTAATATGGCTATACTTCCCAAAGCAATTTACAGATTCAATGCTATTCCTCTCAAACTACCAAAAACATTCTTCACAGAACTAAAAAAAAATTTTTTTAATTCATATGGAACCAAAAAAGAGCCCCAATAGCCAAGGCAATCCTAAGCAGAAAGAACAAAGTTGGAGGAAGTCACATTATCCAACTTCAAACTGTATTATTATACAAGCTACAGTAACCAAAACAGTATCGCACTGGTACAAAAACAGGCACATAGACCAATTGAACAGAATGGGGATCCCAGAAGTAAGGCTGCACATCTACGACCATCTGATCTTTGACAAAGCTGACAAAAATAAGCAATGGGGAAAAGACTCCCTATTCAGTAAATGGTGCTGAGATAACTGGCTAGCCATACGCAGAAGATTGAAACTGGACCACCATAAACAAAAATCAACCAAGATGGGTTAAAGACTTAAATGTAAAACCCAAAACTTTGAAAACCCTGGAAGATAACTTAGGCAATACCATCCTGGACATAGGAACAGGCAAAGATTTCATGACAAAGACACCAAAAGAAATTGCAGCAAAAGAAAAAATTGAAAAATGGGATCTAATTAAACTTAAGAGCTTCTGCACAGCAAAGAAAACTATCAACAGAGTAAAAAGACAACCCTACAGAAAGGGGGAAAATATTTGCAAACTATGCATCTGACAAAGGTCTAATATCCAGCATCTATAAGGAACTTAAATGTACAAGAGAAAAACAAACAACTCCATTAAAAAGTGGACAAAGGACATGAAAAGACATTTCTCAAAAGAAGACATACATGTGGCCAACAAGCATATGAAGAAAAGCTCAATATCACTGGTCATCAGAGAAATGCAAATGAAAACCACAATGAGATACCATCTCACGCCAGTCAGAATGTCTATTATTAAAAAGTCAAAAAATAACAGATGCTGGCAAGGTTGCAGAGAAAAGTGAACGCTCATACACAGTTGGTGGCAGTGTAAATTAGTTCAGCCATTGTGGAAAGAAGTATAGCAATTCCTCAAAGAGCTGAAAGCAGAACTATCAATCAACCCAGCAATCCCATTACTGGGTACATACCCAGAGGAATATAAAGCATTCTGCACACATTCTGCACACAGAGGAATATAAAGACACATGCACACAAATGTTCATTGCAGCACTATTAACAATAACAAAGACATAGAATCAACCTAAATGCCCATCAATGAGAGACTGATAAAGAAAATGTGGTACATATGCACCATGGAGTATTATGCAGCCATAAAAAAGAATGAGATCAGCGGGGCGCAGTGGCTCACGCCTGTAATCCCAGCACTTTGGGAGGCCGAGGCAGGTAGATCACAAGGTCAGAGATTGAGACCATCCTGGCTAACACTGTAAAACCCCACCTCTACTAAAAATACAAAAAATTAGCCAGGCGTGGTGGTGAGTGCCTGTAGTACCAGCTACTCAGGAGGCTGAGGCAGGAGAATGACATGAACCCGGGAGGCGGAGCTTGCAGTGAGCCAAGATCGCGCGACTGCACTCCAGCCTGGGGGACAGAGTGAAACTCCGTCTCAAAAAAAAAGAAGAATGAGATCATGTCTTTTGCAGGGATGTGGATGGAGCTGGAGGCTATCATCCTTAGCAAACTAACACAGGAATAGAAAACCAAAGACTGCATGTTCTCACTTATAAGTGACAGCCAAATGATAAGAACTTACAAACACAAAGAAAGACACAAAAGACACTGGGTCTACTTGATGGGGGAGGGTGACAGAAAGGAGAGGAGCAGAAAAGATAACTATTGGGTACTGAGCTCAATACTTGCGTGATGTAATAAAATGTATAACAAGCCCCTGTGACACATGTTTATATACGTAACAAATCTTCACATGTACCCCAAAACCTAAAATGAAATTTTTTTAAATGAGGCAGATATGTGTGCACTGATAAAGAATAATCTATACAATTTTTTGTTGGTTTTTGTTTGCTTGTTTGTTTTTTGAGACAGGGTCTCACTCTGTAGCCCAGGCTGGAGCCTGTAGTGCAGTGATGCAATCAAGCGATCCTCCCTTCAGTCTCCTAAGTAGCCTGGACCACAGGTGTGTGTCTCCACACCAAGCTAACTTTTTATTTTTTGTAAAGATGGGATCCCACTATGTTGCCCAGGCTGGTTGGTCTCAAGCTCCTGGGCCGAAGCAAGTCTCCTGCCTCAGTTTCCCAAAATGTTGTGATTATAGGTGTGAGCCACCATGCCCAGTTATATATAATGTTATTATTAAATAAGACAATCAGGACACAGAATAGTGTGTGCAATATGCTACCATTTGTGTGAAAAATAAAATGTATTTATATTTATAGACACACACAAATATTTGTATTTGCAGAAAATGTGATATTTGAGGTTGGGCTGTCAGATAAAATTTAGGATACCCAGTTAACATTTTAATTTTAAATTAACAATGAATAATTTTTATTATATTCCATGCAATATTTGGGATGAATAATTATTCATTTTTATCTGAAATTCAAACTTAGCTGGGAAACCTGTGTTGATATTTGCTAAATTTGGCAATCCTACTTTGAGGTGATGAAGGTTAGTATTAAGATATGTAATCAAATATGCAGTTTGGTATTCTATTCTCAAAAATCTAACATGATGGCATGCACACACACAGAAAAGGCGACCAATAACCCTGTCTCCCCTGCCAAGCACATTTGCACATTAGATACCATTTGCACAGTGCCCCTAGAGGTGTGGGATGCAGCGTCCTGGTCCGAGAACAGCAGGCTGAATTGCCGGGAGGTGGTCCTGCTGGTGAAGGCGACTCATCACCCAAGGAAGTTCCTGGCACTCGTTATAGAGCATCCTGTATCTGTCCTTCAGGCACCAGTGGAGCTGAGGGTGATTCCAGGCCATATGTGCAGTTGAGATGCTTCAATAATTTTCTTCTGGTCTAACTTCAAGAACAGCCACACAAAGTAGCTGCAATCACTCAGTTTCCTCCAGGACCACATTCTCCCCACCCCGACTCCAAGTCCCCGCTGCTGTTATGGCCATGTGGAGTTTGTGCTTATATTTTGTTGGCAATTGGATTCAAACACATCACAGTATTTTGAATTGAGGGATTCAAAAATTATTATTATATTCCCTTTGCAGCTACCTATAGTTATTTATGCTGTAAATTCTGTTTAAACTCACTTGAGTGGGCCCCCCGCTGACTACTGAAGGGCTGTTAGTAGCAAATTTGTCCAAGGACAAAGAAATCACTGAAGCCAGTTCTCCTTCCCCTCCTACAGGGTGAAAGAAATACTTCCCCTGGGGTAAGAAGAGGGGTGAAAGCTCCCTCCTACCCTTTTTCAAAAGCTCTGCTCAAATCCAGCGGACTCCATTCCCTGCCAGCAGCTGTGACTGCTGAAAGCCTGGCGTTCAGTATCATTTCCAAGCTCACCCAGGGGCTGCCAGGAGCATGGCAGGGTGCTGACTGCTGCAGAGGCAGGCGGCTTCAGCCAAAGGGATTCGAAAGACTGTCCCACCCCACCCTAGCCCTCTCGCTAAGACTAAGTTCAGAGATGTCGCGTGACATGTCCAAGGTTGAGAGGCTGGTTAGCAGCCAAGCAGGGCCTGCCGGCCTGCCGTGTCGGACAGGGACCTTGGGCAGCTTCTCATGCCCTTCTGCGGCCTTCTTCTTTCTCTTCTTAGTCCAAAAACACCTCCGCAGCCCCAACACCTCCAGCCCCCTACCTGGGCTGCCGTTTCCCTTCCAGGCTTTAATAAAATGTCACACCACCAGGTGGAGGCTCCCACTTCTGGAGAAGGCTTGAGGAGCCAGGTGCTGCCCCAGAAGGCAGGGCAGTGGCCCCCACGGAGTGTGTCTTGACTAGTTGGAAAGAGAAGTTAGGAGAGAAGTAAGCAGACGGTGCCCACTCACCCTCCTCTACCCCTTCCCCCGGGCAGCCTGCTCCACACGCAGCCTCTCCTTGCAAATCTCCAGATGGGTCCACCACGCTGGGCATGGGCCCAGGCCTGCCTGCGAGCTCACAGGGTGCATTGACCAACGTGGCAAGGCATCACGTCACTTTGCATTTTTCACCACCTCGCTCCCTCTGTCTCCTCATTCTCACTGCTCAGGGCTCAAACCTCCCAAATAAAACATTGGGAATCGAATTATTCCTGTGGCTCTGCTTTTCAGAGGACGCTGGCCCGAACATCACTGATAGCCAGACTCAACACTGAGGCTGCTGGTGCCTCCCAGCACATCCTTAACACATCGCTGGCACACGGGTTCTCATCTCAGGGACTGCTTCTAGGAAATTCAACCTAAAACACCATTTAGTTTTAAAACACTTTTCATAGGCAGCATGGTGACTCACGCATGTAATCCCAGTACTTTGGAAGGCCAAGGCAGGAGGATCACTTGAGCCCAGGAGTTTAAGACCAGCCTGGGAACATAGCGAGACCTCATCTCAATAACAAAAAATAAATATATTTTTTTCTTAAACGACTGAGCACTTATAACCCTCCCAATCCTCTTTCCCTGCCTGATTATCTCCATAATATTTAGCACCATGTAAGTTATTTTATTTTCTTTCCCTTGCCTTCCGAATAGAGTGTAAGCTCCATGAGGGCCTGGACTTCTGCCAGTTTTGTTCACTGCTGTTCCCTCAGCACATAGAACAGTGCCTGCCACAGGCAAGCATACTAAGTGTTTGTTGAATGAATGAAGGTACCAAAGATTGGGCTACAAGCCAAAAATAAAACAATGAACAGGAAGGACATGGCCCCAAGCCCCAGAAAGCTTCGTCTAAAGGGAAGATGCATCATTAAACGTCATCCCGTGTCTCCTACTCTTCAGATGATCCCAGTTGCCTTGCTTTATGGTATTCTACCTTGGAGTTCCATTTCATCATCTAATTTGGGGTCTTTGCATTCTCAAGGGATTAATTCCAATATGTTCTGCTGGTGGCACCTGTTTGCACCAAGGATGGGTTTTTCTGGCCTTGCAGCTCTTTAAACATCAGCAGCCTCTCCAGCCCATGTTTTCTCCTGCCTTTTATGTTGTTTCATCAGAAATCAGTGTTCTTTTTCTGCAGGAATCATGGAGCACACATTTCTAATCCTACTTCTGGTCAGAATACATAGTTGTGTTCCATTTGGGATCTGTGGCAGAGACTGTCAGATGTCTACCCATCCCTTTCTGACAGAGACTGTCAGATGTCTAGCCATCCCATCCTTTCTCCTTAGTAATAAAACTCTTGATATTATTTGCAGCCCAGTGGTCTACTAGAGCAAGCTTGTACCAGCTCCCAAGAGCCAATTAGTAGATTTGCAGGAATTGTGTAAACTAATCATTAAACCATTGGTAGCTTGAAATTAACCATGGTGGTAGTATTTATACTGCAGAAATTAGCAGATGCTACAATCAGGAGTTTCTTTCTCTCTCCCTCCCCATCTCCCACTTTGGGGTGGGGGGGAGGATAAAACTGGCTTACCAGCACATCACTGGGGGGTGAATACGTACCCAGCTAAAAGACTACATTTCCCAGCTTCCCTTGCAGTAAGATATGGCGAACTGGATGAAGCTGGTCCCTAATGACTTAAAGGCCCTGGTTACCTAACTGCAGGGCAAAAATCAACTTCTGCTTTTTTAAAGGCCATTTTTTAGTTGAGAGATTTTTTATTACCTGTAGTGATGCCTGATACTAACTGATACAGGGCCCAGCTGAAAGTGAGTTTCTCGTCAAGCAGATACATATTTCCTATGCAATACCATTAATGTCCCGGGCCACAGTGGCTCACAGACATTACTGCTTAATTACATTGTGCCCTTCATCAGGCAGGCTACAGTTGCCACCTACCTTACCTTCAGACTTACCCTCTATGAAGTGGCCACTGATGTTTTCTTCTTTAATTTTGACATATGACAAATGACTGAAGTCCATCACAAGTCCTGAATCCTTCTAGAAATTGCTTTATGGTATTCTACTTTGGAGTTCAGCCACTTTCACACGCTAGTGCCTTCTGCCACTGGATGGTGTCCTCATGGCAGGAGCTAGGCTCAGACCATGAGTCTGCAAGAGGAGGAGGGCATTTCAGGGGAGATCAGCTCAGGCACACAGAGTCCAGCTCCAATTAAAAAATGCCATGGATGGCCGGGCACTGTGGCTCACGCCTGTAATCCCAGCACTTTCGGAGGCTGAGGTGTGCAGATCACCTGAGGTCAGGAGTCCAAGCCTGGCCAACATGGTGAAACCCATATCTACTAAAAATACAAAAAATTACCTGGGTGTGGTGGTGAGTGACTGTAATCCCAGCTACTCGGGAGGCTGAAGCAGGAAAATCGCTTGAACCCGGGAGGCGGAGGTTGCAGTGAGTCGAGATCATGCCACTGCACTCCAGCCTGGATGACAGAGTGAGACTCTGTCTCAAAAGAAAAACAAACAAACAAACCACAACAAAAAAAACCGTGGATGGACAAACTATTAAGTGGGTGAAAATAGTGATGAAAGTGACCCCCTTTTTCTGCATAATTTAATAGGATGTACAATTTTAGGACTAGATTGTGCCTTCTGATTTTTAATCAATGGGTTAATGTGGAAAAAATTTAATCTGTTTACAAGATGAGTGAGTTATCAATTGATTTTTACTGAATTAACTTAATTAACCAGCTGTTAGGCCTTATATATGTAATCTTTAAATTCACAAAATAAGCCTTATGAAACAAAATTAGCCAATTTCACTATTGAATAATCACTGAAATTACCCTGAAAGACAGACATGTGTACTTATGAAGCATGACAATGTGTCATTCAAGGAAAATGGTTTTTGAAAATTCGTATTTAATGCCTTTTTAAAATTACAACTCTTATTAGGGATAGAAATAAAATAAGTACATGCCTCTTTTGTTCTTATTGATTAGACTAATTTAATCTGATCAATTTTAAATCGGGGGGGCTGTTTTAGTAAAATGAAAGTGAAGATGACCTGTCTGTGTCAGTCCAAGAAGAATTGCAATGTTGCGTTTCAAATGTAATGTATCAGAAAATTACGCATTTGAAACCAGACTGAAGGCTTATTATCACAAAGATAATTAAGTATGCTTTGGTGGCTTTCGCAGGCAACTGAAATGTCTTTTGGGTATTGCCTATTTATATTCATTCCTAAATGGTATCCACCGCCATTCAAATCTTGCTGTGGGAACACCCAGCTGTCTAACTTGTAGTTTCTTAATTGAGGTCAATTCTCTTCCTTTGCTCAGGACAGGTAAATCTATCTCCAAGAAATTGCAATGGTGAAAGGCAGTGTAAAACCATAAAAATCACCATCCCCTGACACTTTTTAACGTGATAATACAATTGTCTGCCCAAAACTGAGATTACTTTTTAAATAGAAGAGAACAAATATATGTTTAGAATGAGCATCATTTTTCTATTCCTATTTTTACCTCTTTAGAAGAATTTTGTATATAAATAATTTTGTTTTTTAGTTTATTTCTAACAATAACCATATCTACTTGTAAATCATTATTTGGACCCTGTTGGGTTTTTTAAGCAACTAATATTATATTGTTATAAATATATTGTAATATATAAACTAATTATATTGTTATAAATAAAATTATTAGTTATTAATGTCAACTAAATTTCTTCCATGTATTGATACCTTTCAAAGTTATATTTAGGATTACAAAGTTCTATAGACATTGAGTTTTATATAAAGGTAAACAGAAAAAATACGTAGAAATATCATAAAAATAATGTAACAGCCCTTTGGGATTATAACTGATTTATGCTCATATTATCAAAATTGGGAGTTTGGTAGAGAGGATTTAAAGCCAGGAGAACTGGTTTCTGGCTCCAGGACTCATTGCAATGAGCTGCAAGTCATTGGCAAAATGTCTTCAGATCTCCTTATGTTCCTCAAACCGAACCAAATCTCATCTAATCTTTGTGGATAATGACTGTGCCATGAGACACACTGCCCAGTTGTGGGGATCGAAACAGAATTTCTGAAAGGTTTCTTTTTTTAAGCCTTGATTTAAGAAGTGACTGATGGAAGAGGCCCCAAGTTTTTGTTTGTTGATTTGTTTCCTTGTGTGTTTTTAAGCAGGAACTTAGGATGAAAAGCTGTAGATACGAGTGGTTCTGAGAAGGCAAAGCTCTGCATTACCCTTTGTCTTTTATTTTGAAAAACAGATGAAAAAGAAGGTTAGGAAAAATTCACAGCAAGTTACCGAAAAATATAAATTGGCCAGGCGCAGCAGCTTATAGCTGTAATCCCAACATTTTGAGAGGCTGAGGTGGGAGGATCACTTGAGCCCAGGAGTTTGAGACCAGGTTGGGCAACATAATGGGATCCCATATCTACAAAAAATAAAAAATTAGCCGGGCATGGTGGTGTGCGCATGCAGTCCCAGCTACTCAAGGGGCTGAGGTGGGAAGATCGCTGCAGCCAGGGAGATCAAGGCTGCAGTAACCCATGAATGCACTACTGCACTCCAACCTGGGGAAAAGAGTAAGATCCTGCATCAAAAAGAAAAAAAAAAAAAAAGAGAGAGAGAGCGAATAAATGACTATGCAGATTGCCTTAAACTTAGGAACATATCAGATGTCCCACTACAAAAAAGAAGGTATTTTCAAGTGATATAAATAAGGAACTAATGCAGAAATTCAATTTTCCATGACATACTAAATGTGAAGTGTTTTAGAAAGTGTGAGATAATACATAAATGCAAGCTGTTATCGCATTTTTTTAAAAGCTAGAAAATAAGAATTGTCAAATGACAGTGACATATGTTAATGCAGAAAGGCATCTATTTTTCAGATGATCTTTATAATCTCTACTGGTGAAGTACAGCATATAGATATCAATAAATGCCACTGCTATTTGAGGAGCATCGTTACTCTCCAAGCCCCTCACAACAGGCGAACAACTGGTCTCCAACACAGCCCTCTCCAGGTTGGGCAGGATGGACATGAGTGCAAGCACAATTTGTCTAAGGATGTCCAGAACAAGCTTTGTGAGTGCACAAACCTGACAGCAAGTTAGAATGGGCTCTGTTAGAGGGGATGTGAGGGACATTCCGTAAGTGTGGCACATAAAGAAATCCTACACATATGAGAACCTACTTTATGCAAGGGGCAGGCCTATCTATAATATTTGATGGATCTGGGGCAAGAATACAAATGTAGATTCATATGCTATATATCTAGATATTTGAAAGTTATGGCCAGGCACAGTGAGTGGCTCACGCCTGTAATCTCAATGCTTTGAGAGGCCAAGGCAGGCGATTGCTTGAGCCCAGGAGTTCAAGACCAGCTTGGGCAAAATGGTGAAACCCTGTCTCTACAAAAATACAAAAATTAGCCCGGCGTGGTGGTGCATGCCTGTAGTCCCAGCTACTTGGGAAGCTGAGGTGGGAGGATTGATTGAGCCTGGAAGGTCAAGGTTGCAGTGAGGCAAGATCACACCACTGCACTCCAGGCTGGGCCACAGAGTGACACCCTGTCGGAAGGAAGGAAGGAAGGAAGGAAGGAAGGAAGGAAGGAAGGAAGGAGGAGAGAAGGAAGGGAAGAAGGAAGGAAGGAAGGAAGGAAGGAAGGAAGGAAGGAAGGAAGGAAGGAAAGAAAGAAAGAGGAAAGAAGGAAAGAAGGAAGGAGAAAAGAAAGAAAAGAAAAGTTACAAAGCAAGCTAATGGCCGGAAAATAAAATCCAATCTATCCCCCTTCCTAACAATCTGGAAGGCCAGTCTCACATGTAGAATATTCAGCCTCCTTGGAATTCTGCACCAGAACATGGCAATCGGCCATCCACTTTCTCTTTCCACCCTCAGCTTCACTCTGCACCTAAAAGGGCCCAGTGGGTGGCTGGTCTCGATGCTCCAACTTGCACATCGAGCCTCTCCTCACTGTTTCCAATAGCTATTGCTTGGCTGCCCCCCAGCTAAAGGGTGCATGAACCAGGGATGCCATTCACCCTGATCTGGAGGAGAGGCTGGTGCAGGCCTTAGATGTGGGTTCAAGGAATGTTTGGGTGGAGAGTTCCAGGGACCCCCGTGTTCACAGCATGGCTTGGGAGAGGACACATGGGCCCCAGTGGGCACTTCCCCTTGACCCCATGACTCCCCTCCCTGTGAGGGTCATGGCTGGAGGAGGGGTGAAGTAGGGGACTCTGAAGCACCAGATGGAAAGGGAGCCCCATTGCCTAGGTCCAAGGGCGATGCTGGCAGGGATCGCCAGGATAAAGGTGAGTCAGTTCATCACAATACTTTTGACCCATAGGTGGTTTCTGTTTCCTTCACGTAATACAAGACATTTTAACTGTCTGCTCAGAACTGTATCCTTAATATTCCAGAGCGATCCATAATAAAACAGTAAGCAAAGGAATTTGTCTTCTAGACCATGGGTAGCCAATTGGCAAGAAGACTTACATTTAGTGAAGGTGGGCACTACATTTAATATGCACTGGGCTCATCCTCTTGTCTCCCTTCCCTTTGAGAACAATAACATTCAAACCGCATTGGGTAGACCCAAGCAAAGTAGGTGTCTGTCTGGATAACGAGGGGTGGAAAGGAGCCCTGCAGAAAGTGAGGAGGTCCCCACAGGGGGCTGGCCTGGCACGGGGATCAGACCAACCTGTGTAGGGTGAGCAGGCCCTCCCTGGTGGGGTAAGGAGGGTGTGTGCAGAGAGAGGTGGGCAGGGGAGTCGTAGTGATGGAAGACTGGGTATAGCTTGGAGACTGACCAAATAAGCCTGTATGCTGAGGATAATGGGAGGCAGATTTCTCACTGTGGGACAAGTAGGAAGGGAGAAAACCAGCATGAACACTGTTGTTTGATTGGAATTGGAGACATCAAGGTTTTCAGTATAGAGAGATAGACATAGAAATAGATACAGGTGTGTGTCTGTGTGTGTGTGTGTGTGGTTCTGTGCACTGACAGGCCTGGGAATATCAAGCATCCAATAGCAATGAGCACATGTAGTGAAAACAGCTTAGTTTCTAAACAGCATTTTCCACTAAGATGAACCAGGGCACCTTGAGAAGTGGCTGATTCTGGGACGGGGGCAAGGAATGCACAAAATGAGCCTGGAGTCTCTTCTCGTGCCAGTAAGCGAGGCAGTGCTCCAGGAACAAGAGGACCTAGCAAAGGGACACAGAACCAGCTTGAAGGGCCCCCCTACCAGACCTGGGACATTTTTGAGCTTACAAATAGATAATGATAGCAATAGATATAACCCACTGAGTGACATTACAACCCACAGGACCATGTTGATATAAACTAGAAAGTAAATGGGTAACTTGAAAGTTTCATGAGGAACAGCGTATTTATAAAGGATCAGAGAATCTCTCCCCAAAATATTTGTCATTTACTAAGGGAAAGAAAGGGTAGCTTTAGGGAGGGGAAGCTAGGAGACACCACCTTAATCAGGAGTGGTGTTTGCATCATTACCACTAATGAGGCAAATGGAAACGTGCCACATGCAAGGACTCAGTGAGAACACAACACTCCTGATATTCCTGCAAAGGGGCATCATCTGAGTTTTACCACAAGGAAACATCAGACCCACCCAAATCCGGGGACTTTCTACCAAATAACTAGCCTGTTATCTCCAAAAGTCAGGGTCACTGTAATCTGAGGCGGGCAGATCACTTGAGGTCAGGAGTTTGAGACCAGCCTGGCCAACGTGGTGAAACCCCGTCTCTACTAAAAATACAAAAAGTAGCTGGCTGTGGTGGCAAGTGCCTGTAATCCTAGCTACTCAGGAGGCTGAGGTAGGAGAATCGCTTGAACCTGATAGGTGGAGGTTGCAGTGAGCCGAGATCGTGTCACTGCATTCCAGCCTGGGCGACAGAGTGAGACTCCATCTCAAAAAAAAAAAAAAAAAAAAAAAAGTCGGGGTAACGAAAGTCAAGGAAACACTAAAATTATTCAGGACTGAAGAAGACCAAAGAGATGGACAACTGAGGCAAATTGCAGGGAGGGGTCTTTAAGGCAAGGCAGCCATGACAGCCACATCACGCTCAACAATGGCACCAAGATGGACATGCTGGGGCTAGGCACCTGGAAGTCCCCTCCGGGCCAGGTGGCTGAGGCTGTGAAGGTAGCGATCAACACTGTATACCGCCACATTGACTGCACCCACGTGCACCAGAATGAGAACCAGGAGCAGCTCAAGGAGCAGGTGGTGAGGTGCGAGTGGCTCTTCATCATCAGCAAGCCATGGGGCATGTGCCACAAGAAGTGCCTGGTGAGAGGATCCTGCCAGAAGGTGCTCAGTGGCCTGGAGCTGGACTACCTCGACCTCCGCCTTATTCACTGGCCAACAGGCTGTCAGCCTGGGAAGGAATTTTCCTTGTTAGATGAATCAGGCAACTCATTCAGGGGCTGGTGAAAGCTACTGGCATCTCCAACTTCACCATCTCCAGGCCGAGAGGACCTTAAACAAATCTGGCTTAAAGTGTAAGCTGGCTGGGCAAGGTGGCTCATGCCTGTAATCCCAGCACTATGGGAGGCCGAGGCGGGCGGATCAGGAGGTCAAGAGATCGAGACAATCCTGGCTAACGTGGTGAAACCCTGTCTCTACTATAAATACAAAAAAATTAGCTGGGTGTGGCGGCGTGTGCCTGTAGTCCCAGCTACTTGGGAGACTGAGGCAGGAAAATTGCTTGAACCCAGGAGGTGGAGGTTGCAGTGAACCAAGATCACACCACTGCACTCCAGCCTGGGCAACAGAGTGAGACTCCGTCTCAAAGGGAAAAAAAAAAAAGTGTAAGCCAGCAGTGGTTCATCAGATTGAGCGCCACTGGTAGGTCCCTAACTCAAGAGAACTTAATCCAGTACTACCAGTCCAGAGGCAGCACAGGGACCGCCTACAGCCCCCTTGGCTCTCCCGACAGGCCCACGGCCAAGCCTGAGGATCCTTCCCTCCTGGAGGACCCCAGGATCAAAGTGATTGCAGCCAAGCACAGTGAAACCGTGGCCAGGTTCTGATGTGGCTCCTCATGCAGAGGAACTTGGTGGTGATCCGCACATCTGTGACAATGGAACGCATTGCTGAGAACTTCAAGGTCTTTGACTTTGAACTGAGCAGCCAGGATATGACCTCCTTACTCAGCTGCAACAGGAACTGAAGGGTCTGTGCCTTGGTGAGCTGAGCCTCCCCGAAGGATCACCCATTCCATGAAGAGTTTTGAAGCGGTGGATGTCTGCTGTTCCTCAAGTAACCTACGCCTGGTTTTCCCGCCTCATTGTTTTCTTGCAAATGTAGTATGGCCCGTATCCCTCGGCAGTGGGGCAGCAATCTGCAGACTGACCAGCAAGGGCCTGTCAAGCTTGACCTCAGGTCTGAAGAGCAGCATCAGTAGAGTGGAATTCTTTTCCCACTTTCTTTGCCATTTTTGCTCAGCTGAAGAAAGTGCAACCTGAATACCCTTTTCTGACCAAGGAGAAGCAAAATCTACAGAGTCAAAATAGTGCCTCTAACAGTTGAGTTTCAGCTGATGGAACTATAATCCTTACAGCAAGACTTCTTTTTGCCTCAAATAAAAAGTGCTTTTGTGAAAAGAGAGAGAGAGGGACAACACAAGGCAATATAAGACTTCGGATTGAATCGTTTTGCTGCATAGAACACTCAGGATAATTGGCAAAATCTAAAGGGGGTTTGAGGGTGAGATGGAGGTGATGTGTCTTTTAATTTCCTGGTTGGAATGGTGTAGTGTGGTTATGTAGGAGATAGCCTTGTAGCAAATACATCTGAAAAATTGGGATGAATTGGCATATGATGTGGACAAATTACTTTCAAACGGCTTAGGAAAAAGTTGTTGTGTAGTGTACTCACAACTCTAAGTTTAAAAGTTCCTTTAAGCTTGAAAATTTCACATTTTTAACAAAATAAAAGAAATGCATTAGCAACAGAAACATGGCACACTTAGAATAATAGGATAAATAAGCAGGCTATAGTGATCTATGACAGTCAAACGGTAATCTTTCCTGATGCATTGGCTGGCATCATTAAGAGGATGTTTCCCTTTGGGAAATGGTATTAGGACAGTTAATATTTTACATAGTTTATTTCTTTTTTTTTTTTATATACAGACAGAGTCTCACTCTGTGGCCCAGGCTGGAGTGCAGTGGTATGAACACAGCTCACTGCGGCTTCGAACTCCTGGGCTCAAGGAATCCTCCTGCCTCAACCCCCCTAGTAGCTGGGACTATAGGTGTGCACCAACATACCTGGCTAATTTTTCAATTTTTCTGTGGAGATAGGGGTCTCACTATATTGGCAAGGCTGGTCTTAAACTCCTAGACTCAAGGGATCCTGCTACCTTGGCCTCCCAATGTGCTGGGATTATAGGTGTGAGCCACCATGCCGAGCCTTACATAGTTTCAAATAGGAATTATAATAGCAGGGGGTATTGCTATTTTTCTTATGATTTGGAATAACACAAGGGAGAAGTAAAATAATAAGTAAAACAACATGAACAGACAGAGAAAAATAATAATCAGTTGTTTTTCATAGGAATAAAACCATCTAGAAAGGCACGTGAAGTATGTGGAATGGAGGCCAAATGTGCAATATTGATGGAGGGGGAGTCTAATGCATCGGGAAAGGGAAAGCCATCAGCATGGATGAGCAGAAATGAAAACAGCTATTTCAGTGCACTCAGGAAAGACTATGTAGGTCAGCCAGAGTTAGGAGTGGTGGGGAGTGGAGGTGGGGAGTGGAGCCCGGCAGAACCAGGCCGCCGTTTGCATTCTTGGGACCACAGAAGTGAGGTAAGTCAGGAGCAGACACAACTGGAGTCCGACCAGCAAAACACAATGAGTCAGAGTCTAATCCAAACCTGTTCCATCCCTGGTTACCAGGCAAAGGGACCCTCTCATTAGGTTCATGGACTATAATGAGGTGAACCGCCAGAAATTAAAGGAAACAGTAATTACAGACAGGGCCATGCAAGGTCTGGGAGGAGTTAGATGGTCATCTGTCCCTCAGGCGAAGGAGGAACGGGAAAGGCTTTGACTTACTGAACCCGTGTACTCAAGAGAGCTGCTATGTTCTGCTGTCTGCCCCTGGCAGACCCTGATGAGCCTCAGGGTTGCAAATGCCTATGGTCCCACCTGTTCTAATCCCAGCCTCCCTGTCTGGAGGGAAGATAGTTTGAGATAAGGCCGAAGAGCACATTCCTGGAGCCCAGGTATAGGTGTCCTGGGCTCCTGGGGGCCAGGTGAAGGTGTCTTGGTTCTGCACCATGTAGGCAGCAATTGCATATGTGGTTCTCCTCCCTTTTATCACCTGGAGGACAGGGCCCAGAAGAGGGTAGAGCTGACTCCAGGACAAGCCCCTAAACAGTGGAAGCAGCTGCATGTTATTTCACTTTTTGAGGCACATCATTTTCCTTGCAGTTATATGTATAGCCCCAATACACGCATCCTGTATTTGTAGCTCTAATTGGACACTCCAGAAATTCTCTGACCTCTGCGTTCTTCTGTTCCCATGTTCTCAGTAAGTCCTTTCAATTACTTTGACAGTAGGTACAACTGCCTTTCTCAAGCAGGAAAATCTTCTCACTGTTTTTCCTAAATTAGAAAACTATTTATACCTCATTTATGGTGTGGCAGGAGATCCCCCAAATCAAAGCAATTTTCTACTAAACATTATTTACATTATTTACCATTTTCTGTGAAATTCTAACATGCCGGGATAACCACAATTTAAATATATTCAGAGGTCACAGTTTAATACTAAGCAAATTGGAAACCTCTGAAAAGATCCCTTAAATATTCCTCTCTTCTGTCAACATTTTCGACCTGGAATATCAACCATTTATGCTTGATTTTGTGTAACTGGGGATTCAAAGCACTTTAGCAATCGTGATCTGCTTTTCTATCTTCACTGGCGCCAGCGTGGCATGGTCAGGATTCTCTACACATCTGCATTCGGTATTCATTAGATGCAAAGTGCATTCATGCATAGCCTCCTAATAATAGGGAGAGGATGGTTTTGAAAGTGTTTTAAAAATATTCCAACGGGGAGGGAGAGAGGGGCAAAAAGGTTGAAAAACTTTCTATGTTTTTCATAGAAAAGTTTTTCAGGTACTATGTTCACACTTGGGTGATGGGATCATTAGAAGTCCAAACCTCAGCATAATGAAATATACCCAAGTAACAAGCCTGCACATATTCCCCCAGATCTGAAAAAATAGAAATAAAATAAAATTCCTTTATTATGAAAAATTTTTTGTTATACATACACACACCTGTTAGAACTAATAGACAAATTTAGCCAAGTTGTAGCATACAGAATCAACAAGCAAAATCAGTTTTGCCTGTATACATTAACAATAAATAACCAAAAAGAAAATTAAGAAAACAATTCCATTTACAAAAGCATTAAGAAGAGTAAAATACGTAACGATAAACTTAGCCAAGCAAGCAAAAGTCTTATACACTGAAAACTACAAAATGTCGCTGAAAAAAATTTAAAAAGACAGTAATAAACGGAAAGACATCCTGTGTTCATGGCCGGGTAGGCAATATTCTTCACATACCAATATAACTCAAACGGTCTACAGATTCAATGCAATCTCTACCAAAATCCCAATGACATTTTTGCAGAAAAAGAATAATCCATCCTAAATTTCAGATAGAATCTCAAGGGACCCTAAAGAGTCAAAACAATCTTGAAAAAGAAGTACAAAGTTGCACGTCTCACATTTCTTGATTTCAAAACTTACCACAAATTTACAGTAATGAAAACAGCCTGCTACTGACATAAAGATAGACATATATAGGCCAGGTGCTGTGGTTCACACCTGCAATTTCTATAATTTTTTTTTTTTTGAGACAGAGTTTCGTTTTTCTTGCCCAGGCTGGAGTGCAGTGGCACGATCTTGGCTCCCTGCAACCTCCGCCTCCCAGGTTCAAGTGATTCTCCTACCTCAGCCTCCTTAGTAGCTGGGATTACAGGCGCCCACCACCATGCCCAGCTAAGTTTGTTTTGTTGTTGTTGTTGTTTTGTATTTTTAGTGGAGACGGAGTTTCACCATATTGCCCAGGCTGGTCTCGAACTCCTGACCTTAAGTGATCCACCCACCTCAGCCTCCCAAAGTGCTGGGATTACAGGCGTGAGCCACCATGTCTGGCTGGAAGTCACAAATATTGTGACCTCTGGCCCCATGACTCTTGAGCAGGAAGGAATTATAGACACTATGCCTACATCTTAGCAGAGTTCAGACCCCTCCCATAGTCCTATTCTTGTGGCCTTTCATTAATCTTACAAAGGTGGTTTTCAGTACCTGAGCAAGAAGGGGGTTAGTTTTAGTGAGGGACTATTGTCATCCTCACTTTCAAGTAAGGGTGGCTCACACCTGTAATCCCAACACTTTGGGAGGCTGAGGCAGGTGGATCGCTTGAGGTCAGGAGTTGGAGACCAGCCTGGCCAACATGGTAAAACCCCATCTCTACTAAAAATCTGAAAATTAGCCTACTTGGGAGGCTGAGGCAGTAGAATCACTTGAACCCAGGAGAAGGAGGTTGCAGTGAGCCAACATTGCGCCACTGCACTCCAGCCTGGGTGATAGAGCGAGACTGTTTCAAAAAAATAATAATATAAAAATAAATTTCTCCCAAAGTTAGCCTGGCCTATGCCCAGGAATGACTAAGGACAGCTTGGAGGCTAGAAGCAAGATGGAGTCAACTATGTCAGATTTCTCTTACTGTCATAATTTTGCAAAGGCAAAATTATCCTATGATCCACCAATTTCACTTCTGGGTGTATATCCAAAAGAAGTCAAAGCAGGGTCTCAAAGAGATATTTGAACCCCATGTTTATAGCAGCATTATTCACAGTAGCCAAAAAAAAGAAGAAGCCCCAAGTGTCCATCAGTGAATAAATGGATAAGCAAAATGTGGCATATACATACAGTGGAATATTATTCAGCCTAAAAAAGGAAGGGTAAACTAAAAATAAAATCCTAGCTGGACGTGGTGCCTCATGCCTGTAATCCCAGCATTTTGGGAGGCAAAAATGGGAGGATTGCTTGAACTCAGGAGTTTGAGACCAGCCTGGGCAACATGGCAAAACCCCATCTCTACAAAAAAATACAAAAAACTAGCTGGCCACAGTAGTGCACGACTGTGGTCCCAGCTACTCAGAAGGCTGAGACAGAAGGCTGAGTCCAGGAGGCAGAGGTTGCAGTGAGCCAAGATAGTGCCACTGCATTCTAGCCTGTGTAATAGAGTGAGATTGTCTCAAAAAAAAAAAAAAAAATCCTAAGTCCCCACAACTAACTGAAAGGACCCCCTCTTGGCCAAGGGGACCCCAGAAAATTCCTAAAAACTTAATTCCCAGCCGTGACAGGAAGGGAGGTCAGACATGCCTCATAATACCCTCTTCCTTTCACAGTTTAGGCACAACTGACCAGCATTAACATTAAAATAGAGATCATAAGACTGACAGAACAGACTCACTGTGGCAATAAGATACCGAATTATAAACAAGATAGAGCAAGACTCAGTCTCAGATAAATAAATAAGACCCAAGACTATGCAAGGATAAGGTTAAATCACACCCTACAAACCATAAAATCTCCTTAAATTGTTTTTTTAAATTAACCCAGTATAACATGGCTTATTTTCCAACTGACTCTGGTATAGCATCACATGAGAGATAGCAGACTCCCTTATCTTAAGCATTCCTTTTTACTGACTTCACGTCTTTAGATGAAGCTTAACTCTTGCAATCAATTGCCAACTAAAGAATCCTGAAAACCCACCTACGATTTGTAAGCCCCTGCTTTGAGATGCCCTGCCTTTTCTAGCTAAACCAATATATACCTTTCATTTATTGATTTATAATTTTACTTACAATTATGTATAAAACCAAACTGTAACCCAACCACTTCATGATCACTTACTCAGGGCTTCTTGAGTTTGTGTTTTCTCCTGGCCACAGTCACTCATATTGTTAGCAGTAGCAAATCCGAAGGGTGTGCAGCAAACTCAATTCTTCCCTAGGAGGAAAGAATTCAGCCAAGGGGAATAAAGCAGAGTGAAAGACCGAGGCAAGTTTTAGAGCAGGAGTGAAAGTTTATTAAAAAGTTTTAGAGGCCGGGCACGGTGGCTCACGCCTGTAATCCCAGCACTTTGGGAGGCCAAGGTGAGTGGATCACGAGGTCAAGAGATCAAGACCATCCTGGTCAACATGGTAAAACCCCGTCTCTACTAAAAAAAAAAAAAATACAAAAATTAGCTTGGTGTGGTGGTGCACACCTGTAGTCCCAGCTACTCCAGAGGCTGAGGCAGAAGAATCATTTGAACCCTGGAGACAGAGGTTGCAGTGAGCTGAGATCGCGCCACTGCACTCCAGCCTGGCAACAGAACGAGACTATGTCTCAAAAAAAAAAAAAGTTTTAGAGCAGGAACAAAAGGAAGTAAACTACACTTGGAAGAGGGCCAAGCAGCCAGCTTGAGAGATCCACATACACTGTTTGGCTTTTCACTTGGGGTTTCATACACAGGCGTGGTTCCGTGGTTTAGGTCTCTCCCCGCTTGATTTTTCTTTGGGGTAGGCCATTCACATGCACAGTGGCCTGCCAGCACTTGGGAGGGGCTGCGTGCACAGTGTGTTTAATGAAGTTGTGCACATGCTCATTTGAGGCAATTTTCCCTTACCAGTCAAGTGTTCCTAAAGGAAGGTCGTATACCAGTTAAACTCTGCTATTTTGCCTCTTAGTGCGCATTCATGAGCCTACTTGCCCAGTTCCCAAGATCTCATCGGGAAGCTGCTGATCACCAGCTTCAAGTGTTTCCATCTATTGGGAGACTGCCTTTCCCTGGCATCAGCTGCAACCAATTATTATTTTAGAGAGACAGTTTAACAACTGCCTGACCATCACCTGATGGTTACCTGACATTCCTGGGCAGGAGTGCAGGGGCCTTTCCCGCCCTGCTCATGTCTGCCTAGCTACCTACTCTGACAACATGGGCTCAGAAACAAACCTCTTTAAAATATTTTGCAGAGTTTGTTTTTTCCAATAACAGAAGAAAAATCTGACACATGCTACAACATGGATGAACCTGGAGGGCATAATACCAAGTGAAAAAGCCAGACACAAAAGGACAAATACTGAATGATGACATTTCTATGCGGGAGCTGGAATAGCCACATCCATAGAGACAGAAAATACAGTGGTGGTTGCCAGGGGCCTGGTGGAGGGAGAAATGGGGAGCTATTGTTTAACAGGTCAGAGATTGAGTTTGGGATGGAGAAAAAGTTCTGGAGATGAATAGTGGTGATAGTTACACAACAATGTGAATATACTTAAGGCCACTAAACTTTACCCTTAAAAATGGTGAAAATGGTAAATTTTATGTTGTGTGTATTTTACCACATTAAAAATAAAATGTATACTTTCTAAGCTACAGTTCCTCAGTGTAACTTTGTCTGAGGTTGTGTTAATAATAAAACCAATAAACAATAATGTGGCTGGGCACGGTGGCTCATGCCTGTAATCTCAGCACTTTGGGAGGCCGAGGTGGGTGGATCACCTGAGGTCAGGAGTTTGAGACCAGCCTGGCCAACATGGTGAAACCCTGTTTCTACTAAAAATACAAAAAAATTAGCCAGGCATGGTGGTACATGCCTGTAGTTCCCGTTACTCAGGAGGCTGAGGCAAGAGAATTGCTTGGAACCTGGGAGGCAGAGGTTGCAGTGAGCCAAGATCACGCCATTGCACTCCAGCCTGGGCAACAAGAGCGAAATTTCATCTCAAAAATAAATAAATAAATAATGTGACGCAAAACACTCCTCTTGCAGCCCTTAGATTGAGGAAACCAAGGCAGACCAACATTTGAAGCTACAGGGAAGTGAATTTTGATTGAATGGAATCATTAATACACCAAAAACAAAGTCTAAATCAAGCACTCCAAGATTGACAGGACAAAGGATAAGATATGCCAAAACAAGGCAAATGAATGCAAGTCACTTAAGAGATCATAGAATTTAAGAAGTAAAATGGCAGGCAGGCAGGAGCAGGTGATAAACCAGGTGGGGGTGCTGTGAGGTTTCCGTAGCACTTGGCCTGGGTCTCCAGAGTGACAGAGACCACCCACATGGACCCTTCTTTGTAACCCTTGATCTGAGATGCAGAGCTGCTTCCTCCATCAGGCCAGGACACCCACTGACTGATAATAAATGTACTAGCATGGTCACCATTCTTGAACCTTGCTGTGTGTTAGAAGCATGCTGGGCCCACATGTGTCACTTACTCAGTCCTCCACATAGCTCGGGGCCTCACCACATGCCTGGCACAGAGCTGGGCCTCAAAAAAAATCTGCTAAATTGCTTAACAATGCAGGGAGGAAAATGATATAATAGTTGTCACCAAGGTATAGACAAGAACTCTGCAACTCAGAGAGGTTAACCTACATGTCAAGATCACCCAGCAGTGGAGCCACTGTTCTAGCTTCCAGACCCAGCTCTGTCTTTCCAAGGCTCCCCCAAAGTCTTCTGTTCTGATGCAACAGCCAGAGAATCCTTTTGGGATGAAAATCGGATCAAGTCACTCCCTATCCTCGAAGGCTTCCAGCGCACTTACTGTAAACCAAGTGAAGGTGCTGTCCATGGCCTTGGAACGCCTGCATATGATGAGCAGGTGTCTCCCACTGACCACTGTACCATCAGGGCCCGACTCTATCCTCCACCAGCACCATCGCCTCTCAGGGCCTTTGCACTTGCTGTGCTCTCTGCCTGAGGTGCCATCACCAATTCTGGATTCTGTTCAAACAGCATCCCCTCAGAGAGGCCTTTCCTGACCACATCATCTAGAAGCATCAAACACTCTGCAACCCCTCACCCTGCTTTATGCACACAAAATTATTTTATGTATTAAGATGTGAATTGGGGATTTCCCCCTTTAGAACGGAAGCTCTATGAGTTCAGATACTTTTCACATTTTGGTCACTGCATCCCCAGAACCTAGTGTTCAGTCAATATTTGATAAATAATGAAGGAGTTACTGACAAGCTATTTAATCTTGAGGACACTAAGTTGACCTCACCCCAGGTCAACTTCCTCTTGCTACAGAGCTTGTGCAAACTGTCCCTTGAGCACAGAAAATCATGCCATAGCATACTTACTGAGTGTGGCATCTCCTCTGCACACACATCTGCCATATATCACAACACACCTTGCCTCATTCCATAGGCCTCTCACCTTGCACACATGGCACAGTGCCTCTTCCTTGACTTCTCCTATGCCCATGCCTTTGGCCTTCCTTTCTTAGCCCCCTTCACTTCCTAATAAACCAGATTCCAAGGCTTCATACCCTTGGATAGGTGTTACCCAAATCACCCCACACCAGCTAACTAATGGGGTCATTTCAAGGCAAGAGGCTCTCACAGTTCAGAACTTCAGCAGATGCCTTCAGGGTAAAGGATGGGAGACAGGCAAAGGGGAGCTCAAAGGAATATTGGTCTTTCTCCTTCACCTCACGTCTCTTGACTCAGGATTACTCTGAAAATAAAATTCATTCCTCACTCGCAATGGCTTTTGGCTAAATACAACAGACAGCACGTCACTAATCCCAACTCTCTACGCAGAATGGCCAGCCAGGGGAGTCTCTGCCACAAGAAGCCACCGGGCAGAGCAGGACCAGCTGGGCATGGTGTCAGAGACCCCTGCATCAGAGGCAGGTTGCAGTCGATATGCTCCAGGGACACTCGCATTGCCACAGTGCTCCGGTGATGGCCTACTGTTTAGTGGACAGCAGCTGCTCTTTTATAGGCTACTGATTGTTGAGCACTAACTCAGCCCCAGGCACACAGCACCATCACATAACAAACCTATGAAATACTGGCTGGGCGCGGTGGCTCACGCTTGGAATCCCAGCACTTTGGGAGGCCGAGGCGGGCGGATCACGAGATCAGGAAATCGAGACCACGGTGAAACCCTGTCTCTACTAAAAATACAAAAAATTAGCCGGGCGTGGTGGCGGGCGCCTGTAGTCCCAGCTACTCGGAGAGGCTGAGGCAGGAGAATGGCGGGAACCCGGGAGGCGGAGCTTGCAGTGAGCCGAGATTGCGCCACTGCACTCCAGCCTGGGCGACAGAGCAAGACTCCGTCTCAAAAAAAAAAAGAAATACTGAAGATTCTTGTTCCTGCCTGTATCTATTAGCTTTCACTGCATAACAAACCCTCTCAAAACACAGTAGCTTAAAACAGCTGTTTATTTGTTTGCACTTTGAGCTAAGCTTGCTGGAACAGCTGGTCTCTGCTCTGTGGGATTCCAGCAGTGCTCACACATGCATGCCGTCAGCCGCCAGTCAGTGGCCTCACTCATGTGTCCACCAGTGGCTGACTATCAGCAGGGCCCGTGGAGAAAACCAGGTCATGTCCCTCTGATCTAGCAGCCTAGGCAGGCTCCTTCAAAGGGTGTTGGTTCAAGCATTTCCTAGAGCAGCAAGAGAGGCAAGTTCCAACATGCATGCACTTTGCTAGCCTCTGCGTGCTGCACATTTGCTAGTGTCCCATTGGCCAAACTAAGTCACACGGCCAAGCCCAGCTTCAAGGGGTGAAAAAACAGACGTTCTTTCTTGACTGGGGAGCTGCAATATTATGTTGTGGAGTGTTGCAACATGAATGGGAAGAATTTGTGGCAATGTTTGCAATCCACTATATTGCTTGTTTCAGCATAATGCCACATCCAAAAGAAACATCAGTCCAAACCCAAAAGAGAGGCATTAAATTGCATAACACACAGCAGCAACATTTCCTAGAAATCTATTTTCTCCATCCAAATCCCTGAAGTCCCCAATTTCAAGGCAACTGTCACAGCCTTGTTCATATCTTACCTACAAAATTCCCAGTCCACAATGACTCTCTTCAATTCCCCATATCTCCTCCAACCTCCAACCTTCCTTCTGCTTCCAGATGTTTTTTCTATCTTTTCCCTTCTTCGCCATTGAAACTCCCCTTCACTCATGAACCTAATCAGCACCATAAATGGCCAGCAATAGAGAAATGCAAACACAGAATCCTTAAGCAGGATCAGGCCTGTAGTACCAGCCACTTGGGAGGCTGAGGCAGGAGGATTGCTAGAGGCCAAGAATTGGAGGCTGCAGTGAGCTATGATTATGCCATTGCACCCCAGCCTGGGCGACAGAGCAAGACCTCGTATCTACGAAAGAAAAAAGAAGGGCTGATTGTCCATATCAGTTCATCACATACAAATGAGTCCTCATGTGGTCACCCTTTTTTGTGATGATGAAACTTCACTCTGAGGCTGAAGGAGGATGAAAGCACTGCTTTGAGCTCTGTGTTGGGTGGCCTATGAGCTCTGCTGTTTCTCAGGCTTCTATATATTGTTTCTGGAGGCTATTTATTTATTTGAGACAGGGTCTTGCTTTGTCACCCAGGCTGGAGTGCAGTGGCACGATCTCGGCTCACTGCAACTTCTGCCTCCCAGGTTCAAGCGATCCTCCCACCTCAGCCCCACAAATAGCTGGGACTACAGGCGCGCACCACCACACCCAGCTAATTTTTTTTTTTTTTTTATTTCACCATGTTGCCCAGGCTTGTCTCAAACTCCTGGACTCAAGCAATCTGCCAGCCTCGGCCTCCCAAAGTGCTAGGATTATAGGCATGAAACACTGCGCCCGGCCTCTGGAGGCTATTTAAATATTTCCTCTGCCCCTGTGTGTTGGAATTACCAAGTGTAAGTTCATTACTGTGGGGTTAAGTGTCCCAGCTTTTGATATCCTATCTTTCTAAATACTATGGGGACATAAAAAGATAGAAGATAGTTACAACTACTAATTACAAAGTCCATGGTATGTGCCAGTCTCTGTATTTGGTGTACGATAGTTGACATCTCAATTAGTCTATTCCTCCCAACAGTCCTATTAGGGAGACATTATAATCTGCATTTTCTGGAGAAGGGAACTGATGTTCCGAGAGATTGAAGTCTCTCAGAGAGTGGGGTCCTCCTGGCTGATTCTCCTGAATCTGGCTGAGGTCTGGCTTCTTTTGAGAGAATATGTTCTTGCTTCTTGACTGATGCTGCGAAGGACTTGTATAGAGCCTGTAGCACCTGCTGGAAAAGTGGGCTGGTGTTGCCAAGGGGACTCCAGCCTTCACAGCAGAGCAGGAGTTAGAGAATTCTGGTGCCAGGCAGCTGCTTACTTCGGCCCAGAGCTGTGTTCCTCAATGTTGGTTGCTGACATCCTTGGTGGTCTATCAGTGACTCCACAGGCTGCTGAGCAATTTCAAAAAACAAAACACATGAAAGAAGTTATTTGTATACATTCAAATTTTCAATGTAAAATTAGACTTCACTTGGCTACAAGAATTGTTGGTCAGGCCATCTCAGCTATCAGTCTATAACTTGTCCTTGCTAAGAGAGTTTCACATTATTTTGGTTGTTTCTGTTCATTAAATTGGAGTTTTCGTTTCTTTCCACTGTGCATCTCATATTTACAAATCACAAATGTGGAGCAGTGATTCCTAAGTGGCTCATCAGGTGTAAACTAGTATTGAAAATGATGCTAATACATTTCAAAATAATGTGAAAACAAATTTGAGCACTACTTCAGTAAATTTGTAGGTGTTAGAACAAGCGAATCTCCAACTGGGATGGTCTTGCTTAAAATGCCAACATTGAAAAATGCAAATGGATGGGAGTCTGTCACTGTCATAAACTTCGCCAAATGAAAGTCCAAAACCACTGAAGCTGTTATATCATTTTTAAGGCCCTGTGAAATTCCTTTGGTAAACTCCATGAATTCCCCCTAGAAAAATCCCAAAATAATTATTGCTTTTCTTTTTTTTTCTGAGACAGAGTTTCGCTCTGTCACCCAGGCTGGAGTACAGTGGCACACTCTCGGTTCACTGCAACCTCCACCTCCCAGGTTCAAGCGACTCTCCTGCCTCAGCCTCCCGAGTAGATGGAATTACAGGCGCCCACCACCATGCCTGGCTAATTTTTGTATTTTTGGTAGAGACAGGGTTTCACCATGTTGGCCAGGCTGGTCTCAAACTCTTGACCTTGTGATCCACCCACCTTGGGCTCCCAAAGTGCTGGGATTACAGGAGTGAGCCACCGTGCCCAGTCAATAATGATTTCTAGAAAAAAAAAATCAGTTGTTTACGCAGAAAAAAAAAGACCAAAACAACGTTTTGAAACTGCATTTAAAGTTACATTCCCTATAGCAAAAGTAGGTGCAAGTCACAGGATTCTTCAGAAGCTTGGGAAAAGTACTGTTAAAGTTAATGAAAAATGTTATGCTCAGAAAGAGAAATAAAAACTACTTGTAGAATCCCTTTATCAAAGGATGCAGTAGAGGGTGACATGGTGTCAATGGCAGATAATGTGGAAAAGCAATTACTGTCACACGTCCCCACTAGAAGACACCGTGCTTGACAATCGGACAAAACCACTGATGAGAAGAGGGTGAATCAGAGCTTGTGTATACAAACATGACACCTCTAGGAAGGGGAGTTGTTTGATGCCATTTTATTCGTTTATCACTGAAAACTCATCCAGAAAGAGCAAAGATCTTTGTTTAGGTAACTGTTGTAATGTGAGTCATGATATGGGCTGGAAAATTTGTCTCAAAAATCTCAGCTGATGGGATATTATCATTCAGGGTCCTCCTGTGCCAACGAGTCTGGGCGCTGGGAACATCTGGAGTCAACATTCTGGCCCATCACAGCTCCTTAGGGACCACCATTCCTCAGGGAATGCACTCAGATCTCAGGCACCAAAACCAACATTGTCTGCTCTTCCGTCCTTTTCTGTCTGGACTTTGCTGGCTGTTGAAAAAAGGAATGAGATTTTCCAAAAGTTTCTTCACAAACCACTAACGCCAGTACAGGCCAGTTCCATGATTTTACCAGTTCAATCCAGTGATACAGCTCAGCAATACAGACAGGATCTCAAATATTCTGAACAACTCTAGGGCTGGATAGTATGATTTCTAATGTGGAGGACAAAATTAGTATAAATGGCTTGGGCAAAGAGTTTTGATATGCTGATGTTTAATGTTGTTTTTCAACTGTAAGGTTAAAAAACAACAGGTTTATGACTTGAATGGATTTTTAAAAACTCATCCAGATACCGTACATGAAGAAACACTTCCCAGAAAGCCTACTGAATACAAGTAAATGAACGGCAAAAGGGTCACACCAAGTGTGAGGAGTCTAAGGATTTCAGGGCTGATTGCAGAAAGACCAGGAGAGGCAGGTTACCAAAAATGGAAGTATAATTTAACCAAACTCAATTAGTATAATTTTTAACAAAAAAAATGTAGAATGAGAAGATGAAGAGAGGGGAAGTACAGAGGGTAAATACACTGTCACAGCCCATACACCCAGAAATTCTAAATAAGAAAGCAATCCCTCTCCCTCTCCCTTCCTCTTCATCCGTCCCACTGTCTTTCTCTTTTCCCTCCCTTCCTCCATTTCTCCTTCTCTTTGAGTATTTGTCATTAGGTATTTGTTACACACACATACACACACACATACACACACACACACACACATATATATATATTTTTTAAGATGGGGTCCTGCTCTGTCACCCAGGCTGGAGTGCAGTGGGGCAATCTCGGCTTGCCGCAAGCTCCACCTCCTGGGCTCAAGTGATTCTCCTGCCTCAGCCTCCTGAGTAGCTAGGATTACAGTTGCCCACCACCACACCTGGCTAATTTTTGTATTTTAGTAGAGACGGGGTTTCACCATGTTGGCCAGGCTGGTCTTGAACTCCTGACCTCGTGATTCCCCAGCCTCAGCCTCCCAAAGTGCTGGGATTACAGGTGGGAGCCACTGCTCCCAGCTGGTATTTGTTACATTAATCAAGAATATAAAAATATATATATTATATATTTATAATATATAATATATAATATATTTATAATTTATAATATATAATATATTTATAATCTATAATATATAATATATTTATAATCTATAATATATTAATATAATATATAAATATGTTATAATATATTAATACAATATATAAATATGTTATAATATATTAATACAATATATAAATATGTTATAATATATTAATATAATATATAAATATGTTATAATATATATTAAAATAATATATAAATATGTTATGATATATATTAAAATATATATTATATGTTATGCTATATATTAAAATATATATTATATGTTATGCTATATATTAAAATATATATTATATGTTATGATATATATTAAAATATATATTATATGTTATGCTATATATTAAAATATATATTATATGTTATGATATATATTAAAATATATATTATATGTTATGATATATATTAAAATATATATTATATGTTATGATATATATTAAAATATATATTATATGTTATGCTATATATTAAAATATATATTATATGTTATGATATATATTAAAATATATTATATGTTATGATATATGTTAAAATATATTATATGTTATGATATATATTAAAATATATATTATATGTTATGATATATATTAAATATATATTATATGTTATGATATTTAAATATATTATATGTTATATATATATTATATATATTTATGATATATAAAAATATATATTATAGGTTATGATATACATTATAATATATTTATATGTTATAATATATATTTTTATATTATACAATATCTAATATAATACATATTAAAATATATATTAATATATATTTTTATATTATATAATTATATTATATATAATATTTATATATTATATATGATATATTATATAATATATAAATATACTATATAATATATTATATATATTTATATATAATTATATATATTTTTATATATTATATATTTGATATAATATATAAAATATATATTATATATTTATATAATATATAATATATTATATATATTATATAATATATAATATATAATATATTATATATTTATATAATATATATATTATAGATAAATTATATAATATATATTATACATTATAGATAAATTATATAATATATATTATGTATTATAGATAAATTATATAATATATATTATATTATATATTTATATAATATATAATATTTTATATATTATATAATATATAATATTTTATATATTATATAATATAATATATATTTAGATATTATATATAAATATATATAATTATATATATTTATATAATATATTATATATATTATATATTTATATATAATATATATATTTATATATAATATCTAAATATATATTATATATTATATATTTATATAATATATAAATATTACTATATAATATATAAATATTATATATAATAAAATAATATATAATATAAAATATATAAATATATATTTTAATATGTATTTTATTATATTATATACTGTATAATATAAAAATATATATTATAACATATAAATATATTATAATGTATATCATAACATATAATATATATTTTTATATATCATAACATATAATATATATTTTAATATATATCATAACATATAATATATATTTTAATATATATCATAACATATAATATATATTTTTATATATATCATAACATATAATATATATTTTAATATATATCATAACATATATATGTTATATATAATTATATATATAAATATAGAAATATATAATTATATAAAAATATATAAATATATATAATTATATAAATATATATAATTATAAATATATATAATTATATATAAATATATATAAATATATATAATTATATATAATTATATATAAATATATATAATTATATATAAATATATATATTTATATATTATAATATTGTTACCAAAAAATGTGTTACATTGATTAAAAATAATAAAATAAGGTGACTTAAAGCAGAACGGAAGCAAAGGGGGTGTGGGGGGAAGGAGAGTTGCAGCCACCCAAGGGCGGAACTGGAGGAACAGACGAAGCTGCCAGAGACCTCCAGAGTGGAGGGAGATTTTGAGGACCTCTGAGCACAAATCTCTCTCCCTTTTCCAGTGGTTCTGCTGGTTCGTTTTTCTACTTGTTTACTACTTGACATGGCCTGAAAATGTGCTGCCTAGAGACAGGGTTTCTGTCCTCTCTCATCTCTTCTAATCTGTTCAGCACATTGGCATGGCAGCCCCGTGACATTCAGGCACCGTGCCCAGGGCTGGAGAATGCCTGGGCTGCCGTGGGATTTGCAGGATATCTGCCTTTATTATATATCATTCCTCCTTAGTCCGTGGCACTGCACCAGCAAGTGGCCTGTGTCAGCCACGTGCCCTTGAATGTGTGTATTTCAGGAGCACAGTTGTCCTTGCACACAGCCACCCATGTATTGATGAAGCTCCTGCTGTCTTCCCAGCACCGTTCTATGAGGGCCTTGAGTTGGCGTTCAAAATCCTGTGAGCCTTCCTCATAGAAAGCATTAGACTGCCTCAAAACCCTTGCACAAAGAGCAGGACAGCAATAGATCTCAATCAACCGATACAAACCACCTGATATTTTGCAGTAGAGTCACCCTTTTAGTTTCGTACTAGTTCTGAAAATATGAGAGACCTCATTCATGTATCCTGACCTATAAATAAGTTTAAAAAAATAAGCTAAAACCTTCAGGTCACATTGTCAGTAAGTTGCAAAATTGTCACTGGCACCGTGCAGATCAGTGCCACAGCGACGCCAGGAAGGGCTGGGGACAGGAAGGCTGCAGCCGAGGGTGGAGGAGTATAGTTAATGCCTTAATGATGGCTTGGGCGGGAGGTCATAATTGGTTTGTAGTAATTGTTTTTACTTTCCCATAGCATGGCTTCCTTTGACCTAATTTCTCCTGGGCCTGAGCCCAGTGCCCTCTGCTAATTAAGCTGGCCGTATATGGGCCTTTGGACATCACTGTTCCAATGTATGCTGCAGTAGGCTGCTTCATGTTTTGATCTTCAAACTGCATACTCAGTACAGGTAACAATCGATTTTTCTTTATTTCAGAATTAACATACATGTTGCCAAAAGGATTTTTTCATTGTATTTTGAAAAGTTGTTTTGGATTGCCAAAAACACCTTCACTACAAAAATTGTTGGAAGCTAAAGGCTTTTGTTCACAATTTATAAGATATTTTATTTCTAATACAGAAAAAAAAACATTAAAAAATTTAGATCTGTGGCTGGAGGCAGTGGCTCAGGCCTGTAATTCCAGCACTTTGGGAGGCTGAGGCAGGAGGATCACTTGAGGCCAGGAATTCAAGACCAGTCTGGGATACATAGCAAGACCTCACCTCTTTTTCAAAAAATAAAAATTAAATCAAATTTTTTAAAAAGAGAAAAATTTAGATCTGCTTATGGCTTGAAGTTTTCGGGCAAGGGAAAGAAACTAGTTTTCCAAGCAAAGGGATTAGCGTGTGCAAAGGCTCAGAGGCAAGGGTGGGAGGAAGAAAGACAAGCCTAGACTCTGAAGGGCCTGTAAACCGACATTTGCCTGTGAAGCCACAGTAGAAATTAGATACATCAATGTACAAGCAGAGCAGGCCGTGTTTCAAGCTCTGGGCAAGGCTGGGTGCAGGACTGATAAGCAGATGCAGTAACCCGGGGAAGCACTGGCAGCCCTGCACACTCACCTGCCCTCCTCCATGAGGTACTAGCGCTCTTCCCTGCAGGATCGGAAGCCTGACGAGCTGAATGCCAAATGTAGATGCCCTCTCAAGGACAGGCTCAGTTAACCATGCTGCTTATTCACAAGTGTAGGAATGGTCACGGGGACCTAATACCTGGAGCTGTTCTGAGCAGGCCAGCCTCTCCCCATGGGCACACTGGCAAGGGAAGTTCAGTGAGCTGCAATCCCAGCAGGAGATGAATGTAGGCAGCCTGTGGCAGAGACGCCCTCTCTGCCAGACCGCACTCAGGGCAGCACCTCAAAACCCTTCTCTGCTCACTAATTTTCTGAATTTCCTTCTGATTCTCATGGTCATGCTCTAGGGCTGCCCTGTCCAATACAATGGCCCATGCCACCTGCAACCAGCCACTAAGCACCTGATGTGTGTTTAGTTTGTAATGAGATGTGTGTGAGCGTGAAATACACACTGATTTCAAAGAGTTCGTAGGAAAAATCAAATGTGAAGTAGTCCCTAGTTTTGATACTGTTGTCACGTGGAAATAATGCTATTGTGAATATACGGGGTTAAGGAAAATATCATTAAAATACATTTCACCTATTTCTTTTCGCTTTTCTAAGTGGCTCCCAGAAAATTGGAAACGCACCTGTGTCTTGCCTCTGGTTTCTGCCGGACAGCGTTGCTGTGGACACACGATTAAGTACAGTGGCACGAAAGTCAGGTGTCACTGGCCTGAGCACCCTTCTGCCTCTCTGAGATGCATGTATCTGTCCTGACCATTGATGTGTTGTTTTCATATGAAACAGCCAGAGGGTGCCCAAAGTCAGGCTCCCCAGAAGTAGATTCCAAGGAAGCTTCATGTGCAAGTGATGCACCTGGGACAGGTTTGTAGGGAGATGGGTCAGAGAGTAGGAAAGCAGGACCAGGGAGGAAGGCCAGCCAAGGAGAGATCAGGCCCAGCCACAGGGTGGCAGTCTCCCCACCCGAGCCAGGCAAGGTGTATTTTCACATGCAGTCCAATCTGGTGGTCAGGTGTCAAGGGTCATACCGAGGGTGTGTGCAAATTTGCAGGATCTTGAGATGGGGAGATTTTCCTGGATAACTTGGGTGGGCCCAGTGTCATCACAGGGACCCTCACAGTTAGAAAAGGCAAGACAATCAAAGTTAGAGAGAGGAGATGTGATGCAAAAACAGAGGTTAGAGTGATGCGATTTCAAGATGAAGGGAGGGGCCACGAGCCAAGGAATGCAGGTGGCCCCTAGAAGCTGGGAAAATGCAAGGAGTAAATTCTCCCCTAGGGCATCCAGAAGGAACACAGTCCTGATGCCACCTTGATTTTATCCTTGTGGGACCCATTTTGGACTTGTGATCACCAGAGCTGTAAGATAATAAATCTGTGTTGTTTTAAGCCACTAAGTTCATGGTAGCTTGTTACAGCAGCAGTGGGAACACATGTAATGGTCAAATACGTAGCAATAACTTATTGTTGCCATATTCTACATGATAAATAATAGTATCAATGTGTCCAGACTTGATGGCCACTCTACAGTTTAAAAGCTCCTGCAGCTTTCTGGTGCACAAATTAGAGTGGCCAGCTATGAAAATTATTTTAAAGCTTATGATGACTTAGGTGTAAAGTCCAGGTGGTCTTGATCCAGAACAAAAATGAAGTCGGTCTGCTCTTCCATTTCCAAATTACGGAGCATAATTCATCCTTTGAAGCTACCGAACAGCAGGGACACTACACTGATGCCCTGAGACTTTTTTCTAAGTCATGCCCCACTGCAGCTACCGAGGCCTCCTCTGCCTAGGAGGGCCAGCTGTGGGCCTGACTAGCCAGACGCTGGAGAAGGCTGACTATATTCCTTTAGCTCCCACATCAAGGCCACAGTGACAAGATGTAGACCTTCTCTCATGACAGGGAAGCTGGCAACCTCAAAGGCTTGGTGGTTAGAAGAGGCAGGATATGGCGCGGGGGAATAAGAGAGCACCCTGTCCCTACTGGACTCATGGCACCATGGGAAGGAGAGGGAAAGGGAGATGGAAGAGGAGAAAGGCAAGCATTTGGGCTCTCCTGTTTGACCCTCCTCACCATCTCCTCTTTGAGACCAAGCCTTGTGAGGGGAGAGTTTAGAATGTGCAGGTGATACATAGCATAGCTCAAGGTCAGAGGGTTTCTGCCTACTTTCTATCTATAAACTGCTCGCTTCTTATCTTCAAATCTGGAGGAAATGACTGTTATTAGGCAGAGGGAAACCCAAGTTCTCCTGAGAATCTCCCTTGTGAGAAGGAAGGTATCTAGAAAAACCCCTATGACTAGACCCAGAAGGTAAGAGCAGAATGTACAGTTGTTCAGACTGTGCACTGCACAAGAACACCACATATAAGGAGAGGGTCATTCACATGAGAGACTGTTTATCATCGTAGATTTTGAATATTATATCTTTATCCACTTTAAAATGTGCAATTTGGGCCAGGTGCAGT
Source organism: Nomascus leucogenys (assembly GCF_006542625.1). NCBI lineage: Eukaryota > Metazoa > Chordata > Mammalia > Primates > Hylobatidae > Nomascus > Nomascus leucogenys. The sequence continues at coordinate 67,573,285 of NC_044384.1, forward strand.
ATCTCACATCTGGAATCCCAGCCGTTTGGGAGGCCAAGGCGGATGGATCACTTGAGGCCAGGAGTTTGAGACCAGCCTGGCCAACATGGTGAAAACCTATCTCTACTAAAAATACAAAAATTAGCTGGGCATGGTGGCACACATGTGTAATCCCAGCCACTCGGGAGACTGAGGCATGAGAATCGCTGGAATCTGGGAGGTGGAGGTTGCAGTGAGCCAAGATCGTACCACTGCACTCCAGCCTGGGTGACAGAGCAAGACTCTGTCTCAAAACGAAAGTGTGGGAGGCAGTTTGTATAATTATGATGACAATTTTCTAGGAGATGGCAGTAACGTATCTTGTTTTAACAAAATAAGTATACTTTGATCATTTTTGATGGATAGAAGAAAAAGGCTTTCTCCAATAGTGTAGCATATAATGATTCTTCATTGACTTGTGAAGATGGAATCAGTCAATAATCAGAGCCTGTTAATCAAATTCATTAAAATAAATATGTATTTTTAAACAAGGAGCCGTTTTTGGTCTGATGTACTGGTCAGTGAGCATCTTAAATATTTTTTAAACCCCTTACTGATGTCAGTGCACTGACTAAATTTTATATTTCATAATTCAATTGTTTAATTTGCTGTTATAAAAATCTTGTTAGTAAAAAACTAAATGCTGTTAAAATTGAGAGGTTTGTTAAGTACGTGTTATTTCTTAAAGTTAAAAACCTAATATAAAAAACTAAACTATTACATAGTTGTCCCCAAGATGGCAAAAAAGAAAAAAATTAATCATCAGGGTCAAAAAACAGAAAACAAAGCCACAAATGATTACAACTACTTTGATCATTAAGTAAATCTTCAAAGAAAGCAAGTAAAATGTAAAAATAAAATGAAGCAACTCCAGAGAAGACTATAACAGGGCTGTATCATCGATGAGAAGCACGTGATCAAACGCTTTGATTCCATGTCAACTGTAACTGATTTCCAGAAAACCAGAAGAAGATTTTTTTAAAGAGAATGCATTAAACCAAATGTGTTTTCTGCCCAGCCAAGTACATGGCCATGTGATTGAACATTAAAAGCCAGATCCTCTTGAAAACCTTTATTAGAAACATTCTGAAAGTAGTACAGGTAGAAAGATTCAGAAACTTACTACACACAAGTCATTCCCAAGTTTTATTCTATCTCAGACTCTATATTGTCTGTGCTGCAAACTCTCTAGGGATAAAAAAATAATTAACTGAAGTATGAGAATGGACATAAAGATTGTCAGTAATTGCCACATGCGCTTGGTAAACACGAAGTAAGTGAAATGTACATCTTCAATAATGTTAAGTATTTAAAAATAGGCCGGGCGCGGTGGCTCACGCCTGTAATCCCAGCACTTTGGGGGGCCAAGGAAGGTGAACCACCTGAGGTCAGGAGTTTAAGACCAGCCTGGCCAACATGGTGAAACCCTATCTCTACTAAAAATACAAAAATTAGCCAGGCATGGTGGTGGGCGCCTGTAATCCCAGCTACTTGGGAGGCTGAGGCAGGAGAATCACTTGAACCCATGAGGCGGAGGTCACAGTGAGCCGAGATCACACCACTGCACTCCAGCCTGGGTGACAAGAGCAAAATTCTGTCTCAAAAATAATAATAATAAAAGTAAAAATTGGGGGTAACAGTCTAAGCCATTAGGCGGAAACTAAGTGAAAATACAAACAAAAAATTGTCACACTGAACGCACAATATACATGATACAGTTTTTTTCTGTAGATGATGTCTAGTGCTCAGAGGATTATGAGCTTTTATGAATATGATAGTGGCAATTTTCTCCATTTGGTAGAAACAATAGGAAAATTTAATAACATTATAACTGAACATTTACACAGAATATAAGGATCAATGTGAAACATTACACATTATTTAGGGAATAAAACACAAAACCACATAAAAGTGCAGTAGAAGCAGTGAATTAACTAACTTTGATAAGGCAAGAAATGTAAAATGCTACACATCTGTTTTGGATAAAATCCCATTAAGTAGCCACATAGAGCAGATAATTATTGCTTTACTTCTGGATTTCCAAGATGCAAATATTCTGTATGTGAGCACATTGTGTGATTTTGCCGAGGAGATGACATGACTAATGAGAATTTGTGCCATTTTTCAAAGACTAATACCAAAACTAGATTAGTAAATACTTGAAAGGCCATAAATATGTCTAGAAAATAGAATAGACTGCAAGAGCAGAACCACAAAAAAAATTCTAGGGCATCCTATATTTCTTGTTTCGAACATTTTTAAGCATGTCAGTGAACATTGCAGCAAAAACTTTTTTGTGACACTGAAATTTTCATTAATATCCCGAGAATTACACAACTACTTTGGTGCTTCAGTGAATATTAGGGTGTAGTAAGAACACACTTGGGTCGGGTGGTGGTTCACACCTGTAATCGTTATTTTATTCTATCTCAAAGACTCAAGACTTGGACTATCCCTGTGGCTCAAGTGATCCTTCTCCCTCAGCCAAGGAAGACCAGCCTGGGTAATTTAGTGTGACCTCGTCTCCACAAAGAAACTTTTTTTTTTTTTCAATGACAGAGTCTTTCTCTGTCGCCCAGGCTGGAGTGCAGTGGCGTGAGCTCAGCTCACTGTAACTTTTGCCTCCTGGGTTCAAGCGATTCTCCTGCCTCAACCTCCCAAGTAGCTGGGATTACAGGCATGCGCCACCACACCCGGCTAATTTGTAGTAGTAGAGATGGGGTTTTTAGTAGAGATGGGGTTTCACCATGTTGGCCAGGCTGGTCTCAAACTCCTGGCCCCAGGTGATCTATCCGGTTTGGCCTCCCAAAGTGCTGGGATTACAGGCATAAGCCACCGCACCCAGCCTCTACAAAAAAACTTTAAAAATTAACCAGTTGTGGTGTGCATGCCTGTAGTGTCAGCTACTTGGAAGGCTGAAGTGGGAGGATCGCTTGAGACCAGGAGTTCGAGGCTGCAGTGAGCTATGATTGCACCACTGCACTCCAGCCTGGGTGACAGAGAGAGATTCTATCTATAAGAGGAAAAAAAAAAGAATTAAAAAAAGAACACAAGATGGGACACGGTGGTTCACACTTGCAATCCCAGAACTTTGGGAAGCTAAGGCAGGTGGATGGCTTGATCCCAGGAGTTCAAGACCAGCCTGAGAAAAATAGGGAGACTTCGTCTCTCCAGAAAATTAAAAAACTAGCCAGGCGTGGTTGTGTGCACTTGTAGTCCCAGGTACTTGGGAGGCTGAGGGAGGGGGATTACTAGAGCCTGAGAGGTTGAGGCTGCAGTGAGCTGTGATCATGCCACTGCACTCCAGCCTGGGTGACAGAGCAAGACCCTGTCTCAAAAAGAAAAGAAAAAAAAAAGAGAAGATACTTGCTAAGCATAAATTTGAAAATGTTAAATCTCAATAGGAAAGCAAGGTTGATGGCATCAGGCCTCAGATTAACCTACATACAAATTTTTGAAAATATAAATAAAGTTGCATATTCTAGAATGCAAGCAAAAGTTATGCTTTTTAAAAAATACCTACTTTCAGTTGTATTTGCTCAGTACTTATTTGGAATCATGGTTTAAGTAAAATTAATGTTATAGGCAAAGTGATGCAATAACAAAAATTTAATGTACTAATGACCATGAAAGCATCAAAGGAATTGAGAAGTTCTTTGAAGAAAAAATGCAGTAATATTTATTTTGAAAAATATGTTATTTAGGTGAAATAAATTGTAGAGTTTTCTGACACTGAAACTAACTTTTCAAAAACAGAAAATATTAGAAAAAGGAGGAAGAACACTCATTTTGATTACAGGTTGCACAATTTATGACCCAACATTAGATTTCAAAATTAATTATTTTTGCCATATTAAATACAATAATATCCTTAAAAGAAAGTTTTATAATATCATAAAGCTAAATTATAGTCTTATAATTTTAAATCATACATAATTTGAAGATTATAATAAGCATTAATTTCTGCAACTAAAGTTAAATTTACAGTTGAAATTGGTGGATAAACATGGCAAGAAATGTTAAATTAATAGAATATCAACATGCAGAACTAATTAACGTGGGTGATTTTCTTCTCTTTCTTTTTTGAGATGGAGTCTCACTCTGTCACCCAGGCTGGAGTGCAGTGATGTCATCTTGCTTACTGCAACCTCCACCTCCCGGGTTCAAGCAATTCTCCTGCCTCAGCCTCCCGAGTAGCAGGGACTACACGGTGCATGCCACCACGCCTAGCTAACTTTTTGTTTTTTTAGTAGAGACGGGGTTTCACCATGTTGGCTGCTCTCAAACTCCTGACCTCAAGTGATCCACCCACCTCGGCCTCCCAAAGTGCTGGGATTACAGGCGTGAGCCATCGCTCCCAGCCAGCAATGTATGATTTTTTAAATTCAACAATGTGCAGGCATTGCTTTCACATCCATTCCCTTTCCGTGATGGACACTGTGGCCAGCTGTCTGGACTCTCCTTCAGGGATGAAGGCATTTCTCCTTCAGCTGCTGAGCATGGTCCCTTACAGGGATTGCCCCAGCTAAAGATAGCCACCTTGACCAAAGTCTCACTTCCTTCCTGGGATAGTCTGTTCCCTCTTGGACCACTCCAGAGGGCCTCACGCTAGTTTAAGAAGCTCCATAGAGCTGGTGTGGCCTCCAATAAGCATCGCATCCAGTAAGCATAGCAGCTTACCTTCACCCCCTGCACAGTCCTGCTTCCTTGCCTTCCTGCCACAGGTGCTGATCTCAAAAGCATACTCCAATAAACCCCAGGCATGCTCACCTCCATTTCCCAGTCTGTTTCCTAAGAAACTCAACCTGTGACACTGCCTTTCCCCTAATCTGCCAGCTCAGAGAAATGACTTTGGCTACTGCATTTCCCAGGCTCCCTGACCCAGGAATCTGGCCAGAATAAGCCAATGAGAAACGACAACAGAAGGCTGGAGGGCGGGAAAAAGAGAGAAATCCGAATCCAGCTCCCCTGTCCTCCCTGCCCCAGGTGGGACCCATGTGGTGGCCGCATCTCCCCAGGTTCCAGCCTCTGCAGGGAAGCCCTGGCTCCCAAGCTCTGATTTCACTCTCTTTTTCTTTTGCCCTTCCTGCCCTCTGAGCATTTTCGTAATTCACAAAATATATTTAACCCTGCCATTTGCAGTCACCTGTGGAGAACACAGCTTCTCAAAATTGAAATTTTTAAAAGATTGCTCAAGGTCTACAATGTCACTACAAAATCTAGTGAGCATTTCTAGAAATCGGTAGCTTGGAGCGATTACACATCGGAAATGCTACGCAGATTTTCAATGCAGAGATTTTTCAACCAACTCTGACTTCAAGAACCTAATTATTGTTACCGACCATTTACATTTTTATGTTATCTTACATTCATTTATTTGATGTGGATAACTTTTTTCACTTTTATTTTTCATAAAAATTGTATACTTAAGGTGGACACCATGGTGTTTGATATACATATACAGTGAGTGAATTACTATAACTGGGGAAGCTGCCCAAAGACTGTGTGCATTAGTCCTGTCATTGAGTTGCAGCACAAATTATGTAGATTTAGGGGTCCATTGGGAGTTTACCCAGATTTTTTTTTTTTTTTTTGAGATGGAGTCTCGCTCTGTCACCCAGGCTGGAGTGCAGCCGTGTGATCTTGGCTCACTGCAACCTTCACCTCCCAAGTTCAAGTGATTCTCTGCCTCAGTCTCTCGAGTAGCTGAGATTACAGGCACCCGCCTGTATTTTTGATAAAGACGGGGTTTCACCAAGTTGGCCAGGCTGGTCTCGAACTCTTGGCCTCAAGTAATCCACCTGCCTCGGCCTCCCAAAGTGCTGGGATTATAGTCATAAGCCACCGCACCCAGCCTTTACCTAGATTTTATTAACCAGTGAGAGCCAAGGTAGGAGCTGGCCAGCAAGAAGAGATGGTCGACGCTTTCTGGAAACATCTCTGAGGCCAAAAGAATGGTCCAGATTCTTTCCCCTTGGATTTCAGCACCAGAGGCCCCCAAAGACCCAAGGTATCCCTCTGCAAAGAAGCCACGGTGAACTCCTCCACTAACACAGATGTTCTCGCAGGAGGAGAAATTGGGTGTGGGGAGAGCCTCTGAGACTGAATATATTACAGAGAACAAATAAACATTTCCTAAGTCGACTGGATGGAACTGAATGAAATTTTGACTCCCTCCCCTAGTACGCAAATGATGAGCTACAACAAAATAAATATTTATGATGGACACCTGAATGGTGGTGTGAACAGGTCTGCACCCTCTCTACACTTCCTTGGACAAGGGACACCCCAATTTCTCTGAATCAGCCTAGAAGGAGGGCCCTCCTGAGACTGACCAGTGTCCACCCTGAGGGCCACCGTCAGTCAAGCTGGCTGATTTATATGTCTTGATTTTCTCCCAAATATACTGAGGGATCATGAAGATTTTCTCCACATGGGGCTGAAATAAGAAAATGGCAATGACACAAAACTTACTAAAAATCAATAAAACCATTTATTCTTGTGCAGCTCTTTGCATCTGTTGACCATGACAAACTGAGTCAGCGGCTCCATATTATGATTCTTATTAAACTTATTTTAGAAACATTTATCTAAATAACATTTATTCAGAAACATGAAGTTAATCTGTGCACATTTGTAGACATACTCTTCCTCCTGAAATCCCACTAAGAGGATAATAATGGGCTTGGGTTTTGTTTTTAAAGAAAATCATTCCACAAGGATGGAAAAGGAGACAACAACATTTAGATACTAGAAGCAGATGGAAGAGTTATACATGACCCAGTAAACTGAAGGAAATTTACTTAAGCCAGCCATAGAGAAAGCTGAGAAGCAACATGATAGACAGCACAAAAGCCACCAAAGGACCCAGGAATTGCAGCCCAGATACTCCTAGAAGCAAGAGATAAATAGGAGACTTGGTTGTTGTATGTTTCACACACACAAAAAAAAATCCCAATCCTCCTCCTGATTTTATGCAGTAGATACTCCCCCTCTTCCATCTCAACATAAGACAGGGGTTTACTCTCTAAGCTGGTAAAAAGGAGGGTCTCTAAAACAGAATTGAGTGTCCAGAAGTAGAGATATGTGTATTTGAATTTATGACAGAGGCAGCATTGGAGTACAAACCCACTTTTTCCCATCTGATCACTGTAAAGTTGTATTTCATTGGAGGTTGAGCACCTTTTCGTCAGATAACTGACATTTGGAATTCCTCTTTTGTAAAATGCTTGTTCAAGTATTTTGCCCATTTTTTAAAAAACTGGGTGGTCTTTTTCTTATTAATTTATGATCATTATATATTCTAGAGGGACAGAAATTCGTCATTTTAAATGTGGTCAACTTATTGCACTCTTCTGTATGACTAGAGCTCTTTGTGTCTTGTACAACAAATCATGAAGATTTTTTTTCAAACAAACTTGTAAATCTTTTATAGTTTTGTCTTTTCATATAAGCCTTAATCCACCTGGAATTTATTCTGATGGATGGCATGAGATGGGGGCTAATTTCATTTTGTGGCCATATGGATGCCCAATTATCCTAGAGCTGTTCTTTAAAAATATATCCTTTGTGGCTATATTTTATATACTCTCGTATTTTACTAGGGCATCTAGAGTTCTTGCCAGTTCTTGCCTCACTGTTGTATGGTACACCTCTGCCACAAACCAAACGTCCACATCTATGCTTCTGGGAACTTTTTCCTGTCCTGTTTGTTAATCTATTCCTGTATCAGTACTGCACTGTTGTAATTAGTTTTAATAATTAGTTGTCTGTTGTAATAATAACTTTGGTATTTGTGCAGATCAGGTCCAGGACCCTAACCCATGCCCAGTTGCTTGTGTTGCAAGCTTCCTAAGCTAATGTGGGCAAGCAGAACTCTTAGGTAAATAGTGGTAGCCACCAAAATATTTGAGGTGAGTCAAGATTGCCTACAGTTAGTGCTAACCTATCATGAAAACATGTCTCGCTGGGTGCTGTGGCTCACGCCTGTAATCCCAACACCTTGGGAGGCTTGAAGCAGGTGGATCATGTAGGGTCAGGAGTTTGAGACCAGCCTGGCCAATGTGGTGAAACCCCATCTCTATTAAAAAAACAAAAATTATCTGGGCATGGTGGCACATACCTGTAATCCCAGCTATTAGGGAGGCTGAGGCAAGAGAATTGCTTGAACCCAGGAGGTGGAGGTTACCGTGAGCCGAGATCGCACCATTGCACTCGAGCCTGGGTGACAAGAGTAAAACTCCGTCTCAAAAAAAAAAAGAAAGAAAGGAAAAAAAGAAAATATGTCTCAAAAGGGATTCTTTCACATGCATAAATATTGAATAAATAAATATTTATTAATAGGCAGGTACAAAGCAGAAAATAAAATCTCTTTTGTAAGCTCTATGAAATCCCAAGTTGACAACCACCCTACAGAAAAGTGTTCCCTTGAGGCAGATGCAACAATTTTTCAGGGGCAGGAATCCATTTTCCTGACAGTAGATATTAAGCAGCCAAATTTTCTGCTAACACACAGGCAGTTATGGCACAGGACTGTTTACAGATCAAGCCCTGGATCTCATCTCTAAGTATGCAGACCTCACCAGCTCTTATATCCTCTTTGTGCAAGTGTAAGGTATCGCTACAATACTTTAGCCCATCTATGTATCTTGCATTTAATTTCATTAATTACATGGAGTTCAAGTCTACCAGTCACATCCCTGTCTGGCCAAGCCATTTGCCACTGCCTAGGAATCTATGGACACTTGTACCTCTGACCACTTTCCACGTAGGGGAACAACTGAGAATACCACTTGCAGCTCTGCCCACTGGAAGAGTTTCTTTCAGTACTGTTATTGTTGTTGTTGTTGTTGTTTGTTTTGTTTCGTTTTTGAGACAGAGTCTCTTTCTGTTGCCCAGACTGGAGTGCAGTGGCGCGATCTCGGCTCACTGCAAGCTCCGCCTCCCGGGTTCATGCCATTCTCCTGCCTCAGTCTCCCGAGTAGCTGGGACTACAGGCGCCCGCCACCATGCCCAGCTAATTTTTTTGTATTTTTAGTAGAGACGGGGTTTCACCGTGTTAGCCAGGATGGTCTCGATCTCCTGACCTCATGATCCGCCCGCCTTGGCCTCCCAAAGTGCTGAGATTACAGGCGTGAGCCACTGCACCAGGCCCTTCTTTTAGTACTGTTTTTAAGGCTACTTCAAACAGTGGCAGCAATCCATTGATGGCTAGCACCAAAATATGATAAACCATCTGTGAACCAGCCCTGAATTTTGTCTACCTCTCCCAGCTCATGAGGAACCTCTCCTCCCTCCACCAACCCCAATCCCCAATGAAGCCCCAGGGTTGAGTTGAAGCAGGGACATCATTGCCACAGAGATTGTTTCCTTGGGATTCAGGGCCACCTGTCTATGTAATACTCAGCTCCTCTGGGCCTGCTCATGGCTAACCTCGAACACAGCATTACCTTCTGAGCTTCTGACATGGCACAGCTGCATATCTCCAGCTCACGGAGGTCAGCTCTATCACAGAGGTACTTGGTGTCTCTGGAAAGGAAGTCAGTCCCTACTAGGGCCAGGAGCACACAAGGAGTTGTTCTTCAAAGGGCAAATAGTTCTCTGCTGCAGGATGGCATTACTTCAGAACACTAAGGACTTTCCATACAGCCTCCTCATCACCACAGATACCTCCAACAGCATTGCTTCTGCTTGGGCATATCACCTGAATGGAAGGGTAGCCTGGACCCACCACAGAGCCTTCTCTTGATCTGAACCCCACTTAAAACTGGTGGCCCTAGGCTGGGCACAGTGGCTCATGCCTATAACCCCAACACTTTGGGAGGCCGAGGTGGGAGAATCACTTGAACCCAGGAGTTCAAGATCAGGCTGGACAACATAGTGGAATCCCATCTCTACAAAAAGTTTTAAAAATTAACCAGGTGTGCTGGCATGCACCTGTGGTCCCAGCTACTTGGGAGGCTGAGGTGAGAGGATTGTTTATGCCTGGGAGGTCCAGGCTGCAGTAAGCCATGATCAAGCCACTGTACTCCAGCGTGGGTGACAGAGCCAGACCCAGTCTCAAAACAAAAACAGAAACAGGAACAGCTGGTGGCCTTCCAAGCCACCCTACAAATGGATGAGAGTGGCATTTCCAAGTGTCTCCACAACCCAAAGAGCCTCATGAAGTGCCTCATCTTTTTTTTAACTAGTAGAGGATGTGAGGTGCAACCATTTCCCCTTTCCCAAGGCAGCTTTCTCTTCTTTGCCCAGACTACTTGATCCCTAAAATCTTTACCAAAGTAAAGGATTCTTATATCTTCGTGGTATTTATCCCTCACCCTCAGTCACTCTCATATTTTACTAGGGCATCTAGAATTCTTGCCAGTTTATACTCAGCAAGTCCACTAAGCATATGATCAATAAAGTAAACTGGCATGGCAGTTGTGGAATGTCTAGATAATCAATGTTCCAATAGATTTTCTTATGACAAAGAATAGGGGAGTTGAAAAAGTCCTGGAGTACTTGCCAGTAAAAGCAAGCTGCTTTTGATACTTTCATTGATGACAATTGAAAAAAATGCATTTGCCAGATCAATAGCTGCATGCCACATGCCAAAACAGGAGCCCACCTGCTCCCATAAAGACATCACATCCAGCACAGCTGGTGCCACTGGCTACCAATTGTTTATGTTTGTATAATCCACTGGCCTCTGCCATGGTCCATCTAGGGTGTGCAGGGACCACCCAGAGAATTTACAAGGATATGATGGGGCTCACAACCCCTACATCCTTCATCTTTGATGGTGCTGATCACTGCAGTGTCTCCCAGGGTGTGGTATTACTTCTGATTCACTGTCCTGACAAAGCAATGAAAAAAGGAAGCTCTTGTCACCCACTGGCCAAGGGTGCTCCACAGGAGTTAACTCCTTCGTGTGTAGGTTACACATGCACAGGTGCCATGGATGGCATCCAGGAAGCCCTGGAGAGGGAAGTGAGAGGTGCTTGGCATGGGCCTGTTGGGACTCAAGGCATCACCAGGCTGCACCTTCACAAAGCCATCAGAGCCCGCACTATCTGGTGGCTGCAACTGTAGTTGGACAATGTGTGAGTGAGGCTGAGAGGATCTGAATAAGCGCCAGAGGCATCTTGTACACTGAATCCTTAGCAGGCCAGTAGGCAGAGACAGAAGGAGACACATGGGATCTTCTATGGGATTGACAGGTCTCTAAAGGCTGGAACCCTTTCCTGGGCCCCCTCTAGCAGCTGGCACAGGATTCAAAGCAGTAGAAGCACTCAACAAACATTTTTTGGATGCAAAAACTAAGAAACTAATTAAATAATAAGTCAACAATTATTGAAAGATCCAGGTCACATTAAAAGCTGTAGCAAAGATGGATTTCACCATACCTTCCAAGCCTGAAATGAAAAGTGTCCCTGGGAAGCCAGATAAGCCTGAGTATACCTGGGCATGGACTGGGGGCCATGATGGACAGCAGGAATGTCCCCCAACACCGACCAGGAAGCAGCATAGCACTGTGGCTGAGGGGCTCTGGGCCTAAGAGGGTTCGACAGGCCCCACGTTACTCAGAGGGAAACCCATTTGCTCTGATCAAATATCTTACAGAGGTAGACAGAGCTAAGAGGTGAGGTCATCAGGAGACAGGGTCTAAGGTTAGCCCACTTCCTCATAAAGGCTGGGTGACTCCCTGGCTCTCTGCGCCTCATGCCCAGGTACGAGGAAGAACTTGGTACAGGCGGTGGAGGACTTTGGTTTCTGACTGCCAATTCTTTCTCCCCAGTGGGGAAAATAGAGAGATTCAGTCGCCAGGCAAATGTTAAGATGTCTCCTGCACTAGTAAAGTTGGAGAGGAAGGTTTAAGTAGAGAAAAAAATAGAGAGGGAGGGAGAAGAGGAGAGAGGGGAAGAGGGGAAGGGGAAAGGGAGGGAGGACAGAAGGAGGAGCAGCAGCAGGAGGAGCAGGAAGTGGAGAGAATTTTTAAAGTTGTCTTTTATTTTTGTGATGGAAAGCGGCAGTTCCATCATTAACAAGCCTTTATTCCGAATAAAAGGACTGGCCCCAGTGTGGAGCAGTCCCGTCCCGCTCTGCAGATGAAATGAAGGCAGCAAGTCAAAAAGCAAGCGTGCATTGTCTGGGTAATGCAGTGGCTTAGGCACCGACATTCTCTGCAAATCCCCACTTGGAGAGCCCGACCTGGTCTCGGGGCTGCCTGTGGAAAGCACTGGAGAGCAGTCATTTCACACCATTCACACCGGCGAGCATAGGTTAAATCTTCCCAAGTTTGAATGCCTCCCCCCAGGGAAGAACAAGAAAAATCCAAAATGTTTTAAACAGTATGACCATCAATGAGGAAGAATATTTGAGATAAATAATAAAACTGTCATCTTGATTGAGGTACAAATCTTCTTCCAAAGTTTTAAAATCCTTTGTGTGCCTCCTCACTTGCTTATGGATTTGAGGTGGACACAAAGGCATGACTTATTTGTCTTACTTGTAGCTCCATTTTGTCTTAACAGTTCTTTCATGTCTCCTCATTTTGTTTTTTTTGTTTTTTTTGCTTTTTTTTTTTTATTATACTTTAGGTTTTACCATGTCTCCTCATTTTGAACAATCAAGTGGTGAAATAAGCAATTTGAATGCACTCCTTTTTAAACTCTAAAGTGCTATATAAACGAAAAGTATTATCATTTCCAACTTTAATTCTAAAGCAGAGTGATGTAACCCCTCCAATGCCTAATTTCTTTAAATGGATGGACTGAGAAAAAAGTACAGTTGCATTGTTTAATTTTCCAAACAAAAAACAGTTTTCAAAGATGAAGTAATATTATTTGATTTAAAATTAATGTATTAATAAATACAAAAATATGTATTGTGTAGTAATAATTATCGCCGGGTGAGGCTGTGGGTGGCTTTCTGGGAGGCATTATATAGTACATAATAGAAAATAAAAATGGAAGTTTTAAGCCGTGTACAGTGGCTCATGCCTGTAACCCCAGCACTTTGGGGGCCCAAGGCAGGAGGATCATTTGAGCCTAGGAGCTCGAGATGAGCCTGGGCAACATAGTGAGATACCATCTCTACAAAAAAATTAAACACCTAGCTGGGTATGGTGGTGCATGCCTGTGGTCCCAGCTACTCAGGAGGCTGAAGCAGGAGGATCACTTGAGTCCAGGAGTTTGAGGCTGCAGTCACAATTGCGGCAATGCACTCCAGCCTGAGCAACAGAATGAGACCCTGGTTCTACAAAAAAATAAATAAAAATAAACTTTTTTAAAACGGAAGGTTTGGCTGAGACCCTAAAATGAGAAAGATCATGTGCCAACCTAAGCTTCCAAGTAAGGAGGCTAGCTTTTAGGATCTTTAGTGAGAAGCTTTAACCCCCACCTACATCGAAGGCCAGAATGTGTGGAGACGGGAGGGATTTGTGCAGAGACTTTTTAGGGAAAGCTGTTGATCTGTTCTAAGTCCCAGCTCCCAAGGAGGAAAAATGGGGACGCTTGTCCTCAAGCTGCTAAGAGGGGCACTGATGGTGCCACATGGAGAGCTGCTGTGTGTCCCATGTGGTAGGGGGCCCAGGAGGCTGGTGTGTGATTCCCACTTGAGAAATCTAAAGCGTGAGCCATGTGGCAGCTCTGCTGATAGCTGAGGGGAGGATGCCTGCACCTCTGCTGGGGCAGAGGTGATGGGGTCATGCCTGTGAGAAAGTCATTGTGGGTTACTTTAGGTTTTGTCCAAGAGGGCCAGCCGGAGGGGCACAGAGCTGCAGGTGTTGCTGGATTCCCACGGCCATGGGGAGACCACCGTGAGCCACAGGAGAAGCATCCCCCTGAGTTAGGGAACTTCCAGCGGGAAGTGCCCACCTTCATGGGTGGCTGGAGGAAGGGCTCTGAGGAACCCACACAAACCTCCATGGGAGAAGGCATTGGCCCTGAACGTCTGTCAGGAACAGAGAGCAAGAAGGCAACTGGTGACAGCGACAGTTCCATCCTGTCAGCCCTCTCTTGTCTCCCAGTTACTCCTTATGAAACCAGCAACCCCACAGGCATCGGAAATCATGGTGAGCAAACTGGAGGGTTTGTGGGAGGCGGAGAACATTGGATGGGAAGAGAGAGAAGGACCCATTGTCTAGCCCGCTGGCTCACAGCAGCCTCCCCAACTGCAGCTGCCCTCGATGATGGAAGAGAGACGCCTCCTCTTACCCCAGCCTTGAGTTTAGAATATTGCAGGGGACTGGAAATGCCCATTTCTATGTGGAGACACTTCATATCACACATCAGTGACCTGAAGTGTTAAAGGACTGCCTGAGTTCTTATCCAGGGACAGGGAAGAACTAGCCCTGCTGAATACATTTAAAAGAATAATGACAGATAAAATACAATGATTTCAGGATGGCAGCCCATAAATCATGTCTGCCCAATGCACATGTTATGAGTGTTCAGAAAACAGAAATAAAGCTTTGAAAACCTGATGTCTTCCAAAATTACCTCTATTTGTTTTTAAATATACGTTATTTTTTTTCAAACGATAAAAGCAGATTCATAGTAGACAACTTAGAAAACACGTTAAGATATTGAAAGGAAAACTTCAAAAATGTTCACACAATCCTACCACTATTTCTTTCTTAAAGTATAAAATCCTTCCTCCCTGGGGTAAAAAGATACTCAGATATTCCAAGTGTTCTCTTTAAATGTACAATTGTGGGTTACGCCCTCTTTTCTGCCTATATGTGGAAGCAGACAGTTCTAATTTTGTCTCTCTGGCTCATGCCCACACCCTCTCGACCACCCCTCTCCACTTTTCTGGATTCACTCCCCACATCTACTCCACCCCACCCATTAAACTGGTTAAATCAGAGCTGCCATGTTCTTTTTTTTTGAGATGGAGTTTAGCTGGGGTGCGATGGTGCAATCTTGGCTTACTGCAACCTCCAGCTCCTGGGTTCAAGCTATTCTCCTGCCTCAGCCTCCTTAGTAGCTGGGACTACAGGCGCCCGCCCTCGCACCCAGCTGATTTTTGTTTTTGTAGTAGAGGCAGGGTTTCACCATGTTGGCTGGGCTGGTCTTGAACTCCTGACCTCAGGTGATCCACCCGCCTCGGCCTCCCAAAGTGCTGAGATTACAGGCATGAGACACCGTGCCCAGCCTAATTTTTCCTTTTTTAAAAAAGCATATTTACTTGCTTGACTAACTTTTTTTTTTCTTTCAGACTGAGTCTCGCTCTGTCTCCCAGGCTGGAGGGCAGTGGCACGATCTCGAATCACTGCAACCTCCACCTCCCAGGTTCAAGCGATTCCCCTGCCTCAGCCTCCAAGTAGCTTGTATTACAGGCACCCAACACCACGCCGACTAGTTTTTGTATTTTTAGTAGAGACGGGGTTTCACCATGTTGACCAGACTGGTCTCTAACTCCTGACCTCAAGTGATCCACCCACCTCGGCCTCCCAAAGTGCTGGGATTACAGGCGTGAGCCACCACACGTGGCCTAAACTTTTCCAAAGACATCAGACTAACCTTATTTCTGTGTGGGATCTGTGTCTACTCTTAGGGGACAAAGGCAGAAAAAAGTACAGTGGATATTTCCTTTTCAGTCTATTCCCATGTGTGTGCATTTTGTATGGGTTTTAAATAAATAACACTATTAAAGAGGGAAGAAAAATCACAAAACAACAGCTGAAGATTGTGTGTGAGACACTCATTCCTCCTCTTTCCCACTGTGGTTAAAGTTATCACCGACTTCTTAGCTGTCTAATGGTCTCCTCACCTTTTGGAATAAGCTGCTGGAGCCATTTCCTCCCTCCATTACATTCTGCTATCTATTAACCAACGAAAAGGAAGAAGATACAAGAAGTTTGGTCCTGCCCAAACAGGCCATATTGTGTTAGCTTTGTCTGAGATATACTTTCTTCTTTAAGGTTTTGCTGAAAATAACTGTAGTATATCACCCCTCAAGATGCCTGCCTAGTCCCAACCTCCAGATGTGAGTCACTCATTACCAGTATCTCCTGCAGATCCAGGAAGCCAGGTCTCCATGTTTCTACCTTGGGACGCTCCTCTACCAACTGCCACAGGTCTTGTTATATCAGGAAGTCCATTTGACCGAACTGAGTTGGTCTGATTCTCTCTTCTGGGAAACTCCTACAGTAAGTTTTAGGCACTGGAGCTGAGAGAGGTCACCTAGACTCAAGGCTGGAGAGACCATTTTTGTCATATGTGTTCCATGTCAGAGAAAGCTAGTTTTTGGAGAGATAGACAAATGAGCCAAGAAAGGCAAAAAAGAAGGGTCCTGGCTGCACAGAGGAGGACTTGTCGTCTTGTGACCTCTGTGTACTAGTTTGCTAGGACTGCCCTAACAAAGTACCAGTGATATGGCGGCTTAAGCAACAGACATTTATTTTCTTATAGTGCTGAAACTGGAAGTCTGAGATGAAGGTGTCAACAGTTTCTTTCTACTGAGGCCTGTCTCCTTGGCTTGCAGGTGGCTACCTTCTCCCTGGGTGCTTACATCGTCTTCCCTTTGTGCATGTCTCTCTCCTAACCTACCAGTCACACTGGATTAGGGCCCACCCATATGACCTCATTCTACCTTAATCAGCTCTTTAAAGGCCCAACCTCCAAATACAGCCACATTCTGGGGTTCTGCAGTTAGGATTTCAACATATGAATCTAAAGGGGCATAGCTCAGCCCATAACACTCTTCTTCTGACTCTCCAAGTCCTGATTGTAACCCCTCCTGGGGCCTGGTTATGCTTCCCATCCTTGGGATATAAGATCAGTACTATCTTTGACTTGTGATAACTTAAGCAGATTTCCGCTCTAGCCAGTCAAGCAATTCCTCACAAAGATAATTACCCTTTTAGCAAAATCTGCTCTGTGATTTTTCCAGACTATGAGGATCAGAAATGTTAATACTGTCTTTATATATATGAATGTTAAACAGCAACAGTTTTCAGCTATCTCTCGACGTTTTCATTTTGAACTGATCTCAAATTTCTCAAAGCTTCTTCTTCTTCTGTTGAAATCCATATTCAGGCTCCCATGTCACATGCCAAATCCAAAATGCTATCATTAGCATTCCTGCTCTCATGAAGGCCATCCTCACGGGTGTTTGGGGACCACCCTCTGGTTCACATTTTCTAAACTGTATGATGTTAGATATACTTTCCTGGAAAGATACCTGAGTTTTCAAGGAAAAACAGAGGATAACATTTGGATAGAAAAAAATGGACACATCTAGCAGGCAGAAAATAAATAAGGGCTTGGTTAACTCAACACCATCATCAATGAACTGGATACTATGGACATGTACAGATTACTTCACCCAGCATTAGGAGAATATATATTCTCCTTAAGCTCACGCAGAACAGTCAGCAAGACAGACCACACCTGAGCCATAAAACACACCTTAATCAATTTCAAAGAACAGATATCATACAATGTCTGTTCTCAGACCGCAGTGGAATTAAACTAGAAATCAGTAACAAAGATAGCTGGGAGATCTTAAAATACCTGGCGGTTAAACAGCACACTTCTAAATAATACATGGGTCAAAGAAGAAATTTCAAGATAAATTTTAAAACAGTTTGAATTAAATGAAGATGAAAGCACAACCTACCAAAATCTGTGGGATGCAGCAAAAGCAGTGTTTAGAGGGAAATTTATAGCATTGAATACATAGATTAGAAAACAGGAAAGGTCTAAAATCAATTCTCTAAGCTTCCACCTTAGGAAACTAAGAAAAGAAGGGCAAACAAAATCCAAAGTAAATAGAAGAAAATAAATAATAAAAATTAGAGCGGAAATCAATGATATTGAAACAGAAAATCAATGGAGAAAATCAACAAAACCAAAAGCTGGTTCTTTGAAAAGATCAATAAAAATAATAGGCAGGCTAACTAAGAAAATAAGAGACAGAATACAAATTGCTATTATAAGAAATGTAAGAGGGGAAATCACTATGAATCCCCTAGATATTAGAAGGATAACCAAGTAATACTATGAACAACTCTGTGTCCACAAATTTGATAACCTAAATGAAATAGAACAATTCCTCGAAAGTCACAATCTGCCAAAAGTCACACAAGAAGAATCTAAATAGGACTATATTTATTTTAAAAATTGAATCAATAAGTAATAACCTTCCAAAACAGAAAGCACCAGGCCTAGATGGCTGGTGAATTCTAAACGCTGAAGAAAGAAATTATACCAATTCTCTACAATCTTTTTCAGAAGGGAGAATCAAAGAGAATACTTCCTACCTCATTCCCTGAGTCTGGCATTACGCTAATACCAAAGCCAGATAAAGACATAACAAGAATGGAAAACTACAGACCAATATGTCTCATGAACACAGATATAAAAATGCTCAACGACCGGGTGCGGTGGCTCACGTCTGTAATCCCAGCACTTTGGGAGGCCGAGGTGGGCAGATAACTTGAAGTCAGGAGTGTGAGATCAGCCTAACCAACATGGTGAAACCCCGTCTCTACTAAAAATACAACAATTAGCTGGGCATGGTGGTGCATGCTTGTAATCTCAGCTACTCAGGAGGCTGAGGCAGGAGAATCACTTGAACCCAAGATAGCGCCACTGAACTCCAGCCTGGGTGACAGAGTGAGACTTTGTTTCAAAAAAAAAAAATGCTCAACAAAATATTAGCAATTCAAGTCCAACAATGTCTAAAAAGAATTATATACCACAACGAAGTGGAATTTACTCCATGTATGCATGGCAACATTAAAAAAATCAATTAAATGTAATCTATCACATCAACAAGCTAAAGAAGAAAAATCACATGATCATATCAAAAGATGCAGAGAAAGCGTTGACAAAAT
This sequence comes from Nomascus leucogenys, assembly GCF_006542625.1. Lineage (NCBI taxonomy): Eukaryota > Metazoa > Chordata > Mammalia > Primates > Hylobatidae > Nomascus > Nomascus leucogenys. Next base: position 67,592,132 of record NC_044384.1, read on the forward strand.
CCAACACCCATTCTTGATAAAAACTGTCAGTAAACTAGATGTGACATGGTGCCTATAGTTCATAACAATGTATTATATTCTTGAAAAGTACCAAGAGATTTTAAGTGTTCTCACCACAAAAAAAATAAGTATATGAGGTAATGTTAATCAGTTAGATTAGCCATTCCACAATTATACATATTTTACAACATGTTGTACATGATAAATATATGTAGTTTTTATTGGTCAATTTAAATACATTAAGGCATACATAATAAATATATAAATAAATAACTCAGTCTCAGTAAATTACAAATAGAAGGGAACCTTCTTCAACCTGATAAAGCATATCTGCAAAAACCTTACAGCTAACATCATGGCGAGAAGCTCAAAGTTTTCCCACTGAGATCAGGAACAAGGCAAGGATGTCTCCCTGTCACCACTGCTTTTCAACTTTGTACTAGAGGTCCCAGCTAACACAGTAAGACAAGAAAGGGAAACAAAAGGCATGCTTGATTGGGAAGGAAGAAATAAAACTGCTCATGTTCACAGATGACATAATCATCTCTACAAAATATCTGAAAGAATCAACAAAAAATCAAAACTACTGGTACTAATCAGCAATGATAGCAACATTGCAGGATATAAGTTTAATGAATTGCTTTCCTATATACCAGCAAAGAACAAGTAGAATTTGAAATTAAAAACACAGTACCATTTACATTAGCATTCCCTCCAAAAAATGAAATACTTAGATATAAGTCTAACAAAATATGGATAAGATCTATATGAGGAAAACCGTAAAACTCTGATGAATGAAATCAAATATGAAATTGTAAAATGGAGACATATTTCATGTTCCTGGGTAGGAAGGCTCGATATTGTCAAGACGTCAGTTCTTCCCAACTTGATCTATCAGTTCAATGCAATCCCAATCAAAATCACAGCAAGTTATTTTGTGGATATTGACAATCTGATTATAAAGTTTATAGAGAGAGGCAAATGATCCAGAATAGCCACACAGTATTAAAGGAGAACAAGGTCGGAGGACTGAAGCTACCCAATTTCAAGACTTATTATAATGCTGCAGTAATCAAGGAGAATGGTATCAGCAAATGAATAGGCAATTAGATAAATGAACAAAACACAGAGCCCAGAAGTAGACCCACATAAATATAGTCAACTGATCTTTAACAAAGGAGCAAAGGCAATACCACAGGAAAAGACAGTCTTTTAAACAAATGCTGCTAAAACAACTGGACATCCACATGCAAAAAAATAAATATAGACACAGGCCTTACACACTTCACAAAAATTAATTCATAATGAATCACAGACCTAAAGGTAAAATGCAAAACTATAAAAACCTTAGGAGACAGTATAGGAGAAAAGTCTGGATGGCCTTAGATTTGGCTTTTTAGATCCAACACCAAAGGCACAATCCATGAAGATTAAAGGACGAATTGATAACTGGACTTCATTAAAATTAAAAATTCCTGCTCTGTGACATCTTACAGAATTCAAATAACCAATAACTATATGACTCACTAAAACTCACTTAAAAATCAAAGTGCAACGTCATCCTTCAGCTATCAAATTGGCAAGAATTTTTTCTTTTTTTGAGATGGAGTCTCGGTCTGTTGAGTGCAGTGGTGCGAGCTTGGCTCACTGCAACCTCTGCCTCCCAGGTTCAAGTGATTCTCCTGCCTCAGCCTCCCAAGTAGCTGGGATTATAGGCGCCTGCCACCATGCCCAGCTAATTTTTGTATTTTTTGTAGAGATGGGGTTTTACTATGTTGTCTTGGCTGGTCTTGAACTCCTAAACTCAGGTGATCCACCCACCTCAGCCTCCCAAAGTGCTGGAATTACAGGCGTGAGCCACTGCACCTGGACAGATTTTTTCTTAAAATTCTTAATGTTATGAGAATTGAGGAATACAGAAAATTTCGTATACACTGGTAGAATATGAATTGGTTCACTCTTAGGTAATATTTAACATGCCTTTAAAAGGTATGTAACCAAGGATTCTTAGGGCAGTGAAACTACTCTGTGGTATCCATGATACTATACTGATAGATACATGTCATTATACGTTTGTCCAAACCCATAGAAGGTACAACAGCAAGAGCAAATCCCAATGTGATAATGATGTGTTAAGGCAGGTTCATCAGTTTCAAGAAATGTTGCACTCTGATGGGGGATGCTGCTAATGGGGGAGGTTGCCATTAATGTGTGAGGGTGTGTGCCTTCTGCTCGGTTTTGCTGTGAACCTAAGACTGCTCTAAAATATAAAGCCTGTGGCAGGCCAATTCTCCCTGACAATCACACAGACAGGCCTGCATGACAGTCACGCAGACAGGCCTGCATAGCACTTCAGTTACACAGACAGATTTCCACAGAATCGCCTTAACATTGAGCAAATAGTTAAACCTAGAGAAATCAGTGCCCAGACATCAAAGCTAGAAATGAAACATATGGTCAGTAAGCATCTTGCATGGGCTTCTCTCTAACCTGGAGCAAGTCAAAATAATAGAGACAGTCTTACATTCCCAGTGCCAGGACCCATCTCGGGTCGTCAGAATCCGAGTAAAGGTAACAGAGGCAGCTGTTTGAATAGATTCATTGGAGAGCCTAAGGCAGCTCTCCGGCCCAAGCTGTAAAGGAGGTAAGATAGAAATAACCACTCTGGTATCGCAGTAGACAGGGCTTGAAGGTACTGAGACCCTTTTAAGTGGACTTGGCAAGTATTTTTTTTGCCTGTGACCTTCCAGTTGAAACAAAATTAGTTACTAATAGACTTAGGCAAATACTATACTTCATGCAGGCACTTAACCCCAACCAATATAACAACTAAGAAAATTGTAATGCTTTGAGTTGGTCTGGTGGAATTATCTCCGGCCTTCTCCCTGTATCCAGTTACAGCAGTACATTCTCTTCTTTCGTAGTTTTTCTGCTTCTCGTTATTGGGCCTTGAGAAAACACAGCCAGACTTGGCTTGGTTCCAGGAACAAGCCTATTTTTAAAAACTAAGTGTAGGGGCAGGGTGCGGTGGCTCACGCCTGTAATCAATACTTTGGGAGGCCAAGGCAGGTGGATCAACTGAAGTCAGGAGTTCGAGGCCAGCCGAGACCAGCCTGGCCAACATGGTGAAACCCTGTCTCTACTAAAAATACAAAAATTAGCCAGGTGTGGTGGCATACGCCTGTAATCCCAGCTAGTTGGGAGGCTAAGGCAGGAGAATCACTTGAACCCAGGAGGTGGAGGTTGCAGTGAGCCAAGACTGCACCATTGCACTCCACCCTGGGCAACAAGAGTGAAACTCTGTCTCAAAAAATAAAAATAAAAAATAAAAGTGTAGGGAGATGGTGGGCTACTGACAAAGACTGTGGGGGCAGGGAGAAGGAGACAACACCATGACCCTCACAAGTCTTCTGCTGTCTGTGGCACTCCCTTAGCCCGACTGCGTCACTGTGGGTCTCCTTCCCAGAACCTGCTGTGTCCCTCGGCAGAAGCTTCCTGTTTTTGAGGGCACTGCTGTCGCCTAGTGGCAGGTGGGGGGGTTCAGCCAGTTTGGTTTCTGGGATTCCAAGGTGCTGACTCTGGTTTCATTAGAGCTGGATCCTAAAAGCAGAATGTTGAATAGGTCTTTGTAATGATCGCCAAACACATTACAGGGACAGAGAGAAAAGAACTTCTGTTCTGAAAAACACAACCAGCTGACCAAGCCTATACCTGGAGCACCAGTAAAACAGAGGCACCATAAAAGAAGGGCAGGGAGAGATTTAAAGAAAGAACTTCATAAAGGGATAATTCTCAAGACAAACATCAGAATTATTTGGCCCTTTGTTGGTTTCCTACAACTGCTAACAGCAAAGTACCGCAGAGAAGATGCTGAGAAGTCTGTAATCAAGGGGCCAGCAGGGCCATGCTGGCTTTGAAATCTGCAGAGAAGAATCCTTCCTTTCCTCCCCCAGCTTCTGGTGTTTTGCTGGCAACCTTTGGCATTTCCTTGGCTTTCGGCTGCAGCACTTCAGCATCTCCTCTGCCTCTGTCATCATCACATGATGTTCTCTCCCATGTCTCTAGGTCTCCTCCGTCTTACAAGGATGCCACTCACACTGGATTAGGGGCCCACCCTGCTGTAGTATGACCTCGTCCTAATTTAATTATATCTGTGGTAATCCTACCTTCAAATGAGGTTGCATTCTGAAGAGCCAGGGGTTAGGACTTTAACATGTCTTTTTGAAGAACACAGTTCAACCCCTAACACCCTTCTCACATTTATATTGAATTCTGCTGTCTCTTCTTTGGAGTGACACATAGGGGAGGTAGCAGTGGAGGACATCCTCTTCATGACTTAGGGCTTCTCAAGGTCTTGGGTCACCCTGGGACTTCACAGACATGATAACATAATGGCTCAACGTTACTCAAGGGACCAAGGGACACACCTTGTCCCCTTCCTTCCTTGCAAACTTACTGACCACCACCCACCACCCTCTTTCCTCTGAGGAAAGGGGCAGCTGTCTATTTGCTCAGAGCCCTCCCATCTCTTCCAGGGTTTTGCTCTCTCAGTTCTTCCCTCAGTAGGTTTCAAACTCTTTTTCTCGTCCACATTTTTTTTTTTTTTTTTTTTGAGACAGGATCTCACTCTGTCACCCAGGCTGGAGTACAGTGGTGTGGTCTCAGCTCACTGCAACCTCGACCACCCAGGCTCAGGTAGGTTTCCCACCTCAGCCTCGTAAGTAGCTGGGACTACACGGGCATGCCACCATGAGCAGCTAATTTTTCTATTTTTAGTAGAGATGGGGTTTTCCCATTTTGCCCAGGCTGATCTCGAACTCCTGGGCTCAAATGATCCTCCCACCTCGGCCTCCCAAACACAAATTATTCTTCTTTCTTTTTTTCTTTTCTTTTTTTTTTTTTTGTGAGATGGCATTTTGCTCTTATTCCCAGGCTGGAGTGCAATGGTGCAATCTCAGCTCACCGCAACCTCCACCTCCTGGGTTCAAGCGATTCTCCTGCCTCAGCCTCCCAAGTAGCTGGGGGTGGTTACAGGTATGCACTACCACACCTGGCTAATTTTATATTTTGGGTTTCACCATGTTGGTCAGGCTGGTCTCAAACTCCCGACCTCAGGTGATCTGCCCATCTTGGCCTCCCAAAGTGCTGGGATTACAGACGTGAGCCACAGTGCCCGGCCTCTTTTCTTTTTTACTTGCCCATCAAGTTTCCAACAAACATGAATTCTTATATAGATTCCCCAAATACAAAACACATTTTTCTTAAGTATAAATACATTTTATACACTCATATTTGAAATATTTATTCACCTTAATTATCATGAGGAGAAAAAGGTTACTCTGATTTGGAATAATATACAACTGAGTTTGGCTCCATGCAGATTTATCATAAGCCATGAAGCACAAGTGTCAGAGCCCTTCATTTGCAGAGGCCCCTCCGAGGCCTGGGAAAGGTCTTAGCACTGTGTCCCTGTGGTCAAGTGTTTTTGTAACATTTGGGCCAGGTGTGGTGGCTCACGCCTGTAATCCCAATACTTTCAGAGGCCAAGGCAAGTGGATCACTTGAGACCGGGAGTTTGAGACCAGTCTGGCCAACATGGTGAAACCCCGTCTCTACTAAAAATATAAAAAAATTAGCGAGCAGGCGCCTGTAATCCCAGCTACTCAGGAGGCTGAGGCAGGATAATTGCTTGAACCCGGGAGGCTGAGGTTGCAGTGAGCCGAGATTGTATCACTGCACTCCAGCCTGGGTGACAGAGCGAGACTCTGTCAATAAAAGAAAGAGCAGGAAAGAAAGAAAGAAAGAGAGAGAGAGAAAAGAAAAGAGAGAGAGAGAGAAAGAGAAAGAAAGAATGAGAGAGAAAAAGAAAGAAAGAAGGAAGGAAGGAAGGAAGGAAGGAAGGAAGGAAGGAAGGAAGGAAGGAAGGAAAGAAGGAAGGAATTGCAGGAAACTACCTTGACTGTGATTTGTTCAAGCCACTGTCTCGTCTCGTGCCTTCTCTGTCCATCACACTTCCCCTTGTGTCAGGCGGTATTTGAGTGGCCAGACCTAGGGGGAAATTAAACTGTGGGTACTTTCAGTTCAGGCTTAACGGGATCTATTTATGTGGTTCACAGTCACTTCTATGGATAGCCAAATTACTGCTAACAATTCCAGGTAAAAATGAGCTTTCTGCCCACGCTGCCAACACACCCAAGGCTGTGACACAAAGGGTCATGGTCAGAAGCTGCACTGCGATTGGAACATGTCCTACAGGTGTGCAGGCAATGGGGAAGCAGCATATGGACCTGGAAACTCATCTGTAAAAAATTCTTCCAGTCACCAGACAGGAAAATAAAAGTTCAAGTGGAGAACCAGTCTTCATCAATGTCTAAGCAAAGTGGGGTTCTTCCTTGTAAGGGATGCTTTTCATGATGAAACATTTTGTTTTCTTTTGGGATGAAAATGGTGTGAAAAAAAATCCGTCATAATTCCCATATTTGTAGACACAAGCCAAAGGCAGAGGTAATAAACAGGGAGTATGTCTGAATAGGAAGTCACATAATTTACACATTTCAACAGTCACACACGCAAAACCCAGTCAACAATTCTAAAACAAAGACTGCACTTCAGTTATCTCTATAAAAGATTATATTACAAAATCATTGTCATATGATTAAATGTATACATCCAATAAACGTAGTAAAAAAATTATAGAAATGGGCTGGGCATGATGGCTCACACCTGTAATCCTAGCACTTTGCGAGGCCAAGGCAGGTGGACCACCTGAGGTCAGGAGTTTGAGACCAGCCTGGCCAACATGATGAAACCCCATCTCTACTAAAAATACAAAAATTAGCCAGGTATGGTGGCGGGCACCTGTAATCACAGCGCTTTGGGAGCCTGAGGCGGGTGGATCACCTGAGGTCAGGAGATCAGATCAGTCTGGCCAACATGGCGAAACCCCATCTCTACTAAAAATACAAAAATAAATGAGGATGGTGGCTGGTGCCTGTAATCCCAGCTACTCGGGAAGCTGAGGCAAGAGAATTGCTTGAACCCAAGAGGCGGAGGTTGCAATGAGTCGAGATCACACCATTGCACTCCAGCCTAGGCAACAAGAGCGAAACTCTGTCTCAAAAAAAAAAAATAAATAAATTATAGTAATGATCCAGGCAATTAACACAACTACTGAGTTTAAAAATTATGTTTACGGTGGCTCACGCCTGTAATCCCAATACTTTGGGAGGCCGAGGTGGGTGGATCATGAGGTCAGGAGATCGAGACCATCCTGGCTAACACGGTGAAACCTCGTCTCTACTAAAAATACAAAAATTAGCCAGGCGTGGTGGCAGGCGCCTGTAGTCCCAGCTACTTGGGAGGCTGAGGCAGGAGAATGGCGTGAACCTGGGAGGCGGAGCTTGCAGTGAGCTGAGACCGTGCCACTGCACTCCAGCCTGGGCAACAGAGCGAGACTCTTCTCAAAAAAAAAAAAAAAAAGTATATATATATATATATATATATACGTTTAGAGCTTTTATCAGCTCTTCTAAATGTACAAATTGTTATTTACTTTATCATTTGAAATAAATATTTGCTGTATACCTAATTTTTGTTGGGAGACAATCCTCCATGGATCTCTCATGTTTCTGCACATCTTGTGAGCAGGGGCACTGACCACTTTTGTTCCAGAGTATCTTTTTAGGAATGTTTGCATAGTAAACAACTTTGGAAGACAGAGATTGTGTCTCCGTCCAGGATGGAGGGAGGAGTTGCCTGCTGAGTAGTATAATAATGTCTCCCTCTTGGGCAGTTTGGGCAAGTTAGCTGCAGTCCCTTTAAAAACTGGGGTTTCCTAAGCTTGAGGTTCCTCTGCTGTGATACAAACCTACTGTGTGTGCAACATTCACCTGGGTGCAGCCCTGTGTCACTGCATGGGACTTGGGGACAAAAGGAACTGAGGCAAATATGAAGCTCATGTGGTTTGCTGTACTGTAATAAGGTAACCAGCTAAAGTAATAAACTGCATACTGGTAAAAACAGATTGAGAGCTGCTTGCTTCCCTATGTCTCTATCTCAGACCCAGCGGTCTCATGTCTTCCACCAGCATCTATGAAACTTTGAGAGGCTATTTAGCTTGTGAGTAGAGCAAAATCTCAGATCCTTCACAGTTCTTGGCAGTTTTGCATTTGTACTTTGAAATTCCTTTCCTTGAAGAGGAACCCCCAAATCGTAAAGGCTTCAAGCCCCACAAACCTGGATCCACTCTAAGTTTATAGATGATGCTTTTTGATATCAGTTGCCATATTCTCTAGGTTTACTTTGACTTCCAATATTGGGAGATACACTGAACTCAGCATTCTCTAGCTGCTCCTATCTGTTGCCTTCCCCCATAACTAGTATGTAGTACAGTTCTCAACTACAGCACCATCAAACACTTGATCAGACATAAGGCACGGCACAAGTGATTTGTTACTGATCACTAAAGTAACATTTGTCAATTATCTGCTTTTTAATAGATTGGGGTGATTCAAGCTTATCTCTATAATGTCATTATACTTATAAGGATGCATTCATATATTTGTTAGAACACTTTTAGCTCCAAATAATGAAAAAGCCTAACTCAAATGCTTATCTAGGAAGAGAATTTATTATCTTGCATGGTAAGAATGTCCCTAGATGGGAGTCTTCATGGTTGATTAATTCAGTGACTTCACAACTACATTAAAATTTGAGGGCTTTTTATCTTTTTACTCTACTGTTTACAATCTATCAACTAGCTCTCAAGACTGCAAACGGCAACAGCAACTGTAATGGTTACACCCTTCCACACAAAGATTCTGAGGCAAAAAAAAAAAAAAAAAAAAAGGTGGGGGGTGGTGACTTTCTCTCCCTTCGGTCATTTTTCTTTGTTTTTGTTTTTTGGTTTTTTTGAAACAGGGTCTCACTCTATTGCCCAGGCTGGAGTGCACTGGCACAATCACGGCTCATTGCAGCCTCATCCACCTGGGCTCAAGTGATCCTTCCACCTCAGTCTCCCAGGTAGCTGGGACCACAGATGCATGCCACCATGCCTGGCTAATTTTTTAATTATTTGTAGAGACAAGGTCTCACTATGTTGCCCAGGCTGGTCTCAAACTCTTGGGCTCAAGGAATCCTCCTGCCTCGGCCTCCCAAAGTGCTGGGATTACAGACGTGAGCCCCTGTGCCCAGGATGGTAGTTTTAAAATTATTATTATTATTACTTTGAGATGGGGTCTTACCTGTTATCCAGGCTGTAGTGCAGTAGTGTAAACATGGCTCACTGTGGCCTCAAGCTCCCAGGCTCAGGTGATTCTCCTGCTTCAGCCTCCAGAGCTGGGAGTACAGGTGTATGTAGCTGGGAGTACCAGTGTAGGATCACACTCAGCCAATTTTTTTTTTATTTTTTGTAGAGACAGAGTCTCACTATGTTGCCCAGGTTGGTCTCAAGCGCTTGTGCTCAAGTGAGCCTCCTGTCTTGGACTTACAAAATGGTCATTTTTAAAGAGCTAACAACATTTTATCAGAAGTCTCTAGTCTCCTAAAAATTCCCTTCATGTCTCACTGACCAGAGTGTGGTCATATGCCATTTCCTAAAACACACTCTGGAGAATAGAATCAGAATGATTGACTTAGAAAATCAACATTCAACTTCCAGTTCTGATGCTTGAGCAAGCTCTGGCCGAAACACTTGATTTCACAGAGCAGTGTGGGTAGCTGAACAAAAGTCATGGTTTCGTTAGCATGGAAAAGAATGAGGAAGTGGTTGTTGCGTGGATAACCAACAGTGATTGCTGTAGTTGCTCACTGGCATTCTGATGTGCTTTCGTGAGGAAGAACAAAGGGATTAAGGTATAATTAGAGCAATAGGAATGGCACATAATGCGGTATGTCTCTATGGGAATGTGTGATGAAAATGGCTAAAATGCATCTCGGCTGGAACCAGATTAAGACCTGCTTGCTTCTCTGTATCTCTGGTCTTCACTTTGTGTGTGTTACTCAGTCCAGTGCAATCTCACTTCCACCCTCATTGCAATGAATGCTTTAAATATGGACAGTCCTCTTTGCATGGTAGAAATTTCAGTTACCACAGCTTAGTTAAATAACACCAGTTCCCCAGCATTTCAGATTTCAGTTACCATGGTATATCAACTATGAGTAATTGCAGGAAGTACAAAATTCACAGCTGGCTCTTTAGTTCACAGATCCTACATAAATAAACAACACATACATCATAATCAGTGATCAGTGATGTCTTTTGTGGACACTTTGAAGAATAGGATGAACTCCCATCAAAATTTTTGGTTTGGATTTCAAGACTGATGACATCACACACACACACCAAGAAGGTGTATGTGTTCTTTACATTGGTTTGTTATTTCTGGGAAGAATAGGGCAGCCCTCCCAAGCTGGTTTGAAAATGGCTTGAACAGAGGAAGGGAAACTGGCTGGGGGTATTTATTGTGCTCTGGGGAGTGGACTAGGATGAGGGTTCTACACGTAAGCAGGGACTTGCATGGTTTGAATCTGTCACCAAAGGAGGGAGCACACAGGCTTTCTTATCAGCTTGCCCAGATGTGGGGCAGAAGGTGAAGAGGGTGAGGTGAGACTTCAGCAGTCAGACATCAAAAAATGGAGTTAGGCCGGGCATAGTGGCTCATGCCTGTAATCCCAGCACTTTGGGAGGCCAAAGCAGACATATCACAAGGTCAAGAGCTCAAGACCAGCCTGGCTAACATAGTGAAATCCTGTCTCTACTAAAAATACAAAAAATTAGCTGAGCGTGGTGGCGGTCACCTGTAATTCTGGCTACTTGGGAGGCTGAGGCAGGAGAATCGCTTGAACCCAGGAGGTGGAGGTTGTAGTGAGTGGAGATCGTGCCACCACACTCCAGCCTGGGAGACAGTGGGAGACTCCATCTCAAAAAAAAAAAAAAAAAAATGGAGTTAGATTCTTTACTACAACACCACTTGTATCAAAATCTCTTGGTGACTGATTTCTGTGTAAGTCATTCGGTTCATACACAGACAGCAAAGCATGTAGCAGTGATGCCTCTTTGTCTTTCAGTGGTAAGCCCATGTGACATTTCACAAAAATAGGCAATCAGAAGAAGAAACTGGCCAACGAAGATCAAAGTGCAGCAGCAAAGAAACAAAATGTGCCACACGGCAGCCATGGATGGAGATGCTGGTGGGGGGCTGTATACTGTGGTCTGTGCACTAGCCCATGGCGGACAGGATTGTACTCCATTCCTAAGAAGGACAGAAACTGGAGAACCCAGGCTAGCCCATCCTAGAAGACTTTTTTGGAGTTGTGCTGAAGGGAAGAGAAAGTTCTTTAAAGGAAGCTCCAGGGCAGAAGGAAAGGAAAGAGAGAATGAGGCAGAAAAAATAGTTGAGGAACTAATGGCTGAACATTTCCCAACTTTGGTGAAAGACTATTTTCAGATTCAAGAAGCACAGTAAAACTCAAAGCAGAATTGGAAATAAAAAAACAAAAATGGTATCCCTTGGCACATCATAGTCAAACTGCTAAAAAACAAAGAGAAAGAAAATTTTGAAAGCAGCCAGAGAAAAAGAACACACTGCATACACAGAACAACGTTTTCAGTGTCACTGTTTTCTCATGAAAAACAATATAGGCCAGAAGACAGCAGAACATCTTTAAAATGCTGAAAGAAAAAGTCAACTCAGAAATGCTTTTCCTGGCTGGGCATGGTGGCTCACTCCTGTAATCCCAGCACTTTTGAAGGCTGAGGTGGGCGGATTGCTTGAGCTCAGGAGTTTGAGTCCACCCTGAGCAACACAGTGAGACCCCATCTCTACAAAACTACAAAAATTAGGCAAGCATGGTGGTGTGTGCCTGTAATCCCAGCTACTTGGGAGACTGAGGTGGGAAGATCACTTGACCTGGGAGGCGGAGCTTGCAGTGAGCCAAGATCACGCACTACACTCCAGCCTGGGTGACAGAGCAAGACCCTGTCCTGAAAATAAATAAATAAATAAATAAACAAATAAATATATAAATAAACAAACAAATAGAAATGCTTTTCCAGGGAAAGCGTTCTTCCAGAATGAAAATGAAATAAAGCTATTTTCAGATAAAAGAAAACAGATTTTGTTATCAGCAGACCTACACTATAAGAAGTGCTAAAAAAAAGTTCTTCGGAGAAAAGGGAAATGAAACCAGATGGAAGAACAGAGCTACGGGCTGGAATAAAGAGAATGGTAAATTTGTAGGTAAATACAAAATGTATTTTTCCTTTTAATGTCTTTAAAATACATCAAACTGTTTAAGGCAAAAACGGTTGTATTGTGGGGTTCGTAACATATGTAGATGTAACATACACAAAAGCCACAGCATGAAGGATGAGGGGGTAGACTCATAAAGTTACAAGCGTCCTGCATGTTACCAGCAGTGCTGCAATATAAACTCGGAAAGACTCAAGAGTTCAGGATGCAGACTGTAATCCCTAGAGCAGCAGGTCTCCATGTGTGGTCTAGGATGACCCAGAGTTCCTAAGATCCTTTCAGGGGGTCTGTGAGTTCAAAATTATTTTCATAACAATAAAAAAAGAAACAAAAAGTGATAATGCTGGAAGTGAAACCTGAATCTACTGTAAGTGGAGTAATTAAAGGAAATAGCTGACTGTGGGAAAGGTGATTTTGCTGCCACTCGGGAGGCTGTAGATGTGCGATCAGGAATTCTGTAACAGCGAGCTTGTCGCTGTCACAAGGAGGAAAGTGGCTGTGATGAAAAGGACAAAGGTGGCCCTGAGGAAGTGACACGGGCAAAAAACCTAACATTAAAGAAACTCTCAGAGCTATTTCATGACATGAAAGCTCAAAGGATGAAAAGTTAGAGGCCGGGCGCAGTGGTTCATGCCTGTAATCTCAGCAGTTTGGGAGGCCGAGGGGGACAGATCACTTGAGGTCAGGAGCTTGAGACCAGCCTAGCCAACATGGTGAAACCCTGTCTCTACTAAAAATACAAAAATTACCTGGGGGTGGTGGCACATCCCTGTAATCCCAGCTACTCAGGAGGCTGAGGTGAGAGAATCGCTTGAACCCGAGAAGCAGAGGTTGCAGTGAGCCGAGATCGTGCCACTGCACTTCAGCCTGGGCGACAGAGTGAAACTCCATCTCAAAAAAAAGAAAAAAAGAAAGAAAAATTAGGAGCTGATCCAAACAAAATGGAGTATGACAATTCAGCAAGGCATAAAAAAGATGTTAACTCCTGATAGTAAGTTATATGGGCTGGATGCGATGGCTCGTGCCTGTAATCCCAACACTTTGAGAGGCGGAGGCAGGTGGGTGCCTTGAGCTCAGGAGTTCGAGACCAGCCTTGGCAACATGATGAAACCCTGTCTCTACTAAAAACACAAAAATTAGCTAGGTGTGGTGGTGCGTTCCTGTAATCCCAGCTACTTGGGGGACTGAGGTGGAAGGATTGCTTGAGCCTGGGAGGTTGAGGCTACGGTGAGCTGAGATCACACCACCGCACTCCAGCCTGGGAAACAGAGTGAGACCCTGTTTCAAACAAAATAAAGAAAGAAAGAATTAAGTTATATGGCAAGAAGAAGACAAGCACTGTTCAAACAATTATTTATAGTTTTTTTTATTATAATAAAGACAAAGTCTCACTTTTTTGCCCAGGCTGGTCTCGAACTCCTGAGCTCAAGTGCTCCTCCCACCTCAGCCTCCCAAAGTGCTAGGATTACAGGTATGAGCCACCATGCATGGCCCAAACTATTCCTGATAAATATTAAAAAAAAAAAACACTTCATTCTCAATGTTTCTGGCATTTTAAATTACAGTGTCCTAAATAAATACTAACTGTACAATTTTTTCTTCATGTTTTTATACACGTATAGCAATAGTTGGAGTGTTCTCAATGTTTTGACAAAAATTTTAAAGGCCATGAAATAACAATAATAATTTTCCCATTGGTTATTAAGATCACTTTGTACTATTCAAGCTTAAACAATGATTTTTATGGTGCCTGACTACCTTGCAAATCTGTGACTGCCTGTACTTATTTTATGTGACCATTCTGTGACATGGGGCTCCTTTGATCATTCCTGCCTTTGTGAAACACAATTGTGCCCGGTTTCTCCATGACCCCACTATCTCCAGTATCCCCTCCCTCCCATCCCAGGTTTCTTTCCAGCTTCTCTTCTCTTGCTTATCTTTTGGATGTTGGTGATCCTGGAGCTCTGTTCTTGACCTTTTGTTTCTTATTCTACATACTCTTCTGGTTCTGGCCATTGTTATACTTGAAACTTCTCCCCTGTATTAGCCCGTGTTCATGCTGCTGATAAAGACATAATTAAGACTGGGTAATTTATAAAGAAAAAGAGGTTTAGTGGACTCACAGTTCAACGTGGCTGGGGAGGCCTCACAATCATGGTGGAAGGCAAAAGGCACGTCTTACATGGCACTGGGCAAAAGGGAAAAATGAGAGCCAAGTGAAAGGGGAAACCCATTATAAAACCATCAGATCTCGTGAGACTTATTTACTACCATGAGAACAGTGTGGGGGAAACCACCCATATGATTCAATTATCTCCCACTGGGTCCCTCCCGCAACATGTGGGAATTATGGGAGCTACAATACAAGATGAGAATTGGGTGGGGATACAGCCAAACCACATCATCCACCTCAGGTGGTGATGATGTTGTTAAAGTGAAGACAGTGAAAAAAGGAGACTTTGCCAAATGATAAGAGGGAGGTTTGTTTTTGGGAAAAGGCAGGATACGGGGTGTCTAGGTATAAGACAGAGCCCAAGGAGCCAACGAAGTTTATGGATAAACTATGAAATGTTCTATATGGATATCTATGAAAATGGATATCTATGGATATAGATAGCTATAAAAATTTCATTAATTCATTCACTTCACCAATATTTACTAACTTGTACCATTTGTCAGGCACAGTTCCAGGTGCTGGAGCACTGTGGACTGATACTGTGTGCAGTACAATTCGATACTTTGCAAGAGAAAGAGACCACATTCACATAACTGTTATTACAGTATATATCTTCATAGTAATTCTACAGTTGGCTCTTCAACAATGTGATTGGTAGGAGTGCCGACAGCACGCAGTCAAAAATTTGTGTATAATTTTGACTCCCCCCAAATCTTAACTACTAATAGTCTACTGTTGACCAGAAGCCTTACTGATAACATAAACAGTTAATTAAGACATATTTTGTATGCTATACACATTACTGCATTCTAATAAGAAGATTATATTGTAAGTTACAAAATATGTAAGTTAGAGAAAAGAACATGTTATTAAGAAAATCATAAGGAAGAGAAAATACATTTTCTATTCACTAAGTGGAAGTGGATCACCATAAAGGTTTTCATCCTTGTCATCTTCACATTGAGTAGCTGAGGAGGAGGAGGAGGAAGAGGAGGGGTTGGTCTTACTGTCTCAGGGGTGGCAGAGGCGGATGAAAATCTGCATATAAACAAACCCATACAGTTCAAACCCATGTTGTTCTAGGGTCAACTGAATTTTATTATTAGTTGTTGTTAATCTCTTACTGTGCCTAATTTTTAAATTAAACTTTGTCATAGGTATGTATGTATAGAAAAAGCATAGTATATAGAGGGCTCTATACTCTCTGAGGGTTCAGGCATCCACAGCGGGTCTTGGGACATATTCCCAGGGGATTAGGGGCACTATCATAATTGATTTAAAATAGTGAATATGCACTTACCTGTCCTCCAGAAACACTGCCCAACCTCTGTCATTTAGTTCATTAATTATTCTAGTGGCAGAAACTACAGATCTACCTTATGGGGAAGATATTTTATTTTGGAAAGAAGGTCTTCAGCTCCACAAGCCATGCCACATGCATCTGCCTATTAGGACAGGCAGTGCTATTAATCAGAATGGGCCAAATTAAAAATCTTGAGATTACCTTTGCAGATGCGTCTTGCTTTGTAAAATGACAGTATTCCTGAAAAGCCATGCATAAATCAGTCTCTTTAATTCCTTAAACTTATATCGTGCCTTATGTTTGCAGCAGACTGCAGAGATTGTTAGTTGTTTTTTTCCTAACAATGCTAGAGGAAAGGAGGAGTCACTACTCTCATTCTCATAGAACAGAAGAGAAACCCACAGCTAAGAAATGTTCTTCGGCGGAGCACAGTGGCTCATGCCTGTAATCACAGCACTTTGGAAGGCTGAGGTGGGAGGATCATTTGAGGCCAGTTCAGGGTCTCACACTGTTGACTAGCCTGGTTAACAAAGCAAAACCCCAACTGTACAAAAAATTTTAAAATTAGCCAGGCGTGATGGCACGTGCCTGTGGTCTCAGCGGCTCAGGAGGCTAAGGAAGGAGAATCACTTGGGCCCAGGAGATCCAGGCTGCCGTAAGCTGTGATCGCACCACTGCACTCCAGCCTGGGCAACAGAGCAAGGCTGTCTCAAAAGCAAAACAAAACAAAATGAAAGAAAAAGAAAGAAGGAAAGAAAGAAAGTAAATTCCGTGATGGTAAGTGATGGATCTGTGTTTCAAATAATATAGAGGGATCATATTTTACATATTCTCAGAATTCATATTATAAAGATCCCTACAGTGATTGCACAGTTAAGAATGCTCTCATAGACGTGAACCTCCAATCTACACTGTGGGCAACGCTAGATTTTTACAAATCAGGTTTGCTGTGTAACATACGCTTGTACTGTGCATTACTAAACCTAGTTCTAAATACAGTACAGCTGAAATTTGGTGGGTAACGTGATCATTCGGCAAATGTCGCCAGCCCCTATCATATTCAGAACCCTGTGTTCTGAGGTGCTCAAGTTCAAGCTGAGGAATTTGCTAAACAAATCTCTGGCAAGAAATCAGCAGTGATTTTCTGTAACCTTAAATCCTTCCAAATAGAAATGGCAAAACATGCGACACGAGTCCATAATTCCTAAAGTTTCAATCTTCTAGCACTGTTTGAGTTTTAACTCGCTTATTCCCCCAAAGGAGTATGCCATTTACTTAATTTAAAAATTAAACAGCATAAAAACTTCTGAACTCTCAGTGAGACAGCAATCAGAGTTAAAAATAACTGATTTCGCGCGTTTCCGTGGAAAATGGGAGACAGATGTGATGGAGAGAGACCGAGCAGTGCCGCGGCCCGGTAGAGGGTGCGGGGGCTTGCACCCACTGGTGTTTGTGCGAGAGCGCGGGTGTAGACGCGAACGCAGAGCAGGCGGCCGGGCGGCGCGGCCTGAGGTCGGGGCCTTCCCAGCGTTCCAGCTACACCGAGCGCGCGGGGGCGAAAACATGTGCATGGTGTTTGGGGACTGTGCACATGGGAGTGTTTTCACTATCAACCAGGGTTCTTTTTCTTATTTTGAACCCATTTTCATGATGCACTGGAATGCTGAAGCTTAGAATTGCCTACGGAGAATTTTAAGACTAAAACCACACTAAGTTTCTTGTGTTAACCATAAATGCGGGTCAGAGTGAAAGCCGAGTAGGGATGAGTGAAAAGGGGGAAAAGGGAAGAGGTAAGAGGAAGAAAAGATGAAAGAGCCGGCGGAAGAAAGAGGGAAGCGGGGGCCGGCAGGCGAGCAGAGGCAGGAAAAGAGCAGCGCCGGTCGCGGGAAAGCTCCGCGCGCAGCCAGCCGAGGCCCGGGCGCGCGGTCCTCCCGCCGGCAGGGGGCGCCCACACGTCCGCCTCCGGCCCCTCCCGGCCCGCCGCCCCGCCCGCGCCTGCGCTTCCTGCCCCTCCTTGTCCGGGATGCTGCTGCCGCTACTGCGGAGTAGCTGCTTCCCTTCCTCCTCTCCCGGCGGCGGCAGCGGCGGAGGCGGAGGAGGAGGGGACCCGGGCGCAGAGAGCCGGCCGGCAGCGCAGTTGCAGCGCGGAGCCCACGGGCCGCCGGGGCCGCTCGAGCGAGCGGAAACCGAGCCCGGGGCCGACCCCCCGCGCGCGGCGGAGGCCGAGGGGGCTCCGGGGCCCGGGGCGCGCAACCGGGGGGCGAGCGGCGGCGGGCGGCGGGCCGAGCGGGAGCCGCATGCGTGCATGGATCCGGGCGCCGCGCTGCAGAGGCGGGCCGGGGGCGGCGGCGGTCTGGGCACGGGCTCCCCGGCGCTGTCGGGCGGCCAGGGCCGCCGGAGGAAGCAGCCCCCCAGGCCGGCCGACTTCAAGTTGCAGGTCATCATCATCGGCTCCCGCGGCGTGGGCAAGACCAGCCTGATGGAGCGCTTCACCGACGACACCTTCTGCGAGGCCTGCAAGTCCACCGTGGGTAAGGGCGCCACGGCGACCCTGGGCCGGGCCTCCTGGCGCCCGGGCCGGTGCCCTTCGCCCCGTGGGCTTCGAGTCTCATCGAGGCTGGGAGCCTTTCGGGGATGGGCCTCTCGGTGAAACTAGGGGCGGGGGCCTCCGTGGAGCGCCCTGCATCCCAATCCCAAAGCCTGGCAGAGGTTTTCGTGCCGTCTCCGTGCAGACCTGCCCTTGGCCCCCGGCCCTGCCTCAGAGGTCCTGGCAGCCCCCGGGGCCTGTGGGGGCGGCTCTCCACGGAAACTTCGGCCCTTTGCATACTCGCCCAAGAAAAAGCTGGGTTCAAGTGGGGCTCAGGCAGGCAGGCAGGCAGGGGAGTGAACACCGAAGGCCGCTCTTGCCCGGGCCGCCCCGGCCCGCCAAGGCCAGCGCGCGCCGTCTACTGCGGGTGTGATCCCTGCGCAACCAGGGCAGTTTTATTTTGAACGCATTTTCAAGAAAAGAAGTTTAAAGTCACCTATGGAGAATGTTAAAACTAAAACGACAGTAAGTTTCTCGTGCTAGCCGTACGTACGGGGCAGAGGAACTTCAGCTGTATTTATCCATGACCTCAAACAACCCGGTGACTGGCAGGCGTGGGGTTGATTCCTCCAGTACCGCTCTTTTCGGTGAAGGACAGGAGTGAAGTAAATACAGGAACTCTCCAGGGTCAAGGAGGAGAATAGCTGCGGATCTGAAATGGAAACTGCAGGGGAAATTTTTTTAATGAAGTCATGCTTAGAGGACTTGACATTGAGCTTTGTAAGTTGGATGTGGGTAGCAGTTGTTTCTACGGAAAACCCCTTAAAAGATGTCCAAACTAGGAGAACCCCATTCTTTAAAATAAAGGGCAGTCACTTCCGTGATAGGAAGTGAGAGATTTCCCCAGGGGCGGTCCAAGAAACTGAGTAGTCAGGAGATTTGATAGACAGAATTAAAAGCATAATTTCATGTAATTCTATTTATTAATAGTGTTATAACCAGTCGTAGTTCCAAGGCTGTCAGTACGATTTTGAGATGACTTGGTTTGAAAATTGTCATGTAACAAAACAGTACTACATTTAAAGTGTCTTATTGGAAAATTAAACCTCCAGTTTTTATATTGTCTTTTTTGGTTTGTTTTCAAGAACTTACTTCCCTTAAGGCTTTTTTGGAATAGATCATTTTGGAAATATTTGTGGTGTCTGTACCATATGTTTTTAAAATGTTGTCTTTGGGGACATTATATTAAAATGAGTAGCATAACTATACCTGTTTCAAATATCCAGTCTTGGATCATACAGAGTACAGGGAGTTGTTAAACCATCAAATGAGGGTTAGGCTGTTATTTTAGTACCTGACATAAATAAAGTAGGGTTAAATTCAATTCAGAATTGTCAATATTTTATGGCTCCGTACTTCAGTATATAAAAATGAGGGATAATAGAGTTGCACTGTGTGATGAAGAGAAATCAGGTACCCATAGGTGGGTAACTGAGGGCTTGAGTGGATGGAGGGTGAGATGGATGAGCAAAGGTGTGCTTTAGAATGTAGGAGAGAGGAAGAAGGATTTTCTAAGCCTGGCAGCAGTGGAGCAGCCCCCCACCTCTGGGGAGGGTTCCTTAGGGGACTTGGGAATGGGTGCTGCGAGACCTTGACCGCCATGCTAAGGAGAGTGGACCCTATCGTATGGGCACCTAGAACCAAAAGACTCCTTAATAAGGCATTGGCACGAAAACAGTGAAACTAGTTTGGCAGAGTTGCATAGGATGTTTGGGAATAAGGAAGAAACCAGGAGGCAAGGAGACCACGCAGTTTGTTTCTGTGTCCCTTAACAAACATGCACTTACCCAAACACATACTCCCTACTCTGAGTGTGGTTGAATTTCTGTCTTGCTCATTTTTGTTTGCTTCACATGTAGCCTATAATACTTAGAGTATTGGAGTACTTCAGTACTTTAGTACTCAGTGCGTGCTTCTAACTGTGGGATGTTCAGAGAATGATCATGGCCCCTGGCCTGCTGCAGAGCGTGAGAAAGCCAACCAGCTCCACTTCAGTTTCTGCTTCAGAGTTGCTTTTCCCCTCCACTCATCAGATCGTTTGTTGAGCACCTACTCTGTGTTGGGTGTTATGCTACCCAGTGGGGATTCAGTGGTAAACAGGACATGGGCTCTGTCCAGAAGTGGATCGGAGCTTCTGGGAGCTGCATGACCGCTTGTCAGGGCAGTGACAGATGTATATGGGTATTTGGGAGCACAGTGAAAGCGCCTCCAGTCGAGGCTAGGGATGAGGCCTGGTCAGAGAAGGCTTCCCCGTCATTGGAATGTTTGAAGATAAGTTTGTTCCTCTAGTTCCTTTAGAAAAATGCAAATTAAATATGGTACTGGGTGTGGTGTAGAATTGTGGTTGCCTTATCTGAACGGTTACCATTTGAGCAGTTAGCTCACGGGATTCTTCCCAGGCTGGTTTTTCTAGTTTCATCTGCATGTAGCGCAGTGAATTCCATATAGAGCAAGAGTCTCTTCCACAGTAGGAGTTTTTCCCTACCCTGTCAGGGCTTATGGATGTGTGCTGCTCATGACAGCCGTCTGGGAAAGATCGTGAGCCTCACAGCATGGCCCAGGGAAGAGTCCCTGAGTGTGCCTGGACCAAGATGGGTCACTAAAGTGGTAGTATTGTGTAATTCCGAGGCTAGGAGAGTGTTTCCATTAAGAGCGTTTTTATTTTTATTTATTTATTTTTGAGACAGGGTCTTGCTCTGTCTCCCAGGCTGGAGCGCAGTGGTACAATCATGGCTCACTGCAGCCTCGACCTGCCCGGCTCACACAATCTTCCTGCCGCAGCCTCCTGAGTAGCTGGGACTGCAGGTGCACGCCACCAAGCCCTTTTTTGATTTTTAGTAGAGACGAAGTCTTGCTATGTTGTCCAGGCTGGTCTCAAACTCCTAGCCTCAAGCACTTGGCCTCCCAAAGTGCTCAGATTACAGGCGTAAGCCACTGCTCCTGACCAGTAAGTGCCCTTTTAAAGTAAATGGGATTCACTTGAACTTTCTATAAAAGATCTGTAGGGGAAGTCCTTAGGGATTTGAGATGATGAACTATTATGTAAAATTATAAATGAGCAAAATGTTGATTTTTTTTGTATTGTTAATCAAATCAGAAACTAGTTTAAAAGATACACAAAATTCACAAGGGTATGAAAAACTTAGAGGTTGTATTTACTAATTGGTCTATTTAATGGAAATTGTCTAATGGAATTGTCTCATATTTTCAAATGGGATTTTGTTTTCATGGAATTTAATTAGTCTGATTATAATTTACAAGTTCTTTTAAAAAGTACAGGAGCAGCTTTTCAAAGTTTGAGAAACAGAAAAAAGCAATTGACTAAAGAAATTTACAACTAACATGCCTGGTCCACTGTTTTTCTCATAGCAGTGCCTGTATCACAAGCATACTTATCCACCATGAATTTGTGTGTGCTTTTGCAAGTTGACGTTATTACTTCCTGGGTGAAGCTGTAGAAACCATTTCTTTTTTTTTTTTTTTTTTTTGAGACGGAGTCGTGCTCTGTCGCCCAGGCTGGAGTGCAGTGGCGCAATCTCGGCTCACTGGAAGCTTTGGCTCCCGGGTTCACGCCATTCTCCTGCCTCAGCCTCTCCGAGTAGCTGGGACTACAGGCGCCCACCACCACGCCCGGCTAATTTTTTGTATTTTTTAGTAGAGACGGGGTTTCACCGTGGTCTCGATCTGCTGACCTCGTGATCCGCCCGCCTCGGCCTCCCAAAGTGCTGGGATTACAAGCGTGAGCCACCGCGCCCGGCCTGTAGAAACCATTTCTATCTAGCAATGCCGAATTCTTGATCTTGGTTCCTTCTGTTTGACTCTCACTAGTTTTAGCATAAACAGGCAAATGTGCTTTTTTAAAAGTATATTTCAAAAAACAACTCCATAAAATTACATATCTGTCAATCTTTGTTTTATTTCTATGTTACTGTTGGAAGCTAGCGGTTAATTTTGTTTGGGTTGAAATGGTTTTACCTGTTAAAAACCTACCCCCACCCTTGCTCCAACAGCATTGCATGCTGGGAAAAACACTAGAGTAAGAATAAGAAATGTGGGTTCTTGCTCCAGGCTCTGCCACTAACTAGTTTGTGACTTTGGATAAGTAATGTAGTTGTCTGTGCCTATAAACAGAAGTAGTAGTAGTAGTAATCACTGCTATATGGTGAGCACTTACTACACCAGCAGAAGGCCTCATCACGGCCCTGAAAGTTATCCCCATTTTACAGATGAGGACGCGAAGTCTCAGAGAGGTAGAAATTTACCTGCTGCGGCACAGCTGCTCAGCAAGTGGTCAGGGCCAGGGCTGCAAGTGAATTCTTTTTAACTATCTTTCTGTCTGTTCCTTAGCTTACTTTCAGGTTTAGATTGACTTTGCTTTGTTGAAAATACTAATGGCTCACACACATAAAGGTCAGACGTGATGAAGTCCTTTCCTCGTTTCAGAATTTGGTCCTTGTTACAGCCCTGTGAAGATAGTGACATAATTATCCTATGGTATTAGTGAAACTGATTTTCTTTAAGTGTGTCCCTGTCATTACTTGGCACTTGCCTTTTGGATATTAAAATAATGCTACAAGAACTGCTTTTTAATCTATATATTCCATCATTCGAATTCAAATGTCTTAAGCCTTTTATATACCAAAATAGGTATATTTAAATACAAGAGAAGTCAAAGAAAGGCAATCTGGACCAGAATTCTGATTTTTCTGGGTAGTAAAGTTTCCTTCAGAATGCTGGAGGCCAGCATAGGATTGCCAGTTATTTATTTTGCCAAGTAAGAACATTAAAAAAAAAGAAAAAGAAAAAAAAGACTTAAAAAAATTAGGAAAGATAAGATGCCACAGTTTAACAGTTTTTTATTTTATTTTTTATTATTTGAGACGGAGTCTCACCCTGTCACCCAGGCTGGAGTGCAGAGGTGCGATCCCTGCTCACTGCAAACCTCCGCCTCCCAGGTTCAAGTATTTCTCTTGCCTCAGCCTCCCAGGTAACTGGGGTTACAGGCACTCACCACCACGCCTGGCTAATTTTTGTATTTTTAGTAGAGACAGGGTTTCACCATGTTGGCCAGGCTGGTCTCGAAATCCTGACCTTGTGATCCACCCTCCTCAGCCTCCCAAAGAGCTAGGATTACAGGTGTGAGCCATCACCCCTATCCAAAAGTTCTTTAAATTTATCTTCATTTTTCTCATTGTGCGGCAGTGCTCTAAACTTCACAGCCTGGCCCCCTTAAAGGATGGCAGCCCTTCGGTGAAGCCCTTTAACTCCGCTGCAGGCCTCAGTCCTGTGTGCTCTCTGCCTGACTCCCCTGTAGCCTGTGTTGACATGGGGGTGCACTCAGGATGCCCACTGGTGGGGCCTCGGCCTGAGACTGTGTACACTGGGGAAGTAGGGTAGTGCGAGTGACTCCGCTTCTTTGGACCTGCGGTTGAGCTGGCAACAGAATGGAGGGGTCCGAGAAATGGGTGAGTGTGAATCCCCTGCAGAAATGCTCTCTGGGGGTCTGCCCTTGAATGTTAGGCGGCATGACAGGTCAAATGCAGTCCACCAGGGTCTTCACCTGGAAATTGACTACTTGTACTTTATTCTGGAAACTTAGGGCAGAGATTTTTGTTAGAAAACCCAGAATGAGCATCTCATACCGGATTTAAATGCTTAACTGTGTATTTTATTTCGCTATACTGTATTTGTACACAGTTTTCTAAGCCATGACCGATCTGCCCGTGTTTCACTTAAGAGAGAATTAAGGAAAATCATCCAGAATTCCCACTTCAAAAGCCCAAGCTCTGCAGCCCTGCAGTGTGGTTTCGCTCCATCTGGAGAGAACCTCACACAGACTCCCCTGCCAAAATGATGTAACACGATGACTCAGGGATGTGAGCGTGAGAGGAACCAACATTTAGTTCTTATACCCACATATGCTGTGTGTTGTGTGATTAGGTTTATTTAATGAACTTAATGCAAGCTGAGAGGCTTGACAAAACGTCCCCTTTTGTGGACTAAAGTAGCTATCTTTCAGAGAAAGCATGCAGATTTAGTTGGTGTTAGGTTGTTTATGTTGAATAAAAATCTATTTAAAGACCTGGCTGAAGTGCATTCAGCCTTTCTCTCACTGTCTGCACTTACACTAAAGAAGAAAGATTTTATTATGCATGACAGAGATCCAGATTCTTAGAGATTGCCTCTTTCCCTCTGGTCTGTGGAATCTGCCAAAAGCCATCTGTTAATGGATCTTGGAACTGGCTGTAGAAGGCAGAGTAGGTTCCTTTGAGAACTGATAGGTCCAAATTATTCTCTATCCTTGGGTGCCAGATACATTGTTCCAAATAAGCATTAGTTTGAATTTGTAAAGAAAACAGCTTTGTACAGTAGTCATTCTACAAATAGTTTTAAGAAGCATTTTCTATTTATGTAAGACGCCATCCTGCTCGACCTTCCCCTGGGCACAAAGCTCACACCTGGTTTACCCTTTTCAGAGAGGAGGTGAGTCACGGAGGTAGCCATAATAAGTGTTAGAAAAGAGTGCCTTCTGCTTCAGCTGAGGAAAACATTTATCGTCCTCCTTTTGTCCTTTAATTCACATCTTTGACATTTGGGAAGTATTTGGAAAGCCAAAACTACAGACCAAAAATTGTGCCATTAATTGAGTGTGATTGTTAAAAAAACAAAAAAAAACAAAAAACTTTCGAAACTGGGAAGCACAGCACAAGCTGAACAGAGCACTGGATTCCATAGAAAATGTTTTCCCTCCAACTCTGACAAACTCCACCCTTTGGTTTTTGGTGCCTAGTTAACAAAACAACCTGCAATTCCAACTCCATGTCAGCACTTGGGCAAAGGAATGGGCCCCTATAAATGAGGAGCTTTGTGTTTTTCACGTGCCTCCTCTCACCTCTTCAAGCCATGTGTGTGGTAGGACCTCAGCACACTTGTCGATTGGGTAAAGAATCACACGCCTGCAGTCAAATTTTCACTTTTAATTTTTTACTTAAAAAACAGCAGCCTGGGCTACATGGCAAAACCCCATCTCCACAAAAAAAATACAAAAATTAGCCTAGTGTGGTGGTGCACACCTGTGGTCCCAGCTGCTTGGGAGGCTGAGGCGGGAGGATCACTTGAGCCAGGAAGATCTAGGCTGCAGTGAGCAGTGATCGTGCCACTGTACTCCAGCCTGGGGGACAGAGTGAGACCTTGTCTCAAAAAAGAAAAACACTCCACCTTCTCCTTGGCCACCACTATCTTCCCAAGCCATGGTGTTTGTGGAAAGAGATTTTGGAGGCAGGCATACAGTCCTGCATATAAGTTTCAGCTCCACGACAGGCTGCCAGCTGTGCTTAGGCAAGCAACTTACCTCAGTGTCTTCACTCATAAGAAGAAAAACAAAGCGGGATTTGCACTTTCTTCACATCTCACAGTATAGGCATAAATGAAGTTAAAATATCTTACATGTCTGGCATAGAAAAGACAATTTATTTTTTTTTTATAATTCTCCTAATTTATCCTGTAGATCCAAAAACTGAAACACTTCATAAAAAAATCCTTACCCTTTAATGATACACACTGATAAACACAGATGATATAAATTTCAAAATGTAATCACATGTCCTGGGTAAAACATAATCTGGGGAAAACACAGTCCTTGTGTTTTCACAGATCCATCCTGAGTAGTAGTGAAGTTCAGTTTTTTTGCATATGAAGAAAATGTTAATAATCCACTGTTTGATCATGGTTTTTTTTTTTTTCCTCTTCCCTTTAAATATTCTCCTCCTCTTTTGACCAGGAACTCAAAATAGCATGGTAGCATTTCAGATGGGGGTTTGTCTGAAGCCAAGGAGTAGAGAAGGCCTCCTGGTGCAGAGATGGAGTCTGTCTCAGCCAACCAGCCATCCGCCCTGTCTTACTGTTAATTTTATATACTTGCCTAGGAATGGAAAGTTCTTTTTCAGCCTTAAATATATGTTCTTAGCTCCCTTCCAGCCTCTGCCTCTTGTTCATCAGGTGGGGCTGCACAGTGCACAGGGAGGAGCACAGCCGGGAGCCAGGCGGCCCAGGTTCAAATCTGTGCCCTCGTGCTCACCAACTTGGTTACCTTAGGCAGTCTACCAGCTTCCCTGACTTCTGTTTTTTCATCATAAAATATAGACAGTAATATCTACCTCATAATATTGTTAATGAATATACACTGCAATAAGTTAATGTAGATAAGGCCTTTAGAATATTATCTGAAATATAGCAAACACCACAAAAGTTAGTTCTTAATCTTTTCATTTGTGAAGAGGACATACACCTTTCTGTGGAATTCTCATACATTTATACTTCCGTGAGAGGAACTGTCCACTCTCTCTGCTGGGCTCCAGCCATGCCTCTCCTTGGAGGCCCAGGACCTCCAACTGTCCCTCTGTCCTCCCCTCTCTGCTGCAGTCCGTGGTGTCATTGTTTGTTCCAGTCAAGTGCAAGGCTGTCTCCTTGTGCTTCTGTGTACAGGCTTTATTTGCTGGGTGGGAGCATGTCAACCCTGGAGTGCAAGCAAGGACAGATCTTCTTATACCTGGATGCAATTTGACATCCTCAGGCCTGGATGAGCATAGTAACATTAGGATTTTAATAGTGCCTGCTTCTGAGTTTATCAAAATATTTTACAGTTATAGTACTTAGTTTCTATTTAAATCCTTACCACACAGGTTAGATAGGAAAAGCCAGATAATATTAAATAGTAGGATGTCACAAGACAGGTCTACTAGCAGTGAGTTTGCATCCCCTTTTCCTCTTTTTTTTTTGAGACAGAGCCTCGCTCTGTCCCCCAGGCTGGAGTACAGTGGCGTGATATGGGCTCACTGCAAGCTCCACCTCCCGGGTTCACGCCATTCTCCTGCCTCAGCCTCCCGAGCAGCTGGGACTACAGGCACCCACCACCATACCCGGCTAATTTTTTGTATTTTTAGTAGAGACGGGGTTTCACCATCTTAGCCAGAATGGTCTTGATCTCCTGATCTCGTGATCCGCCCTCCTTGGCCTCCCAAAGTGCTGGGATTACAGGCGCGAGCCACCGCGCCCAGCCACATTCTCTTTTCCTTATATGGGACGAGAATTCATTTTGAACTCTTCCCTGGTAGGTGGTAGAGTTTGGGCAGAAGACTGGCCTTATGCCCACATGACTTGATTTTAATGCTAGATTTGCCTCTCTCTGTAACCTTAACATGTTCCTTAATTTATTTTCTCACAACTCACTGAAAATGCTCAATCCAATCCCTTAGTAGAATATTATATCCAATTTTAGATAACATTGTGTAAGATACATCCTTGGAAGAAAAGCCACCATATAAAACTTAAGGTCATTATTATAAATTGGCAGTGACATCACAACCACTGTTTGTATTGAGACTTACCTCCAAGTCTATGGAAATTCTTAACTTCTTGAAAGTATTAAGTAAAATCTATGGTCTGGTCCAAACTCCAGATCTTTGGTGGAACGAGCAGAAGTGACCTGGGCATGGAAGAAGAGGGCACAGTCCGCCCAGCCGTAGTCCTAGATTTGGACCACAGTGGTGGTTAGGCCTTTTACTGGAAAGGAGTGTAAAGAAAGAAAGTTCTGTGTGTTTTTGCCATTTTCACTTTTGTAACTTCTTATGGCCCAGCAAAAAGAAACAGTAATGTGCAAATGTTTTGCTTTAAGGGGAACATAGAAGTCTTACAAGCACTAAGTCCAGGGATTCCTCCTGCTGTTGCTAAGACGTGAAAGACAGCCAGCAAGAAGGCAGAGCACAGAGTCAGGCCTTGTCTTAACAGCTTGGCTGTGGGAGCTATGAGCCACTTCAGAACATCTCATGCTTTTCTCTTTTTTCACCCATCTGACTTTTACTATAATAACCTTTCATTGTGGGCAGTGGTGTAAATTTGAGTCTTGGTTCTGCTGCTTCTCTGTCCTGTGGTATGATTGTAGGCAAATTACCCTGTCCTCTCTCACTCATCATGATGTCTTCCTTTATAAAATGGGGGTAATAGTTTCCCCGTCGCTGGGCTGCTGTGAGGCTTGGATGTGTTGGGTATTAGATGTGGAGTATTTGACAGATGTCCACTGTCATTAGTACTAAAGGAAATTAAGGTCAAGAATAAGACACCGGCACAGTTGCTTATGCCTATAAACCCAGCACTTTGCGAGGCTGAGGTAGGAGGATCACTTGAGTTTGAGACCAGCCTGGGCAACATAGTGCGATGCTATCTCTACAAAAACCAAAATCAGTTAGTGACAGTGGTGCACTTCTGTAGACCCAGGTACTCAGGAGGCTGAGGTGGGAGGATCACCCAGGAGTTGGAGGCTGCAGTGAGCTATGATCCTGCCACTGCACTCCAGCCTGTGTGACAAAGCCTTCTTTTTTTTTGTTGTTTTTTTTTTTTTGCTTCAGAAAAAAAGACTGACTTAAATAGAGCAGTCTAAGACCTTTGATAATACTGTATCTCTGTAGCCTGCATGCTTTTTGAAAGCATTGTTAAAATACTTTTAGAAAGACTTCCATAAAATTGGTAAGCCTAAAGAAAAGCAAGCTCCTCTCACCAGAATAATTAACCTGGTAGACCAGTTCTCTATCTGAGGGACTGGATGGGGAAACTGTTACTGTAATTCTCTGAGATTAGTGTGTGTAGGGAGAGGCTGTGAGCAAGGACAGCTGCTCCATCCTGTGAGGAACTGTAGGAGAAATGAGAGGCTGTGTTGCTGCACACACTCATATTTCTCCTGTGTGCTGGGCACCCCTGCGTTCACTGCTTCCATTCCACACCTGCTACTCAGATGCCCTTTGTTTTTTAACTAATCAGTCCTGAATTTCCCTATTTTTTTCCAAAAATAATTCGCATTTCTTCTTACATATACAGCATTTGATGGAGAAGAGGGAGCAGTTTCCAGCCATCAGATTTATTGAGTTGCTGTTGTGTGCCAGGCAGTGTCCTAGACTTTAGGGGGCTGAAGATGACTACATCCTCAGAGGGAAGGCACGTAGCCTGTCGGGGAGGTCAGCAAAGAAGGAACGACGTGATATGGGCTAGAAGAGAGTTCAGGGCCAAGAACTGGAACATAGATAAAGACAAGGGTAAAGGCGGGTGCAGTCAGAAGAGTTCAGATGGGAAATCTAGGGCTTCAAAGGGTTCTGGGCAGACAAGGAGGTTCTCTAAGAGGAGAGAACAGCAAAGACAGACGCTTTGCCAAGTGCATGGTGTGTTAATTTAGGTCAGTATAACTGAGGTTTTCGAAGGCAGGGACTGTCCCCATCAGCTGAGTGGTGGGGGCTCGTTGCTTCCTCCCTTAGTCAAGATACCTGTAGGAAACCAGTTTTCAACAGCGTTGTAGACAGTAGTGAAATCGCCACCCTCTTTGTCCCTCGGTTGTTTGTAAACATTTCCTCTTCTGTGACAGGAACTCTGTTGACTTTTCCTAAATAATCTGCCAGTTATTTGAGGTTATTCATGACTTTTTTCCTTTTATTGAGGATCATTATCACTTCTATGACATCCCAGTATTAAAAATAGACAACATTAAGGGATATTTTTGACTTTTAATATAAGAAAGTTTTTAGAAATGTTTGGTTGTGTACTTTGACAGGTATATGTTTCTAAGCCAAAAATTGGATTAAGTTTCCAGTAATTGCAGGCTACTTAATGGCTGTTAGATACGGTATAGGTATAGGATATTTCATTTAAGAGCGAGGACTGTTTTAAGGAACTGGTTTTACTCTTGGAACTGTAGATCTGGCCACTGGGTATTTTTCTGTTGTGTTGTTAATTGTCATTCATCTACTCACTATAAGATAGTCTTCGTTTTGGCTAAACAGATTCTTTTTTTCTTTTGTTTTTTTCCTTTCCAACTTTTATTTTAGGTTCAGGGGATACATGTGCAGGTTTGTTACATGGGTGAATTGCGTGTCATGGGGGTTTGGTGTACAGATGATTTTGTCACCCAGGCAGTGAGCATAGGACCCGATAGGTAGTTTTTCAGTCCTCTCCTTCCTCCTACCCATCACCCTCAGGTAGGCCCCAGTGTCTGTTCCCTTCTTTTTGTCTGTGAGTACTCAATGCTAAAACAGGTTCTTAGCCCTATTTACTGTCAGGTAATCTTTGCTTTGTTTTCCTATTAGAACTAATAATGTGTTTATAATTACATAGTGATAATGTTACCACTTATTTCCTGATTTTTGAATATTAATGTCCCAGCGTTTTATTTTTATTCATTAAATGTTGTGGTTACAAAATAGTCCTAGTGCAGGACTGCTAGAGTTGGGTAAGTTGTTCAAGTTGTTGGGAAAGGCAGTCTGACATATTCAGACTCCATTGTTAGCAGAGAAAACTGTAGTCAAAACCAAGATTATCTGCTCTAGCTGTTTCAGGGACTCTTAGTCAATTTGAAGCAGAGCTCAAAAGAAGTATCATCTGCCAGTTCTTTTCAATAAAGTCGCAGCCACTGCCACAAGGTTTACAAAAGTTATCAGCTCCTTTAATTACATTTTAAAAACAAACTTACTTGAAGAAATTGGAAACAAAAGTAAAATAGAATATTGGGGAACCTGCCCCGATAGTCACGTAGGTTCTTTTCTATTTTCCCTAAGCATCGGCCAGTTTGAGAAATAAAGGGACAGAGTACAAAAGAGAGAAATTTTAAAGCTAGGTGTCCAGGGGAGACATGACATGTCGGTAGGTTCCGTGATGCCCCACAAGCCACAAAACCAGCAAGTTTGTATTAGGGATTTTCAAAAGGGGAGGGAGTGTGTGAATAGGTGTGGGTCACAGACATCAAATACTTCACAAGGTAATAGAATATCACAAGGCAAATGGAGGCAGAGCAAGATCACAGGACCACAGGACCGGGGCGAAATTAAAATTGCTAATGAAGTTTCGGGCACCATTGTCATTGATAAAATCTTATCAGGTGACAGGGTTTTGAGAGCAACCAGTCTGACCAAAATTTATTAGGCGGGAATTTCCTCTTCCTAATAAGCCTGGGAGCGCTATGGGAGACTGGGGTCTACTCTACCCCTACAACCTCGACCATAGAAGACGGCCACGCCCAGGGGGGGCCCCCCCGTCTGTAGACCTACCCCCAGGCGCATATTCTCTTTCCCAGGGATGTACCTTGCTGAGAAAAAGAATTCAGTGATATTTCTCCCATTTGCTTTTGAAAGAGGAGAATATGGCTCTTTTCCGCCCAGCTCATCGGTGGTCAGAGTTTAAGGTGATCTCTCGTTTCCTAAACATTGCTGTTATCCTGTTCTTTTTTCAAGGTGTCCAGATTTCATATTGTTTAAACACACATGCTCTACAATTTGTGCAGTTAATGCAATCATCACATGGTCCTGAGGCGACATACATCCTCCTCGGCTTACGAGATGACAGGATTAAGAGATTAAAGTAAAGACAGGCATAGGAAATCACAAGGGTATTGATTGGAGAAGTGATAAGTGTCCATGAAATCTTCACAATTTATGTTTAGAGATTGCAGTAAAGACAGGCATAAGAAATTATAAAAGTATTAATTTAGGGAACTAATAAATGTCCATGAAATCTTCACAGTCCACGTTCTTCTGCCATGGCTTCAGCCGGTCCCTCCGTTTGGGGTCCCTGACTTCCCGCAACAATAGAATAGTAGTCATCACAGATTATGCATTTGATTAGTAAATTCCATCACAGAGTAGCGTGGCAGCAGTGAAATCCTAACTCTACATTAATATGAAGACAGCGTTTTGTCATTAAACTGTTCTGCTTTAAACCAGATAGCAAATATCTGCGCTATTTTGTGTGTCTTGTGTAGTATCACTTGAAATTGCAGTTTCCTTGCAGCTGAGTGTTAAGCCACTCTCTTCAAGGTTCTCCATCATGCAGAGCCTGCTTCCTGGGTCAAGGCAGTGTCAGAGCTTCCTTTGACTTTGGAAAGCAAATCATTTCCAGAACTGAAAGTGAAATTGAATTAAGTAGCTTTCTTTCAGGGACATCTGAAATTATGTGTTATGTGAGAGGTTAAGAATTGACATGGAGTAGTGCTTTCTAGCTTTGTTTTCTTGCGACATTTTATATTCGTGCAACTTCTCTCCTAGGGTAGGAGGGCTGCCTCGCTGGCCACACCCTGCCCCAGGGCTGTAAACATGCCTTTTGTGTGGCATTGGTGTCCACAGTGTTACTAATTATAAAAATCGGTCACATGTCTTCCACTTACCCTCAAGAGCCTCGAGTGCCTGCAGCACCTCATCAGTGTCCAGAGATGGGCAGTCAGGGGCATGGCCAGGGCCTGCTCTGCGGCCACCATACCACTCACAAACATGGGCACCTGCTGGCCCAGGGAGCTGGGATCGTCTACATCCTGGGTCCCAAGGAAGCTGTCAGGAAGTCGTTCCTGTTGGGAAGGTGCCTCTAGTTCTAAATTCAGCCAGCATCCCTTTTGTTCCCTTAGTTATGAAAATTGTGTAATAAAATATTGTTGTGAAATATTTACATTTTGTATAATTGGAAGGCATATAAGGTAGCATACACAAATGAAAACTTGGTTTTAAAAATATATCTGAAGCTTTACAGGCTAAATTGAAAAGGAAATATACATGATGGTTTGCTTAGTAATATTAAAATGAATAAAAATTAAAGTTGGGTATGTTAATTTGTGTAAGAGTAAATTTTAAAATCTTCTCACTGTTGATAATATAATGTTATGTTTATATTTACCTAAAATTTTCATGAGTACTGAAATTTTTAGTACAATAATTTCTAAATTCAGACGAAGGCTATTTGACTGAAATTGATTAAGTTTGATTAAGTTTCCGGTGTTCCATATAAGAATTTTCCCCGAGAAAACATCCTTTTAAAACCACTTATTTGTTGATATTAAATGTAATTTTAAACTGGTTTCTATGCTGAACTGTGGTAGTTATAAGTTGTGTTATGAACAGCAAATACTAGACCGATCATTCAGGATGAGACATAACATGGGCTGACCTTCCCAGTGTGGCTGAAGCGTGAGAGATGGGAGGTTATACATACTGGTGCAGATGCTGCTTTTCCTTGGAATTAAGTGATGTCAGGTTTCATGGGGTTTTCTTTTTTTCTGGTAATGATAACAAAATACACAAATAGGATTATTTTGTATGACAAATTGCATCTTTGTTGTTTTGCTTCACATTCATTTGTTTTATTTACAGGTGTTGACTTCAAAATCAAAACTGTAGAGCTAAGAGGAAAGAAAATTAGATTACAGATCTGGTAAGTGGGAGAGTGTGCACCCAGTAATGTGCTGTGTGTGTTTAACAGTCCATGTACTTGTCTAATAAAATGAACTGTTTGAGCTGATTTGCCTCTCCTACTTTTCTCCTCTTGCTCATTTTAAAATTAAATGGACAGTGTTTCCATCAAGAGAGAGAATTTAAATAAGGCTGTTATGTTATATGCCACTTGCACATGGGAGCAGTTGTGGACAGAACAATGTTACTTTACTGGTAGCTAGTTTGGAACCTTTTTGCCTCTATTTTCAAATCATTTACGTGATACCAAAACTATCACCACTAAAATGATTGCCCAAGTGTTTGTCTTCATGTCTTTATTTTGTATGATAGTATTCAAAGAAAGCCCAATATGTTCATAACCAGATTTGCACAATCTGAAGGCAGGTCCCCTGCAGACAGTTGCAGAGCTTCTTGGTGGCACAGTGTGACTATTACTGCGGGTGGGCATACTTCTTCCGGCTGTACTGCTGATTCCACGGGACGTGAGCCCCCACTAATGCCTACTAGAAATGAATCCAGGCCCCTTTCTCAGATCACAACTGGAATGAGAGACTCAACCAGCTGTGTTATAACTGCACTCAGCACTAAGAGCTTTCTGTTAGCTATTAACCTGTTAACAGCCCGCAGGTGCTAGCGACCTATCTGTGGAAGAAGGGATAAGATCTGGTCTGGTGGTCTGGCGGTGGCTTAAAAGTAGCCCGATTGAGGTGCTCTGAGAATGCCATTTTGTTTTGAATGCTACAGCTGCGGTGTACTCAGCTTACTAACTCCTCTTGGCAGGTCACCCTCAGCTCTGATTGTTTGTCCACCATGTGTGTGTTTGCTTTCATCTGCGTTAATTGCTGCTTCATCTGTGGCATCATCGGTCACCTAATGCTTGAATGTTAGTGCCATGTCTTCATTCTTCATCCGTGTCCCTGTCTGGGCCGCAGCTGCAGCCAAGCCGCAGTGCCTGCCTTCTGGAGGTGTCTGAGGTAATATCTTCATTTGGTCACCCTTCACTGTATAACACACTTCAAAGATTTTTGATTTGGGTTTTTGTTTGTTTTCTGTTGTGCGTTTGGTCTGCATATTTTCGTTTTTGGCTTGATTATGAAACATTAAGCCTTGTCTAAATACTTGAATAAACAACAAATAGATGTTTCTTCCTGTGCTAGTCCTGCAGACTTTTTGTGCATTGCTGCCCAGCTTTTAAACACTGGAAATGGCAACAAAGTGTTTTGCACACAAGCTGCTATTTCTAATTATAAGTTCTATAAGGTAAAGACCATCTTCAAAAGGATTTGGGATATGCCTCTCTCTGTTCCTAGTACCTGTGTGAGGTACTTTCTGATGAGAATATTGCCCCACAAAAGTGATGTAAACATTATTAGAATGTGTGATGCCTGCCTTAGTGGGTGACAGCCATGCCTGATGACTGTGGCACGTCTTCATTAATGCATTAATACTTCCATCTTCATCTTTGGCAGCAGTATTCTGGTTTACAAAGTATGTCCAAATGTCCTGGTTCCTCTCTGGAGCTCTGCCCACTGAGTCTGTGCTGGTGACATTGGGCACTCCTGGAATCTGACTACCATGTCCTTGACTGTGAGCTAAGAGGGCCCTACCTAATGGAATCCCCCCCGGGGAGAAAGTGAGGTACTGTGGTTCCGCGAAGAGCAGTGGGCACTCAGAAACCATTTTTCTCTTGTATATACAAGCATTCTCCAAATGACCCCTCTCCCTCTCCTGATTCTCCCTTGGCTCTTTACTATTTTTTCATTCTCTAAACCTGTGCAGCTGTACAGCATGGGCAAAGAGCGTAACTAAGGGAGGAAGAATGAAATGGATTGGACTTATGGAATGGTTGATTGCAAGTTTTCTACATGGAATATTCCAGTGACTCTTTTCCTGCAGGGTTGTCTTTTCCTGCAGGAAGGTTTTGAACAGTGACTCATACATCTACTACAGGCCAGCCATTTTGTTGATCACATAATACTCAAAATAAGATTTTTATCTTCTGAAATATTTTATTTAAAAGATGGAAACCTTTTTCTTCATTATTGCTATGCAGCAGATAAAAAGGAAGTGTTAGAATCATGATCGTAATTTGTATTACTGTTTTAAAGTAATGGGTGGCTTCTTTAGGAGTGAGGCGCAGCCCTTGTGCTGCTGTTGGCGTAATCTGCTTTGCTGTGGGCGTGTTGTCGTCGTTTCACTCTCATCCATTGAGGGCATAGAAGGCGCCTGTGTAGCTGGAAACGGTCCCTCAAGGAGGCTCAGTGGATTATGCTAGGCTAATAATAGATAGCTCTGCTCCGATTTTCTAGACTGGCATGAAAGCATTGCCATTCGGTTTTCATAGGAGGATCTTGTTGGAAGAAGTGCATTATTTACTATAGATTCCTAAAAGCTAAAAGTACCAAAAGCTACAGGTGTCTGTTACATTTCTACATCACGTTTTATGTCATTGCCACATATTTCAGTTCGTTGATTACCTGTGGTCAGAAAAAGGACCATTTTTCTCTTCTCTGTACTTTAAAGTATTTCTACATGAATGTTAGAACTTTATGTAAGTAGCTAAAATAAAACGTGTTGACCAGGATGTAGTTTGATGAATTTATATCCAAATGGTGTCCTGGAAATTATTTACAATGATCTTGGAGTTGTGTTGAAATGGACTTGAAGCCATGAAATTTGCCTCTTACCTTTAGGCAAACACAGAATTGAAATGCCTCATATAAAGACCCTTTGTTCTGCCTGTCGGACCAGTCAACTGTTGGGGGATTTTGTTTTAACCAGCTTTCTTAGGTCGGCATCATTCCTTTTGTTCTCTGGTTGGAAGACGGGGAATATTTCATACCCTAAATTGGTGTATGCCCTGAAAATTAGTAATTAAATAATTTAAGTGGCTATATTAAATACAGCAAATAAGAGGCTTTGATTCTCCAAGCATTGTTGTTGTATTACCAAACTGGGAAAACAGAATTGCAGAAATTTTTCAATTTGCACAAAAAGCAGTTAGAAAAATCAGAATAAGGTGGCATGCTAACTGTAGTAAACGATGGTTGAGCTGACGTTAATAACTTGCAAACCTCTAGAAATCCACACCTTATCATTACAGTGAAAACTCAAGTTTATGGAGAAAAAGAGGGAAATATTAGGATTCTGCCTTTTCATAGAAAGGTGAAAGCGTGTTCAGTGCATTGATGTAATCTAATTTTTGGAAAGTAGAGATTTGTGTGGGATTTTTATGGTGCTGGCACATAGTAGATATTTAAGAAATACTTGCTGAATGGAATCAACATTTCGTTTATTATTCTTTGGCTGTACATGATAGCAGATAATTTAGTATGTAAGGGAAATAAATCAAGCAAAGGCGCTTCTGAGAGGAATAGAAAATAAAAGCTTTCTCAGCCCAAATATTTTGGGAGTGTGGAATCGTCTCTCAAAGAAACATGCTTTTCTACCCCCAGCCTTCAGAGCCAGGCCCAAACAGTGGCATTTAAGGAATGGGCTTAAATGGGGAGTGCTGAACTAGTTCACGTTTCCTCATTGGGATTTTTGTCAACTAAACCAATTTGCTCATTTGCGTTAGAATGATTGCCTCAGGTTTTGAATTTTGAGGTTTCTATCCTCTTTCTTTAC
Organism: Nomascus leucogenys; assembly: GCF_006542625.1. Lineage (NCBI taxonomy): Eukaryota > Metazoa > Chordata > Mammalia > Primates > Hylobatidae > Nomascus > Nomascus leucogenys. The sequence continues at coordinate 67,629,324 of NC_044384.1, forward strand.
ATTGGACTTAAAGTCAGTAGAGGCAGCTAGCTGCTTAATGGTGAACTTCTTAATGTTTCTAAGATTCCTAAGTATGCTATTCATGCAAAAGCATTTTAAGCTACATCAAAATTGTCTTTTACTATCCCTGTTCTTTGATTGTTTTTATTAAAACTCCTATTATCTGTCATTTCTCTGGTTTTGTGCCTCCAGTTTCTGGATTCTTAAGTCATTGAATGTGTATAGAAGTGCATGTGAGTTGACTTATACTGAAAACCAGATTAAAATTACCTAGAATAAAAGTTTATTAAAGTATGTAATTCCTAAAATGCTTATTGAAGATCTTAAATCTGATTGTTATTTAAATTCGTGGTTCAGCTATATTGTGTTAACCACTGATTTCAGAGTAGAAAAATGCTTATTATTTTTAACTTTTTAAAGAAATGGGGAATGTTTCGTAACACTACTCAGATAGCACAGAATATTTTTCAACATTAAAAATGTTTGATGGAATCCTAATTTAGACAAGCCATAACTTGTGAGGATGGTAAACCATCCTCTGAAAGATTTAACTCTTTATTGGTTTGGAAGTAGTAAAGTATACCCCTAAATGCCTAGGATTAGAGAAATAATTTTATTCATTGACTCTTTATGGAAACCAAATGGTATCTAACTCTGTTCCTTCTCAGCTGCCTTGAAGGTGACTATTAGTGTGGTCTTTAAGTTGCTTTTAGAAATCCTGAAGAATTCAGTCTTCATCTATCATATTCTTCAGATTTCCTTTTTTTTTTTCTTTTGGCAGTTGTGAGGCCAAAAAATGAAGTTTCTTTGCCTTGCCTGACATGGCATCAGCTTTATAATTTTTAAACATGTTACCAGCGCATGTCTACTGATGGTGTACTGCAGGACCTGGGTAGACAGAAACATACCCACCTCTGCCCTCCTCACCTTCCATTCAGGGCAGCAGGGGACCCTCATATCCTCTGAGGCAAAGCAAATGGCTTCGCTTTATGTGGAAATGAATTTGCTAGTGAGCTTTTCTGCTTGTTTGACAATAAGGCATCACTGATGTGAACTAATTTGGTGGCAGGTCTCCTCTGAAGGAAGCCATAAATTATAACAACATGGCCAAGGGGCGTTTTTAGGGACCCAGTCCCACAGGTGCCTAAGGGAAGTGTTCTCCTCCCCTTTCAGGAACTCCCTGCTGTGCGGTGAGAGGCTCTGATGGCTTTGCATGGAAGAGCCTGTTGCCCCCCAGCTTACTCCACTGTGGCACACTTGGTTGGGTTTCTTTGGGTAAAGCTAAATCATAGATGGTCTTTAAAGAAATCACTTTGCAAGTGTTAGTCCTTCCTGATCGGAAGCCTTCTCCATTGAGCCTTATTGGAATTAGAAATTTGCAGTGGTTCTCAAACAGTTTCTAGGCTTATCATAATACAAGATATAAACCAAAAAGTATCTGAGACAGGTCTCAATCAGTTTAGAGAGTTTATTTTGCCAGGGCTAAGGACACACCTATGACACAGCATCAGGTGGTCCTGACAACCTGTGCCCAAAGTGGTCAAGAGTACAGCTTGCTTTTGTACATTTTAGGGAGACATAATACATCAATCAATACATGTAAGATTTACACTGGTTTGATCTGGACAGGTGAGACAGCTCAAAGGGGCTGGGGCTTCTAGGTCATAGGTAGATTTAAACATATTCTGATTGGCAGTTGGTTCAAAGAGTTATTATCTATAGAAAGGAATGTCTGGGTTACTATAAGGGGTTGTGGAGACCTAGATTTTATCATGTAGATGAAGCCTCTAAGTAGCTGGCTTCAGAAAGAAGAGACTAAATGTTTCTTACCAGACTTAACGTATGTGTTCATGTTCATGCTGGAGGGTAGAGTGAGGAATGTCTGACCCCCACTGCCCATCATGGCCAGCACCAGCCTTTCAGGTTAAATTTTAGAGTGCCCTGGCTGAGGGGGAGGTCCATTCAGATGGTTGTGGGAGGCCTTCAAATTTTATATTTGGTTTAAAAAGGAGAAACAGGGCTCAGCTGGCATCCGTACTGATTGATGTGCTTACCTTCTTCATGTGGATGTGGCCAGTGTCCGCCTGGAGAAAAAAGAATGCTTTTAGATTTCAAATGAGCACTCTGGTAATAATGAACTTCACTGTATTTGCAAACCTATCTGGTATCTCTCCTCCCTTTTTCTTTGACCACCTGTTCTGTCTAGGGTTAAGAAAATAACAAAGCCAATTCTGGTTTTGTTGTTTTTTGTTTTTTGTTTTTGAGATGGAGTCTTGCTCTCTGTCCCCTAGGCTGGAGTGCAGTGGTGCTTTCGCAGTTAACTGCAACCTCCGCCTCCAGGGCTCAAGCAATTCTCCTGTCTCAGCCTCCTGAGTAGCTGGGATTACAGGCACCTGCCATCATGCCCAGCTAAGTTTTATATTTTTAGTAGAGAAGGGGTTTCACCATGTTGGCCAGGCTGGTCTTGAACTCCTGGCCTCAGGTGACTTGCCCACCTCAGCTTCATAAATTGCTGGGATTACAGGCGTGAGCCACTGCCCCGGCCTAACAAGGCTAATTCTACGGCAGTTTTCATCAGTGGGGGACTATTGGTCATCTTTTCAACAAAACCAGATACTAATGATCCATGTCAGTTAAAGGAGAGTTGTAGACCTAAATAGTGTCAATTGTTCTACATTTTCATGTTGTTGAAAACTGCCTACCGTAGAGCTGTTACAGCTTCCACCATTTTACACAGGAGGAAACAGAGCTCAGCTCAGAGAGGTTGAGTTTTCCAAGAAGCCAAGTCATGGGACCAAGAATAGTGCCTGGGTGCCGTGGCATTCTGCCCACTCCTGCCCTGCTGGCAGCAGAGCGACTCAGATGCGGCCGTCGTCCAAGCCAGGGAGCCTTTGAGCCAGTGCTGCTGAGGAAATTGGGAAAGAGCAGCCCACTGCCTAGTTCCTGGCACATCTTCACTGTTCCTCGGGCTCCCTCCATGTCCATTTCCCTCTGAGTGTAGTAGACTGGGGACTCAGAACCTTTGAGAACAGAAGTTATGGTTTGGTAAGGGGAAGAAATATGGTCAAGTGCACATCCATAATTTAGAGTATTACATTTCCTTGTACCCTTATGATTTATTCTGGAAGGTCAGCACATTGATTACAAAGCTAATGTTGGCTAACATTAATCCTTCAGATATGAGGTAAGAAATAAAAAATTACTTTTATGCTTCATTTCTGCACCAGGTTTCACTCTGGGAAGATATTTCATTTGAAAAAAAAATTAAAAGTTTTACTCTATACAGATTTTCAGATCTTTTTTGCTATGAAAATTCTTGTTTTCTAATTTTCAAAATCTTGGTTTGAAAGTAATTGGAGGCTGGGCTGGTAGCTTACACCTATAATTCCAGCACTTTGGGAGGCCAAGGCAGGTGGATCACATGAGCTCAAGAGTTTGAGACCAGCCTGGCCAACATGGTGAAACCCCGTCTCTACTAAAAATACAATATTAGCCAGGCATGGTGGCGCATGCCTGTAATCCCAGCTTCTCAGGAGGCTGAGGCAGGAGAATTGCTTGAACTCGGGAGGCAGAGGTTGCAATGAGCCAAGATTGTGTCATTGATTGCACTCCATCCTGGGTGACAGAGCTAGACTCCATCTCCAAAAAAAAAAAAAAAAAGGTAATTGGGACTTACTGATGTTTTTGTTTGAGTGTAACTTGTTCAGAAAAGCTACTGTGACTGACAGTAGTGGCTGTGCACAGATGTCAGTGCAGACTTGAGGAGCTCCCAGTGGCCGGACCCAGACAGAGGCGTTCTCAAGAGCTGGCCCTGCTTGTCTCCACAGACTCAGTGCTGCTGGCCTGACTGTGCCTGCTAGGGTTGTAACTGTGGATCTTCTTTTCTCATCTGAAGTGGTCATCGTAAGCTGCCACATGTGCCCCACGCCTGCCCCCAGCACTCTAGGTGGTGGTTAGTGAGTGAGAAATGAATTCTTTGTGGCTTGGAGGGCATTCATTTTCACAGTCCTAGGATGCCCACCATTTATTGTGTGTGTGAACGTGGAGTGGGTCATGCATGTGTATCAAGTGTGTGTTTCTTGTGTGGCATTGTTGCTCTTGGGTATGACAAATGGTTTTGTAAATCACCTACAATGTGAATTCTTAGGGATTGATTGTTTGGAAATTCTGTATTTTAAAAACTTTTCCCCCTTTTTATTTTAGCAAAACATCATATATTTTGATGTCATATTAGCATTCCTGTTGCTGATTTTCTGTCTTGAGGGAAAAAGTTATTCAGGAGAGTATGTTGATCTTGGTTCATAATCCATCTCCATTCATCTAATTTAGTTGTTAAATACAAAGGTATTTTCTATGTCATAGTTTTAGTCAACCTAAATTTTTCCTACTTTCTTTAACTGTGGTCATCAGGTCAAAGAGAAATAGGGGTAACTCTCGTTCTTTTTTCACGAAAAAACTGCAGCATAATCTATGTTTGCATTGGAATGTGGTGGTGGTCACTTTGGGCATTGTTTGGGAACTGACTTTGGCTGCTTTTTCTTAGGGACACAGCAGGTCAGGAGAGATTCAACAGCATTACCTCAGCTTATTACAGAAGTGCCAAGGGGATCATATTAGTATATGATATCACTAAGAAGGAGACGTTTGATGATTTGCCGAAATGGATGAAGATGATTGATAAGGTAAATGTTGCATTTTTCTGTCCAATGTGAACTCTCTGCTTGTGAGTCTTAATCATTATTAAAAGAAGGAGAGGAAACACATGGATTGAGCATGTTTTCATACAGACTAAACATCATTTAGCCCATATTATAGCCTTCGGGATAGGGATATAGTCCTGTATTGTGGATGAAGCAAAGAAGAATTAAATTTATCCAGAATCAGGATTTTTCTTCTGGTAGCATGGACTGTCTCGACTACATAGGCCAAACATGCTCATTCCACTACATCCAGCTGCTTTCATGGAATAGATATAAGACATTTCATTTCTGCGGAAAGGTCACTTGGACACTTACCTCATGCACGTCCACTGAGTGACAACCTTGAGGAGATGGCCTTCTCCACGGTGCCTGCGGATGTCCCACGCGCCTCTGTCACCCACTGGACATCTGTCCTCGCAATTATAGATGCCCTTTAGCTCATTTTGAACAAGAGGAGCTCGAGTTCTCCTTTGGCTCGTGATTGAATCATACAGATAGCCTGTGTCCCTGGGGTTAATGTAAACCGTGGGTTCTCCTCTAAGAAACATGTTCCCAAATACACATTTAGAAGGCAGAGCAGTTGGGAGTGGGATGTGATGATATACCATTGACCACATTTTGAGTTTTCTTCCCGTCATGCAGTAATTTCATGTTTAGTTCATTTGCATAACAAGCATATGCAATATAAATTGGATTTTATCTACACATTGCATTTAAACCTGTCTGCTAGATAACGTTGGAGAATGTTTGTTTGCCAGCCTTACCAAGCATGCCATTGATGATGTATACCTCTTTAAAATGTGTTAGGATTGGTGGCTGGGCATGGTGACTCACACCTGTAATCCCAGCACTTTGGGAGGCCAAAGCAAGAGGATCACTTGAACCCAGGAGGTCGAGACCAGCCTGGGCAACATAGTGGGAGTCCATCTCTCTCTCTCTCTCTCTCTCTCTCTCTCTCTCTCTCTCTTTTTAATTAAAAAAAAATTGTTAGGATCAGGGTTGCAAGGTTGGATCAGACCTGAGGCGAGGCCCCTGCCCCAGCCTGCTCTGCACTGGGCATCAGTCATACCAGGCCCTCCATTGGCACATCAGTGGATACTGATGTCCCCTGATATGGAAGTCACAGAGTACAATCCTGTGGAAATTAGAAGCGGACAGTCCTCATAGTCTGAAACTTTTAGAACTAATAGAATGAATACAAAACCAAAAGAAATGGCCTAAATCCTACCCCATTTGGTACTTGAGTTTGTGAGTCTGTGCCCAGGTCTTGAGGTCTGATGCTGTCTTCCTTTTGTCATCAACTGCTGCTTTTCACCGTACTTGAGTGAGAGCATCATTTCCTGAGTGCGGGGCCCATTGCCCCAGCCCTGCGGCGGGTGTTGTCACTGTTACCCACACCTCCCTGTTAAGGGGCCGGCTCTCCTCACCTGGCTGCATGACTGGCCCACGGCTACACCATTCAGGTTCCTTTTGTTGCAATCTGTTTCAAATAACTTTTTAGAACAAGTTAGTTGCTCAAGAGATTGTAACCTCATTTTTAAAGAGAGAAATCTTATTGTGCCTATTATGTATTTTTAAACTTAGAAATGTAGCTTACCTTTTTTCCTGGTTATAAAATTAATGATACCTTCATTATAGAAATTTGGAAAATGCAGAAAAGCACAAAAGTAAATAAAAAATCTGTACCTCTGGCATCCTGAAAAGCCAAATTGGCTTCACTGTATTTAGCTTTACGTCCTGCTTATTTTGTGAATATTCTGTCACGGAATCTTTCTGTGTCATTCCGTGTTCTTCTGAAGCGTACGTTTTTTTAAATGCCTGTGTTTTTAAAATAACTTGATTCTTCAGCCATTTTGTTTGACTTGTAGGTTTTATTCAGTTGATAACCATTTTGAGTATAGAGCTTTGCCTGTATGTTGAATCATTTCCTTAGGAAGGGGTCTTGGGAATTGTTGGGTCAACAGCCAGGAACATTAGGGTTCTTAATTCCTGTGCCCTGGTTGCTTTCTAAGATGCAGTGAGCCCTGCCTCGCACCCCTGCCCAGTCCTGCCTGGGACTCAAAGAGTGGAAGTGAATGGACAAATGTAAATTAGCGAAAAATACTGTATCGGTTTATATTTCCGCTGTCAGTATATGGCGATGCCCATCTTTGAACTGTGGCTTCTTTTAAAATTCCACAGTATGCTTCAGAGGATGCAGAGCTTCTCTTAGTTGGAAATAAGTTGGACTGTGAAACGGACAGAGAAATCACCAGGCAGCAGGGGGAAAAGGTGAGAGGGCGCGGGAGGCACGGTTGCCACACACTGTGCTTAGCACTTGAGGTCCTGTTTCTTTTAATAAATTACTTATTTTTAAAATTACGGAGAAATTATCAATACAGTGATAACTCAGTCACGTCCTCCTAATTTGTTTGCACTTTTTTGACTTCCTGCTCCTTTAAATTCATTCTGAAATGGAGGGAGAAAAAAACACATTAGTGTATACAGCATTATTACCTAACCTGACATCTTATACAGAGAAACATATTTTAAGCCATAAAGCTGCTTTTATAATTTACTTTAACATACTTTAAACTTCCTTGGTTTTTGCTAAGGATTGAATCATGGAGAAATGATGCTATTCACATTTTAAATGTCAGATATGTTACACTTTTAGAAACTTAGGCAACTGATTTGACTGGAAGGTCCTGGCATCACCGTAAGGATTTTTATTGTCTTTTGTTTTGCTAGTTGCTTATAATGTAAGAATTTGCTACACTTGTGAACTTTATATTTGAGCATCAGTGGGACTTTCTGCCCCTTAATCCCAGCCCTTCCCTTGAAGCTGAGCCCAGAGGCCTCATGCTTGCCCGCTGGTCTGTGTGACCCCACACAGAGGAAATAGGTGTGTGTTTCTTCTCAGTTTGCACAGCAAATCACTGGGATGCGGTTCTGTGAAGCAAGTGCCAAGGATAACTTCAATGTGGACGAGATATTTCTGAAACTTGTCGATGACATTCTGAAAAAGGTAAAAAAAAGAATCTACATTATGAAAGTATATCATCTGAAACCTGTTGTTTCCTTTATTGCTTTTTTATTGAGAATTTTGTATTTAGAAACCAAAATACAGTAGTCGTGCTCAGGTGCAAGAACCAGGTATGGTGGTTAACTCGGCCACAGGCACCCGGCCTGCTGTAGCTGTTTCCCACCCAGGGGCTTCTGGTGTTCTTGGGGTTGGTATATGGCACACTCGCTTCCCCTTAAGATACGGCAGGGTAGACTTAACAGGGTCTTAGCAATGTGCTGTGTTTATTTGACATTCAGTTGGAGACCTAGCCAAGTCTGCAGGTGTCTTAGCGGAATAGAGAGCCCCGTGGTGCTGCACCTGCATCCCTTCCTGTTCTGCTCCCTGGTGGGAGCCACTTCCTTACAGAGACCTTTCCATGACGCTGAGTTGCAAGAAAATTGCTAGACAGCTTCATTGAGCAGCAGCAATTTCTTCAGGCATCTTTAGGCTTACATTCAAAAATTGTTAATAAGAACTGAAGTTTATGTTATTAAGTGAAATTTGCTCAGTTCAAACGTAATTCAGAAGCTTCTAATAAGGTAATTGTTTAGGCCGGGTGTGGTAGCTCACACCTATAATCCCAGCACTTTGGAAGGTCAAGGTGGGAGGATCACTTGAGGCCAGGAGTTCAAGACCAGACTGGGCAACATAGTGAGACCCCACCTCTACAAAAAAAATTTAAAAATTAGCAAAATGTAGTGGCATGTACCTGGTTGTAGTAGTCCCAGCTACCCAGGCTGATGCAAGAGGATTGCTTGAGCCCAGGAATTTGAGGAATTTGATACAGTGAGCTATGATCGTATCTGCACTCCAGCCTGGGTGACAGAATGAGACACTGTCTCTATTTAAAAAAAAAAAAAAAGTTTATATAATTGCCAAGGTAGGTTATGTCTGTCTTTAGTAAGTATACAACTCCTTGGAATACAGACCATTTTAAAAATTTATTAATGTATTTTTATTTTACCTGGTTCTATGAAAATATATGTTTATGAGGTTGATCTGGTCTCTTCTACCATAGGGTATTAAGTAGGCTGGGCATTGTTCATGTTGTGATATGAAGTGTCTTGAACATGGCTTTTTTTTCAGCTTAATATTTTAAAGTCTAATTGATCTTTAATGATCAGAGGACTTTGAATAATAATACTTTGTTTCTTTATGTAATTGTATAATTTAGAAAGCATTTACAGTTGACCCTTGAACAACAAGGGAGCTAGAGGTGCTGACCCCCTAAACAGTCAGAAATCTGAGTATAACTTGACTCCCTAAAAACTTAACGACTAAAAGCCTATCATTGACTGGAAGCCCTACTGATAACATAAGCAGTCATTTAACACATAGACTGTATGTTATATGTATTTTATACCATGTTCTTAAAGTAAGTTAGAGAAAAGAAAATGTTATTAAGAAAATCATAAGGAAGAGAAAATATATTTACTATTCATTAGTGGAAGTGGATCATCATAAAGGTCTTCATCTGTGTCATCTTCACATTGAGTAGGCTGAGGAGGAGGAGGAGGAGGAGGAGGAGGAGGGGTTGGTCTTGCTGTCTCTTCCGGGTGGCAGAGGCAGAGGAGAAGGTGAGTGGGGAGGCAGGAGAGGCAGGTGAAACTTGTACTGAAAAGCAGCCATGTATAAGTGGACCTGTGCAGTTGAAACCCATGTTCAAGGGTCAGCTGTATGTGTACCTTGCAAGGTTAAAATGGATTTGTCTTTTTTGTTTATCCTTTAGATGCCTCTGGATATTTTAAGGAATGAGTTGTCCAATAGTATCCTGTCGCTACAACCAGAGCCCGAGATACCACCAGAACTGCCTCCACCAAGACCACATGTCCGATGCTGTTGACTTCCTACTTTGGAGACAAAGTGGAAACGATTCCTGGAAAGGGGAAAAAAACGTTCTATTCTGCACTACAATCATTTTGACAATTTCCTTTCGCACTTTGTAATCCAAGTCAGAGCTATACACTAACTTGTAAATATGCATATATGCAATCCTGGGTAAGTTTTGGTTATAAGTTACCTATTTCCCTCCAAATTATTATATTTCATTCATTACCCCAGTGTCTAGTGTACATACACTGGGAAACCTAGTACTTCTAATATGAAGAATGGGAGAAATGAAAGGTATAATGTTTCTTGAAATAAATAATATAATTGTCCTTATTAATTATATTATGAGGACAGAAGATATTCTGATAAGAAGAGAGAATGTGGTGCTTTGCTTACTGTTTTAAAGAAAATTTGTAAAACTAAAGACTTTTTGAAAAAAAGCTATCTTAAGTGCTTTTTCTTTATTTACAAGACATTTCCCCCAGTGGTAGCATCTGAAGTATTGGAGTGTTTCTGCCACGAAGCAAAGCTCCATTCATGGCCGTCATTGAAGGTTATTTATTAATGTTACATAATGGTAGAATATTACTAGTTAGAGGGTTGGATTTGACTTGGTCCTAAGGCCGCAGAATCTCTCTCATGGCTTCTTCCTAAGGGACGTACCTTTATGCTTTTAAGAACTACAAAGATTGAATAAAGAAAGAAATGTTTTTGAAACTATAGAAAAAGATTTTAAAACACGCTGCTGTCCTAAACAAATCCTGTTTAAAGGAATTTTAAAGAGATGCATTTTACTATATCAAAGAACATATGTGTATTTGCCTAAACACTCTGTACCTTTGTAATGATAAAACTTCCCCCTTTACGGTGAAGCTTATTCCGATTAAGCCTGGACTGTGTTCTTTTTTTTTTTTTTTTTTTTTTTTTTTGGTCTGATAATGAATTTGTGAACTCTATCTTTGGTATATATCTTTTATTAAACTGCACTGTTTTGTTTAGTCAAGGTAAATAAGTAATTATGTATTTGAATAACTTGGTGTGTCTTGAGTGTTGTGGTATGAAAAGCATTGTGGTCTTTCTACACTAATGAAGTGCAAATAAAATTTTGTATTTATGAATGAAGTTGAGTTGCCATATTTATTTATCCAATTATAAATTGTATATATGACAGTATTCTCCATGAGCTCTGCAGCTTAATCCTTTTGAGTGTTTAGACAGGAAAAGCATAGTCCTCCACTGTGGAAAAGAGTTTGATGGTTTCTCAAAGGGCTGAACATAAGAGCTACCATATGGTCCAGCAATTTGACTTCTAGGTTTATATCCAAAAGATCGAAAGCAGAGACTCAAACAGGTACTTGTACACCAGTGCCCATGGCAGCATTGTTCACAAGAGCCGAAAGGTGGAAACTGCCCCCCCGCCAATGTCCATCAGCAAAATAATGGATAAACAAAATGTGTGTTCTACAAACAATGGGATCTTTATCCTTAAAAAGGAAGGAAATCCTGTCACATGTGCAGCGCGGATGAACCTTGAAGACATTATGCCGAGTGAAATAAGCAGGCCCAGAAGGACTGATACTGCCTGATTCCACTTACATGGGGTATATGGAGCACCCAGATTCATAGAGACGACGTAGAACGGTGGTTCCCAGGAGGGCAGGAGAGGGGATGAGGCATTGTTTCTGGGTGCAGAGTTTCAACTGGGGAAGATGGACAGTGGCAATGGCAGCACAGCAGTGTGCAGAGACTTTAGTGCCACTGAACTGTAGCAAACTGTGGATTGTCGTGTCCTCCAGAAAAGATTTTTAGTTCGTGTATATGCCTTTATCAGCCACAGTTGATCACGACTGCTGGTGATTTACCTACCCTCACCTCCCAGCCTGCCCTTCTGTGTTCTGCTCTGTGATGTTGGGGTTGGGACTCCCAACTGTATTTGCCAAACCCTCTTGCTCTTCCTGTTAAAATCTGCTGGTGGAGAGCTAGAAGTTGGCAGGAGGGAAGAAGGGGCTTGCTTGCCATTTTTCCGTTCCCATCAGCCTCCCTGGAGCAACAACAGACCACCGGCTCTAGCCTCCAGCTTCCTGCGGGACCCCTGGCTCCAACCTCACTGCACCCTGTCAGAGGTACCAGTGGCATCTGGGCTTCTCAGTGTCCTGCCAGCCGGGTCATCCCAGCCCCTGCTGGACTGTACCCTCAGCAGTCCCTCTGCCCGCCAGGGTCCTGCTCCTCCGAGTCCGCACTCCCCTCCTCAGAATCTTGGACCCAGTCTTGCAGCGGTCCTTCCTCTGAGCTCCTGAGTTGTGGCAGTGCCCTCCTCTTTTTGCCCCCAGGGCCCTAGGGTTGGTAGCTGCTTCCTTCACTTCTTCATTGGTTTAGCATTTGAACAACCATGTAGTCCCCTGTATTAAATCCTTCTGTTTAGATATCCCGCGTTGGTGTCTGTCTTCCTGACTGATAGAGAACCTGGAACCAGGAGTGATCTCAAGAAACAGATCCTCAAAGATGAGTTCAACAAAAAAAAGGTGGTGTTTGGCATGGGCATCTGTAGCTCATTCAGCAATCTGTGGTCTATTTTATGTTTACAACTCAATCTTAGTTTCTGCATTTTCAGTCTGTCAACTGTAGTGTTAACAAAAGTGCTATCCTTGTTTAGTAGGATAGTTTGGGGGTTAAAGTTGGACTTTGCAAGAAGGCAGTGTGATTTATAGCTCTTGAGTTTAATTTTTTTTTTTTTTTTTTTTTTTTTTTTTTTTGAGTTTCGCTCGTTGCCCAGGCTGGAGTGCAGTGGCGTGATCTCGGCTCACTGCAACCTCCACCTCCTAGGTTCAAGCAATTCTCCTGCTTCAGCCTCCCAAGTAGCTGGGATTACAGGTGCACACCACCACACCCAGCTAATTTTGTATTTTTAGTAGAGACGGGATTTCACCATGTTGGCCAGGCTAGTCTCAAACTCCTGACCTCAGATGATCCACCCACCTTGGCCTCACAAAGTACTGGGATTACAGGTGTGAACCACTGGCCCAGACTGATTAAATTTTTATTCTTAGGTTTTCCAGTAAGTATACTTTTGGGTTTTTCTTCCAATGAATACGATTTGTAAGCGTGGGACTACGACTAAATTTTCTAGACTGTTAATCCCCACATTGTCTTAGGGGTTGGTTATTCAGTGTCTGTTTGGCCAGTGGTTCTCATGCTGTCAGTGGCCTCACCTTTGGACAGCCCAGGAGTCCATTGTCTGATCAGCTGAAACTCAGTTTGATCCCTCTAGATTTCTGTTTTGTTGTTTGAGACACACTCTCATCCAGGCTGGTGCAGTTGCGCGATCTCGGCTCATGGCAACCTCTTCCTCCCAGGTTCAAGCAATGCTCCACCCTCAGCCACTCAAGTAGCTGGGATTGTAGGTGCCTTCCACCACAACCGGCTAATTTTTGTATTTTTAGTGGAGATGGGTTTCACCATGTTGGCCAGGCTGGTCTTGAACTCCTGACCTCAAGTGATCTGTCTGCCTTGGCCTCCCAAAGTGCTGGGATTACAAGTGTGAGCTACTGTGCCCGGCCATTCCTCTAGATTTTTTAAGGGAACTGTCCTTTTTTTTTTTTTTTAATTTTGAGAGAGGGTCTCTATCTGTCACCCAGGCTGGAGTGCACTTGTGCGATCATGGCTCATTGTAGCCTCGACCTTCCCAGGCTCAGGTGAGCCTCCTGTCTCAGCCTCCTGAGTAGCTGGGACTACAGGTGCACGCACGCCACCATGCCCAGCTAACTTTTCTATTTTTTGTAGAGATGGGGGTTCTCACTATGTTGCCCAGGCTGGTCTCAAACTCAGGCTCAAGCGATCTGCCTGCCTCTGCCTCCCAAAGTGCTGGGATTACAGGTATGAGCCACCATGCCCAGCTAGGAACTGTCTTTTTGGAGAACAGTCGCAAGGAATATTTTATACGTTTATAGCTCATTATCCTAGGTTAGTGTCTTATTTGGTCCTCACAGAGACTCTGAAGTAAATAGAGCCAGATATAAAAGGAATTTTCAGTCATCCATGTAGATGGAGAGGAACATAATCTAAGAAAGAACAAATAAAAACCACCCAAGACCACAAGATCTGCAGATTTTCTTATGGCCACAAAGTTGTATTTCTGGTCTGTGAAATGGATGCTAAACATCCTGGAGTTGAGTGGCTTTGTGGAGAATTACAGTGGATTTCTTGTAAAGCAGTGGGGAAACAACAGGCTCATTCACTGTACACTCATCTCCAGCTGGTTCTCTTTCTATCTCCTGGGGCTTCAAAATGGAGTCACTAGTGGGCAGCTGGTTTAATTTAACTAATTGCTTAAAGTCTTTAAAATGAAATGTGAGGGGTGAATATTGATGACAACAGAACAGGAGATTTGCTTCACGTGTCTCCAGCTCTCAAACAAGCTTCCTCAAATTAGGTCTTTTTCCATGAGTGACAACGTTACCAGGGAGAGGGAAAGTCCTTGTGTATAGATTACGTGTTGCCTAGAATTTGTAACTCGGCTTACAAGCTGCATAAGAGTGATAAGAGTGGGTCAGGACGTGATAGAAGGAACCCATTATTTCTGTTGTGACACTGTAGTAACAGTTGAAATTTGCTGTGTGGTTGCTTTGTGCAAGGCCTCGATCAATACAACGGCCCTTGAGTTTCAGGTGCAAGGGATGGCGGATCCATAACTAGAACACGCAGCAGAGCAGCCTCTGAATCCACAAAAGACGCACCAAGTCCTGGGGAAGCTCAGAGAAGAGAGAGGTCAGGGCCCAACTGTCAGTGTACGGTGGCCCAGCCTCTACCTGTACACCGATGACTTCCAAGACTAGTGAAGACTACTCCTGAACTCCAAGTACACCCATCAAACTACCTACTGGCATTTCTGCCTTGGTTTTATGGACACTTCTAAATCAACTGACGTTAAAACTGATATTACCTTCTATTTATAAACCAGCCCCCTCCGGCTTGTCCTCTTATATTTCATACCTCAGTGAAAGTAACCACTATTTACCTAGCTTCCCAAATCTGAAACTTGGGAGTGGTCCTTGACTTCTTTTGTATTCCCTACATCCGATTGGTCTTCAAGCCCCGTTGAATTAAATCCTCTTCTCCAACCTTCTGCATTAGTTGAAGTCCCTAGTTTCTCATTTGCATCCTTGCAGCAGTCACTGGTCTGTACATATATTCTAATTATTCTCCCTGCACACAAAAATACTCCCAAGCTTACTGTGACAAGTCATCAGATTCAGAAATTCCATTTTCTCTGGACTTTCCCCAAATGGAGAGATTTTTTTTCCCCAACTGTACCCAAGATTTAGAGATAGTTCCTCTAATTGCTTGTAGATGGTATTGTTTTGTCTATTTAACTGAGTCTCAGGAAGATTAGGCAACTTGCCCAGATCTCTATAGCTAGCAAGGGGTAGAGCTGGGTCAGAGCCCCAGGTCTTTAGACTCTTTGCTGTCTTCTCACAGTCCGAAAAGATTTACTAACGTTTTGGCTTAAGTATATAGTAGCACGTTCCTTATTTATTTGTAATAACCATCCAAGCAGGCTTTTGCCTTTCCACCAACTAGAAGATGGCCCAAATGGCTTATGTTCTTAGTGTCATTTTAATTTGCTAGAAATTGCTATAAGCACAAATCATTATAAGATGAGCACTGACTTTAAATGTCTACAGAAAACAACTAGCAAGATGGTGATTTTTTTTTTTTATTATTTCTTTTTTAAAGACAGGGTCTCGCTCTGTTGCTCAGGCTGGAGTGCAGTGGAATGATCACAGCTCACTGCAACCTTGACCTCCCTGGTCTCTGGTCACTCTCCCACCTCAGCCTCTCGAGTAGCTAGGACTACAAGCATGTGCCACCATATCTAGCTTTTTTTTTTTTTTTTTTTTTTGTGGAAATGGGGTTTCACCATGTTGCCTAGGCTGGTCTTGAACTGGGCTCAAGTGATCTGCCCACCTCGGCCTCCCAAGTGCTGGGATTGTAGGCATGAGCTGCCATACCCAACCAAGATGGTGAATTTAATCCAACTATATTAACAATTACATTAACTATAAACAGTTTAAACTTACAAACTGAAAGAAGAAAGTTGTCATATTGTTTTGTTGGTCTGGTTTTGTTTGGTTTGGTTTTTGTTTTTTTGAGACAGAGTCTTGTTCTGTCACCCAGGCTGGAGTGCGATGGCATGATCTCAGCTCACTGCAACCTCCGCCTCCCGGGTTCAAGCCATTCTCCTGGCTCAGCTGCCCCAGTAGCTGGGATTACAGGCGTGCACCACCATGCCCAACCAATTTTTGTATTTTTAGTAGAGACGGGGTTTCACCATGTTGGCCAGGCTGATCTTGAACTCCTGATGTTGTGATCCACCCGCCTCAGCCTCCCAAAGTGCTGGGATTACAGACGTGAGCCACCACACCCAGCTGTATTTTTTTTAAAAAAAAAAGACCTAACTATATGCTGTCTACAACAAACCCACTTTAAATATAAGGATAAGTTAAAAGGATGGAAAAAGAAGTATCATGAAAACACTAATCAAAAGAAAGCTGAAGTGGTTCTATTGCTATCAGACAAAGTGGACTTCAGAACAAGAAATATTTCCAGGAAAAAGTGGAGCATTATATAATAATAAGGGAGTCAATTCACTGACATGACAGTAATCTTAAATGTGCATGCACCTAACAACAGAGTTTCAAAAGACATGAAGCAAAAATTGATAAAACTACA
Organism: Nomascus leucogenys; assembly: GCF_006542625.1. NCBI lineage: Eukaryota > Metazoa > Chordata > Mammalia > Primates > Hylobatidae > Nomascus > Nomascus leucogenys. The sequence continues at coordinate 67,645,629 of NC_044384.1, forward strand.
AGTAGTTGACAGATTCAGAATTACAATTGGAGATTTCAATGCTCCTTTCTCAGTCAACAGAACAAGTCAATAGAAAATCAGTGAGGCTATAGAAGACCTATTTGATGTAAGTGGCCTAATTAAACTCAACCTAATTGAACACTATCAAAAGAAAAATTTGTATTTTCAAATACACATGAAACATTCACCAAGATAGATTATATTCTGGGCCATAAATTTTTCACAAAATTTTTTAAAAATTATATAAAGTATGTATTATGCCACAGCTGAATTAAACTGGAATAATAATAACAGAAAATATTTGGAAAATCTCCAAATATGTGGAAGATAAACAATACACTTTCAAATAATCCCTGTGTAAAAAAGATGTCAAAAGGGAAATTTTCAAGTATTTCTAATGGAACAAAAACCCAAATTCAATATATCAAAATTTGTGTGATGACCAGCCTGGCCAAAAATGTGAAACCCTGTCTCTACTAAAAATACAAAAATTAGCTGGGCATGGTGGCAGGCACCTGTAATTCCAGCTACTCGGGAGGCTAAGGCAGGAGAATTGCTTGAACCTAGGATGCAGGGGTTTCAGTGAGCCTAGATTGTGCCATTGCACTCCAGCTGGGCGACAAGAGCGAAACTCTCAAAAAAAAAAAAATTGTATGATGTAGCTGAAGTCATTCTCAGAGGAAATTTATAACATTAAGTGCTTATATTAGAAAAGAAAAAAGTCTTGGATAACTTATCTAAATTTTCACTTTAAGAAACTAGGAAAAGAAGCGGTAATTAAACTCAATGCAAGCAGAAGAAAAGAAATAATAAAGATGAAGCATAACTCAATGAAATTAAGAACATAGTAACAGAGAAAAACCAAAACTATCCAAAGAACTCAACAGCAACAAAAACCCCAATTAACAAATGTGCAAGGACTTGATAGACATTTCTCCGAAGAAAATATGCAAATAGCCAACAGCACATGGAAAGATGCTCAACGTCACTCATCATTAGGAAAATGCAGATTGAAACCGCAAGATTCCACTTCACACCCATTAGGATGGCTATTATATGTGAAAAAATAACAAGTGTTGGTGAAGATGTAGAGAATGTGGAACTCTTATGTATTGCTAAGTGGGATATAAAATAGTGTAGCCACTGTGGAAATTGTATGGTGATTGCTCAAAAAATCAGGTATAGAATTACCATATGACCCAGCAATGCCACTTCTGGGTATATACCCAAAAGAACTGAAAACAGGTACTCAAACAGATATTTATACATTCATGTTCATAGCAGCATTATTCAAAACAGCCAAAAGGTGGAAACAAAGAAAGTGTCGATTGGTGGATGAATGGGTAAACAAAATCTGGCATGTACACACATGTGCGATAATTAATGGAATATTAATTATTCAGCCTTAAAAAGAAGAAACTTTTCTTTCTTTTTTTTAAATTTTATTTATTGGGTGGCTCACAAGATGGCTAAATAGGGACAGCTCCAGTCTGCAGCTATGAACGAGAGATCAAGGCAGGAGGCAGGTGATATCTGCATTTCCATCTGAGGAACCCGGCTCATCTCACTGGGACTGGTTAGACAGTGGGTGCAGCCCCTGGAGGGCAAGCAGAAGCAGGGTGGGGTGTCGCCTCACTCGGGAAGCACAAGGGATTGGGGAACTCCCTCCCCTAGCCAAGGGAAGCCATGAGGGACTCTGCCGTGAGGAATGGTGCATTCTGGCCCAGATACTATGCTTTTCCCATGGTCTTTGCAACCCGCAGACCAGGAGATTCCCTTGGGTGCCTACACCACCAGGGCCCTGGGTTTCAAGCACAAAACTGGGTGGCTGTTTAGGCAGACACTGAGCTAGCTGCAGTTTTTCTTCATACTCCAGTGGAGCCTGGAATGCCAGTGAGACACAACCATTCACTCCTGTGGAAATGGGGCTGAAGCCAGGGAGCCAAGTGGTCTAGCTCAGCAGATCCCACCCCCATGGAGCCCAGCGAGCTAAGATCTGCTGGCTTGAAATTCTTGCTGCCAGTACAGCAGTCTGAAGTCGACCTGGGGCACTAGAGCTTTGTGGGGTGAGGGGTGTCCACCATTACTGAGGCTTGAGTAGGCGGTTTTCCCCTCACAGTGTAAACAAAGCCGCTGGGAAGTTTGGACTGGGTAGAGCCCACCGCAGCGCCACAAAGCCACTGTAGCCACATTGCCTCTCTAGATTCCTCCTCAATGGGCAGGGCATCTCTGAAAGAAAGTCAGCAGCCCCACTCAGGGGCTTATAGATAAAACTTTCATCTCCCTGGGACAGAGCACCTGGGGGAAGGGGCGGCTGTGGGTGCATCTTCAGCAGACTTAAATGTTCCTGCCTGCCTGCTCTTAAGAGAGCAGCAGATCTCCCAGCACAATGCTCAAGATTTGCTAAGGGACAGACTACCTCCTCAAGTGAGTCCCTGACCCCCATGACTCCTGACTGGGAGACACCTCCCACCAGGAGTCGACAGACACCTTATACAAGAGAGCTCCAGCTAGCATCTGGCAGGTGCCCCTCTGGGAGGAAGCTTCCAGAAGAAGGAACAGGCAGCAATCTTTGCTGTTCTGCAGCCTCTGCTGGTGATACTCAGGCAAACAGGGTCTGGAGTTCACCTCTAGCAAACTCCAGCAGACCTGTAGCAGAGGGGCCTGACTGTTAGAAGGAAAATCAACAAACAGAAAGGAAAAGCATCAACAGCAACAAAAAGGACATCCACAAAAAAAAACCCATCCAAAGGTCACCAGCATCAAAGACCAAAGGTAGATAAATCCACAAAAATGAGGAAAAACCAGCACAAAAAGGCTGAAAATTCCAAACACAAGAACACCTCTTCTCCTCCAAAGGATCACAACTCCTTGCCAGCAAGGGAACAAAACTGGATGGAGAATGAGTTTGATGAATTGACAGAAGTAGGCTTCAGAAAGCGGGTAATAACAAACTCCTCTGAGCTAAAGGAGCATGTTCTAACCCAATGCAAGGAAGCTAAGAACCTTGAAAAAAGGTTAGAGGAATTGCTAACTAGAATAACCAGTTTAGAGAAGAACATAAATGACCTGATGGAGCTGAAAAACACAGCACAAGAACTTTGTGAAGCATACGTAACTATCAATAGCTGAATCAATCAAGCAGAAGAAAGGATATCAGAGATTGAAGATCAACTTAATGAAATAAAGCATGAAGACAAGATTAGAGAAAAAAGAATGAAAAGGAACAAACAAAGCCTCCAAGAAATATGGGACTATGTGAAAAGACCAAACCTACATTTGATTGGTGTAGCTGAAAGTGACAGGGAGAATGGAATCAAGTTGCAAAACACTCTTCAGGATATCTAGGAGAACTTCCCCAACCTAGCAGGAGAGGCCAACATTCAAATTCAGGAAATACAGAGAACACCACAAAGATACTCCTCGAGAAGAGCAACCCCAAGACACATAATCATCAGATTCAGCAAGGTTGAAATGAAGGAAAAAATGTTAAGGGCAGCCAAAGAGAAAGGTCAGGTTACCCACAAAGGGAAGCCCATCAGACTAACAGCAGATCTCTCTGCAGAAACCATACAAGCCAGAAGAAAGTGGGGGCCAATATTCAACATTCTTAAAGAATTTTCAACCCAGAATTTCATATCCAGTCAAACTAAGCTTCATAAGTGAAGGAGAAATAAAATCCTTTATAGACAAGGAAATGCTGAGAGATTTTGTCACCACCAGGCCTGCCTTACAAGAGCTCCTGAAGGAAGCACTAAACATGGAAAGGAACAATTGGTACCAGCCACTGCAAAAACATGCCAAATTGTAAAGACCATCAATGCTAGGAAGAAACTGCATCAATTAATGGGCAAAATAACCAGCTAGCATCATAATGATAGGATCAAATTCACACATAACAATATTAACCTTAAATGTAAATGGGCTAAATGCCACAATTAAAAGACACAGAGTGGGCCAGGCCCAGTGGCTCACGCCTGTAATCCCAGCACTTTGGGAGGCTGAGGTGGGTGAATCACCTGAGGTCAGGAGTTCGAGACCACCCTGGGCAATATGGTGAAACCCCGTCTCTACTAAAAATACAAAAAATTAGCTGGGCATGGTGGCGGGCACCTGTAATCCCAGCTACTCGGGAGGCTGAGGCAGGAGAATCACTTGAACCTGGGAGGTGGAAGTTGCAGTGAGCCAAGATCACACCACTGTACTCCAGCCTGGTGACAGAGCAAGACTCTATCTAAAAAAAAAAAAAAAAAAAAAAGGCAAACAGGCAAGCAAGCAGTGGAGAAGAGCCCCATAGGCAGAGACCTCAACAACAGGAGAGAGGAGGTGAGGGCTATGGGCTGAGAGACAAGAGCGAAACTCTGTCTCAAAAAAAAAAAAAAAAAAGACACACACTGGCAAATTGGATAAAGAGTCAAGACCCAACAGTGTGCTGTATTCAGAAGACCCATCTCATGTGCAAAGACACACATAGGCTCAAAATAAAGAGATGGAGGAATATTTACTAAGCAAATGGAAAGCAAAAAAAAAAGCAGGGGTTGCAATCCTAGTCTCTGATAAAACAGACTTTAAACCAACAAAGATCAAAAAAGATAAAGAAGGGCATTACATAATGGTAAAGGGATCAATGCAACAAGTAAAGCTACCTATTCTAAATATATATGCACCCAACACAGGATTATCTAGATTCGTAAAGCAAGTTCTCAGAGACCTACAAAGAGACTTAGACTCCCACTCAATAATAGTGGGAGACTTTAACACCCCACTGTCAATATTAGACAGATCAACAAGACAGAAAATTAACAAGAACCAGTGACAAAAGCCACATGATTATCTCAATAGATGCAGAAAAGGCCTTCGATAAAATTCAACACCACTTCATGCTAAAAATTCTCAATAAACTAGGTATTGATGGAACATATCTCAAAATAATAAGAGCTATTTATGACACACCCACAGCCAATATCATACTGAATGGGCAAAAGCTGGAAGCATTCCCTTTGAAAACCGGCACAAGACAAGGATGCCCTCTCTCACCACTCTTATTCAACATAGCATTGGAAGTTCTGGTCAGGGCAATCAGGCAAGAGAAAGAAATAAAGGGTATTCAATTAAGAAAAGAGGAAGTCAAATTGTCTCTGTTGTATATTTAGAAAACCCCATCACCTCAGCCCAAAATCTCCTTAAGCTGATAAGCAACTTCAGCAAAGTCTCAGGAAACAAAATCAACGTGCAAAAACCACAAGCATTCCTATACACCAATAATAGACAAACAAAGCCAAATCATGAGTGAACTCCCATTCACAATTGCTACAAAGAGAATAAAATACCTAGGAATCCCACCTACAATGGATGTGAAGGACCTCTTCAAGGAGAACTACAAACCACTGCTCAAGGAAATAAGAGAGGACACAAACAAATGGAAAAACATTCCATGCTCATGGATAGGAAGAATCAATATCGTGAAAATGGCCATACTGCCCAAAGTAATTTATAGATTCAATGCTATCCCCATCAAGCTACCATTGACTTTCTTCACAGAATTAGAAAAAACTACTTTAAATTTCATATGAACCAAAAAAGAGCCCATATAGGCAAGACAATCCTAAGCAAAAAGAACAAATCTGGAGGCATCCCATTACCTGACTTCGAACTATACTACAAGGCTACAGTTACCAAAACAGCATGGTACTGGTACCAAAACAGATATATAGATTGATGGAACAGAACAGAGGTCTCAGAAATAACACCACACATCTACAACCATCTGATCTTTGACAAACCTGACGACAACAAGCAACGGGGAAAGAAAGGATTCCCTATTTAATAAATGGTGTTGGAAAAACTGGCTAGCCAAATGCAGAAAACTGAAACTGGATCCCTTCCTTGCACCTTATACAAAAATTGGATGGATTAAAGACTTAAACATAAGACCTAAAGCCATAAAAACCCTAGAAGAAAACCTAGGCAATACCATTCAGGACATAGGCATGGGCAAGGACTTCATGACTAAAACGCCAAAAGCAATGTCAACAAGAGCCAAAATTGACAAATGAGATCTAATTAAATTAAAGAGCTTCTGCACAGCAAAAGAAACTATCATCAGAGTGAACAGGCAACCTACAGAATGGAAGAAAATTTTTGCAATCTACCCATCTGACAAAGGGCTATTATCCAGAATCTACCAGGAACTTAAACAAATTCACAAGAAGAAAAAAACCCCATCAAAAAATAGGCGAAGGATATGAACAGACACTTCTCAAAAGAAGACAATTTATGTGGTCAACAAATACATGAAAAAAAAGCTCATCATCACTGGTCATCAGAGAAACGCAAATCAAAACCACAGTGAAATATCATCTCAGGCCAGTTAGAATGGCGATCATTAAAAAGTCAGGAAACAACAGATGCTGGAGAAGACGTGAAGGAATAGAAATGCTTTTACACTGTTGGTAGGAGTGTAAATTAATTCAACCATTGTGGAAGGCAGTGTGGTGATTCCTCAAGGATCTAGAACCAGAAATACCATTTTACCCGGCAATCCCACTATTGGGTATATACCCAAAGGATTATAAATCATTCTACTATAAAGACACATGCACATATATGTTTATTGCAGCACCATTCACAATTGCAAAGACTTGGAACCCACCCAAATGCCTATCAATGATAGACTGGCTAAAGAAAATGTAGCACATATACACCATGGAATACTATGCAGCCATAAAAAAGGATGAGTTCATGTCCTTTGCAGGGACATGGATGAAGCTGGAAACCATTATTCTCAGCAAACTAACACAGGAACAGAAAACCAGAGACCACATGTTTTCACTCATAAGTGGGAGTTGAACAATGAGAACACATAAACACAGGGGCAGGAACATCAAACACCAGGGCCTGCCACAGAGTGGCGAGCTAGGGGAGGGGTGGCATTAGGAGAAATACCTAATGTAGATGAGGGGTTGATGGGTGCAGCAAACCGCCATGGCATGTGTATACCTATGTAACAAACCTGCATGTTCTACACATGTACCCCAGAACTTAAAGTATAATAAAAAAATTAAAATTAATTAAAATTAAATAATGTATTTTAATTTATTAAATAAAACTTGAACTTCAAAAAATTTATTTAATTATTTATTTATTTATTGAGAAAGAGTCTCAGTGGGTTGCCCAGGCTGGTCTTGAACTCCTGGCCTCAAGTGATCCTCCCACCTCAGCCTCCCAAAAATGCTTGTTACAGGTGTGAACAATCATGCCCAGCCAAATTAACACAACTGATAAGCCTCTAGCCACACTTACCAAGAAATATAGAGAGAAGACGATTATCCATAACTGAAATGGAAGAGGAGAAATCATTACAGGCACTAAAGAATAATAAGGTGGCCGGGTGCAGTGGCTCATGCCTGTAATCCCAGCATTTTGGGAGGCCGAGGCAGGCAGATCACGAGGTCAGGAGATCGAGACCATCCTGGCCAACATGGTGAAACCCCATCTCTCAAAAATTAGCTGGGCTTGGTGGCGCATGCCTGTAATCCCAGCTACTCGGGAGGCTGAGACAGGAGAATTGCTTGAACCAGGGAGTCAGAGGTTGCAGTGAGCTGAGATTGCGCCATTGCACTCCAGCCTGGCAACAGAGTGAGACTCTGTCTCAAAATAATAATAATAATAAATAATAATAATAAGGAAATAGCACAAACTATCCTAAGCCTATAAATTTAACAATTTAGATTAAATGGACAAATTTCCTAAAGAACACAAACTGCCAAAGCTATTTAAAAAAAAAAAATAGGGAACTTTCTCAACCTGGTAAATGTTACCTACAAAACAACAGCTAGCCTCATCCTTGGTGGTGGAAGACTTGTTGTCTTAACTCTAAGAATAGGAACAATACAAGGATTTTTTTAAAAAAATTAAACATCATACTAAAGGTTATAGCCTGCAATAAGGCAAGAAAAAGAAATTAAAGGAAACAAATAAATAAAACAAATAAAACTATTCTCATGATTGTCTGCATAGAAATTCACAAAGAATTTACAGCAAAGCTGTTAGAACTAATAAGTGCATTTAGCTAGGTCACAGGATACAAGGTCAATATACAAAAATTAATTGTATTTTTATTTACTATCAATAAACACTTGAAGGTTGGATTTTTTTCAAAGTACTATTTAAAAAGCACGCACACACCTACACACACAACAAATTATATATGTATGATCTACATGCTGAAAACTACAAAATTCTGATTAAAAAAATCAAAGACCTAAATAAGTGGAGAGATATACACCAATCCAATCAAAATCCCTACAGGATTTTTTGTAGAAATCAACAAGCTAATTCTAAACTTTATATATAAAAACAAATAAACTGGAAAGGCTAAAGCAATTTTGAAGAACAACAAAGTTGGAAGATCCACACTATCTAATTTCAAGACTTAACTATAAATCGACAGTAATCAAGGCATAAGGGATAAGCCAGGGATGGTGGTGCGTGCATGTAGTCCCAGCTACTCAGGAGGTTGAGGCAGAAGGATGGCCTGGAGTTCAAGACCAGTCTGAGCAACATAGTGAGACCCTGTCTCAAAAAAAAAAAAAAAAGAAAAAAAAATGGAGAAGAAAGGGTAGACATACAGATGACTGGAACAGAATAGAGTCAAGAAGTAGATTCATACATGTATGGTGAATTGACTTTCAACAAGTTTGGAAAGAGGCAATTCAATGGAGAAAGATTTTTCAGTGAATAGTGCTGGAACAATTAGATATTTATATGTAAAAAAAAATGTACCTCAATCTACACCTTGCACTCTCTACAAAAAAGATCATAGACCTAAGCATGACACCTAAAGCTAAAAATCCTCTAGAAGAAAACAGGGAAAAATCTTTCTTTCAGCAAAGTCCTAACCCCGCTTGGCTTTGTGAGGTAGGTTGATAGAATTGTTGTGACGATAAGTGAGATAGCAAAATGAAGATTACTAACATAGTCCCCGCTCTTTTAAATATCTGTTGCTTTGTCAGTTTCCTTCTCTTTCCCCCCATGATTGATCCCAAATAACTTACCACAGCCTATTTGACAAAAGCCAATGGAAGTATCAAGTGATTGTGAATAAATTGAATACTAAGACCCGGCTGGTCATCTCATGAGTCTAGCATTTTCATTAGGTTCTTAATTTTCCACCAGAAATGACAGCAGTCCTACCATCTGTTTGGTGCTTTTAAAACATACGGATTGCTCTTAATCAGCTACACAAATTGCCCACACTCCAAGCTGTTGAAATTGAATACCAGCTTCAAATATCTGTTGCTCAACTTTATCAAAAATCCTGTGGAGCATGGTTTGAAAGTCATACTCTCTGTTCTTTTCTTTTAGCATTATTTCCCAGGTCAAGACAGCTCAGACACAGCTGCATGAGGGAACTCATGGTCTTGACTCCAGGAATTGTCTTCTGACTTGGTGTCATACCTTCATCTAAAATGAAACAACTTTAGGAAACCTCTCATGGAATCCATTATTACCTTTAGTGAATACACTGTAAACCTGCATTTCAACTTATTTAGTTTGCTTTTTTATAGTGTGTATGTTCATTAAGCCACCTCAAATCTCTTGGGAAACTACATGGACTCTAAATAATGCTGGTGCTATAATAATTGCTGAAGAGTTGGTGCAATTATACAAAACTTCCACTAGGAGGAGGCAGAGCACGAATGATAAAAATTCAGGTTAGCCTATCATTTATACGTTGTACAATTATTTCTAAATTAGAATCTTTATTATTTTAAAAAACATACATAATTTTAAAAGATCATTTGAATATGTGGATGTGGTATAATTTAGAAGAGGAATGTAAATTTTAAAAATTATGCCCTACATTTTAGCTGCAATTTGAACAGACATAATGAATTCAGTTGGAACTCAGGGGAATTTCCCTAATTAGAAGGCTGAAGACTTTTAAGCACAAAGAAATGTTAAATGTAGACAGTGTACAATAATTTTTAAAGGTAACTCTTTTGATAACATTTATTGTTTGCTTTTTTTTTCTAAGTGCCATTTAAGGAAGACAAAACTGTATTTTATTCACTAAATCTACTTGGCATTTGCTTTTTAAACTTTAGTCATGGACTACACCCAAAGATTGTGACTCATAACCTTGGCATACATCACAGGACGTGCTAAGGACAAGAGTTGGGAGTCTGTCAGTGACACAGCAGGGAGGGTCGTAGATAAGGAATCCACAAAAGACAGGGGTAGCCAAGGGCCAGTTTCCACAAAGTGGCACCATCCTCACAAGACTGGGAAAGTGTTTAAAGAAGACTCAGCCGGGCATGGTGCCTCACGCCTGTAATCCCAGCTCTTTGGGAAGCCAAGGAGGGAAGATCACCTGAGGTCAGGAGTTCGAGATCAGCTTGGCCAACACAGAGAAACCATGTCTCTACGAAAAACACAAAAACTAGCTGGGTGGGGTGGCGGGCACCTGTAGTCCCAGCTACTTGAGAGGCTGAGGCAGGAGAATCACTTGAACCCAGGAGGTGGAGTTGCAGTGAACCGAGATTACACCACTGCACTCCAACCTGGGCAACAGAGCGAGACTCCGTCTCAAAAAAAAAAGAAGAAGAAGATTCAGCACTCTCAAGTGCAGTGTCAGCAGCAAAGAAGCAGGGAGTATCAAAAAGTCTCTGCAAAGGAAAAAGAGGGAGAATGGAGTAGATGTTCTAATGAATTCTGTACGTAGGTAGTCTGGGCAAGAATACCATAGCGTTGGGATCTAACTAACACCAGCTAGAAGAGAGCATGATTTCTCTTGCTATCTGATGATAGGCAAGTAATGATTAGGTTTAGGAAGTCAGGAAAGGATACTAACTTTGCTCCAGTTCTCTCCTGGGCAATGGAGATTAGGCAGAGGGTGTGATTGGAGAGGCCTTTGTGGGGTGAGCAGGGGCAGGTGGTAAGAAATAAGAGTTGAGAAAAAGACAGTTCTCTCCTGGCCTCTTAGTGGGGAACAATCAGGGAAGCCAGCTGTGGCTCCCAGGGGCCCAGAGTCCTCTGGGCTGGGGGAACCAGGGCTTCTCAAGGGCAAGTTCCCCTGGGGGATTTTGGTTTGGTTCTGTTTTGTATTGGTAAGCTGTCTTTGCAGTATAACATACATAAAGAAAAGACTGCAAATCATGAGTTGTTCAACTGATAGATTTTCCTCACGATGACCGTATTCACGCCTGGGACAAGAAAAGGATCAGAACCTCAAGAGTGCCCTTGCACGCCCTTCTAACCCCCTGGATTAGGTTGCTGGGTTGTGAACTTGACAGAAATGAACCATACATGGAGCACTCTTTCAGGCCGGCTTCTTTGGCTCAGCACGATGTTTGTGGGAGTCACCCGTGTTGTTGGAGGAAGCTGTAGCATGCTCAGCCTCCTTCCTTGGCAGCTGGGCTTCCCTGGACAGTCATTGGAAGAGAGTAGCAGATGCCAACACCATTGCTAGGATCAATTCCAAGAATCAAAGGCTCAAGTTAAACTCAATTCAATGAATATGTCACTTTGTGTTTTACTGGACAACTGTTTGCAGCGTCTTCCAATAGAGTGTTCCATCAGATTGTGGTCTAAATGATTGATTGGCATAATAAGAATGATTCCTTTGGGAGGCCAATGTGGACAGATCACTTGGACCAGAAACTAGCTTGGCCAACATGGTGAAACCCTGTCTTTACTAAAAATACAACAAAATTAGCTAGACATGGTGTCATGTGCCTGTAATCCCAGCTACTCTGGAGGCTGAGGCAGGAGGATCGCTTGGACCCGGGTGGCAGAGGTTGCAATGAGCTGAGATCGTGCCACTGCACTCCAACCCAGGTGACACAGAGTCTCTCTCAAAAGAAAAAAAAAAAGAATGATTCATATATGGCTAATGATTTGATACCAAATGAGCCCAAACAGGCACTACACAGAACCTTGGCCTTGTTTTCACTGTTTTGGAAATAATAACATTGGTTCTGCTTACTTTCTGCTCAGATGAATTTACAGAGAAAGTTAACACTGACTGTGGTCACTCAGAAGTTAGGGCTTTTCAGTTAGCCCCTGTGAGATCGTCAGGAAGGCTACAGACTGTCTTGGTGGTGGCCCCTCTGACTCAAGTTATAATGTGTGTTCACACTCCTGGCAGGCTGTCCACACATCCTCCTAATCACTTCACAGTGAGGGCCCCGGGCAAGGTGATGACTCACCCCCACTGGCCCTCTGAAGGTCTCATCTCTGACGAGGTGGGCGACAGCAGGCACTTGGGAGCAGATTTCCTGGAGCACCTGCCGACTAGCAGTAATCTAGTCGTAAACTAGAGTTTAATCTAGCAGTAAACTCTGCCTGCTCAGAACCAGCGTGATGCTTTTTTGCATTTTGTGCCTGGCATCACTTGTGACTACTACTTGAAACTGCCACTTAAATCCATTTTCCCATTACAGGAAAGGTCTGATTTCATAGGAAGAAATGCTTTAAAGTCAAGGCAGAGCAAAATCTCTAGCCACCATTAGCACTGAATATAAAACTGTTGGTGTGCTCCTGGCTGCGGAGGGCAGCTGCCGCTATTCCATTTCTGACACAAGTCTGGCTTTGTCATCACCAAGGTCACTCCCTGGCCCTCCCTGATCACGCACTGCCCCAAGCTGCAGGCACCGGGGGCCTTTGTAGATGCTTTCATTTCTTTTCTCTCTCGGCTCCAAAGATCAGGTTGCTGCTTGCTTTCTTCCTTTACCTTTCCTCCTCAGCAAGATTTTAAACTCCACCAGAATATTGTTTTCTCACTGTCCCTTGCCTTCATTTGGTTCTCTTCTAGTGTTTATGGTGACCTTTTCCTTTCTCCATTATCATGCAACTCTTCATCATCACCACTTATGGTTTTTTTCCTTCACTAGAAAAAAAAATACTGTAAGGTCCTACATACACTTGAAGCTCCTTCCAGAACCCCTGAGCCCACCATGCAATAGCTTAGCTGCCTGCCGGGCCTTCCTCCTTACTGGCCCCATCCTGCCCATCTCTGGAAGTTGCTGTGTTGCCACGGCAACTAGCAACCTGCCAAGTCAGCAAGCTCGGAGTGTGCTTGCCCAGCCTTGGGCGTTGGTCCAGCAGCCGACTTCCCTTAGCACTGTATGAAACGACCCCTTTTGGTAGCGCCTTCATCGTCCTAGAAGGATCCTGCCAGCTCTCAGTTCTCACCCGTCCTGACTCAGTTACATGTGGGGGCGAAGATCACCCCAGGTGAAGAGCAGCAGAAAGTTTTTTGTATTTTCTCTGGAATGTCAAGAATGAGATTGGGTGTGGCAGCTTATGCCTATAATCCCAGTAATTTGAGAGGCTGAGGTGGGAGGATTGCTTGAGCCCAGGAATCTGTAACCAGCCTGGGCAACATAGTGAGACCCCGTCTCTACAAAAAAAATTTTTTTTAATTAGCCAGGCATGGAGATGCACACCTGTCATCCCAGCTGCTTGGGAGGCTAAGGCAGGAGGATCACTTGAGCCCAAAAGGTTGAGGCTGCAGTGAGCCATGATTGTGCCATTGCTCTCTGGCCTGGGTGACAGAAGTGAGACCCTGTCTTTTTTTTTTTTAAAGAATGAATGTCTTTTTAGCTGAAATGATGGTCTTCGTGTCTTCATAAGGAATCTAGTTGGGGACAGGGAAGAGAAAAGGACTCTAAGAAATTTGGGGCAGGGAGGACCCACACAGATTTTATGACATTTGCAAGGGTAGTTTTTATTATGTTTTCAACATCTTGCCATTCTTAAACTGTAGGAGTAGCTGGTTGTCCTAGAGAAGGGTTTCTATGGCGCCACAGTGGAATTTCTCTCTCGAAAGCTTCTCCGTAAAGTAGCTTGAACACATCATGCACAGGCTCAATCACGTATAAACCACTTTGTAACAAAGGCTCTCAGGCAGAGTGGCCAGGAGAGAAGCGCCACAGAGAGGGGGCGGAGGGAGCCGTAGGAAGAGAGGCGCCGTCACAGCAGCACGTGGGTCCTGGATGACTCAGCCAGGGGTGGCCACCAGCCTGACCTCCCCAGAAAAGCCCCCCACCCGATGAGACAGTCGTCTGGGGACCTGTAGATGATGAAGTTAAAAGGACTTAATCTTTGCCTCATGTATCTTCGCGACTCGTGATGCTGATATCAATAACCACGCTCAGATGGAAACTCGGCTTCCTCCCAGGCCATCCACGACAGAAGTGGCAGCTGGAGACGGGCTGGCCTGAGAGGCAGCCCCCCGGGCAGAACGCCCGTGCCTGGGAAGAGGCCTGCACTCCAGCAGACTTCCATGTTCGTTGGAAGCCTGCCCTTCCTGACTGTGAGTTGGGACAATGCGCTGGATTTTCTGAAGCCTCAGTTCCTCCGTCTGTAAGATGAGATTGTGGGGAGGAGAGCGGACCTGTAAGTGCCCAGCCACGAGGCTGAGAGGTTCTAACTCCTTTGCTGCCGCGAAGAAGGGCCTGTTCCCCCGAGGGCAGGTGGGCTCCAGGCCAAGCTCGCGGAGGGGCCAGATCTGCTCTGGCTGTGAGGGGGCCGCACGTCCTCTCCCTGCACAGACCCCGCCCGTTTCATCACCCTCTCCACCCTCCTCAGATGACCAGAGAAATCCAAACAGGCACTTGGCTTTCAAGACTTAGCTTTAGCCATGCATAAGTCCTTCACTGAAGTGTCAGAGGAAGGACAAGCGGCTTTGTTGGATTGGGGCTGGAGCCCCGTGCCCGGCTGTGGGTGCTCCTGGGAGAGCCTCGCCCGGCCCTGCCCTTCCTGAGAGTTCGCCGGGAGCACAAGCCCTGGAGAGCCATGGGTAGAGCTCACCAGCCCCACCTCACAGAGAGGGAAACTCGGAAGTGGCCGTGGATTTGCCCAAGGTCACCCAGTGACGGACAGCTCAGACTCCTTTCCCAGCTCCAGCCACCGAAGCTTGCAGGCGCGTCCCTTCCAGCTCAGATAAGCAACCGCGCCACGCTTTCCTCACGCCTTCATCTGATCTGGTGTTTCCCAGCCTGAGGTTTGGTTTTAGCCCGCAGCAAGCACTTCTGTTGAAGCGTTATCCGTGTTCTATTTTGACTAGCTCCTCCCTCTCTTCCAAAGATACCTCCTGACTTCTACCACAACACGCCAGTTTTGCAGTTGTTGAATATTACACAAGCGGACTCACAAGGTATCCCATTGCTGGACTTTTACAAAATATTCACTGGCGATGTTCCTATCAGCTCTGGTATCGGTGGCCTGTGAGCTATTCACTCACAGAGCTTAACCTTTCTGCAGGTACCAGTCAGGACTAACTTCTGGAAAGAGAAGCCTTAATTTAAAAACATAAAAGATAAATTTTAAAAAAAGCTTTCCTACCAAATTCCTGATTTGTAACTGTAGTAGCAAATTCAGGTGGGCTTCCCTGACCTTGGCTTCTGACAGTCTGGGATTCATAATAGCTTCCTGGATGGGTCTCTAGAATGTTTTAAAATATTTTTAATTTTCATGGATATATAGAGTCTCTAGAATATTATGAGACCTGTATACGAAAATTCCAAGCCTGGGCAAAATAGTGAGACCCTGTCTCTACAAAAAATAAAACAATTTAGTCAGGCTTGGTGACATAGGCCTATAGTCCCCACTACTCAGGAGGCTGAGGCAGGAGAATTGCTTGAGCCCAGGAGTTCAAGGCTACGGTGAGGCTACTATACTCAGTCTGGGTGACACAGTAAGACCCTGTCTCTAACAAAAAGAAAACGAAAAATCCATATGTGATAATCCATGCCAAATAAAGTTAATCATGATCATTACAAAATGAAGGTAATTTCTGTGCTTTACAAAATGATTCACTATTAAGTTACTTTAAATAGTAAGCTGTCTTCCTGTGTTTTAAAATAGATGATCTAAATGAATTGAACCAATTTTCAGGAATATATTTAACCTGTATCAAGGCATACCTGATTGGATCCTATATAATTTTTGTTCATTTATTTATTTGTCCTGTCAATAAGGCAGTTTAGTGTCCAGCCTGCCTTATTGATCAGCCGCCCCAGAGGGGAGAGGACTTGGGAGTGAGGTCCTGTGGAAGAGGAGGGGGTGAGAATGGAAACTGTGGGTTGTCTATGTTAATGTGATTTTCCTGACTCAGTGGGCTGGTGAAGACTGCTTGGCATTTGAGACATAGCTACTTCTTGGTCTGTCTCCCAACTAGATTGTGAAGTGCTTCAGGACAGGGGACATTTCAGTCTGAATGTGTCTGCCAAGAAAAAGAACAGGAGAGAGGAAGGAAGGAAGAAGGAAGGGAAGGAAGGAAGAAAATTTTATATAGCCATGATGTCTGTGTAGGTACATAAATGGATACATAGATACATTTAAACCACAACCTTACAGTTATTCAAGTATTGCTACTTCTTTATAATTCTGAGACAGAGAAAGAGCAGTCATTACTCTCATACAGGCTTCTTTTTCATATTGTAACCTGAGAATTTAGCATTAATTGCTACATAGGAAGCGAATAAAACTCACTTGTGAAAACGCAAATTGCCCTGTTGCCTTTTGCTTCTTTTGCCTATTGATACAAACTGAAAAATACGCCAGGAACAATCAAACTTGCAGTCCATGGCATTGACTGAAAGAAGGATTAGGAAGTGAGAGAACAGGTTAAAATGTGGTCCACAATTCTCAGCGATGGCTGGAGGTCAGGCTTCACCAGGGAGAGGGTTAGTTCATGGCTCAGGCTCATTTAAATATTTTCCCCTTCCTCTCCTTCCTGTGAATTTAACCAGGAAAACAGCACAGTCTGTCACCTAGGTAACTGGCTCTCCCGCTGACTGGTGGAGATTGGAAACCGCACCCTTTCTCATTGCAAATTTGCATTCGCAGCTGGGCTTCGGGTGACCTCGCGGGAGGACAGAAAGCTAATCCAATCCTGCTGCTGAATGAGGGTGTCCGGTCCTACCCGGTCCACCTGATACACATCTGCCTCTGTGAGGAGCCTATTAAAGGGTCACACGTGCCCGTTGCTTTCCTTCAGAAGGAGGCTGGAAAATGCTTTTGATTTGAAAATGATGAAAATGAAAATGGTCCTTGGATTGTCACTTTGTGCAAAACCCTGTGTTTCTAATTCAGACCATCGCTTCTCCCAACCATGTTCCCGAAGAGCCCGCAGGTTAGGCTGGCTGAGATGAGGACAAAGACCTTGGGTGCCCAGTTTAGTTATATTAATTAAAATAAAAAATTGAAGTGGGGAGGCGTGAGGAGAATGTGCCTGGACAATAGGAACCCCAGGCCGTGGTCGCCAGCTCAGTCTTTATTCACAGCCGCTCCTTTCTTTGCCCCATTGTGCTGTCAGCTCGGTGACTTCTGAGAGGGGCTGGGCGCCAGCTGTATGCAAAGTGCAGAGGCCCTGGGGCGGGTGCCTGGGTAGAGGGGCTGCCTGCGTCTCTTCTGTATTACTCGTTTTCTCTTCTCTTCATGGAATAACAGCTAATTCACACCTTTATGTAATATCGGCGAACTCACACCTTCTTGTGATAACAGCTAACTCACACCTTCATGTGATAATAACAGCTAACTCACCCCTTTAGTTGTAGGTGTTATTCTCAGGACTTCGCATGTCTAAAATGACTTCACCCTGACGATAACCTAGGAGATGGGCACTGTTCATGCTGATTTGAGAAATGGGCAATCCCAGATGCAGACAGGGGAAGTGATTTGTGCAGGCCTCATGGCCAGTAACTGACTCCTGACACCCTTGGCACCCGCCGCCCCCGACTCATCCCTACATGCAGGTCGGTTCAGCTCAGCAGGAGAGAGCACTCAACGCCCTTGAGAGCAGGTGCGGGACCCAGGCTGCAACTGGCCGTGCTAACTTGTCCCCGGCGTTCTCACTCACTGTCTGGCCTGGCAAGCACGCGGTGAGCTCCCATCTGTCCCCTGTCATCTGCGGGCTGCGCTGTGGAACTGCTCCGAAGGGCCATCCTCCTCCCCCTCCGCCCATGCTCCCCGACCTTGACTGCTCCCTTAGTGATCCCTGCAGGACAGGCGGAAGCCAAAGGAAAGGAAAAGAGAGGCTCATGGGTACCTAGGAAAACGCCTAGTTAATGATTGTTAAGAGGCATTATCTGAGCTCCTTCCAAGTGCCAGTCCCAGCTTGGAATGGGGAGATGCACTGCCAGTGAGGCAGGCAGGGTCCCGGTCCTCCAGGCTGACCTGCTGACCCACAGGGGACACAGACAGGAGGTGCAAGAGAGCAGCAGGGCCTGAGGGGATGCACATGTTGCCACCAGATCGAGAGTGAAGAAGCGGATGTGAGGGCTCCAACTTCCCTAGGTGCTCAGAGAACGCTCCCGAGGCTGAGGCCTGCCCGCCAAGACATTAGGGGAAGGGCAGCCTCAAGGAGACCTGGGGACAGGCCCCCAGCAGGGCTCAGGAGCAGAAACCGGCCAGATGCACCCAGCAAGCAGAGGACAGCGGCCAAGGGAGGTAGGTGGCTCACATGACTCGCAGGCCTTGGAGAGGGATCTGCACTTCATTCTAACTGCAATTTTTCACCCAAGAGAAAGAAAGGTAACCTCGGGTTGGGAGGGACCCATTGTACAGTTTGTTGCAAGGTCAATACACACCTGAGGTGAGCAAAGACCCACTGTGAGTGATCAGAAGAGGGATCATATCCTTCCAATATCTGTGATCAATCCCATCCAACCCTCCCTTTTATGCATGGGGCCTGACGTGGATGCTATTTCCCCAGATCTACATGTTCAGTACACGTCAGAGTCTAAACTGGAGGTCAGTCTGGTGGGGCTTCTGGTTTGCCCCAACGAGATGTGGGATGAATGAGACAGCGATGGCATCAGGCTCATTTGCTGACCAGAACCCTGGGCTGACCTAGAGAACGGTAACGAAAGCACAGGATAGACGAAGAAGTGGGAGAAATGGGGCCGTGTGTGTGTGTGTGTGTGTGTGTGTGTGTGTGTGTGTGTGTTCTAATATTGGAGTGTGCTTGCAATATTACAGTATAATGACAAGTGAAAAAAAAAGGAGACTAAAGAAAAGATAAGGATTTGGAAGTTCAGTATTTTGACAAAGAGAGAGAACTAAAGACAGAAAAGAAGAAACTGTTCAACAAATAAAGAAATCAAGGTTTTACTTGTTTTTACTGTGAAAAGGAATCATCTGCTACCTGCCTCAAAGATAATGAGCCCAAGTCCCTGCTCTGAAATTCAAGCACAGTTGTCAAAAATCTAAAACAATTTTCACTCAGTAATAGATACTCAAGTCTTTGGTAAAGACAGGATGTCTGGAATAAAGTCAGTCCCCCAATCTCACATAATACACATACATTAGGTCAAAATAGGTCCAACTAAAACTCTTAGAATAAAACCTAGGAATAAATCTTCACGACTTTGGGTAATGTCTTCTTAAATATGGCACCAATTGCACAAAATAACAAAAGGAAAAAACAGATATATTAGACTTCATCAAAATGATAAACTTTTGTCAGGAGTTCGAAACCAGCCTGGGCAACATAGCAAGACCCTGTCTCTATAAAAAATTAAAAATTAAAAACTTTTGTGCTACAAACTATCATCAAGAAAGTGGAAAAACAATGCATGATAAATGTTGTCTATATCAAAATCTTTGCAAATCATGTCTCTGACAAAGGACTTATATCCAGAATATATAAAGAATTCTTACAATTCAATAATGAAAACACAACTTAATTTTAAAAATGGGCAAATGATTTGAATAGACATCTATCCAAAGCAGGTATGCCAACGGCCAAAACACATGGAAAGATTCTCAACATCGCTAGTCATTAAGGAAATGCAAACCAAAACCAGAATGAAAGCCTTCTTAACACCCACGAGGATGGCTATTATCAGAAACATACACACTACCAAGTGTTGGTGAGGATGTGGTAAAACTGGAACTCTCTTACACTGATGGTGGGAATATTGAAGGGTGCAGCCACTTTGGGAAAAAAATTGGTAGTTCTTCTGTTACTGGTGGAGGGTCTTGACTGCAAGTTGTCCAGTTTCTAGGCCTTTCGAGCAAACAGTTGGAGAAAAATGCACAGCAAAGCAAGGAAAGAATGAAGCAACGAAAGCAGAGATTTATTGAAATGAAAGTATACTCCATAGTGTGGGTGCGGCTGAGCAGCAGCTCAAGGGCCCCATATACAGAATCTTCTTGGGTCCAAGTACCCTCTAGAGGTTTCCCATCGGCTACTTGGTGTTCACCTCACGTGAATGAAGTGGTGGCCTGCAATCAGTCTGATTAGTTGCGGAAAGAAACCAATCAGAAGCTAAAGTGAAGTTACAAAGATGCACTCCTATGCAAATGAAGACTTGGCCCACAATCAGAGGCTGAAGTTACAAAGTTACCTTCCTATGCAAACGTCTGGTTGCAGAAAGCAACCAATTAGAGGTACTTTCAATTTTTCATCTGCCTTGCAGTAAAGGTGGGGGTTTGCAAAGGGAGTAGCCTCTGGTCCTTTTGGTACTTAGGTGTGGAAAGTTGGGATTTTTCTTTTGATTTAGTTCTAGGAAGTCAGGGTGAATCAGCCTTAGGTTTCCTGCCTCCAGATCCTATTCTCCCTCACTTCAAAAAGTTAAACATTTTACCATATGACCCAGCATATGACTCATGATATGACTCAGCCACTTCTACTCTCTTGGATATATAGTCGATAAAAACAAAGTCATGTATCACATACACACTTGTACTTGGATGTTCAGAGCAGCATTATTCATAAAAGCCAAAACCCAGAAACAATGCAAATGTCCATCAACAGATAAACGGAGAAGCAAAATGTGGTCTATACATACAATGAAATATTACTTGGCTGGGTGCCACGGCTCACGCCTGTAATCCCAGCACTTCGGGAGGCTGAGGCGGGTGGATCACCTGAGGTCAGGAGTTTGAGACCAGCCTGGCCAACATGGTGAAACCCCGTCTCTACTAAAAATACAAAAATTAGCTGGGCGTGGTGGCGCACGCCTGTAATCCCAGCTATTTGGGAGGCTGAGGCAGAAGAATCACTTGAACTTGGGAGGCGGAGGTTGCAGTGAGCCGAGATCGCACCACTGCACTCCAGCCTGGGTGACAGAGTGAGACTCTATGTCGAAAAAAAAAGAAAAAAAAAGAAATATTACTTTACACAGCTATAACACTACATCATGGATGAACCTGGAAGTGTTTCCAGTGGTTTCACTTACGCCAAGTGAAAGAAGCCAGTGAAAAAATACCACACACTGTGTGATTCCATTTGTGTGGCGTGTCAGAAACTCCCCCATCCCTGCAAGTCCCCCCACCATCTCTGAAAGTATGTTCATCTCAAACTTCATGCCCTGCACTCTAGGCTCTGGTCACACTGGGGTCCTCACCCCTCCTCAAATATGTTACCATCCCATCTCCTGTGTCCATGCCTTTATTTCTCATGTTCCCTTGAGTGGGAGATTCCCACACATCCTTCAAAGGTCCTGGTCGGCCAGGAAGTCTACTGGTCTCACTCTATTCCCTGAGCACTTCTGCTTCTAAAATAACACACAAGCAGATGGGGAGAACGGTCTACATCGCATTCAAGCGAAAGTCATCAGAAGAGTGCTTAGTCCTTTGCAGATATGCATGCACACTCTGGGCAAAAAGGAGGGTCTCACAGGTGTGAGTGGACTTCACAGAGGTGGGGATGAAGGAGGTGGATGAGCAGATGGGGAATAGTAATGCTAGCTGGTACTGTTTGCACACTCACTCTGCCCTATGCACTGTGTGTAAACTGTATTCGTTTAGTCTTGTCAACCTAAATAATAGACAGGGAGATGCTCTAAAAGAAAATGATTAATTGGGAATAGGCACTGTAATGGTAGTATGTGCGTCATAGTAAACTATGTGTGTATTCAGGGAAGTAAAGGAAGACTAAGATTTTTAAAGGGAAAATTAGGAGGATCATATCATTGTTGAGTCAGATAATTATCTGGCTTATAAGGATCAATTAACAAGGGGGGTGCTAATCCAAGGTTGAACAGGCAGTGGCTGGGCAGATGTCTTTGCAGAGGTAGTTTTTGTTTTTTGGGTGCAATAGTTTTGGGGTAAGATGTCGGGTATTGTAGAACCTCTTGTGATAGTTCCTGTTATCAGACATTTATACATGAGAACCTTCCCTTCATGGCCTTCCCCAGATCTGTTTGTCAAGGTTTTCAACACAAGTGACTCCTCTTTGAGTCTGACACCGTTCACATTTTCCCCTGTTGATCAAAATCTTTCTCCAAAAGCATTGCTGATCAATCATTATGTAGTTAGGTTGTTGTTGTTTGGAAATGAGGGTCTCGCTATGTTACTAAGGATGGCCTTAAACTCCTGGGCTCAAGTGATCCTCCTGTCCTCTTGAGGAGCTGAGACTACAGGCACATGCCACTGTGCCTGGATTGTGGTTAGATTTTGATTGTCTTTTGGTGCTGGGACAGACCTGTCCCAGTTTGGTCTGGTCTGGTCCCCATTGGAAGGAAGTGATTAGTAACCAAGAGTCAGCATCAAAACCCTTCTAGCCACATTTGAGCAACAAAAGAGGTTGGAGGGAGTGGATCTCACAGTGGACCCAGAGTCCACTGTGAAGCTCAATTTCATCTGTTCTGTAGGAGTTTGCTTCCTCTCAAAGTGCTGGGCCAGCATTACTCTGTTGTACTTATGCAGAAATTTAACAAATAACAAGTGCAAAGTTTAAAAAAGAAAATATGAAGTAAAATGATAATTTCAATTTGTATAATAGTTTTGAGCCATAAATCTAGGCTTAAAGACAACCAGATTGAATAAGTCAAATGACCACAGGGAATTAAGTGAGATTTGTAGTAAACACGTAGTCCATTTTCTTATTTTGTGTATGTGGGTCTCAACTTTCCCAGAGGAATTTACCCTGGTACAGCATGTAGCATTAGCAATAGTGCAGGCATTTCCTTACTTAACCAACACATACTCTAGAGCAATTTTATTTATTTTATTTTATTTATTTATTTATTTATTTATTTATTTATTTATTTATTAGACAGTTTCACTCTTGGTGCCCAGGTCGGAGTGCAGTGGTGTGATATCGGCTCACTGCAACCTCCACCTCCCAGGTTCAAGTGATTCGCCTGCCTCAGCCTCCCGAGTAGCTGGGACTACAGGCACGTATCCCCATGCCTGGCTAATTTTTGTATTTTCAGTAGAGACAGGGTTTCACCATGTTGGCTAGGCTGATCTCAAACTGCTGACCTCAGGTGATCCTCCCCGCTTGGCCTCCCAAAGTTCTGGGATTACAGGTATGAGCCACCGCACCTGGCCTATAGAGTAATTTTAGCATCTAGTATCCTA
This sequence comes from Nomascus leucogenys, assembly GCF_006542625.1. Classification (NCBI taxonomy): domain Eukaryota; kingdom Metazoa; phylum Chordata; class Mammalia; order Primates; family Hylobatidae; genus Nomascus; species Nomascus leucogenys. Next base: position 67,668,951 of record NC_044384.1, read on the forward strand.
TGGCTGGATTGAATCAAAGCAGAGTAAGCAACAGTTCTATTAGGAACGTTGCCAAGGTGACCCACTAGGCTGACTAAAGGATCTCTTAGGCCAGGTTCTGTCAAGTTACCAGCAGAAGATACCATTATCCTGCCAAGTGAGCAAGGTAGGCATTAAGAGTGGTAAGAGTCTCATTATAATATGGAGTCATTAAGTTCGGGCATCTTGGGGAAAGCTGTTTACAGTGTGAAGCTATCAACTTCTTGCCCTGGCTTGCAGTTTGAATGTTTCTGGTTATGGCATCAGGCAGTTTGGTCAACTTTCTGTGTGATCCATACATCAGGCCCTAGACTTATTCATTAAAATTCTTCTAATTTCAGTTTATAATGCTCCAGGAACAGAACAGTTGCTGTTTTTAGTAATTTCATGGAAGAAAGTTGGATTGGAGGAATCTAGAAGAATTCAGGATCTAGTTTAGTCTATAGGTAAATAATGAGAACTCAGAAACAGTGTTCAGGGCTACAGTCTAATTACAGGTGTACCATAGCTTTTATTTAGAAACATAATTTTTTCTTTCTACATTGATCACAAAAGAATCTCAGACTTCAAATTTCAAAGGCTCTTGAGGCTAGAAAGCCGAACCAAGGTAGATTTCAGATTTTACATAGTCTTCAGATTCCTGGGCCTGCCAGGAAGTGACAATTTTTACTCACTTGCTGCAATGCTGGGAACCCTTGAAGCCAGGTATGTATGCTATGTCCATTCTCCAATATAACATTCCAGTCAAAGCCTTGGTAATACAACCAGTATTTCCAACTGTATCCTATTATAAAAAGAGAGCAAATTCTTACTGAATGTATGCAAATAACCATATTGCCATAAGAATACTCATGAATAGTTTCCAAATTCTGGTGAGATCAAGTAGGAAAAAAAGGAAATGCTTTTGTCAGTGTTCACAAAAGTATATTTTACCAGTTACTATGAACTATAGATAGCTTAAGAGGAAAAAATTATTAAATCTGGAAAACAAAACATGTAAGTAACAAGCCGATGTCTTAAACACAGTCATAAAAACATTTTCTTCATCAGTTGTTTAATCTGATGTAATTATTTTTGTTCTGCTTGATTTCCTGAATGATCAAAAAATTTAATACAGGCAACACAGGAAGTCATCTTAATGAGTCAGAAAACATTTTTTTCTTCAGAAAGTTACCAAGTAGGTAAAGAAAAACCTCCTGCAGTGTGATTGCTTCTTCTTATGGGGCGCCTGTTTGGATAACCTAGAAGTCAAACCTGATTACAAAGATATGTGAATGTAGTCAGACACAGGAAGAATATATGTCCAAAGGTTATGAGTGTATGCCACATTATAGACAAATGTAAACAAGAAAGCTAGCAGCTTGAGCAGGGGAATACAGGGCTCTTAATAAAAGCATGGGAAATTTTCTGGTTATATGGAACAATTCTGACACATCAAGAAAAGCCAAGAGTAAGACGGCCGGGCATTGTGGCTCATGCTTATAACTTTGGGAGGATGAAGTGGGTGGATGATTTGAGGTCAGGAGTTCGAGACCAGCTTGGCCAACATGGTGAAACCCCGTCTCTACTGAAAACACAGAAATTAGCCGGGCGTGCTGGCAGGCGCCTGTAGTCTCAGCTACTCAGGAGGCTGAGGCAGGAGATTTGCTTGAACCCAGGAGGTGGAGGTTGCAGTGAGCCAAGATCGCCCCACTGCACTCCAGCATGAGCGACAGAGTGAGACTCTGTCTCAAAAAAAAAGAAAAAGCCTAGAGAAACACAGTGCTCCAAACTGTAAAGCTACAGTTTGGAAGGTGGTTGAAAATTTATTTTAAAAAACGGGTTTCAGAATTAAATCAAAACCTTTTGCAAATTTTACTAAGAGCAGTTCAGTAGTTCAAGAAAGCCTTATTGTTCTAGCATATGGAACCAAATTTTTATGTTTATGTTAGTGTATTCTTAATATCAAAGCCAATATTTAGAAAGGCTTATAAATGGCCAAGCACGGTGGCTCATGCCTGTTATCCCAGAACTTTGGGAGGCCAAGGCAGGCAGATCACTTGAGGTCAGGAGTTCAAGACCAGCCTGGCCAACATGGCTAAGCCCCTTCTCTACTAAAAATACAACAATTAGCTAGGCATGATGGCACATGCCTGTAGTCCCAGCTGTTTGGGAGGCTGAAGTGGGAGAATCACTTGAACCCGGGAGGTGAGGGTTGCAGTGAGCTGAGATTGTGCCATTATACTCCAGCCTGGGTGACAAAGTGAGAGCCTATCTCAAAAAAAAAAAAAAAAAAAAAAAAGAAAGGCTTATAAACAATTTCCTTCTAATTGTAGCCAACTTGATCACATGCAAAAATTTATCTCATAAATTCATCCTACAGAGACCTTTTATAAATAGGTCTTCTTCTTTTATTTAACAGACCTTCCACAACATGTTTAGAAATTTAGTTTTGTCCTATACTTCCTCTTTCTTAAAAAACTAACCATTTTACTTTAGGACAAAAATTTACCATATAATATTCTTTATCATACACAATTATTCTCTTTCTAATATTCTTTACCAATAATATATCTTTATACCTGTAACTTTCTTCACATCTCTCTCCTACTTTCTATCTTGTTTCTATTGTATTTTCTTCCTAAGTGCATATTTTGAAACAACCTTTAATAACTTCTTAGACAAAATTATTCCTTTTTCTCAAAAAAGAACATATATTATGCTTTCCTTATCATTTTTATCATCAAAAACATTTTTGCACACTTTGTATACAGAATCATGTATATTAATTAGAATTTTTAACTGGTAGTAACACTAATTTCCAGTGAAAACCAAGGAAGCAAGAAATGTTAGACTGTCACGTATTTTATAGATATGAACCATTTTGTAATTGTAGAAACATGTTTCCCCAAAATATAGTTGTTATGTACATTAATAGAACAAAATATATTTAGTCTTTTTTATGAAATTCTAAAAGTCAAGAAGAAACATTTATGGACAGCAACTTATACTTCAGTGTTTTATCTTGTTTGGAAATGACTCAGACATTTAATGAGTATCATTTAATTTAATATAACATAACCTTTAAGGTTTTAAGTGACATGAAAATTCATTTATAAATGTTTATCCTATTTACATTTACCTAAGTTATTTGTTTTTAACTATTCTACTTACGAAATCTAGATTACTTATGAAAATGGAGATATTAGACAAAGCTAATCATCATTTCAAGCTATTTCTCTGTTAACCATCTTTATAGCCTGTGAATACCAGGTGTTCACCTAAGAAAAAACCTGAAAGTGAAATATATGGATATTTTTTCAAAAACTCAGGAGATACAGCTGTTTTTATGAAATGAGTATTATTTAATTGGTCTTATTCATCAAAAAGTTACACAAAAATCATCCTGTTTTTAGGCTGGGTTTATAGTTTTGTGACCTTTAAATATGTAGCAGAGACAAATGTAGTCCTGCCTGACCAGTAAAATCAGGCAAAAACGTATGCTGACAATTCTGAAAACATTCTATTTTCATCTTATCAACAAATTTATAACTAGCTCAAAGATTTACCTAAGTCAAGTGAACTAAAAGTCATTTGGGTTAATTACTATATATTTTATATGAGTGCTCATTTAAGCTAATCAGAGTAGAATTCCTTAAGGGATTTCTGGCTGACTATGCCAGATTTTGCCAAGTAAACACATGTGTAAACACACTGACATACACACATAAGTAAAGATCTTTTAGCTTTAATTTTAGAATTTTCGTCATGAGACAGTAAAACTTAATAATACAAATACATCAGTTTATAAAACACAGTCACATCTAAATTATATTTCTGACAAAGTGGGACCTGTCCATATGACTAAGTTTTATTTTTCCTGATAAGTAGTCTAACAAAGGCTGTGGACCAAAATTTTGGATTTTTTATTAAAAAATACCTCTTTTATCCTTTTTTTCCAGTTCCAAGTGAGTTTAGGGTTAAATATTTAAATGTTTATATTTCAGCTAGGACTAGCTGAATTATATACAAAAAACAAAATCTCCAAGTGGCCTTGAATTAATCTATCTTTTGTTTCCAGTCTGGTTTGCTTGAATAGTCAATGCAGGTGGAGAAACATTCGCCATGTAGCCCCTATATGGCAGACAAAGCAATTTGTATGCTGGACAAAGATAGCTTATGTGATTGCTCTGAACTCAAGATTTTGACCCGTTTGATCTAAGACAGCCCAACTTTTATAAACATGTATCTAGTTATTTTATTTTAGAGTATCAATCCTTCAATTAACTATTCACTCTAAACAATTGTGAGTCAGGCAAACCTAAATTAACATTTCCAAAAGGTATCTAGTTTGTTGGTTACCATACAGCTGTTGTAACTTGTAAAGCCATTAATTTGAAAGCCCTTTAAGACATTAAAAAAGAAATTTGGCTGGAATGCCGTAAGCAGTGAAATTATCTCAACACCAGCAAAAAAGTCAGCAGATTCAAAGTAGGCAGAAAAAAACAGAGAGAGATAGAGAACTTAGAAGCTCTACATGTTGACTCTATAGTCGGCTGCAGTTTTTGAATTCAGTTCTAAGGGAAAAACAAGCTTGGAGAGCTTGAATGAGCCCCATGATGGCCATTGACTTAAAAACATGCACAAGGGAAGACTTGCAGCCAGCTGGAGTCCTAGAAAGTTGGCATTCCTTAATGTTTGAGGAACCCATTTCATTTATTATTAATCTCTTGAGAGGGAAGAAAATCCCATCAAGGAGTTTGGATCAGTATCTTAGATGGCAGCAACCACCCTAGTGCTTTTAATTAGCCATCTCATGCCCTCCATTTAAAATGTTTATTTTTGAGCCAAGCATGGTAGGCCACAACTATAGCTCCAGCAACTAGAAAGGCTGAGGCAGGAAGATCACTTGAGCCCAGGAGTTCAAGTCCAGCCTGGGTGACATAGCAAGACCACGTCTCAAAAAGAAATAAATAAATACATAAGAAAGAATGTTTATTTTTGTTCTCAGAAGATGTTCAGAAACAAGCAAGGGAAAAAAAGAGTCAATTTGTTTCTGGACATGTGTAACCCAAACCAACAAAACCAAAATCAGAGTGCTCACACAAATTTTAGCCCAGCTGTGCAGATGAAACCAAGTATTAAACTAGGTACACAGAACCAGAAGTGAAGTCACCCCAAAAGACATGCCTCACAGACAGAATGTAAATTCTGTAGAAAGCAGAGTACTTAAACCAGACAGACATTGCCTTATATCAGAAAGGGCTCGCCAACAAACAAACAAAAACAAAAACAACCTTTTATAGTCCCAAGAAGGACCCAAGGTTCTTTATGAAAGGAGGCCTTATAATAAAATCGGATCCTGAATGAGGTCAAAAGGAACCCATTACACAGAAGTAGTCCAAGAATCCAAGAGGAGATTCACCAGGACAGAAAGAGCAACTCATGAAAGGAGAGAACAAAGGGCTCAGCTGGTACCACATTCAATTCCAGGGGCTGCTGACTCACCCCAGGTGAGCTCACTTCTGTCCCACTTCTGACACCATGATATCAACATAAATAACAAACAGAGAGAGAAGCTGTCTAAAAGAAAGTGGTGTTTATTTGGGAATAGGCATTGTGATGGGAATATGCATGCCTTGGGTAAACTATGTGTGGATTCAGGGAGGTGAAGAAAGACAAATGTTTTTAAAGGGAAAATGAGGATTACATAATTGTTTTGAGATGATTTTCCTTGGCTATAAGGACCAATAACCAGGGTAGTGCCAGTCCAAGTTTGAACAGGCAATTCCTGGGCAGATGTCCTCACAGAATAATTTTTTTTTGGTAAGGTTGCGATGACCTTTGGGCAAGGTTGAGGGTTTTGCAGAGTCTTTTGTGATAGTTTTTGTTATCAGGACTTTAGGCATGAAAACCCTTCCTCCGTGGCCTTCCCTGGCTCTGTTTGCCAGGATTTTTAATACAAGTGACTCCATATTGATTCTGACAACTTTCTCAGTTTTCACAGCCCTTTTGGGATTAAATGCACTGATATTCATTGTATCTACCTCAGGGTCCTGATCCTGAATGCTATATAATTGTTTGTCAAATCAAATACACACATAAAATGGAAACAGATAGATACCATTATTATCCCCATTTTACAGTGGAAGAACTCAGGCACTGAGGCACAGAGAGGGTTAATAAGTTGCCCAAAAGTTCGCACTAGTAAGAGACAGAAGCAAGTAGTGTAGTGCAATCTTATGCTAAGAAAATGGAAGAAAAGAAAGAAAATAAGAAAGAACCTAGTTATTATAGCTAACGATATGGTGTTGTGCACTCAAAAACTTCTTGAGAGAAGTAGATCTCATGCTAAGTATTCTCACCAAAAGAAATAGGAAGGAAGAAAGAAGAAAAGAATAAAGGAGAAAAGAAAGAAAAGCAAGAAGACACAAGAAATTTTGGAGGGGATGGATATATCTATTACCTTATTTGTGGTGATGGTATCATGGGTATGTGCATTTAAAATTTAAGCAAAATTTAAAACAATATTTTCAAGCTATATAGTAGCCAGTCAAATCACTTGTGTTAGAATTTAAGGGGAAAAGCAGAAAACTTAATTAACATAACGTGATAATTACAAATTTGGGAAAAAAGCGAGTCAAATGAATAGAGAAATATTGAAGGTGACTATGGTTAACAATCATGTTTCTTTTGGCAGATTTTTAGTTTCTTTAGTTATTTAAAATTATATGGAGTAATGTATATTCTAAAAGCTGCTTTTTGTTGAGTATGCATTATTTTAATGACAAAGAAACAAACACTAAACTTTTTTTGTTTTTGTTTTTCTTTTTCTTTTTTTTTTTTGTTTTTTTGAGAAGTCTTGCTCTGTTACCTGCAGTGGCATGATTTCGGGTCACTGCAACCTCCGCCTCCAGGTTCAAGTGATTCTTCTGATTCAGCCTCCGAGTAGCTGGGATTACAGGCACCTGCCACCATGCCTGGCTAATTTTTGTATTTTTAGTAGAGACGGGGTTTTGCTATATTGGCCAGGCTGGTCTCAAACTCCTGACCTCGAGTGATCCACCACCTCAGGCTCCCAAAGTGCTGGGATTACAGGCATGAGCCACCATGCCTGGGGCAACACTAAGGATTTAATGTTTTAAAGAGAAGAAATTAAATCAGCCAGTGCGAGGGTGAGGACCTCATTTTTGTCTCTCGCTGCTGGCTAGTGGGGAGTATAGATGGAATGTGGAGACGGCCTACTTGCTCCAAGTACTCTGAACTTAACAGGGCACTGCAGAGCAATCTTTTCGAAGTTTTGCAGAAATGTCTTCCATCCCCTTATACTTTTTCACATAAAGATGGCACTCCTACACATTTGGAGAAAACATTTTTTACATTGTTTGCCTATCTGTAGCTCTTGGCCTACACAACATTCCCTGAGCATCAGAAGAGTTACCGGAGAAAACTTAAAATACACCAACATTTGGCCCCTGTCCCAAGACACTGATTTAATCTGATGGAGTGGGGGCCAGGCGTCTGTATTCTGGGTGATTCTAACGGGCAGCCAGGGCGCAGGACCTATGGGACTCTGCACCACCTGACCCTCCCACTGGCTCAGGAGTTCCAGCCAATTCTATTTTTCCCCCGGAAATGTGGAAATTGGGGGATGATAGCTCCTTCTTGGAAATGTGGAGATGGGAGAGACTGAGCCAGTGGCTAGAGGGGGGGAGCCACGACTGATTCGTATGAGTTGGCATCATAGGCAGCAGCAGGTATGCGAGCAGAGCAGAGTCTCCTGGGCAAAGGAGGAGGGGCAGTGAGATGCCGCCAGGGAATGAGCTCAGCTCAGACGCCCTCCAACCCCTTGGAACAACAGCATGCAGGAGCTGACCCTCCGCTCCTTGAAATGAGGCTAACTCTTTCAAATTCGGAAGTTGGGGCTTTCCTCCACTGAAAATAAGGGGGAGATTAAAAAGCAGGAAACAGCCCTGGAAGACCCCTCGAGAGGACTCTGCTCAGGTCTGTGCCTCATGACAGAGTCCTTAATCTGGGGTCTGAGCTTCTGAGTCTCTGTGGTTGCTCTGGTAGAATTCTGTGGGCATTTGTGCATACGCGCATTTTATAGAGGAGAAAGTCTATATGTTTTATTCTGAAAAGGGTCCATGAACCTTATAATTAAAAACAACTGCTCTATGAGAACAGAAAATTTTAAGAACATCTCTCCTTCTAAACCTATGTAGGAATTTAAATGTTTTAGAAAACAAATACTGTGTTAATATTACAGAGAAAGGCAGAGAGAGAGAGAGATCATCAGTATGTTCAGTGCAAATTCTAAACGTATGTGTATTTTGTGTGTATGTGTGTATTTATTGGAACTGAGGCTGGTTTTACAATTTATCTAGAAGAATAATTCCATATGTTGGAGGATAGTAACTCTCATACAATTTGATAGGAGTAGATTGTGGTACAGCCATCGTTTTGGAAAACTTCATTTGTATTATCTTCTAAAATTATAGCCAACAGAACTGCATGCACAGGTGAATCAGCATTTTTAATTTTTTTTTTTTTGAGGTGGAGTCTTGCTCTGTCACCCAGGCTGGAGTGCAATGGCATGATCTTGGCTCACTGCAACCTCTGCCTCCTGGGTTCAAGTGATTCTCCTGTCTCAGCCTCCTAAGTTGCTGGGGACTACAGGCATGCACCACAGCGCCCAGCTAATTTTTGTATTTTTAGTAGAGACAGGGTTTCGCCATGTTGGTTAGCCTGGTCTCGAACTCTGGACTTCAGGTGATCCACCCGCCTTGGCGTCCCAAAGTGCGGGATTACAGACGTGAGCCACCACGCCCGGCCGCACAGAAGCATTTTTAAATTCACAAATAATAGTTGTCTGTATTTATTGGGGCAGCATCATTAATAGCCCCCAAATGCAAGCAATTGAAACAACCAGGAACAGTGGAATGGATAAATTGTGGCAGTTGCAATAGAACTCTATACAGCAATGAAAAAGAATGAAATAGAGCTATATAAAACAACATGTGCGTATGAAACTCATAAACATAATACTGAGCAAAAGAAACAAGACACAAAAGAAAAAATCTCTAAAGTATTTCATTTCTGTAACGCTCAAGACAGGCAAACCTAACCTATGGCGCTGGAAGTCAGGAGAGTGGCCACTCTAGTAGAGGCACAAGGAGGCTTCTGGGGTTCTAGTGATGTTCTATTGCTTGGTGATACTTGGGTGTGTGCACCTTGTGGTAATTCACCAAGTTGTACGCTTATGGCTTATATACTTTTATTTCTAAATATTGCACACTTTAAAAATGTTCTGCTTATTATCTGCAAACACGTGCATACTGCATTACATTTAAATAATGAAGGACTTATATGCACAATATATAAGGAATTCCCACAGATATAAAATGTAGAAAACTGGCAAAATAAGTGCAAAGGGGTTTCACAAAAGAGTGATAAGCAGTTAAGTGGGTCCTAAACCGCAGCAGTGGGAGCTGCCAGGCTGACTTGCTACCTTTCCATAGATTTGGCCAGTAAGAAAACCATGATCCATATGGATGCAGACAACTTATTTCAAATTGGTTCCTCTTATCCTCCCAGTCCCACAGGGGCTCTGTGGAGGCAGGCGTCAGGGATGCTGCACAGACAGGGGATCTGTGCACAGCTGAGGACCCCTGAGCCTAGGAGACCCCCAGACTCAGAAGGAGCTGCCGGTGGCCTAGTGACTCTCCTCTCCAGAGACATTGTCATTGTCACCCTGGAGTGCAAGCAAGTCTCTAGGGATAATTTTTCCTGTCTCTTTTTAATTTAAAAATAAATTATGAGCTGGGCGTGGTGGCTTACGCCTGTAATCCCAGGACTTTGAGAGGCCGAGGCTGGAGGATCACTTGAGGTCGGGAGTTTGAGACCAGCCTGGCCAACATGGCAAAACCCCATCTCTACTAAAAATACAAAAAAATTAGCTGGCCGTGGAGGCGGGCGCCTGCAGTCCCAGCTAGTCAGGAGACTGAGGCAGAAGAATTGTTTGAACCTGGGAGGCGGAGGTTGCGGTGAACTGAGATTGCACCACTGCACTCTAGCCTGGGCAACAGAGCCAGACTCCGTCTCTAAATAAATTTAAAATAAAATAAATTATGAATTTTTGTTTTTTTCCTATACTCAGACTAAATAAAGGCATTTTTATTTACTGGTGTATTCCTCCACTGACTCTTCTTCTATGTGTTTGTAATCTGTAGCAGAAAAGATAACCCTGCTCGCACTGTTCTTTCATTTCTGAGCTAAGGAAATTTGTAACGCAGCACATTTTCACTGGTTAATTAACTGTCTCATCTTTGGGTGGTTACATTTTAATCCAAAAGGTGTTAGTGATAAAGTTCTCAACTTCAATAAGGTTAAAAGAGTACACTTTTCCCCTTATAAATGATAAATGTCTTACCAGGTCCTCCAGCATATAAGAGTGTGAAATGTTTCCTTAAATTGATGGTTGACCAAACTTCATTTAGTTAGGAAAAGAATTGACTTACGAAATTTTTTAGTCCTTCATTTGCACAAGTGCCATTTTCTTTTTATAAAATTTAAGGAGAAATTTACAAAAGGTATCTCAATTCTGGAGGCCACACTTCTAGTTTTCATCCCTCCTTGAAATTTTCACCTGGAGTTACATGCCTTTAAGTGGCACAGTCCCTGGGGCTTGACAGTGAATGCTTTACTTCTTCTTTAGGAATTTCCCAATGCTTAGAAGACAGAACTCCTTAAAGTAAGACTTAACTTGTTTTTGTAAATAAATGAGAGATAGCAAGGTGCAGTGACAAGAAAATTGCACAGAGGCCAGGAAACTTGCAGTGAGGATTTTGAAATATTAAACCTATCGAAGGGGCACTTAATGATGAACAAAATCTTTTTATAGTTTTTTCTATAATTGAATGAGAGTGTTTGTAAATCATTGAAGGGTGAGTTTACCTATGAGATTTGTTTCTCTTTCTCTCTCTCTCTTTTTTCCCTAGAGACAGGGTCTCACTCTATTACCCAGGCTGGAGTGCAGTGGCACAATTAGGGCTCACCGCAGCCTCCAACCCCTGGTCTCAAGCAATCCTCCCGCCTCAGCCTCCTGAGTAGCTGGGACCATAGGTGCATGCCACCATGCCTGGCTTATTTTTTTATTTTTTGTAGCGATGAGGTCTTGCTATGTCTTTGCCCAGGCTGGTCTTGAACTCCTGAGCTCAAGTGATCCTCCCACCTTGACTTCCCAAAGCGCTGTGATTACAGGTGAGAACCACCGCATCCTGCCATGTTCTGTATTAAGAGATCTGACTTGAGACTTCTGCTCACCCTCTCCAGAGACCCACAGAGCCAAATCTTAGAAGGGTGAAAGGGACTCAGGAAGGGGGCAGGGAGTGAAGTAGGAGTTGGGGAGCGAAGGCCAATTTAGCTGCTACCTTCTCTCTATCTAAACCAGTGGTTCTCAAAGGACAGTTCCTGGACCAGCATCTGAGATCTTGTTAGAAATGCGAGTTCTTCCTGGACCTGCTAAAGCAGAAACTCCGGCAATGGGCTCCTGCAATCTGTGTTTAGACAAACTCTCGGGGTGATTCTGATGCACACGAAAGTCTGAGAACCATTGCCCCATATTTCCAACATGAAAATTATTTTTAAGTTCAGAAGACTCTATGAATAGCTTCAGATGACAGTTCAAAGCAGAAAAACAAAATGTAACAGAGAATAATGCTGGATAAACTATTTTCTTCCCAAAATATAAGAGAACTGATAAATAAGGAGAGGAGGTTACAGGAAGTACACACATGTTGAACTCTAACTAGTGATAAAATATTCTTTTCCATAATATGGTCAAACAACTTGAAAAACTATAGTTAATCTGAAAGAGAAAGTACGACTTTTTAGTCAGAACTTTTCTCTTTGAAGTTTCTTTGTCTAAATTCTTTTGGGAATCACTGGTGAAAATGTAAGAAACTACCAAAGAAGTATAAACACAGTGAAATTTATCTTCAGGATTTTCTTTCTTCCTGACATGAACATGATTAAAAACAGTAGTCAGAATTCCCAAAGGCGATGTTTCAATATGTTCCTTCTTACAGCACCTAATTAATCAATGGCTGACCTGATATATAGCAAATAATAGTAGTGTACTCATAGCTAAAAAAAACTGAGGAAGGGCTGGGGGGGTAGCTCACGCCTGTAATCCCAGCACTTTGGGAGGTCGAGGCAGGTGGATCACCCGAGGTTGGGAGATCGAGACCAGCCTGGCCAACATGGTGAAACCCCGTTTCTACAAAAAATACAAAAATTAGCTGGGTGTGGTGGTGGACGCCTGTAATCCCAGCTACTTGGGAGGCGGAGGCAGGAGGATCGTTTGAGCTTGGGAGGCTGAGTTTGCTGTGAGCCGAGATCGCGCCACTGCACTCCCACCTGGGCAACAGAGCAAGACTCCATCTCAACAAAAACCCCAAAAAACAAAAAAAAAAAAACAGAAAACTGAGGAAGAAGTTTTTTTTGTTTGTTTGTTTGTTTGTTTTTGAGACGGGGTCTCACTCTGTTACCCAGGCTAGAGTGCAGTGGCGTGATCATAGCTCACTGCAGCCTCAACCTCCAGGGCTCAAGTGATCTTCCTACCTCAGTCCCCCACGTAGCTGAGACTATAAGCATGTGCTTCCGCACTCAGCTAATTTTTAATTTTTTTGTAAAGACAGGGATCTCTCTATGTTACCCAGGCTGGTCTCCAACTCCTGGGTTCAAACAATCCTCCTGCCTCGGCCTCCCAAAGTGCTGGGATTAGAGATGTGAGCCACTGTGCCTGTATTTCCTTTTGTTAACTTTGAGAAATAACAAATGCTAAACCAATGTATGGCTTATTGTACTCTAGGTAGAAATGTAAGTGCTTTGAAATGAAAGTAAAACCGATAGCTTCTCCCCATAGAGACTGGCCCCTGCCACAGTGAAGTCAAGGGTGCTCGTGAACTTTGCAGGTGCTCTGAAACCCTGGTTGACGCTGTCTTATTGCAGACTCAAAGTGAGGGGCCACAAGTCCACGCCGAAGGTGACCTTTGATTGTGGCACCCAGTTCCTATCTTGTCTTTCAGCATAACATTGTGTTGAGTCAAAAATGCAGCCAACAAAAATGCAAATGCTATTGACAGAAAGTCCTAGAAATGTTGATAAAATTAAAATTTAAAAACAAATAGGCCAGGCACAGTGGCCTGTAAACCCAGCACTTTGGGAGGCCGAAGTGGGAGGATTGCTTGAGGCCAGGAGTTTGAGACCAGCCTAGGCCACATAGCAAGGCTGCATCTCTACAAAAAATATAAAAATTAGCTGGGTGTGGTGGTGTGCGCCTGTAGTCCCAGCTACTACGGCGACTGAGGCAGGAGGATTGCCTGAATCCAGGAGTTTGAACTTACAGGGAGCTGTGATCTGCACTCCAGCCTGGACTACAGAGGAAGCCCCAGTCTCTTAAAAAAAAAAAAAAAGAAAAAAATTGGGGGCACAATGGCTCATGCCTATAACCCCAGCATTTTGGGAGGCTGAGGCGGGGTGGATCACCTAAGGTCGGGAGTTCGAGACAAGCCTGATCAACATGGTGAAACGCTGTCTCTACTAAAAATACAAAAATTAGTTGGGCATGGTGGCAGGGGCCTGTAATCCCAGCTATTCAGGAGGCTGAGGCAGGAAAATTGCTTGAACCCAGGAGGTAGAGGTTGCAGTGAGTCGAGATCAAGCCTCTGCACTCCAGCCTGGGCAACCAAGAGTGAAACTCCATCTCAAAAAAAAAAAAAAAAAGGGTGGGGGGCAGCGCGGTGGCCCACTTAGGTAATCCCAGCACTTTGGGAGGCCAAGGCAGGCAGATCACTTGAGGTCAGGAGTTTGAGACCAGCCTGACCAACAATGGCGAAACCCCATCTGTACTAAAAATACAAAAATTCGCTGGGCATGGTGGGGGGCACCTGTAATTCTAGGGAGGCTGAGGCACGATAATCGCTTGAACTTGGGAGGCAGAGGTTGCAGTGAGCCGAGATTGCGCCACTGCACTCCAGTCTGGGTGATGAAGTGAGAGTGTGTCTCAAAAAAACAAAACAAAACCGGAAGGAAAGAGGGGAAGAAAGTAGAGGGGACAGGAGGAAAGGAAAGAAATTTCCCTGAAGTGAATAAATCCACATATTCAAGCATTTGGATTACAGTTAACGGCGTGGTTTAGACCCTTGAGATCAAGGTGCAATTTTACGCATCTGTAATTTTTCTGTCACTTTTTCTGTAAATAAGAAAATCTTTGACCAAATGGTTACACTTCTGAGGAGTGTGAAGAAGGAGAAGTGTGTCACTACTCCCTGGTGTCCTGAGCTCGCAGCCCTGAGGTCCCACCTGCTCTGTGGGGCAGAGACTGTGCTGGCTGTGCAGCCTCTCAGTTCAGAAGAGCATCCTTGGCAGACTGTGCTATCCTGCTAGACAAGGTGGACCAGAACCCGCGACTTGATTTCCTAAACTCCTGATGGGAGAAGAAAGAGGTGAAGAAGAAACTAATTTTTTTTTTTTTTTGAGACGTTCTCGCTCTGTCGCCCACGTTGGAGTGCAGTGGCACGATCTCGGCTCACTGCAACCTCCGCCTGGTGTCCACTGTCTGTCTTACAACGTGTCCGGTGTCTTACACATGGTCCTACATAAGACAATAAGACAAAGGCCGAGGGACACACAGCTGTCATTGCTTCCCATCCACTCCCACCCTCTCCTCCACCAGTTGGGTTGGGGGCAGACACCTGGCCCAGGCTGGGTCAGTTGGATTTTCTCTATCAGGAGCTTTGGAACACAGGTCCAGAGAAAAGGAGCTGATGTGCTGCAGGCAACAGAGCTGCAGTGTCATATATGGTCATAGCTTGAGCTATTATTGCAGTAGACCAAAGCCATGTGCAGAGAAATTACAGGAGGCGAGAGAAGCCACGAGTGGGCCAGGCTACATCGCTTGGGGAGACAAGCAGACACAAGGAACTCCACAGTGCAGAGAAGACAGAGGTCTCTGATTTTCCAGCATGATGTGGCTGCACGCTGTTTCATTTCTCAGAGGCCTGAAGGAGTAACTGTTGTATACTTAGTAAAACCATCTTTTACTTAATGTTGACTCAAGTGGGCTTGTGTTCTTGGTGTAAAAAAGTGAAAAGTGTATGTCCCAAATCTAATCTAGGGACAGAACCTAATTTTGTGTGATGTAATCCTCAAACTTGTGGGAAGAAACTGACTTTTTTTTACTTAAAATTTTTTTCATTTTTCTTTTACCATGCAAGACTTCATCATAAGAAATCAACATTTTTGATTTTGAAAAATTAAGGCAATTTAATATTAAACTTTAATGGGGTTAAGACTTGTTCTGGGAAACCTGTTACTCACCCAGTCAAGCAAGACAAAAGTGACCTTTAATCAAACATCCTTTTCGGGTTGTATCTGGCCCCTCGATGATCATCTGATAACCATCTTTTTTTTTCCCCTGTAAAATGTCCCTGCCAAGAGGAAATTGTATTATTCTTTTTTTTTTTTCTTTTTTTTTTTTTGAGACACAGTCTCGCTCTGTCACCCAGGCTGGAGTACAATGGCACGATCTCGGTTCACTGCAACCTCTGCCTCCCGGGTTCAAGTGATTCTCCTGCCTTAGCCTCCCAAGTAGCTGGGATTACAGGTACCCAGCACCACTCCCGGCTAATTTTTGTATTTTTAGTAGAGATGGGGTTTCACCATGTTGGCCAGGCTGGTCTCGAACTCCTGACCTCAGGTGATCCACCTGTCTCGGCCTCCCAAAGTGCTGAGATTACAGGCATGAACCACAACGCCCACCCAGAAATTGTATTATTCTAACGGGCCTTTTCCTTTGAATACAAGATTGTACTAATCTCATATATAAATTGTCTGAAAGTTTGCTCAGGCAAGGACAACGAGGCAAGCTCTGAGGCAGCAGATGTCTCAATGTTTTCCTCAGCAGTGGTCTTACCTGGGAACTTGCTAGAAATGCAAATTCTCTGGTCACAATCGAACTACTGAATAGGAAACCCTGTAGGTGTAACCCCACAGTGTGAGATCCAGGTGATGCTGACACGCATGACATTTAAGAACCTCTGCACTCAGGACACTGAAGCTCATATAGTGCTTGTTGGATTCCTCTAAAGACTGAGCTTGGGTTGGGTTGTACAGGAGTGAAGGGTGTAACCAGAACAGGCTCCTTGCGCGATGCACACAGCACGTCAATCCGCTAAGACCACCAGGTTGCAGCAGAGAAAGAGGTTGAATCATAGGGTCACTGAACAAGGAGATGGGAGGGAACCTCAAATCCACCTCCCCAAGGAGTTTGGGGCCAGGGTTTTTAAGGGTTTGGAGTGGGCCAAGACGTGGAGCTCGTTGGTGGGATAGTGCAGGGTGAAGTCGTGGGACAGGGAGAGGAAGAAGCTGTGTTTTCAGGCTGATCCCTTCCTCTGTGGGGTCTTCAAACTGGGTGCTGGAATTCAGGGTCTGAAAAACATCTTAAGTGATAGTTAAACAAAGTCCTTATGCTTCTAATGTCAGCGATCCTGTCTATAAGAACAATGGGGAGGCAAATTAATTCTTACACAGTCTTCTGACCCTAATGTCAGAAATCTCAGAAACAATAGGGAAGCCGATGGTCAGGGTCTAGGGCTCCATGACTTTCAGCAACAAGGCAGTGGGCCAGAGTGCAGCCTGCCTGATGCTGATTATAACTATATTTCTGTCCAGAACCCAGCACGCAATTTTTGTTAACCCTGTGGGGACATATCCCCATGCCAGTTTTCCATATTCTTCTTGGCTCAAAGTGGCCTCTCTTCAATAAATAAATGATCCCCTTGAGAGGGGCTTAGACAGTGACCCAGTGAAAAGCTTCCCACTGTTCCCACTGTGGACTGTGGAGCTTTGTTCAGACAACAGGCCCAACTCTGGCTCCACTGGCCCTGCGATAACCCTACACTGTTGGCTGACCTGGTTCCCCCGTCCAGAAGGAGTTTAATGAGGAGGTGAACATGAGCACTCCTCACAGGGAACGTGCCCGAGCAAGTCAGCAGGACTCGGATTTGCTTGCAGTTGTTAGCCAAGCCGATCTCCTACTGACACATTTAGCTTGGGGACAATGTCCTGTCCCCAGACAGGAGGCCTGAAAACTTGACAGATGGCAAGAGCTAGCATCTTTCTTTAGGATGAGAAGCAGGGAAGAAGCCCTCATAATTGGAATAACACAATTTGAGAAGGAAAAAATGGTCACTCCTTACTAGATCATTTCTCACCAGCCCCTCCCATCTTCCTCAGGGGAAAACTGCTTTCTCTTTCCTCTGTGCCCCAGAGCAGCTCCAACTCCCCTGACGCAGCACGATACTGTTATCCTTGCTTCTAGACTGGCTCCTTAATGAGACTCTTTGAGGGCCAAAGCAATGATTAGTCATCTTTGTGTTCTCTGTGTTTGGCAAAATGTATTTGCTGGATGAATGAGCTTTAACTAGGGCTGGTGCAGATGTTTGGGTGGCAAGGGGAGTTGGCTAGCAGATCCTAAAACCCAGGTAATCAGCCTTTCCTGACTGTAGATTCCCGTTGGCCTCGCACGCGCACACACACATACACACATCTTAATGGTAATTTCAGGACACTTAAAATTCCCTTTCAGTTTAAAAAACCTTTAAATGGGCCAGGCGCGGCGACTCACACATATAATCCCAGCACTTTGGGAGGCCAAGGTGGGTGGCTCATCTGAGGTCAGGAGTTCGAGACCAGCCTGGCCAACATGATGAAACCCCGTCTCTACTAAAAATTCAAAATTAGCTGGGTGTGGTGGCACTTGCCTATAATCCCAGCTACTCGGGAGGCTGAGGCAGGAGAATCACTTGAACCCGGGAGATGGAGGTTGAAGGCTGCAGTGAGCCGAGATCACGCCATTGAATTCCAGCCTGGGTAAAAAGAGCAAAACTCCATCTCAAAAAAAAAAAAAAAAAAAGCTTTAAATGGCTATGGTGGCTAGTTGCAACGGTCCATTCAAGTAGAAGAATTAGTTTTCACTGCCTTACTCCCAAAGAACACACACATCTTACAGAAAGGTGAGATACTACTCACGTGTAGGGTCATTTCGGTTCCCATCACAAAATGCAAAGAAAAGCACTGGAAATTCAAACTGCATTGTGTCAACCTTATTGGTTCCTT
This sequence comes from Nomascus leucogenys, assembly GCF_006542625.1. Classification (NCBI taxonomy): domain Eukaryota; kingdom Metazoa; phylum Chordata; class Mammalia; order Primates; family Hylobatidae; genus Nomascus; species Nomascus leucogenys. Next base: position 67,687,131 of record NC_044384.1, read on the forward strand.
CGGGGCTGCTGAGAAGTGTACTTTTGTGTTCTCAGTGCACAGGGGTTTGCTAAGGAAATGTAGAGTGTTAACAAGACCAGACACTGTTTTCTTAGTTGAGTGAGGTGGCTTCATTCAGGGACTTCGACATTTGCATATAAACCTCATGATTGCAGGGACAGCAGGAGCTGACATGAATTAGGTTGGTACTTGATATGCTAATTACAATTCTGTATAATCTTTGAAGGCTGTTTGGAAAGAGAATTTAGAATTGGAGAGAATGGAAACGCGGTTAGGTTAAATGACTTGCCCAAAGGTCTCAGAGCTAATCAATGGGAAATTTGCTATGTGTTTCCAATGTGCAAAGAATACTACATGCAGTATCTCCTTTAATCCTCTCAGCAATTCTCTGGTGAGTATTTTATTACTATTATTGCCATGCCGTAAGGGAAGCCACACAGAGCTGCCACTTGCCCAGACTTACTCTGCTAATGAGTGGAGGAGTCAAACGAAGTTTGTTGAGATTTCGGCTGAGGTCAGTCTGGTCCCAGAAAAGAACATTCGAAGGTCATTCTTTGCTTACCGGGAACAGAGCTAAGATTGTCTCAATTTTTTTTTTATCACTCAAAGATTTTAATGCTCAGTTTTTACAAACACATTCAAGTTTCCATCCAATTTTCTGATTCATAGCAAAATGTACTAGCTTTAAAAATGTGCATTCTTCAGCTTTCTCCTACACTTTTTTGCCTATTTTTCAAAACTGAGCACTGGGTATTTTTAACATAAGTGATATTATGTCATATGTGCATTTTAATTGCATGTTTTTCAGAAGAAATGAAATCCATGATATTTTGGGTAACTCATAGTGTACTTATAAAATGAAAAGCTGGCTATCAAAATATACTTTTCACTGGGAAAAAGAAATAAAACAAACAAATGGATCTACATGAATTAAACATTGCCTTTGATAGATTTCAATGCAGGACAGTCCAGAACAAACATATTTGCTCTATTTCCCCAGAGTTGCTCAACTTCTTAGCTGGGTATTTCAACAATTTTTTTTTTTTGAGACAGAGTCTTGCTCTGTTGCCCAGGCTAAAGTGCAGTGACGTGATTTCGGCTCACAGCAATCTCCACCTCCAGGATTCAAATGATTCTCCTGCCTCAGCCTCCCGAGTAGCTGGGATTACAGGCATCGGTCACCACACCTGGCTAATTTTTGTATTTTTAGTAGAGACAGGGTTTCACCATGTTGGCCAGGCTGGTCTCAAACTCCTGACCTCAGGTGATCCACCCGCCTTGGCCTCCCAAAATGCTGGGATTACAGGTGTGAGCCACCGTGCCTGGCCTATTTCACTAATATTTTAAACTGAGATTTTATTGTATTGGCATTTGTTTATCATTCCACATCTTTAGCCAAGCTCTGAGTGCTTACAATTTTCTGATAATGGTTGGGAGCTTACTCAGGAGCATCTGGACCACTGGACACTCGCAGTAACTGTCCACACCCAGCACTCCCTGTCATCAGATGCTCCATGCCCTTCTCACACTCACCTTGAGCTAGTAACTCTTCTCTGAGCTGTATTTCTTCAAAGAAGATTTCTGAACAGCTTCAGCAACTTTAAGGTCAGGTCACTTGCAAAGCTCAGCTCTCTCCTCGGCAAGCTTCTGTTTCTTTCTTTGTTCTCACAGCCTGTTCTTGAAGTTAGGGTCACTCCGTCTCTTGTGGTCTAAGTAAATGCAGTACCCAATGAAAAGGGCCCTGCGTACCCTGGCTATGATGGCGCTGTTCTGGCCCAGTGTCTTTTGTAGACTGTGGCGGCAGGGTCTCAATTCCTAAATCAGCAATGAACATCTGCTGCTTAGTTCCTATTATTACTGTACATAAAAGGCTGCATTTCTTAAATTGGAAAAAAAAATGGGCATTTTGCACATTCAAGTTAGCCTTCTAGTTAGTTCCCGACCAAATTAACTATTATCAAGATGTTTATATTTCACTGAATTCACAAGCTGTCTGACAGCAACAAAGGTCATATGAACATTGTGAAATCAGGAGCGAAAACATGGATGTGTCTTTTTTCTACTTCCCCCCTCATTTGAGATTTGCAGCATACCTAACAGCAACTGATGTGGTATATTCTGTCCTTAAATTTAAAAATTTAAAAAGTAAACACTCAGGTTGAATATTTGGAGGGAAACATTGATACTTTTGCACAGCAAAAATAAATACATATATTTCTCCTTTATTCAAGAAATTTCTCAGCAACTGGAAGTGCTGCTGTGAGACTTATCCTGAAATCTGCACATGCCCTGGTGGTTTGTGCAGGATAAACGTGGGAATGTGCTGGTTCCTACGGCAAAGGCCCCAGTTGGGGCTTCTCCCTCCCAAGCTGTGTGGTGACGCCAGCCACACATGCAAGGACAGCAAATTGGAAGTTTGTCATCACTGAGGCCTTAGGAGAGCTTGGATGGGTGTGCAGGGTAGATCTGAGGGGCTAAGAAAGGGGCACAATGACAGGGATGGGTGCTGGCTGTACCCAGCATGCAGTAGATGCTCAACAAAGGTGGAGTCTCTACACAGATGGCTTAGAAGTCTTTGCGGAAGGGGAAGGAGTGGGAGTTCAAAGATGAACCTTCGGAGCCCAGTATCAATTTAAAGGAGCAGAAAAGCAGTGCAGACAAGGAGGCTTCTCATCTCTAAGCATCTGCCTGTTCCTCTGCCTTCTAGAAGACACTTCCTGTTAGAATTTCAGGCTCATGCTCCTGGCCTTCCCTCTTCTCCCTGCTTGGATCAGAGTCTCGATCAGAACATAGCTCCTGGGAGACCCCACTGGCCTCCAAGACAGACAAACAGGAATAGGGGGATTGTGGCAAGTCTTTCCCCACTCAGTAATGTGGAGAAACTGCCATGGGAGATAAGCAGCTGAAAATGTTTCCATCTATGACCTAATAAGCTAAGTCAATTTCTCACACACACACACACACACACACACACACACACACACACACACACCCCATCAAAAACATCATGAATCCTGATGACATCACTTTTGCTTCTGCAATGCTATTACTATTGTCAAGGGCCTTCCTAAAGCACCTTATTAAATCAGCATTTGATCCAATCACACTGCCTGTACTCAAATCAGCGTCTGAGACTGGGACAGGCCATGCTTCTTCTTCACCGCACCGCACATAAGCACAACCCAAGCACGTACTTGGGCTGCTGATGCTTGGCCACTGCGTGTTTCCTCATGTAACACAAAGGGATGCTGGGCCATGCACAGTCGTGTTGTTGAATGGCAGCTGAAATGTCACAAGCAGGTTTCCTTGAGCCTTAATGGTTTTGTTTTCCCACAGTCTCAAAGAATCGAACCGCTTGCCCCTCCCCCTCAGTCTTCTCAGAACACTCTCCCAGGACTGAATTTAAACTTCTGGAGGGATCAAAAATCAACTCGTTAATCAGGAGCTCAAAGCCAGCCTCTTCCTGGATCAGCATATGGGGGTCGTGCTCCTCCACACTCATGGCCCTATTTAATGTTTTAATTAAAAAATTTCTTCCTCATCTTTTCCATTTTTAACTTGTATAGAACTCGTTTGTGCGGAACTCATTCTTCCTGTGGGCTCCATGCACTCGCGAAGGCCTCCGATTCCTGATGAGCATAAAACCTTCTTTCCACCATCATCTCACTTGCAAATGGAAATTCCAGAGCTGCTCCTAGCTCTGAGAACCCCAGGGCAGACATCCAGTGGGAACTTTCCATGAGGAAGCAAGACATCTTGGCGTGTCTGTCTGTCGTCTGAGGACCCTTAGCTCTTTCCTTCCAGCCACTTCTCTGGCATCTCTTTCCTCTGTGCATCCTGCAAAGTTGGCCAGTCTCACTCCTGGGAAAGACCCTAGCTCTGATGGTGGCCTTGTCCCCGCGGGGAGTAGAGACTGTATGAGAGGAGGCAGCACCCAGTGGGGCAGGAGTGTGTGCACTGCCAGGCACTTCAGAGTACAAAGCCCGGCCCTGCCACTTAACAGTGTTATGGTGTGGGGTGGGTGGCTTATTCGCCTTGTGTCTTGGTTTCTTCATCCGCAACACTGAAAGAAAAATAATATCTGCCTTCCCCACCTTAGGGCCCATTACCGCATTTGACAAGGCTCGTTTGCTACCTTCCCCATAAAGCCTTGCCAAACCTAATTACTTCTCTTGTAGGTTTTTGTTCTTGTTTTTGAAATTTGCAAAACAGAAAACCTATTTATTTTCCGATGAGAAATGGAACTATCAAGCACATTGTTTGCCTGTAAGCAGATTTACACGGGAAGCTAAATTACTGTCAGGATGTTGGCTGCACACAGCTCAGAGGCGCTGGTGTTGTGAAGCAATGATGGCCTCACACATTCATCTCCACTAAAAATAGCTCATCCTTATTCAGCCGGTGCTAGATGCCAGGTGATGTGACTCTAAATGTTTATTTATTAAATTTTAATCCTCACTATAACTTATGAGTTAAGAACTGTTATAAGCTCCCTTTTACAAACAAGAAAACTGAGGCATGGAGAGAGTAAGTCACTTATCCAAGGACACACAGCCGGCGATGCTGGGTTCTGCCCCAGAGCCCAAGATCTCGGCACTGTGCTGTCTCTCTAGGGAGAAGACTGCAGCGCAGACTCCACACTGCTTTCCTCTGCGCCTCTTACCACACACATCTGTACTGCTGGGCTAACTTCCCAGGGAATATGACCTGCATGATCTCACAGGATCTGTGCTTAGAAGAATTTCATCCTGGGCCAGGTGCCTTGGCTCATACCTGTAATCCCAGCACTTTGGGAGGCCAAGGCAGACAGATCACGAGGTCAGGAGTTCAAGACCAGCCTGGCCAACATGATGAAAAACTGTCTCTACTAAAAATACAAAAATTAGCTGGGTGTGGTGGCAGGCACCTGTAATCCCAGCTATTTGGGAGGCTGAGGCAGGAGAATCCGCTTGAAACTGGAAGGTGGAGATTGCAGTGAGCCGAGATCGCGCCATTGCACTACAGCCTGGGTGAAAGGGCGAAACTCTGTCTTGAGGGAAAAAAAAAAAAAAAAAAAGGAAGAGTTTCATCCTTAGTTTAATACTCTGCTGTTGCACTAAACTTGAAATTCTTAGCCCATTGATCTCTGAACCTGTGTTTCTTAAAAGAAATCCAATGGGACAATGGAGTGTGTGGATGAACAGAGCAGACACATGCAAGATACATGTCTGCTGTTTCTTGCCATCTGGTTTGCACGCTGCATTTATGTGGCCCCTGAGCACAGCATTCCAGTGGGCCATGACATATGGAATTCAGCAAGGCTCAACGCAAATACAAGGTAAGGTAAGGGTGTCATGTCCATGACCAAGTAGGCAGAGGCACTGGAGCTCTGAGAGGCTATGCTTTCCTTTGGACCAGGAACTGACCAGAACTGGCTTTTGAATGCAGCAAGGAGACAGACAGTAGTTTTCAAAGATGCACAGATGGCCGAGAAACCCTATCACATGCTTTCTTACTCATGCAATTTCCCTCTACTAGCCAACCCACTGTTCCTTTTTCTTCTAATTCTTCCTTACTCTTTAGTAAGCTGAAAGAAGAGTGTTTGTAAAATACATGAATATCAAGAAGCAAAACAAAAATAGTTGCGTTAGTTTGGGACAGTGTTTCTACAGTTCTAGTAAGAACAAAATATGTAAGCATACGAGATTCAAAATATAAATTGTGTAATATCTGTGATCCAATGTGAGCTAAAAGCTCATGTTTTTTGCATTTAAAAGTGTCATTGCACAACAGAAAGATTTATGGTCTTGTTTTTGTCTTGATCCATCACGGTCTTAGAGTGCCCTTGTGCAATGCTAAGGTTCTGTGAAATGGTTTATATTGAGCAGGAGAACACAGGGCCTCGCTTGGAGGGCCAGGTGAGGTCCTAGGAACACAAATGCCTGGGTGACCATGGGGACCAGCTCCAGATGTCAGCCACAGCTTTTCTCTTTCTTGTGACATTTCCTGTATGAGATTATGTGCCCCATCAAGGCAGGTACCATGGTTTTTTTTTCATCCCTGCATTTTTGAAGGTGTTCAATAAACAATCTTCAAATGAATGAGTGTATACACGAGTGAGTGGATGAACAGGCTATGAGGATTCTTCATCTTCTATCCCAGTTGGATTCAATTTGGAGATGTTCTTACCTGTGGGAATGTGCATTAGTCATGGCTGACCATGCATGGTGAGCTGCCCAGGCTGGGCCAGTTCACACCTGTTGTCCCCTGTAATTACTGATTATCTCCTTTCACTCTCAAATGTTCTATGATCCGGATGATAAACTATATGACCACCCTAATTACAGAAGGTTGGAAGGCTTCAGAACGAGAATAATAACTAGAAGATACCAGTCACGGGACTTCCTAAAGATAGGTGTTGATGAAGGAGGGGACAGCAAATGCTTTCTAAGGCCTCTTTCTTTTTCTTTAGATGGGATCTTGCTCTATTATCCAGGCTGGAATGCAGTGGTGCAATCATGGCTCACTGCAGCCTCAAACTCCCAGGCTCAAGCAATCCTCCCACTTTACCCTCCTTAGTAGCTGGAACTACTGGCACATGCCACCGTGACCTGCTAATTTATTTTTTTGGCGGGGGGGAAGGATTGGGTCTTGCCATGTTGCCCAGGCTGGTCTTGAACTCCTGGGCTCAAGCAATTCTCCTGCCTCAGCCTCCCAAAGCGCTGGGATTATAAGCATTGGCTACCATACCCGGGATCTAAGGGCTCTTTCTGCTCTCAGATTCTTAGATCCTGTGAGATATATTATATATACACATATGTATTGTCATATATATTATATTTTATGTTATTATATATAATTTTTTCTTTATTTACAGACATTCTTCATTTTATTGTGCTTTGTTTTATCGCACTTTGTAGATACTGTGTTTTTTACAAATTGAGGCTTTGTGGCAACCCAGCATCGAGTGCATCTACTGGCACTACTTTTCCAACAACATGTGTCACTGTGTCCCATTGTGGTAATTCTCACATACTTCACAATTTATCCTGACCATTATGACCATTATCTGTCGTGGTGATCTTTGATCAGTGATCTTTGATGTTACTATTGTCATTGTTTTGGGGTGCACTCATATGAGATGACAGACTTAATTGATCAGTGTTATGTGTGTTCTGACTGCAATATTTAAAGGAGGAAATACAAAATTTACTTATTCCAAATCCACAGTATTGAAAAACACAAAACCATGGCTAACACTCAACACTCTACCCCAATAAGGTCGTCAGGAATATGTAGAACTAACTGTGATATTGTGAAATATGTATTTGGTCTTCCTCCCCCTCTCCTGGTATACAGCTCCTAAAATCCTTGGACTCTTCGAAGTGATAAATGCCTTTCTGTAGCTTCAGGATGGGGGCTGTCACTGGAAATACCAAGATAAGATTAGAGAGTTGGGACTTTCAACCCCACCTCCCAATCTCCAAGGAGTGGGGAGGGGCTGAATTTAAGTTGATCAGCAATGGCCAATGGTTTAATCACTCACGCCTAGTTAAGGAACTTAAAAACCCAAAAGGACTGGGTTCAGGGAGCTTCTGGATCGCTGAACTCGTGGAGGTTCCTGGAGGCTGGTATGCCCATGGAAGCTCCATGTCGCTTTCCCCATACTTCACCCTATGCATCTTTTCTTCTGTGTCCTTTGTGATATCCTTTATAACAGTAAACATGTTTCCCTGGGTTCTGTGAGCTGCTCCGGCAAATCAATCAAAGCCAAGGAGAGGGTCATGGGAATTCTGATTTATAGCCAGATTGGAAGCAAGGGTCACAGCCTGGGGCTTTTGATGAGCATCAGAAGTATGGTGGGTGGCCTTATGGGGCTGGGGCCTCAACCTGTGTAATCTGAGGCCATCTCTAGGTAGACAGTGTCAGAACTGAATTGAACTAGAGGACACCCAGCTGATGTCCACTGCAGAATTAATGCTTGTTTGCTGGGGAAAAATCCCTGCACATCTGGCATCAGAATTGTGTTGTGAGGGTAGAGTGGGAGAAAACTGAGTTTGTTTTTTTGACTCACCAGCATTTGTTATATTAATTCCATCATATTAACCTTCCTAATTATGCTATCCTATTAAAATTAGTTAGCATCCTTTGAGTATATTTTGTCTGAGAATGAACAGAGGTGATGATACGGTTTGGATGTTTCGTCCCCTCCAAATCTCACATTAAATGGTGACCTCCAATGTTGGAAGTGGGCCTGGTGGGAGGTGTTTGTATCATGGGGGTAGATTCTTCATGAGTAGCTTAGCACCATCCCCTTGGTGATGAGTGAGTTCTCGCTCTGAGTTCACATGAGATCTGGTTATTTAGAAGTGTGTGGCACCTCCCCCAACCCTTGTTCCCATGTTCACCACGTGGTGCCTGTTCCCTGTCACCTTAAACGGTGATTGGAAGCTCCCTGAGGCCCTCACCAGAAGCAGATGCTGGAGCCAGGCTGGCGTAGCCTGCAGAACCATTAGCCAATTAAACCTCTTATCTTTATAAATTACCCAGCCTCAGGTATTTCTTTATGGTGACACAAAAATGGCTGAACACAGGTGACCTACAGTTTATTGTGAATAATCCCACACTGATAATTATTAGGTTGGTGCAAAAGCAATTGTGGTTTTTGCCATTAAAAGTAATGTAAAAAGGGTGGGGCACAGTGGCTCATGCCTGTAATCCCAGCACTTTGGGAGGCTGAGGGGGGTGGATCACCTGAGGTCAGGAGTTTGAGACCAGCCTGGCCAACATGGAGAAACCCCGTCTCTACTAAAAATACAAAAAATTAGCCAGGCATGGTGGCACGTGCCTGTAATCCCAGCTACTCAGGAGGCTGAGGCAGGAGAATCACTTGAACCCAGGGGGGCGGAGGATGCAGTGAGCCAATATCATGACACAGCACTCCAGCCTGGGCGACAAGAGCGAAACTCCATTTCAAAAAAAAAAGTAATGTAAAAAGTAATAAAAATAGCACTTTTAAGTCAACCTTAACTCTCAGATTCATAAAGCTGGGAATAATATTAAAGCTTATTTAAATTCAACTCCTTAATTTTATAGACAAGGCCTCTAAGGCCCAGGAAGACTGAGCCTATTTTGTGCAAGGTCACTAAACAAATCATTGTGTCCAGGCATAGAAGCCACATTGTTCTATCTCTTCATTGGTAAAGTATGCCTGACAATAATTTTACACAGGAATAATACTTAAAATGTTTATTTCATAAGCACTGTTATTTGCTGCTATGGAACCTTCTGTAAATCCATGGTTCTATTTTTGCTTTCCATGTAAACATATGCTTATTTTGTATGTAAAGATGAGCTTAGAGTTGGGCTGGAAAGCCAGACTTCCTTCCAGACAGCAGGAGGAAATGGGAAATGGCATCCTCTATTTCAAATCTCTACTTCTGTTTTGACAGGTAATAATGTTGCCAGATGACAGGGGTTCCAGCCAGGTCCAGTTGTCACTGTAGAGAAAGCCAATCACTGAGACGATGAGTATTGCTGGGGAAGAAAGGCTTTAATGCAGGTGATGTCAGCTGGGACATGGGAGACCAGTCTCAAATCTGTCTCCCTAACTAACTAAAGTTAGGGGTTTATATAGCAGGGAGTTAGGGAGAGGTAAAGAAGAGGAATTGGTCAACAGGCAGCAGGTGCATCTCATGACTGGATACCATCATCTGAAAAGTTTCAGTTCCCTGATACTATCTGGGAGGCCTGATGGTTGGTTTCCTGAGAAAGAAACTCAGACAAAACAAATGTAAGTTCCTCAGGCTTCAGTTCCATGGGAAAATCAAGCCGGGTTCAGCAACTCTGTAGGCAGAGAAATCAGCAATGGTGAATTATGATAAGAGCAAACATGGTGAGATGTAGAATGTTCTCAATTAACCCGCTAATTTCTCTTAAATTTTTTGGAAACACATGCTGCTGACCAGGAAAGGTAGAGAACTTTGATTAGTTTTCCTTACATAACAACGTATTTTCCCTGTGCAACAAGCTTAGAATCCCAGGATAATTTTTGAAAGTTTAGCAGTTATGTTTTAAGAGAAAAAGAGTTCAAATGTTCAATTTCAAGGCAATATGCCAAAAGGTTGCAAACATGTAGCAAACATGCCAAAAGGTTGTGTAAGGGAATTCTGCCTCCCTTGATGAAAGAAGATTCTTAGAACCACCTGGAGGCTGTTTTAAATTATACACACACCCATCACCCTGGTGCTGACCATTCCATAATAGATTCTATTTTATCCCAGTGGGGAAGGGTGCCATCCCAAAAGCCACCACAAGGGGGCACCCTCCAGGACATCGCGGCTCTCCCTGGGCAGGAGCTGTCTCCTTCTCAACCCTGCCAGCCCCAGAGCCCCGCCTGCTTTTTTTTTTTTTTTTTTTTTACAAATGCCATTTAATTTCTTGAAATGAGAATCACTACTTGTGGTTGTCACTCCCCTAACCATATATTTTAAAAAACTGATATACTTCTCTAATGGTAATACAAAAAAGAAATAATAAGAAAGCAACTTATAACAAAATAATACCTATTTCAATATATAAAGCTTAGGTACAGATATACTTACAAAATATATAATAAAGTAGTCAGATGCTCTACATAGAAGCAACTGCTAAAACACGGACAAATACAGGTGGGTTCTATTCATGACTCCAATCCCTTGAGTGGCACTGCCTCAATGAAATGATCAAAGATAAAAAATGCATTGAAAATCTCCAAATAAAATGCAGTCTTTATTTTATTTTTGTTGTTGTTGTTTTGTTTTGAGACAGAGTCTCCCTCTCTCACCCAGTGCAGTGGTGCGATCTCAGCTCACTGCAACCTCCACCTCCTGGGTTCAAGTGATTCTCCGCCTCACCTTCCCAAGTAGCTGGAATTACAGGCGTGTGCCACCACGTCCGGCTAATTTGTTGTATTTTCAGTAGAGATGGGGCTTCGCTTTTTCGGGCAGGCTGGTCTCAAACTCCTGACCTCAAATGATCCGCTGCCCTCAGCCTCCCAAAGGCTGGGATTATAGGCATGAGCCACTGTGCCCAGCCCAGTCTTGAATCATTGTGGTTTCATTCCTAAAAAAAAATTCAGTTGATATTAAAACAACCCTAAAAACATACTGCTTTAGCATACATATATCAAAACAACATGGTGCACTCTGTCAATGTAATTATGATTTGTCAATTAATAGTTATATTAATTTTTAAAAAATGTTTTAAAAGCTTAAAAAATACTGCTTTATATGTAAAAGTATTGTGTTTATGTGTAAAACATGTACCTCTAGCCCTAGATAATGATAAACAGATTTTTTTACCCACGTGAATGTTTCAGGGGACACTTGGAATTCCTGTAGTAGGAGAGATGACTCTTTTTTTTTTTTTTCTTTTTCTGAGATGGAGTCTCACTCCATCGCCCAGGCTGGAGTGCAGTGGTGAGATCTCAGCTCACTGCAACCTCTGCCTCCTGGGTTCAAGCGATTCTCTCACCTCAGCCTCCCGAGTAGCTGGGATTACAGGCACATGCCACCATGCCCGGCTAATTTTTGTATTTTTAGTAGAGACAGGGTTTCATCATGTTGGCCAGGCTGGTCTCAAACTCCTGGACTCAAGTGATCCACCACCTCAACCACCCAAAATGCTAGGATTACAAGTGTGAGCCACCTCATCCCACCTGGGACGACCCTTCTCTGGGCACACTGCAAGATATCTAGCCACCCTGACTACTCCCCTGCCCTCACTTAAATGCCAGTAGTGCCCTCCAATCCAGTTGTTGTGACAACAGAAAACACCCCAGAATACGTCTAGAATGCTCCCTGTGGCTGCTTCCATCCCCATGAAGAACCACTGGTCAGGAAGGAAAGGGCCTCCTTACACCTTCACCTCTCTACTTCCTCTGGTTCTCATGTCACAGGGGGACTCCCCTGTTCTCCCAGCAGACTCTAGAGCACGCCTTAGGTTGGGACTCTCTAGTGCAGGTTTAAGTGAGCAAATATCCATCATCCAGCATCTCACATGCATAGAGGTGGGTCATCTCGCACAGTATTGGAAGGAGTTTTGAACAGAAATAGGAAGAACGCAAATGACAAGCCATGTGACACTTGGACCTGTGTAGAAACACTAACACATGTGCCTGTGGTCCCAGCTACTTGGCAAGCTGAGGTGGGAGGATCACTGGAGCCTCACTTGGTTTTTTTGGTAGAGACAGGATTTTGCCATGTTGCCCAGGCTGATCTCACTGATCTGCAGTGAGCTATGATTGCACACTCCGCTCCAGCCTGGGTGACCAAGCAAAACCTTGTCTTTTTAAAAAAAAAAAAAAAAAAAAAAAGAAGGAAGAGAGAAAAAAGAAACACTAACAGTGTTTTTCTTTTTCTTTTTTTTTTTTTTTTTTTTGAGACGGAGTCTTGCTCTGTCGCCCAGGCTGGAGTGCAGTGGCGCAATCTCGGCTCACTGCAAGCTCCGCCTCCCGGGTTCACGCCATTCTCCTGCCTCAGCCTCTCCGAGTAGCTGGGACGACAGGCGCCCGCCACCACGCCCGGCTAATTTTTTTTGTTTTTAGTAGAGATGGGGTTTCACCGTGGTCTTGATCTCCTGACCTCGTGATCCGCCCGCCTCGGCCTCCCAAAGTGCTGGGATTACAAGCATGAGCCACCGCGCCCGGCCCTAACAGTGTTTTTCAATGGGAAGTAAGATAATTACTTGCATCAAAAGTATTTGTTAAAAATACAGCCTTCCGGCGGGTGTAGTGGCTCACACCTGTAATCCCAGCACTTTGGGACTCTGAGGCAGGCAGATCATTTGAGGTCAGGAGTTTGAGACCAGCCTGCCCAACATGGCGAAACCCTGTCTCTACTGAAAATACAAAAAATTAGCTGGGCGTGGTGGCGGGTACCTGTAATCTCAGCTACTCAGGAGGCTGAGGCAGAAGAGTCGCTTGAGTCCAGGAGGCGGAGGTTGCAGTGAGCCAAGATCACGCCACTGCACTTTAGCCTGGGCAACAGAACAAGATTCCACCTCAAAATGATAATAATAGTAATAATAACAATAAAAATATACAGCTTTCTGGGCTCATATCTCTTAAATCAGATCCCTGGGGATGTGGTCAGATAATTTGCATTTTTAACAGTCTCACCAGGAGATTTTAAAGTCCTCAAGGTTTAAGAGCCTCTTAAGTTATTGTCATTGTCACCACCAACACCATGCACAGCTGCCAATGTGGCCATGAAGGCTTTTTCAGGTCCCATGTGGCATTTTGGCAATCACCCCTGCAAAGAGAGCTGGGAGGTCCCCACAGACCCCAGTGTTGGGTGCAGACTCCGGTTTCAACATTTGGCGGGTGGTGGGGAGGCGGGGGGATCAGGCATTATTAGGTTGTCTCTTTTTAAAGGTAACTTTCTTGCAGTGCCCAAAAAGCCACTCGCTCTGAAAAATTCCCTCTTCTTTCCATTCTTTTCAAAGAGGATGATTTCATGATTTCTCATGACTTCAACCAGGAATGCTTTCATATTTTAAATGTGCCTTTCTGTTAAAATAAAGAGAAAAACTGGAAGATACATATATGCCTGGGTTTGGACAATGTATTAAAGGTATAGAAATTCTGCATATAATTCTGCCTGGGAGTATAGAGTGAAGTATAGGCCTGAGTAAGTCACTTTTTTTTTTTTTGTCTATGAGTCAAACCAAGTAAAAAAAGAATTCATTTCTCTTTATATAACTGTATAGACACAGAATAGATTTCTAACTCTCTGAGTGAGAGTTTGGAATCTGAGTGAAAAATTTGGTTTGCTCATATTTTAAGAGTTTTGAAGATTATTTCACTGGTGTTAAATAATGATGATGATTTTGAAGGTTATTTCACTGGTGTTAAATGATGTTGATGACATTGATAATAATACCTTACCCAAGGCCACACAGACAGCAAATGACTTGGGCAGGATTTGAACCCAGGTTTACCTGGTGTCAAAGCCTCAGGTCTTGTCATCATACCACACTGTTCTTGGACAAAGAGGTTGTGAACACAGCCACACAAACATTACTCATCACACCACTGCTGCATGCAGCTCCCTAGGACGGTACTTGGGCCTCTGCAGAGGAATGAGATGATGGGGCCCTGGGCCTTGTGCCAGTATTTACAATCCAGGGTTGCAATGCAGGGAATCAGCCACAGTGAAGCAACCCGGAGATCTGCAAGCACAGGAAGGCACCACCACCCTTGACACGAGGCAGTGGAGGATGAAAAGCTACCAGGAGGAGCAGTCCATCCAGTGATGGCTGGAACCTCACTCAGAAATCCACTCCTCATGGAGACCCAGCCACCACCAGAGAAGCCGCCTGTGGCAGACAGAGTAAGAAATAACCTGGTTTCTTCCTTCTGGGTCCACTCCCATCTCCTGATGGCACCTCCACCGGCCAAACCCAATCAGCAAACCCAGCGGCCTGGAAACCCACGCTTCCACTCACATCAGAGTAGCAGAAGGGCAAGACTGGATCTGAGGGCACACAGATGAAAACAGGCACGCCCATGCTGGGTTTTGTTATTGCACAGAATAAGCACTTTACGGTTCCCTTAAATAGTAAATCCCCTATTACCTTTAGATTAATTTGATTTAACAGAAAAATAATTTAAAATCAAGTATTTCCTTTCTTTGCTCCCTCCTTCCCTTCCTTCCTTCACTTCCCTTCCTTCCCTCCCTCCCTCCCTCCCTCCCTTCCTTCCTTCTTTCATTCCTTCCCTTCCTTCCTTCACTTCCCTTCCTTCCCTCCCTCCCTCCCTCCCTTCCTTCCTTCTTTCCTTCCTTCCCATTTTTTTGAGACAGGGTTTCACTCCCATCACCCAGGCTGGAGTGCAGTGGGGTGATCATGGCTCACTGCAACCTCCCCTCCTGGGCTTGAGGCCTCAGCCTCCTAAGTAGCTGGAACTACAGGTGTACACCACCATGCCCAGCTTATTTTTGTATTTTTGGTTTTTTTGGTAGAGACAGGATTTTGCCATGTTGCCCAGGCTGATCTCAAACTCCTGAGCTCAAGATATCTGCCCACCTTGGCCTCCCAAAATGCTGGGATTACAGGCGTGAGCCACCATGCCTGGGTCACTTTTTCTTTTTTTGTTTTTTTTTTGAGTGACTTTAAAAAACATCTATTATGCAAGCAGATATCTCTTTATACCTGTAACTCACTGAATACTGAATACAAAGAAAGCATTATTGGCTGGGCTGGGTGGTGCATGCCTGTAGTCCCAGCTACTTGGGAGGCTGAGGTGGGAGGATGGCTTAAGCCCAGGAAGTTTGACTTCAGTCTGGGCAACACAGCAAGACCCCATCTCTTAAAAAAAAACGAAGAAACAAAAAAAAAAAGGGAAAGCACTGATTGAATACTTCCTTACAAAGAGCTAGTAGTCCCATTTGCCAGGCTAATAATAAGTAATAAGGAGGATAAATTTTATCTGACTCATTACCTGAAAGAAAGAGAAGCTGGCTGCAAATCCTATAGTCATCAAGCTACTGTCTTTGGAAGACTAACGTATTGAAACTTTTTTGGGGGGCCCTTTCTTTGAGTGTATATGGTATGAGAAGCTGGCAAGCTTGTGCTGAGAGTCCTGGCCATAATTCTTCGGAAATGTGAGGGTGTGGGAGGCTTCAGGGCCTCTGGAGGAAGTTCCAGGCAGAGGTCAGTTGTGCTCTGGCCCGACCTCAGACCCCCTCCCCAGGAAGGGGAGAGCTAGAGCGCCCTCTGGGGACAGCAGGCCCGGCGCGCGCGGTGGCCAACACCTCTCAAGCCTTTCGAGGTATGCCGTCATCCACGCCCACCGTGGAGCCAACAGTGTCCTCCCAACGCTGGAGAAACGGCTAGGGCATTAGCCTCAAAGGAGATTAAGGAATTGGATTTCGTAGAGACTGGATTTCGTGCGTGCTGTCTCACATTCAGACGCATTCCCAGAAAAACGACTGAAAGACCACAACAGCAGCAGAGCAGGTGAGGTCTCAATGGCCCCCCCAGAGTTCAGCCAGGGCGAGGCAGGACGACTTCCGGGCAGGGCTCTCCTGACTTACAGGATTACAAAAAAAGGGTTCATCCTGCATTTTTTGAAGCAGATGGCTAAGTAGGGTAAATCTGTGGTTAAGATCACAGACTTTGGAGTCGATTTTTTCCTTCTATTTTTGCGAGTCGGCCCCCTCTTCTCTGTCCCTGCTCCAACGGCCCCCTCACCGCGCATACTGCCACAGCCACTCGCAGCTCCCGTGGCCCACCTCCCTCTCCTCCAGGTTGCTGCCCCCGGAGTCTTTCTGAGCACGTCAGATCATCTTGCTCAGAATACCCCGTGGCTACGGCCTTTAGGATAATGCCCAACGGCCTTGGTAGGATATTTGGTGCCACACACCCTCCAGTCTCCCCTCTAATCCCTAACCTACCTGCCTCCCCGCCTAGGGGCCCTGTTCTCTGCAGGTTCTACTGTGTCCTGGGCCCTCAGCTGAGAGACCAACCCGTCCTTCCAGGAAAATGCAAGCCTCCCCAGGCGGGGTTACGCTCCCGCCCTCCATTTTGTAATTATTACCTGACCCTCTGCCTCCTGCAACGCCAGGGCTAGAGGACAGGCTGACCCTTATTCCTATGGGCACTGGCCAACATCCAACGCCTGGAACATAAACTGCACCCAATGGTATGTGAACTGGACTTTACAGTTTGCACGGTGTGTTCTGGTATTTGCTAAATCTTCACACACACTCAGGTGGTAGTACAGGTAGTTTTAATGATACAGGCGAGGGAACTGGGGCTCAGAAAGGTCTAGTGCTTTGCGCATGGGAGCCTCAAGTGGTAGAACCGGTGGCCGGGCTCCGGGATCTCTGAGCGGAAAGCCTGCAGGACCCGGAATCCTGAGGACCTGGGTTTAAACCCGCTCAGCTAGGGACTGGGTGAGGCATCGCAGGCAAGTGACTTCACCTCCCAGCGCCGGTGCCCTAGTCTTCACCGAAGACAGCAATTCCAATCCGGGACTGTGGTGAGCCTTAAATAAAATACTGCTCAGTAAGTGGCCAGCAGGCCTGGCTCGCAGCCGAAACTGTAAGTGTGAGTTTCCTTTCTGACCCCCAGCTTGGCGAGGGCTCCTCCTGTTTGGGCAGCAGCTCCTCCTCTTCTGAGCTCCCGAGGCCACGGGGGTGCCAACTGTGGAGCGCCTGCCGTGCCGTTTTGACGCGAGAGCTGCGTCGGGTACCAGCGATCCTTAAAGGAGCTCGGGGACCAGGGGCACAGCTTGGAGAGGACAGCGGGGGAGGTGACGGGCCTCGGGAAGGCGGGCGGCGGATGGAGAGGCATGAGGGGGGCGTTGTCAGCCGCGGCACACGCCTTACCCAAGTGGCCGGCGCCGCCCCTTGCCCCCACTTCACCTCCGCCTCTTCCCTTCCTCCCTAGCTCCTGGCAGTGTCTCTAGGGCCTCAAAAAGCAAGGAGGGTCCCCGGGCGGCGAGGGCCCATGGACCCTGCCTGCGCCTGCTCCCAAGGGCGCGCAGGCCCCGCCCCGCCCCTGCCGGGCGCCCGCCCCGCGGAGAGCTAAAGCCCCGCCCCTTCCCTCGCCCCTCCCCCGCACGGCGCCGGCTGGCTGGAGGCGGGGCATGCGCACGGGCGGCGGGCGAGGGCGCTGGGCGGCGGGGAGGTGGGGCGCGCGCGTGCGGCTTCTCTCAGCCAGGAGCGGCGGGGGCGGGCGCGGGCAGCAGCGGGCTGGCGGTGGGCGGGGAGCGGGACGCGGGAGCCGGGCGCGCGCCGCCAGCGCCGCCGCGGCACCGGTGACCGCGAACCCGGAGCGCGGGGTCCGGGGATGAGAGCGGCCGGGAGCCGCCGCGCTGCTGAGCCGGGAGAACTCGATCCGCTGTGACCTCAGCGAGGGGCGAGCGCGGCGGCGGCGAGCCCCGCGGGAATCTTCGGGGCCGGGGTGCGGGGGGCGGGGACGGCGGGAGCGCAGGGCGCAGCCCGGGCGGGGCTGGGACAGTGATGAGCGAGCGCGCGGGGAGGCTGCACGCCGCCGCCGCCGCCGCCGTCCGGAGCATCTGCCGCCTGAGCTGCTGCCCGCGGACCCGGCCATGGAGACGCTGAACGGCCCCGCGGGCGGAGGTGCCCCGGACGCGAAGCTGCAGCCGCCCGGCCAGCACCACCGCCACCACCACCTCCACCCGGTGGCCGAGAGACGGCGGCTGCACCGTGCGCCCTCGCCCGCCAGACCCTTCCTCAAGGACCTGCACGCCCGGCCCGCCGCGCCCGGCCCGGCCGTTCCCTCCTCCGGCCGAGCCCCGGCGCCCGCCGCCCCGCGCTCGCCCAACCTCGCGGGCAAGGCGCCGCCCTCGCCGGGGTCCCTGGCCGCGCCCGGCCGCCTCTCCCGGCGCAGTGGCGGCGTCACGGGCGCGAAGGACAAGCCCCCGCCGGGCGCCGGGGCCAGAGCGGCGGGCGGTGCCAAGGTTGCCCTGGGAAGCAGGAGGGCGGCGCGCGTGGCGCCCGCGGAGCCGCCCTCCCGGGCTGGGAAGCCTCCCGGAGCCGAGCCGCCGTCTGCCGCTGCCAAGGGCCGCAAAGCCAAGCGCGGCTCCCGGGCGCCACCCGCCCGCACCATCGGCCCCCCGACCCCGGCCGCCCGGATCCCTGCCGTGACCCTCGCGGTGACCTCGGTGGCCGGGTCCCCGGCTCGCTGCTCGCGCATCAGCCACACGGACAGCAGCTCCGACCTCTCTGACTGCCCCTCCGAACCCCTGTCCGACGAGCAGCGCCTGCTCCCTGCCGCCAGCAGCGACGCCGAATCCGGCACGGGCTCCAGCGACCGTGAACCCCCACGAGGAGCGCCGACGCCGAGCCCCGCAGCCCGGGGAGCGCCGCCGGGCAGCCCCGAGCCCCCAGCGCACCTCGCCGCGCCCCTCGCCGCGGGCGCCTGTCCCGGGGGCCGGAGCATCCCGGGAGGGGTTTCCGGGGGTTTCGCGGGGCTCGGCGTGGCGGAGGATGTCCGGGGGCGCTCGCCGCCGGAGCGACCAGTCCCTGGGACCCCCAAGGAGCCCAGCCTGGGCGAGCAACCTCGGCTCGTGTCAGCGGCGGAGGAAGAGGAGCTGCTGCGGGAGATGGAGGAACTGCGCTCGGAAAACGACTATCTCAAGGTGAGCCGCGCCTCTGCCGCAGGTGTCCTGGGGCGCCGCCGGAGGGCCTGGCTGCGGCGCGGACCCGCCAACCCCTCCTTCCCGGGCCTGTCCAGCGCCTTCTCTCTCCTGCCCTCCACGGTCCTACCCCCGCATTGTCAGGCATTGGGAACTTAAGCCCAAATTTCTGGAAGGAGAAGCAAGACCTGTGGGTCCCTGCCAGTTCGCAACCCACTTCTCTTTTCTCGCGTTTAGAACTCTTGCGTCTCTTCGCTGATACTTTTACTTTTGTTGACTTGTAATCGTTTTGGGGACATCAGCCGACGCCCCCATCTCCTCTCAGAACGTGCCAGCCTCACCTTTAGGAACAGGTGATCCTTCGCCAGGGAGCTCTAGCCGGGCCACGTGCGGGCGTGGCGGTTCAGGACAATGCCACTGGGGGGCCCCGGCTACGGACCCGCTTGCCCCTTCTCCTGCAATAACAGAAAGAGCTGGGGGCCCTCAGGGTCTCCTGGGCTCCGACATCCCGGGTAGAGGGGACCGCGCCGTTTTCGGTGAGCAAGCTGAAGCTCAGTAGAGGTCCTTGGAGTGTGGCCTGGGTTGAGGAGCAACGGTGTTGCGCGGGCCAGTCTTTTGTAAGCATTCAGGAGCCGGCTTTCTGTGTCAGGAGAGGCCACGCCAGCACTTTCTAAGGAATCGCGGCGCCTGCTGCACTCTCTGAGTATTTTCCGGCAGGGCCTGCGGGCAGTGGCCTCTTAGTCGCCTTAGCACTGAGTGCTTAATCCGGCTCCATCTTTTCTCCACGGAGGGGGCCTGGCGCTGCAGACGGGGTTCTCGGGGTCAGGACGATCCAGGTGACTTGAGAGAAAATAAGGGGAGTTCTATTGATAGCAACTGTTTTATTTATTGTAGTCTTCAGGTTAGTAAACAACTCCAGTGGCATAAATCTGTGTAATCTGTTAAGTCTTAATGAGCAGCCAGCCAAACCCAGGGGTGTGGCCCTGCTTCTTCAGTGGGTTATGTGATTTGAGCTGTTTTCTCAGCAAATGGTGAGCTAACCAATACGGGCCCAGTTTTTGGCTAGTGGGATTGAGGATTGGGCTTTAAGGTGAATGGTGAAGTCTGCAGTTCACACGGAAATCAGAGCACATTAACTGCTGGGTGATCTCAAGCCTAAATTTCTTATGGAGCTGCTCCAACCAACTGAGCCTTGTAGTTATTTTACTTTGTGCAAGAAGTAACAGTGAGGCAGAGAAAGAGAGGTGATAAAAGAAAGATTGGGACTTAAAGCAAGATGTTTCAGATAGTATGTTTGCTTTTGTCACTTACTCTTAGGTAATAGACAACGGAGTGAAGTTCAAAGGCAACTATGTTGTGGGTGACTCCATCATGAAAGCAGCTCTTTTGTAAATCTTCAACAAATGTAAGCTCCCTGAGGGTGACCAAGATATAATCTTGTTGTTTTTGTATCCCTGGCTCTTACTTTGTATCCCTGACTTACTTTCTGATTGAATGGTGTTTATCCAAATGACTGCTATGCAAGGGAAAATTGTATTTCTTTAAAGAAGTTTCTTATTACATCTTTGATCTTAAGGTAGGCTGTCCATCATTTTGAAGTTCATTCTTGGTGCAACTGGTTATTTGCTTTATTTTTTCCCAATGAATGAAATGTGTCTGAGCCTGGAGTCTGATACAGTGTGTTTGATATTTCACTGGATCTTCCCAACAACAGGGTGGTGGTGGTGGTATCATGATCATAACTACTATTTCACAGACGGAGATGGCTGAGAACCTAAAACAGAAATGACTTGGCCAAGGTCATAGAGTGGGTAAGTGGTGGCACCTGCGTTTCCCCAGAGCCTCTGTCCATTTTACTGCACCGGGATACAGCCCTATTTCCAGCGAGGCTGCTTTCCTCCGAGCACACTGCTTCTGAGTTTTTTTCGTAGCTCAAAATGTTCCTTGTGGTGAGCTTCCCTAGGGGCCCTCTGTTTTCTTTTCAGGTGAGAGGGCCGTCATGCCCGTCTCTCCACTAGCCTGTGTACGAATGGTCACATAAATCCCACTGCCAGTGTTTCAGTTGTGGGGACTGTTCAGTTGCCATTTACTGTGGAGAAGGTGTCACTTGGATCCGTTTACTCTGCCTGAGCCCACCTCCCCACCGTTCCTCCAACAGCGGGGAGAGAAGAGGGTTCTGAAGGAGGCTAGCAAACCAGATGATTGTGTGTATGCATGTGAGGTACTCGCTTGGCCACTCAGAAGCTTAAATGACAATAGTTCAATTCGGGAAAGAAACGCAAGGATCCTAATGGACTTTTCTACAGGTCATGGAGCCTGCCCACATGTGCAAAATTGGGCCCAGAGCTTCAGGGAACTCCTGGGGCAGAGGCAGTAGTCATGCCTTTGCAGTGGTGGTTAGCATGTGCCCTTTATAAATCAAAACTGTTCTTTTTGTTGTTTTCAGGAGTACTTTTTTCTGTTTTTTGTTTTTTGTTTTTAAAGGGACGGTCTTGCCCCGTGGCCCAGGCTAGAGTGCAGTGGCATGATCGTAGCTCACTACAACCTTGAACCCGTGGGCTCAAGTGATCTTCCTGCCTCATCCTGATAAGTAGCTGGGACCACAGGTACACACCACCAAGCTGGGCTAATTTTTAAATTTTTTATGGAGACAGGGTCTGGCTATGTTGTCCAGGCTTGTCTTGAACTCCTGGCTTCAAGTGATCCTCCCTCCTTGCCCTCCCAAAGTGCTAGGATTACAAGTTTGAGCCTCTGTGCCTGGTAGGAGTAGTTTTTAAAGAGGGTAGATTAAAGTATATCCTTGACCTGCTGCTTTGTTAGGGAGTGCTGCACAGTACTAACTCTCAGGATTAGATATAGGATCCATCTGTTCCAATGTATCTGACAAGAGGCTCAGCCCACAAATTTTACGTTGCTATATTCTGGAGGATTCCAAGTAAATACTGTCATCATTGTTGTACAAGACTGTCACAGTTTCTGAACAAGAATGACCAAAGCCCAATTCAACAGAAAAATAAGTCCAGCAAAACCTTAGGAGGATGTCCTTTGGATCAGGACATTTAAGTGGAATTATCTTGGCTTTTAGCCAGGCTGCTATATTTTTTATTTTATTTCTATTTATTTATTTTTGAGACGGAGTCTTGCTCTGTCGCCCAGGCTGGAGTGCAGTGGCGTGATCTCGGCTCACTGCACCCTCTGCCTCGCAGGTTCAAGCAGTTCTCCTGCCTCAGCCTCCCGAGTAGCTGGGATTACAAGTGCCCGCCACCACGCCTGGCTAGTTTTTGAATTTTTACTAGAGACAGGGTTTCATCATGTTGGCCAGGCTGGTCTTGAACTCCTGACTTCAGGCGATCTGCCTGCCTCGGCTTCCCAAAGTGCTTCTCATAAAACCCAGGCACTTTCTTAATGCTGAGGACTTTGGTAAAGCGCTGGTGTGTTCCTTCCCTGCCAGGCTGCCAGGACTATGTTTTGCTCGAGTGCTCGGAGACAATCAGACAAGCCGGAGTGCTCGTTGTCAACATATTAATTATGTTCTCTGTTTCCACAGGCTTTTCAGGAGGATTTAATCAGTTGGCATTTATGAGCCTATTTTGAAAATGCTTTTAGCAGCCATAACCCCACACCTCCCCCACCCCCAAATAGTGTCCTCTTGCCATGCTGACCTCCTGCAGGGTGGGTGAGGACTGGGGTGGGAAGAGCTATTTCTTTTTGCTTTGCTTTCTCAGTTATTTCATAGGAATTTTTTTTTGTTAAAAGAAAACAAGTTGGTGCTAGATACAAGGGCAGAGAAAATTGGCTTCTTGGAGAGGAATGATTTCCTAAGGGAGAGGTTGAGCTTTGGTTTTCTAGGCTGCAGTGTCTCACTGCTGATCCAAGCTTACCATCCTGCTTCTCACTGGAGTTAGCCTTTTGAGTTTCAGGCCCTGACCTGGTTTGTGACATTTGGCTGCCGGGCTGCCCAGATGCTGGGTGCTCAGTGTGCCCTGGGGGTGGAGGGGCACTTGGAGAGGAGCTCAAGCAGTGCTCTGCAGCTGAGGTGTCTCAGCGCCTCCTTGCTCCCCGCCTCCTCCTCCTTTCTCTTTCAGAAGGGTTAACATGGACAGTATTCCCCATTCTTTCCTGACATTCGCTGTCCATACCCACTCTGTATTCAGCCAGTGAAAGAGTGGCTGTGATCATTTTCAGTGGCAGCTAATGTAGACGAGGGCTGCGGCCACCAGCTGCTGGCTGGACCATCACCTGGTAGACAGTGGGAGTGGCCCTGCACCTCCATAGTTACAGCTGGGACTCTTGGAGAACATTTCCCTTGTCTGGAGGGAAATGAGGTGGATTATTCGTATGTTACAAAAGACAGTAGTTTCTGTCTGCCCAGAAGATAGAATTATTGCAGCAGTAGCCAGATGACTGCTTCTACCATCAAAACTGGGTCTATTTAAAGAGGAGGTGCTAAAATAGAGATAGTTACTGATTTTGGGTATTTAAAAGAGATTAAGATTTTCATATAGTTATTAACATGATTAAGAGTTTTCATCACTTATACTAAGAATCCATGGATTTGGTTTTTATTATATATTCATGGATAAAACTATCCTCTTAGAGGTTTTTATCAAAACATGTAATTTTAATCTTGGTTTACTCTAGTTCACACCTGGTACCTCATTATTCCTCTAATTTGAGATACATGATAAGGCTTGATTTGTCAGCCACAGGCAAAGGGGAATAGTTGACTGGACTTCACAGTACTTCAAGATTTCGTTTTATATACAAAACTTAAAAAAGATATTTAATTAAAACTAGCTTTTCAATGAGATAATGATTTAATACTTAAGTATTCTCCAGACTTGATGTTAATTCAGTAAAAAACTATTAAGGACAGTTTTTTTTCTGATTTCCGTGTATAAAAAGACAACAGCGATTTTGCAGTTTTATGTACTATCTCTAAATTACACCTGCCAGAAACATCATATGCTCTGCTTGATTTAGTTTACTGAAATTTTTAGTTGGCAGATGTCGTTAAGGTTCTGCAATACAGTTTTCTAAATTGGAGCATGCCGTCAGAAAATTAATGTAATGTTAGTTTGAAAATCACTATCCGTCATGACCCTAATTCCAATAATCATAGTTTTTGTTTTTCAAATGGCTGCTGCCAGCTTACATGGTTTATAATTTGCTTCTCTTTAACTTCTTTTCACTGAACCTGAAAATTACTTTTTTCTAGGCTCTCTGGGAAGAGTTGAAACACTGGCCCTGGTCCTATTGCTGCAACAGACCAATAATGGTGGAAAGCCATTTATACTTTTAGAATCTCAGTTTCCTCATTTTAAAGATGGGAGTATTAGCCAGGCATGGTGGCACGTGCTTGTAATCCCAGCTACTCAGGAGGCTGAGGCAGGAAGATCACTTGAGCCCAGGAACTCAAGGTGGCAGTGAGCCATGGCTGCACCACTGCGCTCCAGGTTGGGTCACAGAGTGAGACCCTGTTTCTTTAAAAAAAGGGGGGAAGGGGCACAAGCATCTTTGCTGCACATTGCAGTGTCTTCCTAAGAACCAGTTGCCCTAATGGATATGCTCGTGTCTTGTCGCTTGTCGAGCTGTAAATGTTAGGCTGCTTTTATTGGTTTACACTGATGGTGGACGTTTAAAAGTACAATTGAAGGTCTATTATTGTTTCATTTGTCCAGGTTGAAGCAAATAATTTATAGTATTTACTCGAAAGAGTGTGTGATTGAAAGCAGGCAGGCCTGGGTTTGCAGTGTGACTTCAGTTTACTAGATGTGAAGCTTTGGACACAGGTAACTAGCCTCGGTTTTGTTTTTTTTGTGTATAAACTGTGTAATGTGTTCCTGATAGGGTTAGTAATGAGGATGAGGTGCTTAATAAACGACGCCTGTTCTGTAAATTTAGATTAAATATGAATTGTAAGAGCAGTGATTTAAATACATGCAGTTATGGTGCATTGGGCCATTTTTATACTTCTGTGAAACACTAGACTGGGTAATTTATAAAGGAAAAAGGGTTTAATGGACTCACAGTTCCACATGGCTGAGGAGGCCTCACAATCATGGTGGAAGGCAAAGGAGGAGCAAGACACATATTACATGGAGGCATGTAAGAACATGTGCAGGGAAACTGCCCTTTATAAAACCGTCAGATCTCTTTTGAAACTTACTCACTGTCACAAGAGCAGCACAGGAGAAACCCGCCCCCATGATTCAGTTACCTCCCACTGGGTCCCTCCCATGACACGTGAGGATTATGGGAGCTACAGTTCAAGATGAGATTTGAGTGGGGACACAGCCAAACCATATCATATGGTCTCTCCCTAATTTTCTTTTTTCTTTTCTTTTTTTTTGAGATGGAGTCTCATTCTGTTGCCCAGGCTGGAGTGCAGTGGCGTGATTTCCGCTCACTGCAAGCTCCACCTCCCGGGTTCACGCCATTCTTCTGCCTCAGCCTCCCGAGTAGCTGGGACCACAGGTGCCCGCCACCAGGCCTGGCTAATTTTTTTTATTTTTAGTAGAGACGGGGTTTCATCGTGTTAGCCAGGATGGTCTTGATCTCCTGACCTCGTGATCTGCCCGCCTCGGCCTCCCAAAGTGCTGGGATTACAGGCATGAGCCACCGCACCCGGCCCCTAATTTTATTTTCAGTAGAACTAATGTTGGTGATTATTTGTGCCAAAAAATACTGCTATTTACATCTGGCCTGCTCAATGATGTGGAGGTGTGGGTGCATCTAGCCCTTGAACAGTTTTCGTAGCCTGTAACATCTGTATGAAAATGCAGCATTTAACATTAGGGTGGATGTGGGCTGTCCTGTTGCAAAGTCTGAAAGCTGGAGACATTTTATACCTGGAAGCTGTATCTTGCATCTTAGGGCTATATTGCATTTTAAAAACTTTTGTCTTAGTTGCAGATAATCCCAGGCATTAATGACTTTGGCAGGCTTTCTGGAAAGAAAAGCAATCACAAACCATTCTTTCCATGAACAGAATGGCCAGAGTCAGTGTATATTTGTATGTATGGATATACATGTACGTATACATATACATATATTGACTTAGTGTTGAACATTTAGTGATTATTGCTTGTATTGAACTGATTTGTATTAATGACTCAGTGAAACAATTACCTCTTTACTCAGAAACAAGCATTGCGATTAGGTTCTTTCTCAAAGTCTGATCCATTAGTTTCATGGATGGGGTGTGAATCAAACTTGACGTTGATTTTTGAAGATTCAGGACTAACTTCCCACTCTATCCAAAGAGTGACAACCACAAGGCTCATTTTAAAGCCTTCAGTCTGCAGTTGACCTCCTCTAGGAGTGGGTAGTGCAGGGGCACAGCTCCCATAGGGCGTCTTCAGAGCCTCGGTGATCAGGCATCAGTAACAACTTCCTGTTTGTGGGAGGTTTGCGGAAGGTTGTCAAGCACTGTCCTGAAAGAGCTGTGTTCTCTGGTCCCCTGCAGAGCCCAAACCACCCATTCTGTTTATGTGCGTTCAGCTGATCAGCTCCTATGCTCAGTCCAATAACTTCCAGTTCCAGCAGATCTTCCCACAAGGACCAGGATTTACCAGAAGAGATTTCCATGGAGGAAAAAAGAAATGAAACTTGGTTAGAGTTCACAACATTTTCAGTATTAAGATTGATCTTTCTTAAGACACGTTAGGACATCTTATACTTTTAATATTTTCATCATTGGTATAGAAATTCTGTAGGTACACTTAGGAGCCAAGAAGAAGAACATTTTATGCATTCGACTACTGGGAAGTTGGTGAAGCTTTCTTCTTTAACATCTGTTCTCCTTGGTAGCCTATTGAAACAGGCTCCGGTTGAGTCCTGGTCAAGTGAGTAGCTCATTCTCTTGATGGGATAGTGTATGCAGAGTGGAGAGAACCTACAGGCTGGATTGGGGGATGAGTTGCCATATCTATGCCCTTTCCAGTAGACCACTGTGTGCAGCTAAGGTTGACTGAAGCATCATCGTCACCCCATTTTGTGCCAACCCTTATTTTTCCGTAAGGATTCACATTTTTATTTGTTGTGTTTCGTGTACTTAATCTTACCTAGGATAAACACATCTTCAGGAGATTTCTTTTTGTTCATTTTTTTTTTTTTTTTTGTCTGAGGCTCAGATGTTGGGCACCTTGTTCTTTATTGTTAGTCAATCCCTGGTTTTAAGAATAAATACAGGATTAGCATGAGTGGTAAGAATCCAGGAACAAACTGAATAGCAGGACGAGAATGGACAATTACGGTGTCTAAGTGTAGGAGAGATTTTTTTTTTTCTTGAACCTTAATTGAATAAAGTAAATGGGAATAACTGAGTGCATGCTATTCTGGAGGCATCTGAAACTATCAATTATGAAACTAGTCAAGGAAATCCCTAGAATGTTTCCTTAATCTTCCTCCTTCCAAATTGTTCCTCCTTTAAATCTTGTGTAACACTTCAGAAGAGTGAATATCTCATACCTGCAGCTACATCTGTGGGTTTGGGAAGAAGCTTTAATCATTGGGCTGCAAGACTGGAACAAAGCGAGCGTGCAGTTGTGTCTGATGTTAGTCGCCTTTCTGATTTGGTGTTTGTAAGTGTTCACTGGCACACCTGTGTATTCATTCAGCAATATTTGTTGAGGACCTACCGTGTGCTCCTTGCTGCTCGGGATGCAGAGAGGAGCAAGACAGACAAGCTTGCTCCCCTCTGAAGCTTACCTTGTTAGTGTAGGTGACAGAGAGTAAGTAGGAAAAAATACCAGTACTATTAGATGGCACTCAGAGGTGGGAAGAAAATAGAGCCAGCAAGAGACTAGAGACTCAGGGGCTGATGAGGGTGGCCAGGGGAGGCTTTGCATGACCTCAGATTATATGATGTAATGAGCTCTGCAGAGATCTGGAGTGGGGAGTGTTTTCAGAAGTGGGAATAGCAGGTGAGGTCTTGAGGCCTGAAGAAGCAAAGGTGCGAGCAGTCTCAGACCCTGCGAGGCTAGTCGTGGGCAGGGAGGGTGTGTGGCCAGGAGGCTTGGAAAGAAGGAAGCCACTGGAGGGTTTGAGTAGGGAGTGAGGTGGTCTGATTTGCACATTAAAAGGATCACTCTGCTGGGTGGGGGACAGACTGTAGGAGGATTAGAGGGCCAGCTGAGCAGTGGGCACCTGTGTGTCTCCACTTACATCTGTGTGTGGCTCCCCTCCCCCAGGGATGGAGGCCTGGACCAGGGTGATCCATCCGGAAGGGGCACAGCTCTGGCTGAGGGCTTGGCTGCAGAATGGGAGGAGAGGGGGAGCCAGGAATGAAATGACTCCTTGGGTTTGCCTGTATTCAGGGTGGACAGCAAAGAGTGGAGGGGTGGGAAAACCAGAATAGGTGAATGGGAAAAAACAGACCCCATGTGTATTTAAAATAATGGAAAATGGGCCGGGCGCTGTGGCTCATGCCTGTAATCCCAGCACTTTGGGAGGCCGAGGCGGGCGGATCACGAGGTCAGGAGATCGAGACTATCCTGGTCTAACTCAGTGAAACCCCGTCTCTACTAAAAATACAAAAAAAAAAAAAAAATTAGCTGGGCGTGGTGGCAGGCGCCTGTGGTCCCAGCTACTTGGGAGGCTGAGGCAGGAGAATGGCGTGAACCCAGGAGGCGGAGCTTGCACTGAGTGGAGATCGCGCCACTGCACTCCAGCCTGGGCAAGAAAGCAAGACTCTGTCTCCACAAAAAAAGAAAAATAATGGAAAATGTCTTATTTGTGGATAGCGTCGCTTAGTCAATGCTGACATGTGTCTTGTGGAACAGAATTTTTGGGACATTTGCAGGTATGTTATAGTTCCAGGGCAATTAGCACTTGTTATCCTACTGAAGTTTATGTTCTTTGAAGGCAGGGTCCGTATGATTCATCTTAGTACCTAGATTATGCCTTAGAGATAAAGGCTTAGGTCAATGTTTGGTTTGAATCCAAAGGTTCAATTATCTGCAGAGTTGATTTTATCTGATTGTGTAGGGAGATGTTGGGAGTGAGATAAGTTCTGAGAGGCCACAATGAATAATCCAGTTTTTTAGCTTCTGGTTACATAAGATTTGAACAGATACTCGATTATATTATCTCATATGCAAATTTCCAGAGGTTCTGGTGCCTGTCATACAGGCGTGGCCATGAGCTGATGCGTAAGCGTGCAGGTATTCAATATTTAGTATTGAGGAGCGAGTATGAAGGAGAGACACGCCATCCTTTTTTGATGTACTTGGCTCATAAATCTTCTCTGTCTGGTTTGCATAGGATGAGTTAGATGAACTCCGTGCTGAGATGGAAGAGATGAGAGACAGTTATTTAGAGGAAGATGTTTACCAGCTGCAGGAACTTCGGCGAGAACTGGACCGCGCTAATAAAAACTGCCGCATCCTGCAGTACCGTCTTCGGAAAGCCGAGCAGAAAAGCCTGAAAGTGGCTGAGACGGGTCAGGTCGATGGCGAGCTTATTCGAAGCCTGGAGCAGGACTTGAAGGTGAGTGAGAGGGGTGGTGCGTGCACCCCCCAAGGCTGCTGTGGACTGGCTGGCCACGTGCACATCGCCCTGGTGTTTTTTCCCTGCTTGTGTCTGTCTCTACAGATTGCAGCATAAACAGCCCTGGTTTGCTTTATGGCTTATAGAGTGTGTGTAGTTGTATGACTTTGACAGCCCAAGGTTTACATTTGTCATAATATGAACTTTAAAAAAATGATGATAATCTGCCATAACAAAGAATTAATACCTGCCAATGGGTCTGACAAATGGATAGAAATTCTGCAGAAACTCTGAAAGATCTGAAATATTTTTTTAAAAAATCTATTGATTATCAGTGTAGTCAAAGGCCACTCTTAAAAGTTGACCATATCACTTAACATTTTTTTATCGTTATTTAGGTTTCTAGGATGTAGAAATCCTGACATTCCCATAACCCAAGCGAGACTTGTGTAGTGAGGATCTAACGCCAGGAGAAGTAATCACAAATTGTCTAAGGTGTCCTTGAGAACCACTGGGAGAAGTGGGAATAATGGGAAGAAATCCCAGACTTTAAGCCATTTTCTCTCCGTGGGCAGCGAGGCCCTCATGACCTGATTATCAAATCATTTATCTAGAGATGAATTATGCATACTATTCTCTTTATTGCCGGAGTACTTGTGAAATCTCATCTAGCCTTTCAGTGTGATAACAGGAAAAGAACCTTTGCAATTCTACCAAAGTTATAAACCACTAACAAAATGTCATTCAGTGTGATAAAGGGTGATTTATATTTCTCTTACAAGGCCTCTTTCCTCATTTGCTTTTAGAAAGTAAACGTGTTTAACTGCTTTGCGCATTCAAGTGGTTTACCACACCAGAGCCACAGTACAACATTTAAAACTTGACTACATTGAACATCTTATGCATACAGAATTTTTTTAATTATTATTTTAGAGATAGGATCTTGCTCTGTCACCCAGGCTGGAGTGCAGAGGCACCATCATAGCTCACTGTTACCTCGAACTCCTGGGCTCAAGCGACCCTCCCATCTTCACCTCTCAAGTAGCTGGGACTATAGGCATGCGCCACCATGCCTGGATTATTTTTTATTTTTATAATTTTTTTAGAGACAGGGTCTCACTGTGTTTCCCAGGCTGGTCTCAAACTCCTGACCTCAAGTGATTCTCCTTTATTTGCCTCCCAAAGTGCTGGGATTTTAGGCAACTTACTTGTTTTGTTAGCAGGTAGGTTCAGTATTACTTTAGTGAATAGAAATGTTCATTTGTTTATGTCCTGAATGACATTTTGTTAGTGGTTTATAACTTTGGTAGAATTGCAAAGGTTCTTTTCCTGTTATCACACTGAAAGGCTAGATGAGATTTCACAAGTACTCCGGCAATAAACAAAATTATTTGAATTTCTCACTTAAAGCCCGTGAGCCTGGGCAGAATTGGCATGGTTGGTGATCATCTGTGAGGGAGGAGGGTTATCCAAAGTGGGCTTTAAAAACAATTTATTTATTTTAAAGCCATTTAAATTTAGCAGTTGCGGGGGTTGTATACCAACTTGAGTGACACTGATGTTAGCACGTTCTGATAATGCACCACCATCAGACCAGCCAGAGTGGCCTTTTAGTCCAGATGTTGATTTCATTTTTAAATGAATCTCCTACTCCTTTTAAAAGTAAGTCAGTTATATATTGCCAGGGTCTTTGCTACGTGGTGTAATATCATATTACTTAATGATTTTGCCTCTGATGTTGTCTGATAGTACCCTTAGCACACAAAAAGCCTCATATCCTGATAATGATTTCTGTGGGTCGATGCAGGTAGCCAAAGATGTATCTGTCAGATTGCACCACGAACTTAAGATGGTGGAGGAAAAGCGCTCTAAAGCTGAGGATGAAAACGAAACTCTCCGACAGCAGATGATTGAAGTGGAAATATCCAAACAGGCCCTCCAGAATGAGCTGGAGAGACTGAAAGAGGTAATCCAGAACTGTGGGAGTCCTGCCCCCTTGGATTTTATAAGGAGGAGCTTGGAACTCCAAGTACCCCCTTCTCATTGTGGTCAAAAGCTGAGATTGGCAAACTGTGGCCTGTTTGTTTGGCTCAGAAGTTAGATTGTTTTTACATTTTTTTCCTAGCGTGGTAAACAAACAAGCAAACAAGCAAAACTCACAGGAAAGAAAGCCCCCAAAAGCAGAGAAGACTATGGATTCAATACTGTGTGATGCTTGCAAAGCCTGAAATATTTTCTATCTGGCCCTTTACAGAAAACGCTTATTGGGCCCTGGTCTAAAGCTAGTTTTTGTAATTACCACTCAGATGAGCTGACCATTAATTCCTTTGATGTGTCCAAGTGGAGCCTATTATTGCTAGAATATAGAATTAAGAAGTAGCTTTTTTCTCCAGAGTCTTCTCCAGTGAGCTGGAAAGTATGTTACGGTTGTCTGTTAAAGCTGTGTAAACAGACAATGTATATAACACTACCTATGTAGCTAAAATGAGTTAAATATAGACATTTTTAAATTTTAGGGAGTGATTTTTCTAGCATAATCTGGAAAATGAATATATATTTTTTTCATTTGCATATAGCAATGCAAATCCTGTTTTGTTATTGACTTCCATTATAAGATTAAAGCTGAGTGTTCTCTTGGAAAATGTCCTGCGTGTGTTGAAATTAAAAGCCTTTGGCGAAGGCTTTAAGCTCACAGTGAATTCTGGCGTGTTACCTGCACCTGCCAACAGCCTTGCTTAGCGGCTCATTTTTCCTTTGGAACAGTTTCCTGATTCATACAGTTCTTCCCTATCCACGCCCCCTCCCATCCGCCGCACCTGGTTCTGGCCCGCATGGGCTCTCGGTGGAGTTGTGCATGTGCAGTGCAGACCCTGCCCTCAAGGCGCCTCCAGTTCAATCAGGCGGACAGATAACAAAACAAACAAATCACAGCAAAGTAGCAGGCGTGCCCCTCTCTGCTTCTGCCCCCACCCCTCTGCTCACAGCTGCCTCGGCCTCCCTGCTTTTCCCACGCATGCCCTCGCCAGAATGTTCTTTCTCCAGGCACTCACCTGTGGTTCATTCCCTTATCTCTTTCGGGTCCTTGCTGAGATTCACTCAGCCCCTCCCCTCAACACTCATGAAAGTTGTCGCCATCTCCACCCTGGCCAGCCCTGTTCACCTTCTCATCTGACATACGTGTTCTGGGACATTATTTGTCTATTGTCACCATTCATCTGACAATGCTGTGTGTTTTCTTTCTCTGTCTTTCATCCCTCCCCTCCTTTACCGGTGCCCCTTCGGATCACAAGCTCTGTGGGGCAGGGACAGGGGCTTTGTCTGTCTGGCTCACTGTGGGGCCCTCATGCCTGGAACAGTGCCTGGCAGATGCTGGGTGGAGAAGTGAATGAAGGGGGCAGAGCATAGAGCTGTGTGATCAGAGCATGCCTGGGAGATGAGGTGGCCTCCCAGAGGAAGAGGTTAGCTTCTGGGAGCTTGCTTTCATCACAGGTAACCCTCACCCCTTAACTTACACTTGTGTCTGCTCCCAGGACTCGAGGAATTTGTCTTCTAATTGAGGATCTACTTCCCTCCTGTTCCTTTGTTCTGAGTTTGCTGGAATAATTTTCTTTCTCAGTTTGAGCCTGACCTCAACAGTTAGAGGGTATAGAAAATAGTTTATAGTTGACTCTGGAACAACGTGGGGATTGGGGATGCGGGGGTCACCTCCTGTGCAGTTGAAAATCTGTGCATGTCTTGTAGTCCTAGATACTAGGGAGGCTGAGGCGGGAGGATTGCTTGTGCTCAGGACTTTGAGGCCTTGCAACACAGCAAGACCCTGTTTCTTAAAGAAAAAAAGAGAAAATAATGTATATAGCTTTTGACTCCCCCAAAACTTAACTAATAATAGCCTACTGTAGACTGGAAGCCTTACTGATAACATAAAACGGCCAATCAACACATATTTTGCATGTTGTATGTATTATGTACTGTATTCTTATAATAAAGCTAGAGAAAAGAAAATGTTAAAATCATAAGGAAGAGAAAATATATTTACTATTCTTTAAGTGGAAGTGGATCACAGTAAAGGTCTTCATGCTCACAGTCTTCACGTTGAGTAGATGGAGGAGGAAGAGGAGGGTTTGGTCTTGCTGTCTGAGGGGTGGCATAGGTGGAAGAGGATTTGACTATAAGTGGACTTTCACAGTTCAGACGTATGTTGTTCAAGAGTCAACTGTAGAAGTATATTTTATAAAATTTTATATGTGTATACATTTGTGTATAACTATATAAACATAAATATATATTTTAAGTAGGTGAAGATTCTTTTGCATACATTTACATGGATTCGTGTAGGATTTGGCATCTCTTTGGAGGAGGAAACGATTATTGTTACTCTTGACATTCAAAAGCAAGGCCAGGGTGAGACAAGTATCTTCAGAGAGCCTGATGCTGTCTTAGGGTGGATGTAAGGAGAGAACGGAGAGGGATCAGCCCTCCCTTTGTGGGTTAGAATTACTGAGAGGAATTGTTCCATTGGGATGAAATAAGTATTTTACTTCAGAGTTGCAGTCAGGGTGGTGGGACCGCATATTTACACCAAACTTCTAAATGAATCATAGAACTGACAGGAGTCCCAGGAGGGTTAGATGCTGGTAGATTAAACTGGAAGCAGAGAACGATGGTATCTCGTGATACAAGGTTCAAAGGTGGTGGAGGAAATATTTATCGGAAAATGCCAGCTGCTGTCTTTGTGAATGGGTTCTTTTTGCAAAAGCCAGTACAAACAGGCTGAGCTTTGCTCTGGGGTGAGGATAATATTTTTACTATCCTGAGCCTCACTTTTTGTTGTTCACCTCTGGAGTTTTGTAAATGGATGTGTGGCCTCCTGAAAAAGGCAAGGACAGTTCATGTGTTGTGTGTCTGAGCAGCAGCAGTTGTTGCAGGTGTGTGTGTGTCCCCTCGGCCTCAGGGGTCCGTGAGACAGCATCTCCATCCCTTTTCTCTGGAGCCACCACTCCCTTCCCTCTGAAGCCCTAGACTGTTTTCAGCTGCCTGGTGGACATCTCCAGTATGAGGTTTTCCTAGCACTTTAGACTCTGTCTAGAACAAACTCATCGCTCCTTGCCCCACCCTGCACCTTCTCTGTCTCCTATTTGTGAAACGGTCCCTGAGTCCTTTCAGTCCCCAAGGCCGACGATGGCGTTACCCTTAACCCTCTTCTCACCTCTTCAGCCGCTTGCTTAGTGCTGTAGGTTCGGCTTTTGCAGGCTTTAGACATTTCTTTCTCACTGATAACTGATAGGACACGGATGAACCTTGAAAATCTGCCAAGTAACAGAAGCCAGACATACTGTTTGATTCCACTGATAAGAAATATCCAGAGTAGATAAATTCATATAGATGGAAAACAGATTCGTGGTTTCCTGGGGCTGGGGAGAGGGGAGAAGCGGGACCATCTGCTTAATGGGTAGGCGGTTTCCTTTTGGGGTGATGAAAATGTTTTAGAACGAGATAGAGGTGGTGGCGGCACAACACGTGAATGTACTAAATGCCACTGAGTTGTGCACTTGAAAATGGTTTGTTTCTGTTACATGAATTTTAACCTCAGCACTTTGGGAGGCCGAGGTGGGTGGATCACCTGAGGTCAGGAGTTCGAGACCAGCCAGGCTAACATGATGAAATCCTGTTTCTACGAAAAATACAAAAAATTAGCCAGGCATGGTGGCATACATCTCTAATCCCAGCTACTCAGGAGTCTGAGGCAGGAGAATCGCTTGAACCCAGGAGGCAGAGGTTGCAGTGAGCTGAGATCGCGCCATTGCACTCCAACTTGGGCAACAAGAGCAAAACTCCATCTCAAAAAACAAAACAAAACAAAAACATTTTTCTTTCTCCACTCTGTCCATACTTTTACCAGTCTCCTACCTCAGACAAGTATTTGAGAGCTGACAGTGTGGGCTGACCATGCATGTGGAATGTGTACATGATTTCTAGTCCTTTCCTTTTGTTTTCTCTGCTCTACATGCCAAAATTCTGAACATGTCACTCTGCTTAAACAGACAGACTTGCCTTGGCTTGTCTTAACTCTTTTGCATTACACAGCGGCCTATTACCCCCTGACCCATCCCTGGCTCCCTGTTGGGTTTCCCACTCCAGGGCTGTAAATGTTGGCCTGAAGTGGAAGAGCAGTTTAGAATGATGACTAGGACTGTGTGCTCTGATTCTTTTTG
The DNA here is from genome assembly GCF_006542625.1 of Nomascus leucogenys. Taxonomy (NCBI): domain Eukaryota; kingdom Metazoa; phylum Chordata; class Mammalia; order Primates; family Hylobatidae; genus Nomascus; species Nomascus leucogenys. Next base: position 67,722,960 of record NC_044384.1, read on the forward strand.
AACTACTAGAGGTGTATCTTTGAAAAGTTACTTTCTCTATTCATAAAAAAGGGCTGATCTGGTTAGAATTGTCCCTTCCCACTAGCCAGCTTGCTTGCTGGCATCCTGTGCCTATTCACTCTTGGAGTCTGTGACCCTAGGCACCCACATGCCCTCTACTTGTACAAAGCTCAAACAGTTTTCATCTTTTTTTTTCTGATACATTTCTTCTAGTATTCAACTCTACCTATAGCGGAATCTCTGAAAAAGTAGAAAATGGTTAACCTGAGCTTAGTTTCCACTTCTTAAAGGTTGCCCTAATTCTTTCACTGAACAGTATTTCATTCTACCCCCAATTTTTAGAGTTCTATTGCATGCTAGACACAAATAACAACTAGTCAGGTTAGCCAGCACTTATACAGGACCATATACATGTTCTAGATCATTCCAGTGAGCTCAGGTTATTGAAAAGAGCCCCAGGGAACCAACTAAGAGACGACTTCTTGCGGCCACCTTTCCTCAAGCTCAGAAAATGACATAGATTCCCTGGGTTTGGTTGAGACTTCTTTTGTGCATAGTAAATCATCAGATTTTGTAATGATTCCTGTGTGCTTGAGACGAATGTGTTTTGGGGTACAGACTTTGATTTAAATCTGTTAGATTGAAGACAGTTGTAACACATAGCAAAAAGGGCATCATCACTCAATATACAACTCTACAAAGGTTTTACAAATACACAAAGGTTTAATAAAGTAATGCTTAACTTTGTTATTTGGGGTGCATTCTGATATTTTCCATTCAGCTAAAACAATTTTTTAATGGTGGTTGTAAGATTGATTTATAGTTCATTAGTGTGTTGTTGCAATTTGGAAAAATGTATTGACTCATTTGTTCGCTGTTTTCAAATTTTCTATATCCTTTATAGCTTTTTTCCCATTATAATTGTGTATTTTAATTTTATTCTTGAAATTTGTCAAACTTTGCCTTATGTATTTTGATGCCTTTTTTTTTGAGATGGAGTCTCGCTCTGTCGCCCAGGCTGGAGTGCAATGGCGTGATCGCGGCTCACTGCAAGCTCTGCCTCCTGGGTTCACGCCATTCTCCTCCCTCAGCCTCAGGAGTAGCTGGGACTACAGATGCCAGCCACCATGCCCAGCTAATTTTTTTTGCATTTTTAGTAGAGACAGGGTTTCACCATGTTAGCCAGGATGGTCTCAATCTCCTGACCTCGTGATCTGCCCTCCTCGGCCTCCCAAAGTGCTGGGATTACAGACATGAACCACTGCGCCCGGCCTTGATGCCATATTTTTAAGTGAAAACAGATTTAGGACTCTTCCTTGTGATGAGTTATTCCCTTTATCAGTTGGTAATGACCTCTTTATTCTAATGTATTGCTTTGTGCTGTAAAGTCTTTTTTATCTGCTTTCATTATCTATACCAAATTTCTTTTGGGTAGTATTGGCTTGGGATAGCTTTTTTTTCTGTTTTTTTTTTTTTTATTTTTATTTTTTCTTAAACAACAGACATTTATTTCTGACGGTTCTGGAGGCTGGGAATTCGAAAATCAAAATGCTAGTCAGTTTGGTTCCTGGTGAGAGCCTTCTTCCTTGCTTACAGATAGCTGCCTTCTTGCTGTGTTTTCACATGGCAGAGAGCATGAGAGTGAGAATAAGAGAAAAGAGAGCCAGAGAGTGCATGTGCGCGCGCGCAACAAGCACATGTTCTGGTGTTTCTTCCTCTTTTCGTAAAGATATTAACCCCATCATGGGGCCAAGGCTCCACCTCCATAGAACATCACGCTGAGGGTCAGGGCTTCCACATATTAATTTGGGGGAAGGCATAAGCATTCAGTCCATAATAAGGGGGAGAGTGGAGAAAGCAAGTTAGGAGGCTTCTCCAGTAAATCCTTGAGAGAGATGGTGGTGGTCTGAACCCCAGGGTTTTGGTAATTCTTTTTAAAATTCCTTTAAATTTCAGATTCGGAGGCATGTGTGCAGGTTTGCTGCATGAGTATCTTGTATAACAGTGAGGTTTGGGCTTCTAGTGCACCTACCACCCAAGCGGTGAACACTGTACTCAGTAGATAATTTGTTTAAATCCTCACCACCATCCCACCCATTCTCCCCGCTTAAGGACTCCCCAGTGTCTATTATTTACATCGTTGTGTCTGTGTTTACCCATTGTTTAGCTCTCACTTGTAAGTGAGAACATGCAGTATTTGATTTTCTGTGTCTGAGTTATTTGACTTAGGATAATGGCCTCCAGCTCCATCCATGTTGCTATGAAAGACAGGGTTTCATTCTTTTTTGTTGCTGCATAGTATTCCCTGGTGTATACCACACTTTCTTCATCTTATCGTCTATTGATGGATACTTAGGTTGATTCCATGATTTTGCTATTGTCAATATTGCTTCAATAAACACATGAGCGTGGGAGTCTTTTTTATGTAATGATTTCTTTTGGGTAGATGCACATTAATGAGATTGCTGGGTTGAATGGTAGTTCTATTTTTACTACTTTGAGAATTCCCTATACTGTTTTCCATAGAGTTGTACTAATTTACATTCCCACTAACAGTGTATAAGAGTTCCTTTTTCTCCATATCCATGCCAACATCTGCTGTTTTTTGATGTTTTAAGAACAGCCATTCTGACTGGTGTTTGATGATATCTCATTGTGGTTTTCATTTGCATTTCTCTGATGATTAGTGATGTGGAGCATTTCTTCATGTTTCTTGGCCACTTACATGTCTTCAATTGAGAAATGTCTGTTCATGTCCTTTGCATGGCCTGAGATAGCTTTTCTATGGTTTCTTTAGTTTCATTTTTCTATGTCATTATGTTTTCAGTGTATTTCTTCTGAACAGAATGTAGCTACATTTTTTAAAAATGGGATCTGAGACTCTCTCTTTTTTAAACTGATAAATTTAATCCATGTATATGCATTGTGGCTACTGATGGTTTGAGTTTATTTCTGTCATTGCATTTTATGTTCTTTATTTTCCCTGCTTGCCCCTTCTTTCTCTCTCTCTCTGTCTCTCTCCCCCTTCCCTCCCCTCCCTCCCTTCCTCCCTCCCTCCCTTCCCTCCCTCCGTCCCTCCTTCCCTCCCTCCCTCCTTCCCTCCTTCCCTCTCTCTCTTTCTTTCTTTCTTTGACTTTTCTTTGAGTTTTTAATTCTGTGTCTTAGTTGGGAAGTTATACATTCTATTTCTGTTATTTTAATGATTACTCACATGTTTAACACGCATGTTTGAAGTTTAAAACCAGTCGTTAGCTGTATTCTCCTCCTGAAGAATACAGCCATCTTAGAAGGCTTCAACTCTAATCAAATCTTGTCTTTCATATGTTTTAGTATCATTTTAGTTTCATCTTTTTGAAATGACCTTTTAAAAACTTATTTAATAGCTAATGCTTGTTTAGATTAATTTACAGTTAATTTAATTGCCTATTTGTTTACTTACTGCTTCTTGAGTGTTACTCCTCTGAGTTCAGTTTCCTTCTTGCTGATCTTTTAATACATCCTTCAGCAGTTTTTTTCAGTTAGCAGTATTGCCTGAAATGCTTTCATTTCATATTGTCCTGAAATCTATTTAGTTGGGCATGGAATTCCAACACTTTGAAGATAATATTTTATTATCTTTTGGCTCATTTTGCTATAGAGAGGTCTGCTGTCAGCATTATTTTTATTTTTGAAGCTAATCTGTTTTTACTTCCTGATGACTCTTATACTTTTCTTTTTGTGTTTGGTATTCTATAGTTTCAGTCCACTTTATCTAGATTTATTCTTATTTTGCTCAGCGTTCACCGTCAGTTCGATAAAGTCTGTCATGAAATCTGGAGAATTCTCACTCCGAATAGTGTTCGATAGTGAAATTTTCTCTGAATCGTATTTCCTTTCATCACCTGTATTCTTTCTAAAACTTCTGCTAGTCCCATGTGGGGCCTTCTTATGTTGTCCATTCTTTTTTTTTGAGACGGACTCTCGCTCTGTCGCCCAGGCTGGAGTGCAGTGGTGTGATCTCGGCTCACTGCAACCTCCACCTCCCGAGTTCAAGCGATTCTCCTGCCTCAGCCTCCCAAGTAGCTGGGATTACAGGTGTGGGCCACCATGCCCAGCTATTTTTTTTTTATTTTAGCAGAAACAAGGGTTTCACCATGTTGGCCAGGCTGGTCTCAAACTCCTGACCTCAGGTGATCCACCCACCTCAGCCTCCCAAAGTGCTGGGATTATAGACGTGAGCCACCACGCCCAGCTGGATTGCTTGCTTATTGTACTGTTTTTTGAGACAAGGTCTTGCTGTCGCCCAGGCTGGAGTCGAGTGGTGTGATCACAGCTCACTGCAGCCTGGACCTCCTTCGGCTCAAGCAGTCCTCTCGACTAAGCGCCTTCCACCCCCACCTCCGGCCCCGAGTAGCTAGGCTAGTGCCACCATGCCCGGCTAATTTCCATATTTTTCGGAGAGACAGGGTTTTGCCATTTTGCTCAGTCTGGTCTCAAACCCCTGGCCTCAAGGGATCCTCCTGCCTTAGCCTCCGAAAGTGCTGGGATTACAGGCGTAAGGCCTGCCTGTTATATATCTTTTTCATTGTTGAGTTTTGCGAGTTCTTTGTACATTAAATTAATTAATTAAAATTTTTTGCCGGGCACGGTGACTCACGCCTGTAATCCCAGCACTTTGGGAGGCCGAGGCGGGTGAATCGCGAGGTCAGGAGATCGAGACCACGGTGAAACCCCGTCTCTACTAAAAATACAAAAAATTAGCTGGGCGCGGTGGTGGGCGCCTGTAGTCCCAGCTACTCCGGAGGCTGAGGCAGGAGAATGGCGTGAACCCGGGAGGCAGAGCTTGCAGTGAGCCAAGATCACGCCACTGCACTCCAGCCTGGGCGACAGAGCGAGACTCCGTCTCAAAAAAAAAAAAAAATTTTATTTTAGAGACAGGGTCTCCCTCTGTCACCCAGATTGGAGTACAGTGGTATAATCTTGGTGTACTGCCACCTTGAGCTCCGGGGCTCAAGGGATCCTCTGCCTCAGCCTTCTGAGTAACTAGGACTAGAGTTACACGCCACCGCACCCAGCTGACTGTAGAAAATCTTTTGCAGAGATGGGGTCTCGCAATGTTGCCCAGGCTGTCTCAAACTCCTGGACTCAAGTGATCCTTTCACTTTGGCTTCCCACAGTGTTGGGATTATAGGCGTGAGCCACTGAGCTTGGCGTGTCTTAGATACAAGTCCTCTGTCGGATATATGGTTTGCAAATATTCTCTCTTACTCCATAGCTTGTCTTCTCATCCTCTTACAGGGTTTTCTCAGGGCAAAAGTTTTTAGTTTATGAAGCCCAATTTATGAATGATTCCTTTTATGGTATCAATTTTAAGAGCTCTGTGCCTAACCCTACATCCTTAATATTTTCTCCTATGTATTTTTTGGAAAGTTTTATTGTTTTACATTGCACATGTATGTCTGTGATCCATTTTGAATTAATTTTTGTATATGGTATGAAACTTAGGTCAAGCTTCATTTTTTTGGCCTGTGAACATCCAGTTACTCTGGCATTATTTGTTGAAAAGACCACCTTTCCTCCATTGAATTACTTTTGCATTGTTGTCAAAAATCAGTTGGGCACATGTGTTTGGGTCTATTTTTGGGTTCCCTGCTCTGTTCCATTGATCTCTGCCAGAGCCACCCAGCCTTGATCACTTAGCTATATATGTCCTGAAAGTGCTTTCTTGGTACGGAGTCCGTGCCAGCCGGCAGTTCTGAGTCTCATTTGATCCCTCAATGGCATTTTGGCCCACTCACCTCTTTGCCTTTTGGTATGTCTGTGTCTTTCTACACAGCCCTGTCCTTATGAAATGCTGAATAAATATTTGTTCCATGGGTGAAGGTTTAATCATCTTTATTTTCCCTTGAGAAAGAGCCAAAGCATCATTTAAAAATCTCTTGCTGAGGAATTTCTGATTCTTTATATCATTACCTCAGGATAGTTAATAAAAGCCAGTAATTCCACTGTAGGTCAAGTTTTTTGACAATGACTGTGAGTCATGAAATTGCCCTGTTTGGTTAGTGATAAGCGAAGCTGCTTCTGTTCATCAGCTTCCTGAACGTCAGCCAGGCTCCTCGCTGGGCTTGGACAACGCCGGCTTGTCCCCTGTGCGCTGTACAGCTGCCTTCTTTTTATTTCCTGTGCAGTCTCACCCACAGCACCGCAGGCTCCGGGGGACCTTTTAGGGCAGATTATGGCACCCTTGGGATGGCTACCTCAGACGCAGGGATGCTGTGTGAACATTACTTTGCAGACTTCCTGAGAGATTGAAGATCCATCTATTTCTCTCCTTCTCTAAGATAGACTTTCTTGGAAGATGGGAATCTCTGATAATGTGCAGGGCATTTCAACATTTTACCTACACGTTAGAATGGAACCTCTGACTTGTAGTGAAACGGACACTGTGCTTGCTGCTTTTCTTAAAAATAATTGGCTGGATGTGGTGGCTCACGTCTGTTTTCCCAGCACTTTGGGGAGGCCGAGGTGGGCTGGATCACGAGGTCAGGAGATAAGACCATCCTGGCTAACAAGATGAAACCCCGTCTCTACTAAAAATACAAAAAATTAGCCGAGTGTGGTAGCAGGCGCCTGTAGTCCCAGCTACTCGGGAGGCTGAGGCAGGATAATGGCAAGAACCCAGGAGGCAGAGCTTGCAGTGAGCCGAGATCACGCCACTGCACTCCAGCCTTCGCGACAGAGTGATACTCCATCTCAAAAAAAAAAAAAAAAAATGATAATTAAAATAGGCGGGGCGCCATGGCTCATGCCTGTAATCCAAACACTTTAGGAGGCCGAGGTGGACAGATCACCTGAGGTCAGGAGTTCAAGACCAGCCTGGCCAACATGGTGAAACCCTGTCTCTACTAAAAATACAAAAATTAGCCGGGCGTGGTGGCAGGCGTCTGTAATCCCAGCTACTCAAGAGGCCGAGGCAAGAGAATCGCTTGAACCTGGGAGGCAGAGGTTGCAGTGAGCCGAGATCGCGTCATTGCACTCCAGCCTGGGGGGCAAGAGTGAGACTTCGTCTCAAGAAAAAAAAATAATTAAAATATAGACAGCACGTATTTCTGAATAATTCAGACTTTCACTAGGCAGTAAACTGCATCAAATTTGTAGCATTGTCTGTGCTATGGGAAAAATAGAAACTACTGCTCTTCTCAAAAAAAAAAAAAAAAATTTTTTTTTGAGACAGAGTCCCACCCTGTCACCCAGGCTGGAGTGCAGTCGTGTGATCTTAGCTCACTGCAACCTCTGCCTCCCAGGTTCAAGCAATTCTCTTGCCTCAGTCTCTTGAGTAGCTGGGATTACAGGTGCGTACCACCACACCTGGTTAATTTTTGTATTTTCAGTAGAGACAGGGTTTCATTATGTTGCCCAGGCTGGTCTTGAACTCCTGACCTCAAGTGATCCACCTGTCTCAGCCTCCCAAAGTGCTGGGATTACAGGTGTGAGCCACTGTGTCCCGCCTCAAAATTTATATTTGATTCTCTTGGGGGTCTGTTGAATTTATATGCTACAAGTCATGTTATTGATGTAATATAATTTAGGTAACTTTATTTTTTTAATCTTCATTTTTTTTGAGACAGGGTCTCACTCTGTTGCCCAGAGATCTTGGCTCACTGCAGCCTTGACCTCTTGGGCTCAAGGGATCTTCCCACCTCACCCTCTCGAGTAGCTGAGACTACAGGCGTGTGCCACCACGCCCGGCTAATTTTTTTGATTTTTAAAATTTATTTATTTATTTATTTTTTAGTAGAGACTGGGTCTCACCATGTTGCCCAGGCTAGTCTCAAACTCCTGAGCTCAAGCGATCCTCCCACCTCAGCTTCCCAAAGTTTTGGGATTATAGGGGTGAGCTACCGTGTTTGGCTAATTTGGGTAACTTTTATCTTCAAGTGCAGAATCAAGAATCAGAGAAATAGAAATGCTTAGAAAATACTCCATAGGATTCTCTACTTGAAAATAGTGCTCTTTCTTGGTGTTGCTCAGACTCAAATGAGCCATCGTACGTTGAAATGGTACGATTATGAACCAAATAAGCAGTTGTGTTGTTTTCTTCTCCCTAGTAATAAAAAATCATTCAGCATTGAAAAGATGCCGAGTTACCCATACATAGTTACACAGCCCAACTGCATGTCTCCCTGTTGGGCAGGTGATCAGGCAGCACTTGAATTCTGACCTGAGAATAAGCCCCAGATAGAGGATGGATCCCAGGTGCTGGCAGGGTGCCGCTCCCCATGGCTGTTTGTACAGGGTGGTTATTCTCCCCTGAAAGAATGTTGGGGGTGGGAGCAGTTAGGTGCGTGTTTGTTCCTTGCATCGTAGATATGCATTCGTGTGACCTTCAGCAGTGTTCCTGGGACAAGGGAAGCAGGAAATGGGGAGGGCATTCGTCAGGCCGTTGGCATTTGAACGTAGACACTGTTCATCTTTGGGTGCAGATGTGCTCTGGTCGCCCAGGCAAAGCCATGTTCATTTATCAGACATCTATCTGTGTACTGTTTAGCGCTCAACAGTTGCGGGTAGACCTTTGCCAGTTGTTTTCCCATCACACGTGGCTCATCTCTCCTGGCAGGAGGGAGGAAGGTGAGAGCTGAGGATGCAGTGCCTGGGAGCCAGGGCTCAGGGCAGCCCTCAGGACTGTCAGACCACCCGGGGGGCCGAGGTGAGACGAGGCTGGGAGTGTTTGATCCTCTGTGTTTATTCATGGGCATTAGTAAAGCTGGTTTTCATAAATGAGAGAAACAAAATCACTGCTGAAAAATCCTCCATATATTGTTTTTGTAAATTATAGGAAACATTAAAATTTGAAGATGATATAGTTTTTCACAAGTGCCTATCAGTATCTGTGTTGGCCTTGTTTTTTGTTTGTTTGTTTGTTTTTGAGAGGGAGTCTTTGTCACTCAGGCTGGAGTGAAGTGGCATGATCTTGCCTCACTGCAACCTTTGCCTCCTGGGTTCAAGCGATTCTCCTGCCTCGGCTTCCCCGGTAGCTGAGATTACAGATGCCTGCCACCACACCTGGCTAATTTTTGTATTTTTAGTAGAGACGGGGTTTCACCATGTTGGCCAGGCTGGTCTTGAACTCCTGACTTCAAGTGATCCACCCACCTCGGCCTCTCAAAGTGCTGGGATTACAGGCGTGAGCCACTGTGCTTGGCTGTTAGCATCCTGTTAATGATTGAGAACCTCAGGCACTGGCACCGAGGTGGCTACAGGAGCATCCTCGTGGGTGGGAGTGGGCTGGCCAGCTGGCTGGGTCAGTGTTGGGGCTTGGCCAGGCCATTTTTACTTTTCAATTTTGAAGCAACACTCAAGAGTTTCTTGTTTGTTTCCAAGGGTTCTCATGTGTAGGAATCTTGGTTTGGGTTTGGATGTGTCGTTTTTATCTTCCCTTGAGAAAGAGCCATAAACATTATTTTGAACTTATTTGTAAACAAGGTTACTCACAGGGTCACCTAAGTAATAAGGCCCAGTTGTCATCTAACCCTTGTGGAAACATCACAGGTGAGGGTTGCTAGAGGAATCACTTGAGTAATATGCCTGGAGCAGGGTTTCTCTGCTGCCGTTTTAGGCTGGGTCCTGCTTCGTTGTGGGGACTGTCCTGTGGACTGCAGGATGCTTAACGGTGTTCCTAGCCTCTGCCCACTACATGCTGGTAGCAGCCCCCTCCCCAATTTGTGACAATCAAGAACTCTTTTCCCCCTCCAACTCCGTTGAAGCTTTGGAGGGAAGAGTCGTCGCTTGACCCTGAGTACTTTGTGTTGAAGGATTTCAACTGTCTTGAAGGGTTTATTTGACAAGATTGTGGGTTGACCGCACAAGGTTTGTTCTAGCACCTTAGGAAAACTCTCTCGTCTCCCTTCTTACTGTCTCGGGTCACACCCTGCTCCGGAGCCATCCCCGTGAAGTCTCCAGCTTGGCTCATTATGTATTTTCTGAAGGGTACCTTGCATTTTCTAGCTGATTGATGAGATGGGTAGAAGGTGACACCCATGTTCACCTTTGCTCTCAACCTTTTGCAAAACACCCTTTTAAGTGACTCTATAGATGTTTGGGCCCTTCTCTGTGAGAAGATTAGAGGGCAGCAGTGCCAGGAGCAGGTTTTGACAAGTGGTTTCTTGTGCCGTCACTTTTATTGAGGCGGTGAAAGATTGTAGAGTGCGTGCCCGGGATCAAGCCCTTGCCAGTGATGCCAGGCCCTGGCTGCACGGTAGCATCCCTGGGGAGCTTTTAAGAATCCTGCTGCCCAAGCTACACCCTGGCCCTTACATCAGACCCTGGGGGTGGTGACCCAGGCATCTGTGGTTTTTAGAACTTCCCCGGTGGTTTCAGGTCAGCAGCAGTGTGCCTACAGCATCTCCTTTGCAGAAACTAACAATTTTCCACCAGGAGAGGGGCTGGGAGTTGGTCGTATTAATGAAGGGTAAGTGTAGGAGTTTCCCAAACTGGCATTTTGTGAACATGAGGCTTCAGAGTCACTTGTTTGGACAAATGACCTCTTTCCGTCAAAGCCAAGGCCCCAGACAATTTAGCTATGATATATAATTACTCTAATGAGTTAATAAGTTCACAGTCATGAGTTTTATATTTCCAGGACTACAGAAGTTGTAAAGGACAATAACTATATGGTTTCCTGTTACAGTTTTCCTAAAGCAAATCTGAGGTCAGATTCTAGCATATGCATGAAGGTGGCCTTTGTCTATGGTGGATTTGAACCTGCCACTCATCAGTTCTACACCACTCCTCTGCCACCTTCAGTTTCTTTTCTCCTCTGTCCTTTTCCCCTTTAGCTCAGCTAAAGAGCACACTGTTCTGGCTGTTGTGAAAGACGGCACTGAATCTATGTGGCTCTGTCCCCTGGGTCACTCGCAGATGGAATCTAACAGGACAGGAACCCTTGCTGGAATGTGAGTGGTCCCTGACCTGTCCTTCCTGGCTGCCTTTTTCAAGCCATCCCCTTCAAAGGCTGGGTTTCATTTGATCCCTGCTGCTGTAGGGGTGGTAGAACACATTTTCTGTAAAGGAGGAGGTTCAAGGGAGTTTGCCAGCCTGCGCAGGCTTACTCTGTGCATTACTTCTGGAAATTCCTCCAGTTGGGGGGTGGGCATGGAGGTAGGGATGGGAGTTGAATGAAAGCAGGAGATAGAGTGTGTGAGCTGAATGAGTGAAGGCCCGCTGAGAGCCACGGGCTGAGTGTTCCCCGACGCTCAAAGCAACCCAGTGTCAGGGCACACCTCCCCTTGAGAAACTCAAAGCTCAGGGAGAGTAAGTGGCGTGCCCCAGGTCATAGTACTTGTGAATGGCAGACAGGACCTTGTGCAAGTAGGAGCCATTGACTGTAGGGGACAGAACAAATACTTTATATATATTTTTTTAACCAAAATATCTTTTCCTTTTCTGAAAAGAAATGGGGAAATTCAGCAGTATTTTTGTGAAATGTATAAATTTGCCTACTATCATATATTAAGGCTGTGTGTGTACGAAATAAAGAAGACAGATAATTAAGTCTTTCTCCTCACTGTTTAATCCTGTGTCACATAAGCAGCCGGGGTATAGCTGCTTCCATGGACAAATCATATTTCACCTGCTCCGCCATTGATTGAAAGGTACACCATTAGGAGAAAGTAAAACATGCTGCCAATTACATGATGACATGCCATGGATCATAACATGCAGCCTGATTTCAGAGATGTTAAAATGTGACACGATGCATCTTAAAATCAGTGAAATATGGTATGTGTAGATGCTCCTTGACCTATCATGGGGTTACATCCCAATAAGCCCATTGTAAGTTGAAACTGTAGTAAGTCAAAAATACATTTAATACACTTAGCCTACTGAATGTCATAGCTCAGCCTCACCTGCCTTAAACATACTCAGAATACTTACATTAGCCTACAGTTGGGCAAAATCTTCTAACACAAAGCCTGTTTTATAATAAAGTGTTGAGTGTGTCATGTATTTATTGCATTACTGTACTGAAAGTGAAAAACAGAATGATTGTACAGGTATTTGAAGTCGGGTTTCTACCAGTAACGTTGAAAAGTTATACCTGGAACCATCATACATAGGGGGCCTTCTATATCCACGTTTTTTTTTTTTTTTTTTTTTTTGAGACGGAGCCTCACTCTGTCGCCCAGGCTGGAGTGCCGTGGCTGGATCTTGGCTCACTGCAAGCTCCGCCTCCGGGTTCACGCCATTCTCCTGCCTCAGCCTCCCGAGTAGCTGGGACTACAGGCGCCCACCACCATGCCTGGCTAATTTTTTTGTAGTTTTTTAGTAGAGACGGGGTTTCACCTTGTTAGCCAGGATGGTCTCGATCTCCTGACCTCGTGATCTGCCCGCCTCGGCCTCCGAAAGTGCTAGGATTACAGGCATGAGCCACCACGCCCAGCCTATCCATGTATTTTTAAAGTTCCCTTGGATAAGCCCTATTATGCAAATATTCCTACCTGAGTAGAAACCTCAGGAGGCATGAGGGGATTTAAAGAGCTATTTGCTGCTCTGTCTGACTCCAGAAGACTCCAGAAGACACCGTTTTGGAGTATTCCTATGAGCTGCACTGGATATTGCCTGTAACTCTGCATGTTGCCTTCCACCGTGCAGTAAAGTTCTGGGCGGGACATTCACACGCAGGACGCTGGCATCACTCTTCACTTTCATCTTCAAAGCAACAAACCAAACTAAGAGAGTCGCTGATGTCCATGATAAAGTTTTCTTGAGCTCTTGCTCTAGGCTCTGTTTTGACATTCAGTAAATAGCTTAAACAGAGACAGGGAAGTTTAAAGAGTTTTAAGGATGGGTTTAGAGAAAGCATTAAGAAGCTTCCTGTAGTAATCTCACTTCGTACCTGTATTTAAAATTCACAGCTGGTTCCAACAGCTTCTTACATCTTTAACAAACCCTGGGCTGGGCAGTGAGGGGCATGTCACGGCCGTGGGGTCTGGGCTGGCCTTCAGGGTGCATGTTCTTGAAACTCTTCTCAGAACCTGATTGATAGCAAGTGAAATGAGCAGAAACCATCGAAGATGCCAAACAGGTGACCAACATGAGGGCAGCCAGGCGTCTGAGATCTCCCTCAGTTTCCTCAGGACTGAGACGATGACTGAGGGAATGCTTTATAAACGATGCAGGCTAAGGATTGAGCACTGGGTTCGAGTCCCATGACATATACATGGGGGGAAAGTAGCCCTTGACTACTTTCAGAACTGTTCAAGAACTGGGATCATGCAGGGCTCCATAACCAACTGCAGGACAGAATCTGCTACTAAACCAAGGTCGTGGCCCATCTGACCCATGACTCCAGTTGGCTGGTGGGCTGGCTTTCCTGTCTGTTGCTTTATGGGGCCATGTCAGCATGATGAGAAAAAGTGAGTTTGGTTTAGGTAGCCATCATGTCAGTCTTACTGGAGTGTGTTTATCAACATATTTTTTTCATTTTTCTTATCTCTCCTTCAATAGTATTTAAGAAGCAACAGTTTAGTCAATAATTTCATAGCTAATATCATTTCCTTCCAGAAGAGTTTTGCCTGGTCTCACATTTCCAAACCAGAAAGCCTCTCCTTTCTCTTGGGTAGCTAAGCAGTGGGGTGGGCCTCCTCTCACCGCAAAGCTTAGGGGCCCATTCCCACCTGGGCTCTGAGGTTATTGGTGCAGTTTTTAAAAATAATTGTATGCATTAATCATTTGCTAGAAGACAATATTTGTTATTCTTGTTAAGTTACTCTATATACTAATATTCTTTGGATTTATGGGTATTATACATGTGTTTACATACAGTAGTTCCCAGTTCATGTGTGGTGGGAAACTGATGAGTAAGGAGGTGATTTCTGTCTTCTTTTGTAAAATCATTTTTATAGGTACTTTTAATGTGAAGCCCTGTGGGTTTATAGCATGATTTTTGAGGTGGTGCTCTTTCATATTTTGAGACAGACATGTTGGCCAATGGACACCAATAATTTAAAAATGACCTGGGGAGAGATTTGGAGGTCCAGTTGACCTCATATGATTAGCAAAGAACAAAGGTGTGGCATTTTTTTTGCTTTCAGAATAGAAAATAGAGACACTTCTTTTGAGTTTCTCTTCCTTTTCCTCCCCACAACACAGTTTTGCCCAATAACTGCCTTTTAAAGTTAGGTTAGACCTACCTGGTGCATTGATAAGGACGTGCTGCTTTGAGAGTGGATAGGGAGGCTCACAGAGTCCTTCTTGGCTAACTTCCACTCTGCAGCATCTACGACATCTGAAAACTAGGCTCAACAGAGTAAGAAACCACAAATTAAAACCTTGGGCAGCCAGTACTATGTTGAAGCGAGAGTCCACTTAACTCATAGATGACATCCCTGAAATCTGGACTTAGTATATTTTGGTGCATGTCACTTGTTCATCTAAAAAAAATCATTCTGGCCAGGCATGGTGGAGCACACCTGTAATCCCAGGCACATGGGGAGGCCAAAGTGGGAGGGTTGCTTGAGGCCAGAAGTTCGAGACAAGCTTGGGCAACATAGCAAGACCTTGCCTCTACAAAAATTAAAATTAAAAAAATTAGCCAGGTTGTGGTGGCATGTACCTATAGTCCCAGCTACTTGGGAACCTGAGGTGGAAGGATCACTTGAGCCCAGGAGTTCCAGGCTGTGGTGAGCTTTGATGATACTGCTGCACTCCAGACTGGGCAACAGAGTGAGACCCTGTCTCTAAAAAAATTAAAAATTAAAAAACACCCTGAAATACGGGATGCTCAGGGGTGAGGATACTAGTCAGGAGCAGGCAGGCGGCTATTTCACCAGAAAGCACACCCTCCAAGCATGTTTGGGGTGGGCATGCATGCGCAGTGGAAGAGAAGCAATACAGAAAGGTTTTCTGCTAGAATATGAATGCGCTTCCCCCTAAGAGTTCCTGTGCATACCTGTAGTGTTTATGAGACACCCTGCACTGCCTAGGATTCTTTTTTTCATGTTAATAATAAGACTGCATCTTTCGGAGATCAACAACAACATGTTTCATATTCAGAGAGGTCAGAGTAATTGAGAAACTGGCAAGTTCAGGGAGAACACTGTGAAACAGCACTGTCTGATCATACAGCCTTCTGCTCAAAGGGGAGGTCTGTGTGTGGGTTTTAGTGCTGATACCAAGAGGGCTGCCACAAATATCTGCGTTAAGGAGATTGTTTTGTTTGTTTGTTTGTTTGTTTGTTTGAGATGGGAGTCTTGCTCTGTCACCAGGCTGGAGTGCAGTGGCCTGATCTCGGCTCACTGCAACCTCCGCCTCCCAGGTTCAAGCAATCCTCCTGCCTCAGCCTCCCAAGTAGCTGGGACTAAAGGCGCATGCCACCATGCCCGGCTAATTTTTTGTATTTTTAGTAGAGGTGGGGTTTCACCATGTTGGCCAGGATGTTCTCAGTCTCTTGACCTCGTGATCTGCCCGCCTCCGCCTCCCACAGTGCTGGGATTACAGGCGTGAGCCACCGCACCGGCCAAGGAGATTGTAAAGAGGAAATGAGAGTAACATTTCTTTTCTGGCTGTAATTAAAACAATTGCTTTGTCCTTGTAAAAGATGTTAATGTCTCCTCCAGCCCATCCTGCTGAGTGAATTTGGAGGCAGGCATCATAGTAATTGGTTAGTCAAGAAATAGTCGTATATTGCTCTTTTTACTCACTTATCTGTAAGTTGTTTTTAAAGCAGATTGTTTTCCCTTTAATCAGAATCCAGTCTTTAGAAGCAGGAACCCTCTGAAGCATCCGGAAATCCTTGAGAAACAAGACAATGGCCAAACATCGGTTTTATTTGTATGTTACAGCCCTGTGAGGCAGATGAATTATTTTATCACCCTCGTGGGACAGATACCATGAGGCCCAAGGAAATGAAAGAACTCGATTTTTTATTTTAGTTAATTAATTAATTAATTTTTTGAGGCAGAGTCTTGCTCTGTCACCCAGGCTGGAGTGCAGTGGCACAATCTCAGCTCACTACAACCTCCACCTCCGGGGTTCAAGCGATTTTCCTGCCTCACCCTCCCCAGTAGCTGGAATTACAGGTGCCTGCCATCACACCTGGCTAATTTTTGTATTTTTAGTAGAGACAGGATTTTACCATATTGGCCAGACTGGTCTCTAACTCCTGACTTCAGGTGATCTGCCTGCCTCGGCCTCCCAAAGTGCTTGGGATTACAGGAACAAGCCACCACAGCAGGCTGAAAGAACTCAATTTTAGATTACTCCTGTTATGAAGCTGTGGGACTCTAGGCTTCCTGAGGGCAGGGGCTGTGCGGTCTTCTTTGTGGAATCCACAGCCATAGCCTAAGGCAGTACCTGGGATGTCCTAGTTGCCCTTACATTTGTTGAGTTGAGTTGAAAAGTGAACACCAAACCAGATCTTTTGCCTCTTAGGTCTTC